>NC_040079.1:116151558-116818650 GCF_003369695.1 Bos indicus x Bos taurus
ATGAGGCTGATGAAAAGTTTGTGTCATCGGTGGGATTTGTGGTTTGCATTGCAGTACTCATATCAATAACATTTCTGAAAGATTCTTCTTTAATATTTAGAGAGAGTTCTCCTTGTGAGTTTAATAGTAAACTAGGAAATTGGGCTCTGATTCCTCTTCAGAGAAGGAAAAATCGTATTAACTCCCTTAAATATAAACCTTCACTAATCATTCACTTCATTTTTTCCCCAATGTTTTAAGCTAGTGTGGGGCAGTCGTGTTCCAATGTGCTTTTGCTTATATTGCTTACAGATGTTCTTATCAAGAATTTGCCTCCACTGGTCCAGGGGAAGTATCTCATTGCTTGAAGGCTATCAGCAATTGTGAGGTTTTGCTGTTTTATGTTTGTTTCTGCTTTGTCAGTATGTCGGGGATGAGAATCTGAGAAGACTGGCAGGGGTTTCGTCATTGGTGTTTTTTTTTTTTTCCTTCATGCCAGTACTCTTGTATATTTAATCTCCTGATTCAGGCTGAAGGCCATTCACAAAACATGAATAAGGACCTGAGGTCACATTTTCTTTAGCATCTGTTCTTGAATGTTGTGTTGAAGTATTAAAAATCCCAAACCTAAACTCTCCAAAAGACTTTCAGAAATATCTTAGTATTCAATCTTTTTGGACAAGAAAGATTTTGGGAAGAACCTCCAAAATATGTTGTTTAATATTTATAGATTTTCCAACTCTGAATTTCTGTGCAATTTCTCAGTATCTTCCCACTCTGGATTTTCTACTTTTTTATTTTTTAGTATTGGAAGTTCCTAGTAACTTATGAAAACATCCATATAGATCTGATAGCTTTGGACTATACATTCCTAGGGCCGTTCTAAATCCTTCTATAGATTTTTCTGTATCTTCTTTAGGCTTCTGAAAGTTTGACCCAGCTAAGAGTGAGATCAAAGATGAGAATACCCTTAGGGATTTAAATATAAGAAAGCATTGAACCTTGCAGGTTCCTAGCTGAGCCAGAGCAGAAAAATGGGTTGGAAAGAGAGCAGAGGCAGAGAATAATTAGAAGCATAAGATGCAGTTAGGAGAATAGTACACCAATGACCGTTAAATCCAAGTTCTGATTTGGAGTGATACAGATGAGGGATAGGTTTACACTTGTTGCACTTGTATTTGCCTTGGCCCCAGAATTTTATAAGGAAGACACTAATGTGTCTGGGTTTCGTTTGGAAGCTTCCTCATTCCAAGACAGAAAAGCAAAAAAAAAAAAAAAAAAAAAAGGCAGACCAATGAATGGGATTTTACTCACACTCTGTTCTGAATAACCTCTCATGAATAATTTTATTCTTATCAAAGTTCTCCAAACTAGAACTGCAAAGTTAAATTTCCCTTGGTAAATCTAAGCTGTATAGAAGAATAGTTCTTTAAATTTGAGTTATTCTATAAATTCATGTAAGAGGCTGTAGTCCAGCCCAAAGGAGTCATTTACTTAGTTTTAGATTG
Organism: Bos indicus x Bos taurus; assembly: GCF_003369695.1. Taxonomy (NCBI): domain Eukaryota; kingdom Metazoa; phylum Chordata; class Mammalia; order Artiodactyla; family Bovidae; genus Bos; species Bos indicus x Bos taurus. The sequence goes on from NC_040079.1 coordinate 116,153,046, forward strand.
TGAAAGCCCATAGCAGTATAACAACAATTTAAGGAAAACTTTGTTTATATACTTTGTGTTTGCAATTCGCTTCCACCAGTCACAGACTCAAATAACCTATGATTCTCATTAAGCAGAAGCTTAGAGATGAGCTCTCACTCAGAACTAGATGACTACAGACAATATAATGTAAGACTGCTTTATAAAGACTTGATGACTAACCCAAGGCAAAGTTTGTTCAACGGACCCTATGTAGGAGAAATCTTGCATGCACCTCAGGCTCTGAGCTGATTCCAGAAGCAGATTTAGTAGGAGCAATATCTTTTCTGTCCTTCAAACATCCCCCTGTTGTACAGAGTGAAGTAAGTCAGAAAGAGAAAAACAAATATTGTTTATTAATGTATATATACAGAATCTAGACAAATAGCACTGATGAACCTATTTGCATGGAAGGAAGGGATGTGCAGATTTGGAGAATGGACTTTTGGACACAGTAAGGGATGGAGAGAGAAGGGGAGAAGAGGGTAGGATGAACTGAAAAAGTAGCATTGACATACACAGTATCATGTGTAAAATAGCTAGCTAGTGGGAAGCTGCTGTATAACACAGGGAGCCCAGCCTGGTGCTCTGTCAAGGCTGGGATGTGAGTGGGGAGGGAGGCTCAAATGGGAGGAGACACATATGCATATGCTATATATATGTATACGTATGTGTGTGTGTGTGCATGCATATATGTAATTATGACTGATTCACTTTGCTATATGGCAGAAACCAACACAACATTGTAAAGCAATTATCCTCCAATTAAAAAAAACAAAACAAATCCCCCTACAGACAACAAAAATGATGAGGAGAGGATAGGCAGTAGCAATTTGTCCTGAGGGGGTGCGGTTGAGGGGGCAGGTGGTAACTGGAAGGTCTTAGGACTTGGTTTTTTGTGTCCACAGGTCATAACATGAAGTGATTTGGTTTATAGCCTCCCATTTTCAAAGCCAGCCTTCAAATTCCCAGTTAGCTAATGAGTTTAGTGAGAAATCAATGTCACAGGCAGAGGAGCTGACCAGGAATTGGAATGATTCAAAAGCTGTGAAATTTGTAAACCATAGATAAGTTGTTCTGAAAAACGATCTTTGACATTACAAAAGTTTCTGGAAAAGATAAATTTGTTTGCCCAAATTAAAAGAGAAAACAGATTAAATAACAGAATGATAGTAAAATAAGCTGATAATTTGAAAAATCAAGTTGAGGAACCCCATACCACCCCCAACATAGGTGATAAAAGAGATGGAAATATATGAGAAATTTTAAGGAATATGGAAATTCATAAAGATAAACTCAGGCTTAACAGATGGTGCTAGTGGTAAAGAACCTGCCTGCCAATGCAGGAGACATAAGAGATGTGGGTTTGATCCCTGGGTTGGGAAGATCCCCTGGAGGAGGGCATGGCAACCGACTCCAGTTTTCTTTCCTAGAGAATCTGTTGGACAGTGGAGCCTGGTGGGTTATAGTTCATAGGGTTACAAAGAGTCAGACATGACCAAAGAGATTTAGCTTGCATGCATGCAAGGATAATCTTGATATGAAAGTCAGTCATGTCCAACTCTGTGATCCCATAGGCTAGACAGTCCATGGAATTCTCCAGGCCAGAATACTGGAGTGGGTAGTTGTACCCTTCTCCAGGGGATCTTCTGAACCCAGATATTGAACCCAGAACTCCTGCATTGCAGGCAGATTCTTTGCCAGTTGCACCATTAGAGAAGTCCAAGTATACTGAAGTGGGTAGCCTATCAGTTCTCCAGTGGATCTTCCTGACCCAGGAATTGAACCAGGGTCTCCTGCATTGGAGGCAGATTCTTTGCCAGCTGAGCTCCAGGGAAGCCCATATAAACTTGATGGGCTGCAGGTAAATAAAGATGTGAGGCCAGCCAGTTGCCCTGTGGCAAAGAATGACACAGATCGGAACAGTCCACCCACTATGGCAGGGTAATGGTGAAAATCCCAGGTCAGACACAATCTTGGAACTACACAAATCCAAACACCACCAAGAGACCTGAATATTCCCAGAAATATAAATCTGGCTGCATAAATACTCATGAGAGGCCACTAAATGATAAAAAAATTTACATAACCATAAATGATTTACTTTCAATAGCACTGGACTGAAGAAATCAATGCAACAGCTTTAAAATTCTGAGGAAGAATAGTTTTTAATATACAAACACAATTAGCAATTGAGTATGAGGCTAAACATAGGATTTTTTACATTCAGATTCTTGGGATGCTTTTTTCCACATGTTTGTATAGATAACGTATTTTCTTTTTTTTTTTTTTCTCTCATTGACCAAACTCTGTTCAGGTTTCCTTGAACTCTTGCTATGGTCTGTATCCCCACAAAATTCCTATGTTGGGAACCTAACCCCCAAAGATGATGCCATTAGGAGGTAGGATCCTTGGGAGGTGGTTAGGTCATGACGGAGGAGCCATCATGAATAGGATGTGTTCCTGATGAAGCTCCCTCACCCCTTTCACTGTGTGAGGATATGGGAAAAAAACTGCCATCTGTGAAGCAGGAAGTGCTCACCAGACACTGAATCTGAGGTCACCTTGGTCCTGGACATTCCAGAATCCAGAACTGCTTTTTATTAGGCACCCAGTCTATGGTATATTTAATAGCTGCCCAAATGTACTAGGACATCCGTTTCTCAACTAGAAGCTTGGAGCTTCCATGTTTATCTCTGCCTTGTCAAATTTTATCAAGAATTCTGTTAAGTCATTTTAGCTAGCATCCCCATCTTCAATATCGGCTCTGACCATATTCCTCATGCTCTACCACCCCACAGATAATGTCTGATCACCATGATCTTCAGCAAGACTCTCATTAGGTCAGTGTAAGCAGAACCCCTCTTACCCTCAATGTTTCCTCTAGTAATTTCCATCCACTGACCATGCTTCTTAGCCTAAATCCCCACCTGCCCATGTTGTTGTCAATTAAAAAATATTTTTGCAACCTATTGACAGTTACAATTTATTTGACCAGGATTTTAAGGTCTTCAAGCCCAGGAGGCAGCATGCCAAGTAATGCCAAAAGAACTTATCTAAGGGGGTGAGGGGATGGGGGAGGCCAAGATATATAGGATTTTTTGCAACAATAGGCAGGTAGTCTGAGCATCAAAAGATTATTTTTAATCAAAGAAAATCAGACATGTCAAGTTAAGAAATTTAGTACTTTTCTATGTATGGGAAGATGTAAGAGTCTGGGCTTACTAAAATAATTCCTTTAACATGCACTTCTTCTATCTGGGGCCAGTATCCTATATTTTTACATCCTGAGTTTCCTCAGGGCCCACTGTGGGGAGTGGCTGCAGTCTGATAGCTGCTAGAAGGCAGGTATTCTTTCTTTCCTGAGTTTCCTCAGGGCTCACCAACTCACCTTTTGGCAGTGGCTACAATCACTGATGACTTTGACATATTTTGTTTACTGATATGTCAAGAAATATTCCATTTATCACTGTGCTAGGAGATGAACTTAGTCTCTCTCCTTTATTGCAGATCCGATTGCAGAGTCCTTATACCTGTCATGTTAGACTCCCTTGAATAAAATCTTTCTTACAATCTTTAAAGAGCATCCTAATTTTTTTCATTAACATTCACTGTATGTGTATGTCACTAAATTTATGAGAAAATATAGGAAAATATTATTTCATGAGACACATGAACTATAAACAGACATTTGAAAAATTCAAAGTTTTTTGAATTTTTACTTTTATTCTGTTTTTCTTCTAGAAGCAGGACTTGAACTCACAGGTTTACATTGTTTTCTATGTAGTTAATCACATTGCTGATTCTGAGGTGATTTTTACTCTTCTTGTAATCATTATATTATATATATTGTTTAATAAAGCTAAAAATAATCAGCAGTTTATAGGGAAGATGGTCTGTGTTATTGCTAAAGAACTTACAGAAGTGAAATTACAATATAGAAGCACTATAATCTGTATTGAATTATATACTATGCTGATTTGCATTAATATTATGCTGATTTTGGTTCCTCTTTCCCATATATATGAACAGGCCATGAAAAAGAGATGATTCCCTGTGCTCACCCCCTCCCCCACCATGAATCTATTTCTACAAAACAACAAAACAATTTGACTCAATTCCCAAAGTTTTAGTCTATGGAGAGAATGTTTTGCTTAGCCTGTACATGTCATGATAAGATTGTTCAATTGAATAACCCAAATGTTAGCTAAGGTCACCCTGTTCTTTACAATTTAAATTAAATTGCCTCTATTACCCAGTTCCTCTGGGACTTATATGTTTCATGGACATTTCAGACTCCTCTGTTCCTGTTTCAATCTCATCTCATTCTTGCTTTATTTCAATTGGCTGCCAATTCTTTTTACTCTATTCTGCAGAAAAATTGAGATCTTCACTTTGTACTTGCATTGTTTCTTTGTATATCAAAAGACTCTTTAAAGTTTCTGCTAAAACAAAGGACTGTGGGCTCTGGGCCACACTTTTAAGCAGAAGGAAGGAATGTCTGTAGCTTTGAAATATAAAACTTTTATATTCCTTTTCTACCCTCAAATGTCTATAAATGAACAGCAGCACCATATGTTGAGAGTAAGTTTCAAGATGTGAGAATTATACTACTCATGACCACTCCCTACTATTTAGAAAACAAAAGGAGTATTTTGTCCACTGCATTAATGATCAGTTAATGTATAAATAATGCTTACTAGTTAGTGTTTGCATGCATATATAGCAAGGTTTTCAACCCAGGGCAAAAACCACAAATATGCCAGCTAACAACTGGCACTTTCCATCTGCCTCTGTGAGGATTAAGTCACTAGCAAATGCATTTGCTGAACTTCAACAACACCAAAAGCAGTTCAGGGTGGAAATCAGGAATGAAGATTGCTGTGCTCTGGGAACAACTGGCATAGCAGACCTTCAGATAGTTAGATATTTTAAGGAAAGTATCTTATGATTCCAATTTATTGCATCTTCTCATATCTAGAAAGGCACTAAAATCATAAATGGTGACATCTGCTCCTCATTACTAGCAGCAAGTCTGGGCCAGAGTATGTGCATGACTACTCATACCCCCTTCACTAATGAGTGTACCCTTACCTCTTTGGAACAGCTCCTGAGAGCTATGAGAGGCTGTTTCCTGGATGATAGTCTTCATTTTCCTCAAAATAAAACTTAACTTACAAGTTTACAACTCTCACATTGTGCATATATAATGTTTTTTTTCAGTAGACACACAAGTAATATGTGCTTGGATATATCTGATAAGCTAATTTTGAAGCCCACTGGTGGGTGAGGCTGTGAAGATGTCTGAGTTGTATAATATAGTGATTTAAGATAATTTTGCTATTAGTATTCAAGGTCAAAAATATTAGAAGAATTACAGAAAAGTAAAATTCAATATATCTGTCAAAATATAGTTTACCATGAAAAGTTACTTATCACTAATTGGTTTGAAATATTGAAACATTAAGCATATGTTCAATGGGGCTTACACATCAAAACTTGCACACAATCTGTTCATGTGAATTGTCTCCTGAATATAGGGAGTGATGTGGTATGCTTAATGAGCAATGAATTTAAAGAAGTTTTGTTGAACATGAAAAGTGTAAGGGTCAGGAGGTCCAACCGATGAGAAATAGAAGCATTTGATCAGAAGTTCAATATGAGAGGTAGATTCATTTTCAACTCAGTATGAGCTCTTCAGTTCTGCTTTCCATCTGTGGAGTTCCCAAGAAAGTGCCAATGGCATTTCAGCACTAAAAACAGCCTGTCATAGCCAGGTTGAAAGGAGAATTGACTGGGAGAGTTAATTGCTATCTACAAAATGGCATTTGAGAAAACAAGTTGCTTTTTTCCATACAGAATTTACAACTCACTTCTCAATGACTACGACTTTATTTTATGCAGCTTCTTTTGGGTCTTAGCACGTTTTAAATATAACAATTAACTTCAAGTAAAAGTATGCACAGAACACTGAATTTTAGTTTTAATGCTCTCATTCAGTAGCTGAATGACTTTGTATAAATTGCCCAAACTTTAAAACAATGCAAAACCCATCTATTGAAAAATACATCATATGTGAGGCTCATTCTAGCCTTGGAATTCTACAGTCAGATTACTGTCTGTGAGACTAAAGACGACTTAACTTATATGAGTTTGTTTTCCCGAGATTGAAGGCTGTGTCTGTCCAGATCTAACCAGGAAAGCAGAAATGTACATTTCTGACAGAGGGTATTTAGGGAATAGTGATACAGATTTTGTAAGACTGAACCAGCAATAAGGAGACTGAACTGCTGTGTTTGCACCTGTAAGGAGAACACAATATCAAACACTTGGAGGATTAAAATACAAAACAAAACAAAACAGAATATGAACCCGTGGCTTTTGGAACCTCATAGCCAAGAATGAGAACACCAGAATAAAAGAGTCTTCTCCCTTCTTCCCTACCTCTTCCCCTCTAGGGTCTCCCATGCAGACTCCACCAGGAAGCTGAGGCTGAAAGAGCATGGGAAATGGAGTCTGCAAATCCCAATCCAGTCTCATATACACCCTATAAGTAAGGGTGGAGTTGATGTGGAGAAAAGCTGGGTAAAAAAATATATGGGGAGAAGACCTGCCTTTTCTTCAATGAGTCTACCTGCCAATTAGTGTTCAGAACACAAGGGCCCTAAGTTATTTATTGACTTGTGTGAAGTTAGTGAACCTAACATGGCAAATTAAGTAATGGGAGGAAAAACTCTGCCATAAATTGGTCTATAGGATGTATAACATACTGCAACATTTTTCAGCTAATGTGGCCATTTTTGTCAATATATTGAATGCATATGAGAATTAAATTATCTTTCACTGAATAAAGAAAAAGAAAGAGGGAAGAGCAGGTTGCCCTATGTCAATTGTATAAGACAGATGCTTTTGGTTATCTAGGAGTAGATTTTTGTCCATATAGCATATAAGAAAGCATAATTTGTGGAAAAAATATTGAATTCTAATGAAAAAAAGTTCTTCAAAGTGATTAAATAAAGTCATTAATAAAAGACTAAGTGGGTGTCTTATGACATGAAAACTGTGCCTCAAGGATTAATTAGCAGAAAGAAAAAAAAAAAAAAAAGATTTTATTCTTAATGCTAGAGCTGATGAATGGCCATGGGGGTGACCCAGGAATTGTGTTTCTCTACATTAGCCATTCATCTATGCAGCGTGATGCCACTGCTTCTGTCCATCTGTTGATCTCATTTCTTTTTGAAGGCCATTTGCTCTTTCTATAATGCATTATCCAAATATATGATTTCAAGGTTTTTGTTTTTTTTTATTCTTCTTTATTTTCTTGGACACAAATAGTTGTACTACTTTTGCATTCAAACAGCAATTTTTTGTTTGTTTGTTTTTACATGAGACAAAATGTTATATGGAGATGAGATATATGAGTTGAAGTGCAGGGAAAGCACTGTGGTCTGTGTGCCCAGCCTCCTTTTGCTTCAGGCACCCTGGAAGCACTGTTTAGTGCCTCAGGGTTTGGAGAAAAACTGCTCAAGAGCCACTGTTCTACAGAACAGTCTGTTACATTATGGATTATAGTGTATTAGTACACTTTCTATTAAAATATGCAATCACACTTAAGGACTTTAAAAATATGAATTTGCAATAAGACCAACTTAAAGGTCACTAATTTTACCTTTATTAAATTATTTCTAAATTAAATTTGGTTTAATTTGCATTTCAGTGAACAAAAGATTAGGCAGTCCTTCTACCCTCAAAATTGTAGGACGGTAAGTGAGGTAAAATCACTTTCCTATTATGCTTATTTAATATTATGTACAGTCTAATGAGATAGAGTTCTGTTCATGATTTGGTTATATTAGCAGTGGTTACCTAGTATTTTCTTTTTTCTTATTCTTTCAGCTACATTGTATTGAGTGTAGGATCTTAGCTCCCCAATCAGAGATAGAACCTGCTCTCCCTGCATTGGAAGCAAGGAGTCTCCCTCTGGATCACTAGGGAAGTCCACCTACTATTTTCTTTTGACTTTAATTTTTAATTAGTTTATATTTTTAACTTGTTTAATTGGAGGAAAATTGCTTTACAATTTTGTGTTGGTTTCTGCCATACAGCAATGCAAATCAGCAATAATTATACATATATCACCTCCCTCTTGAGCCCCCCTCTAACACTCAGTAAATATTTTTATTTACTTGATGTCACCTTTGGTTAATTCTGCCTATTATGTCAGTAGAAATGTGGTTAAAAATCATCATGTATTGGGAATTTTGTCATATGAGCAAATATGAGTCCTTCCTCTCTGTCTCCAGCACCATGTTTTATAGTATTCCTTCTCATGTAAGTGGGGTTACACATCATTTGTTCTATTTTTGACAGGTTTATTTCACTTAAGTATAATATTTCTAGGCATATGCATGTTGTAGTATGGGTCAGAATTTTGTTTCCTTTTCAGGAGTGAATAAATAATTCTGCCATTGCTGGAGATGCAAAAGATACAGGTTTGATTTTGGGGTTGGGAAGATCCCCTGGAGTAGGAAGTGAAAACTCACTCCAATATTCTTACCTAGAAAATGTCATGGACAGAGGAGGCTGGCAGGCTACATTCCTTGTGGCCACAGCTGAGCACCAACATTTCATTGTATAGTTATATCACATTTTGTTCATTCATTCTTCTATTATATATTCTTATACCAATTTCCTTGCTCAAAGAAAATCTTTTTATTTTTTTCCCCAGAATAAAATCCAGTATCTTGGGATAGTTTTCAAACTCTCCATTTCTTGACAAACATCTCCTGATATCACTTTCCAGAACTTCTGTTCTACCAAAACTTATTTTTACACTATTCCAGATCTAAACTTTGGATCAAAACAAAGTCTATTCTAAGAGGCTCTTCATCATCCTCTAATCTGTTTAAATAACGGTCGTCACTATACACTCTGCTCAGGCCCACCTCCCTGTTCACTCAAGACTGAGGTTAGAAACCCTCCTTCTGATTTGTTGTTCCAAGTTATTTTGTTTGTGAGTCCCTCTGGCCATCAGCCTGTCCCTGAGGATATCATTCCCAAAGCTGCTTGGCTACTTTGTATTGTTAATGGCATGTCTGCCATTTCAGTCCAGGCATCATCTTCCCAATTAATCCCTCTACATTTCAGGGACTTTTCCTTGGATTTTCCTTCTTCACTTCTCAGCTGTGACATATCAGCACCTATAGTTTCTCCTCTGAAATATTTTGACCTACCTGCCTCTTCTCCTCCAGTAAGATCAGTCACCTGTTACTATGTTCCCCAGGAACACTGAGGTCACATCTCTATGATGGCACTTGTGTTGCAGAACATGCTCCAGCTCAGACACTCACACACTGGGAACTTTTTAAAGGCAAACAACCTGCGTGGACCCACTTTTTTTCAGAGTTCTGTTGTGTCTGGCAAATATTTGCTGTGATTGTTTTATCCATATGGAGGCCAAAGAAAACATACTGATTGATTCAAGGTGGGAAGAAGCTAATCTTGAAGGTATACTGTTATCCATGCCATTGCACCTATGTCTCTGATGATTATTTGGGAAGCTTATATGTGTCAATATTGTGGTAATACTCTGGGGGTTGCACAGGTGAGTAACACATGGTCTCCTTCTTTAAGAATTTAGAATATCCAAAAAAAGAACTTTTAATTCTGGTGGCCTGAATGGGCTAAGTGCCTATTATGTGCAACAGGCTGCTATGAGAAGGAGAAAACTGTTAAGACTGCATTAATCGATTGATTGATCAACTGATTTGGCACAGAGTATTTCAGAAAAGTCTTTGAACAAGTGGTAATAGTTGAATGTCAAATGGTTCAAATTCAAATACAGATGGAGAAGACAGAGGACATATGAACAAAGGGTTGGAGACTGGAAAGTGCCCTGTTGGGTGGAGGAAGGCAGATAATGCATCTGCAGTGCCTTGGGTGGTAGTTCTGGTGGTTCCTGGGAGAAACACTGCAGAAAGATTTTTAAGAGGTAGGTGACAGCACAGAGAGATGGCTTGTTAGGTAGGCAAATCCCATCTACTCTTTCCTCCTCACACTCAAATATCTCGACAATTTTTCTTCCATCTATACAGAGAATTAATAACAATCTTGAGCACCTCAGAAGAAGTATTAAGGCAGTGATCACACCATAGAAAAATGCTGTGCTGTTGCTGAAGGGTGATTTCTATACCCCAGTAATTCTATAGCCTTCAGAACAAAAGAGACAAGAACGCTTATTTTCCTGACTGTGTTGGAACTTTGCCATGCATCCACACTGAATGACTCTGGCAGAGAGAGATGCAAAGCATGAATGTCTGATGAGGAACAAACAGAAGCAGTGCTGATGCAGGAAGGCTGGAGCTGGAAAGGACCAAAGAGCATCAGTGAACACAGTGGAAGGAGGCAGGCTGCTCAGCCTTTGGTTGACCACAGTTCTAGGGCTTCCGGTTAAGCCCTATCTGCACTGCTTGCTTCATTTTTGGCAGTTTACCTGGGCTCTCCCTGCCAAGCTCTGTTTCAAATTCCAGCTCTCCTCAACTAACCAGTGACTGTTTTTCATGAATTCAAACCACTTCTCTACACTGGGAAATGGTGACTAATGAAACAGCTTATATGCTTTTTGAGCCTTTTAATAGGCATTATTGACAATATGTGAAGCAAAGGACCGGGAATATAAACTAATTTTACCCTCAGTCAGAAAAGAGTCTTGACAGACCAGATATGGCATAGATTTTTGTTTGTAAGAGAGTTGTAATGACTACACTTGAGATACCTACTCTGGAAAAGTTCTATTTTGAAACTTGTGATACTCTTCTGCTTATTCATTTTATCACACTCCATCTATTCCTTGGTAAACATTAAGATAAAATGGGTCACTAAGAAAGGTGATAGAAGCAAGTTTCGATGCTGTAAAGAGCAATATTGCATAGGAACCTAGAATGTTCGGTCCATGAATCAAGGCAAATTGGAGGTGGTCAAACAGGAGATGGCAAGAGTGAACATCAATATTCTAGGAATCAGTGAACTAAAATGAACTGGAATGCGTGAATTTAACTCAGATGATCATTATATCTACTACTGTGGGCAGGAATCCCTTTAGAAGAAATGGAGTAGCCATCATAGTCAACAAAAGAGTCTGAAATGCAGTACTTGGATGCAATCTCAAAAATGACGGAATGATATCTGTTCGTTTCCAAGGCAAACCATTAAATATCATGGTAATCTAAATCTGTGACCCAACCAGTAACACTGAAGAAGCTGAAGTTGAACATTTCTATGAAGACCTACAAGACCTTCTAGAACTAACAACCCCAAAAGATGTTCTTTTCATTATAGGGGAGTGGAATGCAAAAATAGGAAATTAAGAAACACCTGGAGTAACAGGCAAATTTGGCCTTGGAGTACAGAATGAATCAGGACAAAGGCTAATAGATCTCTACCAAGAGAATGCACTGGTCACAGCAAACATCCTATTCCAGCAGCACATGAGAAGATTCTACACATGGGCATCACCAGATGGTTGACACCACAATCAGATTGATTATATTCTTTGCAGCCAAAGATGGATAAGCCCTATACAGTCAGCAAAACAAAACCAGGAGCTGACTGTGGTTCAGATCATGAACTCCTTATTGCCAAATTCAGACTGAAATTGAAGAAAGTGGAGAAAAACATTAGACCATTCAGGTATGACCTAAATCAAATCCCTTATGACTATAAAGTGAAAGTGAGAAATAGATTTAAGGAACTAGACCTGATAGACAGAGTGCCTGATGAACTGTGGATGGAGATTCGTGACATTGTACAGGAGACAGGAATCAAGACCATCCTCAAGAAAAAGAAATGCAAAAAATCAAAATGACTTTCTGAGGAGGCCTTACAAATAGCTGCAAAAAGAAGAAAAGCCAAAAGCAAAGGAGAAAATGAAAAATATACCCATTTGAATGCAGAGTTCCAAAGAATAGCAAGGAGAGATAAGAAAGCCTTCCTCAACAATCAATGCAAAGAAATAGAGGAAAACAATAGAATGGGAAACACTAGAGATCTCTTCAAGAAAATTAGAGATACCAAAGGAACATTTCATGCAAAGATGGGGTCGATAAAGGACAGAAATTGTAGGGACATAACAAAAGCAGAAGGTATTAAGAAGAGGTGGCAAGAATACACAGAAGAACTGTACAAAAAGATCTTCACAACCCAGATAATCACGATGGTGTGATCTTCACAACCCAGATAATCTAGATGGTGTGATCTTGGGCTACACCATCGTGGACTGCTACACCATCCACCATCTTGGACTGCAATGTGAAGTCAAGTGGGCCTCAGGAAACATCACTATGAACAAAGCTAGTGGAGGTGATGGAATTCCAGTTGAGCTATTTCCAATCCTGAAAGACAATGCTGTGAAAGTGCTAAACTCAATATGCAGGCAAATTTGGAAAACTCAGCAGTAGCCACAGGACTGGAAAAGGTCAATTTTCATTCCAATCCCAAAGAAAGGCAATGCCAGAGAATGCTCAAACTACTGCACAATTGTGCTCATCTTACACACTAGAAAAGTAATGCTTAAAATTCTCCAAGCCAGGCTTCAGCAATACATGACCCGTGAACCTCCAGATGTTCAAGCTGGTTTTAGAAAAGGCAGAGGAACCAGAGTTCAAATTGCCAACATCCACTGGATCATGGAAAAAGCAAGAGAGTTCCAGAAAAACATCTATTTCTGCTTTATTAACTATGCCAAAGCCTTTGACTGTGTGGATCACAATAAACTATGGAAAGTTCTGAAAGAGACGGGAATACTAAACCACCTTCCTGCCTCTTGAGAAACCTATATGCAGGTCAGAAGCAACAGTTAGAACTGGACATGGAACAACAGACTGGTTCCAAATAGGAAAAAGAGTATGTCAAGGCTGTATATTGTCACCCTGCTTATTTAACTTATATGCAGAGTACATCATGAGAAATCTGGGCTGGAAGAAACACAAGCTGGAATCAAGATTGCCGGGACAAATATCAAAAGCCTCATATATGCAGATGACACCACCCTTATGGCATTAAAGTGAAGAAGAACTAAAGAGCCTCTTGATGAAAGTGAAAGAGGACAGTGAAAATGTTGGCTTAAAGCTCAACATTCAGAAAAGTAAGATCATGGCATCTGGTCCCATCACTTCATGGGAAATAGATGGGGAAACAGTGGAAGCAGTGTCTGACTTTATATTTCTGGGCTCCAGAATCACTGCAGATGGTGATTGCAGCCATGGTGTTAAAAGACACTTACTCCTTGGAAGGAAAATTATGATCAAACTGACAACATATTAAAAAGCAGAGACATTACTTTGCCAACAAAGTCTAGTCAAGGCTATGGTTTTTCCAGTGGTCATGTGTGGATGTGAGAGTTGGACTATGAAGAAAGCTTAGCGCCGAAGAATTGATGCTTGTGAACTGTGGGGTTGGAGAAGACTCTTGAGAGTCCCTTGGACTGCAAAGAGATCCAAACAGTCCACTCTAAAGGAGATCAGTCCTGGGTGCTCATTGGAAGGCCTGATGTTGAAGCTGAAACTCCAATACTTTGGCCACCTGATGCAAAGAGCTGACTCACTGGAAAAGTCCTTGATGCTGGGAAAGATTGAGGGCAGGAGGAAAAGGGGCTGACAGAGGATGAGACGGTTGGATGACATCACCGACTCAATGGACATGGGTTTGGGTGGACTCCGGTAGTTGGTGATGGACAGGGAGGCCTGGTATGCTGCAGTTCATGGAGTTGCAAAGAGTTGGACATGACTGAGTGCCTGAACTGAACTGAACTAAAGAAAGGAGAGTTCAAACTGATTCAGTTCAATGGATTTCAATCTCAGTATCAGAAGAGTACTTCTCCCAGATCTACATACACACAGAGTAAATGTAAATGAGTTTCAGGGCCCATGGCACACACACTGATTAATCAATCAGAGTTCCATGCCATCACAATCTTTGTTTTCCCAGTGTACCTTAATTATGTACAGTAATTATGTTAGTAATAAAGAATCTCACAGAAGAAAAAGGGAATAAAAGGAAGGAAGGAAGGGAAGCAGTGAGGGAAGGAAGGAAAGAACAAAGGGGAAACCAAGGAAATGAATGGAAAGATAATAAATGAACAGAAAATGGAAGAAAAGAAAAGAAAGGGGCAAAAGGGATATATTAATAGCAGCTCTGCCCCTCTGGAGAGATAGACAGTTATAGGTTAGATCCAGGGCAACTGAGAATTACAGACGAGATTATTGTGGGTGATCTGAGAAATATGTGATGTACAGTGGGCATCCTTCTATAGTATTGATGGACCTTCCTTCACAGAAAATTCATTATTACTCGAAAGGGTCTGTGAACCGAAGAAACTAGGGCAGTGTTGAATGAAAATCCCCTCATTAAAGATTAGATGGACACAGTTGCAAAAGTAAAATGACAGGGTGAATCTTCACAGAATTCCAAAGTTATATTTCTCACATCAATAGCAATAACCTTTTTAATTGGTGTTACTTTCACATACATTACAGTTTGTTTATCCTCATACTTCAGTGAGGCAAGAATTATATCTACCTGTAGACATGAAACCCGCCCTCTTTCTCTAACATCTGAATCTCAGAGAAGGTGACTACAATGTCCCAGTAGTACAGCGGCAGCAGGTCTTCCCTGGTGTCTGTCAGTGTTCACAGGTCCACTATTATTCTCATAAATGATAGCACTGAGATCAAAGTTAAATGTCTTGCCTGAAGTTACCCCACAGTTAAGTTCAAGTATCAGGATCTGTAGGGAGTCGGCTTTCAACAACTACTTCATGGCCTGTCCTAGAGCACTTCTTCTGGACTAGTTGGGTTGAGTAGCTGGAATTCTGCTCCTGCTGGGGTCAGTTCAGAGGACAAGAGTCCTGCAAGACACTTGTCTTCTCACACAAGTTTCAACCACCATCTCACCCTTAGAAGAACCGCAAGTCTTCTCTAAGGCTCTTGGGTCTTTGTCTCCCAACAAAGGCCGTAAAGCCAAAGTAACTGTTTCCACTCTGTGACCTACTTCATTACTCTTTCATTTCTTAATTACAATTCCTCCAAAGCAAAGCGTTAAGATATTTTGAATGATTTCCCTAAGGTAAACTTTTTTATAGAGGCAATCAAGGTTTTAACTATTGTTTTCTATTTTGAGATGTTCTCAAAGGGGAATTTAGTTAGATTACATATCTATTGATTTTTCAATGATCAGCAAAAGTAATGTTTATAACATTTAAAATATTTTAATTTGAACTAAGATTTACAGAAGTGTTACAAATATAGTAAAGAAACGTGTTACCTAGCTTCACCTCTTTTAACACTTAACGAGACCATTGTAAATATCAAAATTAAGAAATAAGCATTGATAAAATCCTATTAACTAAAACATAATATATTTAAATTTCAGGTTTTTCCATTAATATAATTTTTTATTCTAAGATTTAACCCAGGGCACTATTTTACATTTAATCATCATGTCTCTACTTATGTGTGACAATTTCTTAGGTTTTTCTTGGTTCTCATGATCTTGATAGTTTTGGAAATACTGGTCAGGTATTTGTATAATATTATGTTTTTACATGATGTTTGCTCATGATTTGAGTGGGGTTATGAATTTTTGAAGATACTATAGATATAATATGTCCTTTAACTTGAATCATACTATGGAATACAGTGTATCAACATGATTTATTTCTAGTGATATTAGCTTTGATCACTTGGTAGTTTTCTTCACTATAAAGTTACTATTTTCTCTTCCATGTTTTAGGGTTTAGAAGTGAGTCACTATGCCCAGCTCACATTCAGAAAAGAGGGAATTAGGCTCCACCTCCTGAATGAGAGAATATCAAAATTAATAAATAATATTTATTATTTGCTATACTTAAAACCAGTGCAGCAAATAATAAATATTATGGTGCGGGAATGACACACTGAGGCTCTGATATTTTCCTGTCCTAACAGTGATATTATGTTTCCCTCCTTCCTCTACATTTAACAGTTGGGATTTTTCTGTAAAGACGATTTACCTCTTCTTATTCTCTCTTTCTTTCCTTCTTTCTTTCCTTTTCAAATCCATATAGGCTCATTATATTTACTTTATTCTTTATTTTATAACCCAATGCTATTATTATTCTTAGATAAAATTTATTTGTTCATTGCTTTGCTTACTGTCACTTTTAATATGTATTACAACCGGATCTATTTCATGCTTCTAAACTCTATGAAACAACCATGTACAATAGCAGTTTAGAAGGGGAATTTGAAGGAAGAAGAGAGGATGAAGATTGGAAACCATGACAAATTCAGGTGTGTAATCCAGGATTCTTGCAGATTCTTGTTGACAGCTTCCTAAACTCATCATGTTTAAAACAAATTCATTGTGACCACCATCTTCTCAGACATAGGCATCACAGACAGCAAGCTAAGAAGACCTCCTTTCTTTCACCAAAAACACTTCTGAACTTTCCTACTATCTCTAATAATTCTTTGTTAGTTGGATTACTGACACATTTCCAGTTACAGGAGATTTAAGTTTAGAGATTTGGATAGCTGAATCAGCAACTATAATAGTGTTAGCAACATATAAAATTGTATGAAAAAAACAACATATATACCCCAAGAAACAAGCTAAAAGGTTAAAATCTAAAAATGAAAACCCAAAGTATTCCTTGTAAAATAAAGATCTAGGTAAAAACAAAATTGAAAATAAAACAGGGTTATGATAATAACCTCTTTCCACAAACAGCCATGAACCAGATTCTAAGACAAATGCTCACTACACTTTTCCCTCTACATCATGAGAAATTATGGGCTGGAAGAAACACAAGTGGAATCAAGATTGTTGGGAGAAGTATCAATAAACGCAGATATGCAGATGACACCACCCTTATGGCAGAAAGTGAAGAAGAACTAAAGAGCCTCTTGATGAAAGTGAAAGAGGAAAGTGAAAAAGTTGGCTTAAAGCTCTACATTTAGAAAACGAAAATCATGGCATCTGGTCCTATCACCTCATGGCAAATAGATGGGGAAACTGTGGAAACAGTGGCTGACTTTATTTTTCTGGGCTCCAAAATCACTGCAGATGGTGATTACAGCCATGAAATTAAATGACGCTTCCTCTGGAAGGAAAGGTATGACCAACCAAGACAGCATATTAAAAGCCAGAGACATTATTTTGTCAACAAACGTCCGTCTAGTCAAGGCTATGGTTTTTCCAGTGGTCATGTATGGATGTGAGATTTGGACTATAAAGAAAGCTGAGTGCTGAAGAATTGATGCTTTTGAACTGTGGTGTTGGAAAAGACTCTTGAAAGTCCCTTGGACTGCAAGGAGATCCAACCAGTCTATCCTAAAGGAGATCAGTCCTGGGTGTTCTTTGGAAGGACTGATGTTGAAGCTGAAACTCTGATACTTTGGCCACCCGATGTGAAGATCTGACTCATTGGAAAAGACTCTGATGCTGGGAAAGATTGAAGGCAGGAGGAGAAGGGGATGACAGAGGATGAGATGGTTGGATGGCATCACCGACTCAATGGACATGGGTTTGGGTAGATTCTGGGAGTTAGTGATAGACAGAGAGGCCTGGCTTGCTGCTGTTCATGGGGTCACAAAGAGTCAGACATGACTGAGAGACTGAGCTGAACTGAACCCCTGTATACCAATCTACAGGCTAGGAACCTGGTGGATGCTAAGGATTTCATAAATATTGGTTGGACTGTTGAAACTATGAGTGAATAATTAAATCATCTCAGTTTCTTGATGTTCAGATTGCCTTTGTCACAAAAAAGAGAGAAAAGAGGTAAAGCATAGTTAGAGACTGTGCTTCTCCATTTCTTGAACTTGCCAGCAGCAGAAACCAGAATCCAGGTCTGCCTTTCTCAGTCCCTCCAAAGCATCAGGTGTTGACTGCAGCTCAACCTTGGAAACTGCTGAGAAACCTCCCTTCAAGCTTACCTGAGTCTATTCTTTTAGTTTCTAATGCTCTTGAACTGCCTAGGGCTCTTACTGAAGATTGTAGTATTCAGTTAGATTTTAGTCAATTTGTCTACTTGATTAAATAGTTCTTAGGAAGATGTTAATTTCTCAAGTGTTGCTTATCAAAAGATGTGCCTTAATTGGATGAATATATTTGGACATACTTTTGAACTGAATATAACATATATATATATACATATATATAAAACATATCCATTCTGAATACATAAATCCTTATTCTGAGTAGTTCAGGCTCTCCCAAGGAGTACCTTAGAAGGGTTGGGACAAGAAGGCCTTAAAATTTCAGTGAAATCTTGCTTTCTTATTTTTGTTCAACATAATTACAAAAATACTATATGTCCTAGTGGTTATCATGACTTGGGAAAATCTTGGTTAAACAATTCTATTAATTGTTTTCTATTCATTCTATTAATGATACAACATGGTGATAGGCAGAATATGTAATTATTATAATTTATTGAAGGTAGAATTTTTGAGAAGGATTATAAAGGAATGTAGTGGAATCTGCATATAGCCAGGAACTTAGATGATCAGTGGATCCAGCTGCCATAGAGAATAAGAAGAAATGAGAGTCTTCTAAATGGGTTCTCCCAAAGCAGAGGACAGACTCTAGGAACACCATAAGCATTCAAGTCTGTATGCAAATATTTTTGTCTTTTTTTGTGTGTGCAAGCATGCATATACACACACATACACACTTATGCAGAGACACAGAGACACACACATACATGCACACACAGTGCACACACACACATTCACAGGTTACTAACTCTCCAGTTATAGAAAACACCCCTTTCATACATATAATGATATAAAGGAAATCAGAACATGTTTCCCCCAAAGACATCTCTTTGACATAGATTATGGCTCAGTGGTAAAGAATCTACCTGCCAATGCAGGAGACTCAGGAATGCAGATTTGATCCCTGGGTTAGGAAGCTCCCCTAGAATAGGAAATGGCAACCTGCTCCAATATACTTGCCTGGAAAATTCCATGGACCAAGGACCCTGACGGGCTACAGTCCATGGGGTTGCAAAGAGTTGGACATGACTGAGCAACTGAGCACACACATTTTGAATAGAAGACCATCAAGGAGCATCAGATACAAGGAAAGCTCTCTGCCTTCTGTTTGCTTCTGAGCAGAAGATAAATCTACAAAAATGCCTCCCCTCTTTTCTCTACTTTGAAGGACTAAAATTCATCATCTGAAACAACTTTAGACCCTTACCAGCCTTACAGAGGGCACCAGAGGAGCCAACATAACAAACATTACAAACTAGCCTTCATTTACAACTAGTTCCTCATATGTTTGTTTTCTCACAATTTTCAAACCCTAAATACTCAAGGTCCTTTTCCTTTGTTTTGCCATTCCTCTAGAAGTGTATTTTCTATTAAGCTGCAGTATGCACTTAAATTGTAAGCCACATTTTAGAGTCACTCATCTCTGAGTTTCTTGCATGTATATCTGAGATAGTCTTGTTAATAAACTTGTTTGTTTTTCTCCTGTTAATCTATCTTTTGTTACAGAGCTCCCGCCGAGAATATAAAATGAATAGCTGAAAGTTGTTTCTCCTCTACAAATACTGTACAGCAACTTTCATTTCATTGGCTTTTCAATGTCATTTTATATTGTTTGAGCATATTCAGACCTGTGCTCTTCCATGCACAAAACTGTCAGGGAATTGGCCTCTAAAGTACTCACTTTTCATTATAGTAAGTAGCATTATATTTCAGTATACTAGGTCAGTATTTATGGAAAACAAATAGCATCTGAGAAAATTAGAGTCCACACTTTTTTCCCCCCGCAAAGCTTAGAATCTTAAAATCTTTCCTTTTTTTACCATAGGAAAGAAAAGAGTTTTCTTCCATGTAAGTCCATAGGAAGTTACCAGATCCTTTATTATCCTGAAAAATCATAAAATCAATAACTGGGAAATTGAATTAGAACTTTTTCAAAATACAAAATTTAAGCAAAGAGAGTAATGAGTTAATTTTTCTATATGACCAGTACTAAAATGTTCTGAAGTTTATTTCTGGCATAGAACATGAAAACAAGCATATATGAATAAGTGAATTAAAAAAAAAAAAAAGCAAAACCATCAATCCATTCAAGTAGCCTTGAGAAACAAGTTAGTTGAAAGCATGCACTTATGGTTTTTTTCCAAAGAGTTGATTAGAGAGAAGGAAAAGATCCAGGAAGGGTCCAGTGAGTTGAGGGAAGGAGAGAGACCAGATAGAGTGAGCACTAAGAGTCCATTCAAAAGGAGATCAGTCCTGGGTGTTCTTTGGAAGGAATGATGCTAAAGCTGAAACTCCAGTACTTTGGCCACCTCAAGGGAAGAGTTGACTCATTGGAAAAGACTCTGATGCTGGGAGGGACTGGGGGCGGGAGAAGAAGGGGACGACAGAGGATGAGATGACTGGATGGCATCACTGACTCGATGGACGTGAGTCTGAGTGAACTCAGGAGTTGGTGATGGACAGGGAGACCTAGACTGCTGCAATTCATGGGGTCATAAAGAGTTGGACAGGACTGAGGGACTGAACTGAACTGAAGAGAGAATTAACTGCTAAGTCACTTCAGTCGTGTCCAACTCTGTGTGACCCCATGGATTGCAGCCTACCAGGCTCCTCCATCCCTGGATTCTCCAGGCAAGAACACTGGAGTGGGTTGCCATTTCCTTCTCCAATGCATGAGAGTGAAAAGTGAAAGTGAAGTCGCTCAGTCATGTCCGACTCTTAGTGACCCCATGGACTGCAGCCTACCAGGCTCCTCTATCCACGGGAGTTTCCAGGCAAGAGTACTGGAGTGGGGTGCCATTGCCTTCTCCAAAGAAATATATTAGTATATGGAAATAAGCAAGTTAATATGGAAGGCAATGTTAGAGCTTAAAAAAAAAAAAAAAAAAGAGTGAGATAATGGAATTAGAGTCAGTGAAATTAAGTGACCAATTTTTTTTTTTTTTTTAAGATACATGGATTTTCTTGTCCAGCTGAACTTCTTTAAGTTTGGTTAACACACAAATATCTTAGAAAATTAAACTTACACTGTAGGGAAGAAAGTTAGGATCTTACACTGAAATTAACACCAGTGTACTTGTAATAAATATCATTCGAAGTCAAATGGAAAGTTACCATAAAATGTTAAGTCCAATCAGAAACAGATTCTAAGTGAGAAATAAAAACCAGATAAGATATCTACAAATCCGGCATAATTTCTACTATAATGAATGTAATTCCTTTGTTATTTATCCTTGCCAAATTGAATACCTTTAGTGCAGACATCTCATATATATCTGGGTAAAAAGGAATTATGGTTGATTATGTTGTCATAATTAGGGTATTGGAGAGATAAAGAGATTATTTGAATGTAGGAAAATGTGGTGGATAGTGCCAGAATATCAGGAATATAGGATATCAGACTACCAAAGTTCACAAGATATGTCTCAAAAGTGACATGAACAATTATCCAAGAATCATTTTAAATAGTGGTCTTCCCCTAATGCATCTACATTTACAAACAAAACAAACAAATTCATTTGGAAAAAATAAACTTTTCACCAAAATCAGAGTCAGGGAATTCCATGCACATGACTCATTTTGAACACAGCATTTTCCTATAATTTTTCTTTTCTAGGCTCAGATCCAGTCATCAGATGCTGAATGACAAGACTTTACAGCAGTTACTGAGTATTAAGGTATCTGAGCACCTAAACAATTGCTGGATCAATGCTCTTTTACTTCCTAACATACAAATTCCAGTTGTACATATCTGCTCTTGCTCCTTCAAGTTGGTGGGGCAAGGATTGAATTATATAAGTTCAGAGTAAATGTGAGTGAAAATCTCTACAACAAGCAAAGAAAGACCAACAGTTAGTTTTTTGGCTTATAATCAAATCTGTGTCCTTTGGTGAAGTTTTGGCTATTGAAGAACCTCAGAACCACTCTGATTGCCAGCAATACAGTCAGAATTGGAATGAGAACAGAAACTATAGGTCTTAAGCAAAGGCTATGAGCATTGGTGGACATTTTTAATTCCTTATCATGAAAGTCAACATAAATTTTAACCTTAACTTCACCTTGGAATTACTAAGAAAAATTTTATAAAATGGGATAGTGACACTGATAATTAGCCAGACTGCTATTATAAAGCAACAAAAATAAACAAACATACCCAAAAATGGTAGTTCTACTGTGTAGACAGAATACAGAGCAACTGAATCAAAGTAAAAGAAGTATTTGGAAAATTGCCTATTGAGATAAGAATGTCAGTTCAATGGTCAGGTTTCCATTGGTCACATAATTTTATTCAGGTAACATTCTCTTCTTTGGTAGTGACATTTATTCCATTAAGGAAATTGCTCAGTCCTGTCGACTCTTTGTCATCCCTTGGACTGGAGCCTGCCAGGTTCCTCAGCCCACGGAATTTTTCAGGCAAGAATACTGGAAAGGGTCTCCATTTCCTCCTCCAGGGGTAATTCCTGAACCAGGAATTGAACCTGAGTCTCCTGCATTGCAGGCAAATTCTTTACCTGCTGAGTCATTGGGGAAGCCTGCCATTATCCTAACTAAAATGGTACATGTATGCAGGGGACATTTTGAAGGAGGTTACAATTATCTTCATTACCTCCACCATAGTTTGGCATCAGGTCAAATAATAACAGGGAGGGAATGCAGCCCAGCCAATCAACAGAAAATTGGATTAAAGATTTACTGAGTATGGCCCTGCCCATCAGAACAAGATGCAGTTTCCACCTCTGTCAGTCTCTCCCATGTGGAAGCTTCCATAAGCCTCTTATTCTTCTCCATCAGAGGGCAGACAGAATGAAAACCATAATCACAGAAGACTAACCAATCTGATCACATGGACCACAGCCTTGTCTCACTCAGTGAAACTATGAGCCATGTCGTGTAGGGCCAGCTAAGACAGATGGGTCATGGTGGAGAGTTCTGACAAAACATAGTCCACTGGAGAAGGGAATGGCAAATCACTTCAGTATTCTTGTTTGAGAACCACATGAATAGTATGAAAAAGCAAAACCATAAGACACTGAGATATGAACTTCTTAGGTAGGTAGGTGCCCATATGCTATGGAGATCAGTGGAGAAATAATTTCAGAAAGAATGAGGAGATGGAGTCAAAGCAAAAACAATGTTCAGTTGTGGATGTGACTGGTGATGGAAGTGAAGTCTGATGCTGTAAAGAGCAACATTGCATAGGAACCTGGAATGTTAGGTCCATGAATCAAGGCAAATTGGAAGTTGTCAAAGAGGAGATGGTAAGAGTGAACACTGACATTTTAGGGGCAAACTAAAATGGACTGGAATGGGTGAATTTAACTCAGATGAGTGTTACATCTACTATTGTGGGCAGGAATCCCTTAGAAGAAATGGAGTAGCCATCATAGTCAACAAAAGAGTCCAAAATGTAGTACTTGGATGCAATCTCAAAAATGAGAGAGTAATCTCTGTTCGTTTCCAAGGCCAACCATTCAATATCACAGTAATCCAAGTCTGTACCCCGAATAGTAATGCTGAAGAAGCTGAAGTTGAATCGTTCTCTGAAGACCTACAAGACCTTCTAGAACTAACACCCCCCCAAAAAAAATATTCTTTTCATTATAGGTGACCGGAATGCAAAAGTAGGAAGTAAAGAAATACCTGGGCTAACAGTCAAATTTGACCTTGGATGACAGAATGAAGCAGGGCAAAGATTAATACAGTTTTGCCAAAAGAATGAACTGGTCATAGAAAACACTATCTTCTAACAATGCAAAAGAAGACTCTACATATGAACATCACCAGATGGTCAACACCAAAATCAGATTGATTATATTGCTTGCTGCCACGAATGGAGAAGCTCTATACATTCAGCAAAACAAGACCAGGAGTTGACTGTGGCTCAGATCATGAACTCCTTATTGGCAAATTCAGACTTAAATTGAAGAAAGTAGGGAAAACAACTAGACCATTCAGGTAGGATATAAATCTAATCCCTTACTATTATACAGTGGAAGTGGCAAATAGATTCAAGGGATTAGATCTGATAGACAGAGTGCCCGAAGAACTATGGATGGAGGTTTGTGACATTGTACAGGAGGCAGTGACCAAGATAATCCCAGAGAAAAAGAAATACAAAAAGGCAAAATGATTGCCTGGGGAAGCCTTACAAATAGGTGTGAAAAGAAAAGAAGATAATGGCAAAGGAGCAAAGGAAAGATATACCCATTTGAATGCAGAATTCCAAAGAACAGCAAGGAGAGATAAAGTCTTCCTCAGCAATCAATGCAAAGAAATAGAGGAAAACAACAGAATGGGAAAGATTAGAGATCTCTTCAAGAAAATTAGAGATACCAAGGGAATATTTCATGCAAAGATGGGCTCAATAAAAGACAGAAATGGTATAGGCCTAACAGAAGCAGAAGATATTAAGAAGAGGTGGCAAGAATACACAGAGGAACCATACAAAAAAGATCTTCATGACCCAAATAACCATGATGGTGTGATCACTTACTTAGAACCAGACATTCTGGGATGTGAAGTCAAGTGGGCCTTAGGAAGCATCACTATGAACAAAGCTAGTGGAGGTGATGGAATTCCAGTTGAGCTATTTCAAAGCTTAAAAGATGATGCTGTGAAAGTGCGGCACCCAATATGCCAGCAAATTTGGAAAACTCAGCAGTCACCACAGGACTGGAAAAGGTCAGTTTTCATTCCAATCTCAAAGAAAGGCAATGCTAAACAATGTTTAAATTACCGCACAATTGCACTCATCTTACACGCTAGTAAAGTAATGTGCAAAATTCTCCAAGCCAAACTTCAACAGTAGGTGAACCATGAACTTCCACATGTTCAAGCTTGATTTAGAAAAGGTAGAAAAACCAGAGATCAAATTGCCTACATCCATTGGATCATTGAAAAATTAAGAGAGTTCCAGAAAAATATGTACATCAGCTTTATGACTATACCAAATGCTTTGACTGTATGGATCACAACAAACTCTGGAAAATTCTTAAAGACATGGGAATAACAGACCACCTGACCTGTCTCCTGAGAAATCTATATGCAAGTCAAGAAGCAACAATTAGAACTGGACATGGAACAATCGAGTGGTTACAAATCAGAAAAGGAGTACATCAAGGCTGTATATTATCACCCTGCTTATTTAACTTATATGCAAAGTACATTATGTGAAATGATAGACTGGATGAACAAAAGCTGGTATCAAGATTGCCAGGAGAAATATCAATAACCTCAGATATGCAGATGATACCACCCTTATGGCAGAAAGTTAAGAAATAATAAAGAGCCTCTTGATGAAAGTGAAAGAGGAGAGTGAAAAAGTTGGCTTTTCACTAAAAATGTGAGTTTTAACTCAACATTCAGAAAATTAAGATCATGGCATTTGGTACCATCACTTCATGGCAAATAGATTGGGAAACAATGGATACAGTGACCTCCTTTATTTTTTTGAGTTCCATAATCACTGCAGATGGTGATTGCAGCCATGAAATTAAAAGACGCTTACTCCTTGGAAGGAAAGTTATGACCAACCTAGACAGCATATTAAACAGCAGAGAGATTACATTGCCAACGTCTGTCTAGTCAAGGCTATAGTTTTTCCAGTAGTCATGTATGGATGTGAGAGTTGGATTATAAAGAAAGCTGAGTGCCGAAGAATTGCTGCTTTTGAACTGTGGTGTTGAAGACTCTCAAGAGCCCCTTGGACTGCAAGGAGATCCAACCAGTCCATCCTAAAGGAGATTAATCCTGGGTGTGCATTGGAAGGACTAATGTTGAAGCTGAAACTCCAACACTTTGGCCACCTGATGTGAAGAGCTGACTCATTGGAAAAGACCCTGATGCTGGGAAAGATTGAGGGCGGGAGGAGAAGGGGAGAACAGAGAATGAGATGGATGGATGGCATCATTGACTTGATGGATATGATTTTGAGTAGGCCCCAAAATTTGGTGGTGGATAGGGAAGCCTGGTGTGCTGCAGTTCATAGGCTTGCAAAGAATTGGACACAATTGAGAGACTGAACTGAACTGAACTGAAAGCTTGATCTTTCTACTCTAGTACCTCTCCAACCCAAGTAATCCTACATGAGTCAATATTTTGCTTCCTCTAGCTTTTTCTGTTCTTAACATTGAATTTTTAATTTGTTCTTTATTAAATATATAAAAGATATTTTCCTCCAATGCGGTTTTTGGAAAGTGATACATGTATTCAATTATGGCACTTGCATAATAAAATGTTGTTTGCATTTATTTCAAAATATCCCAAGCAAACTCCCATGAGAAATTAGATGGAAATAATAATAGTGACTTTGTGAGCAACAACAGAGAAAATTGATATAGTATGATATAAAATATCTTTACGTCTCATATTGCCTTGGTATGCTAAATTATTCATCAAATATGTTAAGAAAAAATATTTATGCCTATTGATAAGTACATGCTCACCATAAAAAATGTCAAGACTAAGGCTGTCAAATGTTCAAACGCTGATGCTAGCTGTGATATAGGTGCCACGGGAGACTACAGAAGTTCCTCAAAGCTTCCTCAGAAGTCAGCTAAAATAGGATGACAAAATTCTTGTTGGAAAAGCTAATATGTGGGTTAACTGCAGCACCCTTCAGAGCTCAAACTTTTGGCCCAACTTGTGCCAACTTACACTTTTTCAAGTCAGCAAGATTCTGTGCCAAGGACTTTACTGGTATTGGGTCTCTCATATAAGGGTGAAAAGTGATCCTCAGCTGCAGCATCTAAAACCTACTGCCTTTTGCTTAATCTCTACTCTTGTAAGTTATAGCCTGTAACATATTTTTGACATTATACATGCTTAGTGAATCAAAATATAATTTTATATATATATATATAACAAATAGAAGACAGTTTGGTTGTTTGCTGCTGCTGCTGCTGCTAAGTTGCTTCAGTCGTGTCAGACTCTGTGTGACCCCCATAGACAGCAGCCCACCAGGATTCCCCTGTCCCTGGGATTCTCCAGGCAAGAACACGAGTGGGTTGCCATTTCCTTCTACAGTGCATGCAAGTGAAAAGTGAAAGTGAAGTTGCTCAGTCGTGTCTGACTCCTAGCGACCCCATGGACTGTAGCCTACCCGGCTCCTCCATCCATGGGATTTTTCAGGCAAAAGTACTGGAGTGGGGTGCCATTTCCTTTTCCTTGGTTGTTTAAAAATTCTTAATTTCACAAGATGAATTTGACTATTTCATTATAATTCTATGTAAGGTAAGTTGGATTTTCAAAATTAACTATGTATTTTATAATAGTTTCTTTTTAAAGGAAACATGTTAAAATAAATCATGCTCATTATGGCTTGATAAAAATATGCTAAATATATCGTGACCTTTATTTGTCTGTAACTTGAAGGATATATGTGATGCCAGCAGAGTGTGGCACTAAAACCAGTAGAATACTGTAGCTTTGTAAAACTTCTGTCCAGTGTAAACCCTAAACACTAACTATTTATGCTCCAAAATATATGAAAATGAGGTTTGCATTTAAAATATATTATTTGTAACACCTTAGGACACCCATAGACACATACACACACAGAAAAAAAAAATCTATGTTGTTCTAGATTTGTTTTTGACCATTAGAAGAGATGTGGACAATTTTATTTATTTTGGGGGAGGGGGAAAGGATCATTAAGGAGTCACAAAACAGTTTACATTATTAAAATAAATCCTCAAATCACATTATAGTCTCAATTGACACAGAAAAAACATTTGACAAGATTCAACATCAATTCAAGATTAAAAACTCTCATCATAGTTGGTTTAGAGGGAACATGATGCTAAGTCACTTCGGTCGTGTCCAACTCTGTGTGACCCCATAGACGGCAGCCCACCAGGCTCCCCCGTCCCTGGGATTCTCCAGGCAAGAACACTGGAGTGGGTTGCCATTACCTTCTCCAATGCAGGAAAGTGAAAAGTGAAACTGAAGTCCCTCAAGTCATGTCCGACCCTCAGCGACCTCATGGACTGCAGCCTACCAGGCTCCTCCATCCATGGGATTTTCCAGGCAAGAGTACTGGAGTGGGGTGCCATCGCCTTCTCCAAGAGGGAACATATCTCAACATAATAAAGGTAATTTATGAGAAACCCACAGCTAATGTTATACTCAAAGGTGAAACACTGAAAGCTTTTCATCTCAAATCAGAAACAAAACAAGGATGCCCACTTTTGCCACTTCCATTTAATAAAGTATTGGAAATCCTAGCCTCAATAATCAAAAACTAAAAAAAAAAAAAATTAAATACATCCAAATTGTAAGGAAAGGAGAAAAACTGACACTATTTGCAGATGACTTGATACTGTATCTTGAAAGCCCTAAGTCTCTACAAAAATAGTAGAAGTAATACATAAATTTAATAAATTTGTAAGATACAAGATTAGCACAAGAAATCTTTTGCTTTTATATAGACTAATATAATGAACTGGCAAAAAGAGAAAAATAAGAAAATAATCTTATGTAAAATTGCATCAAAATAATAAATCAGCCAGGAATACACTTAACCAAAGATGTGAAAGGCTTATACTCTGTAAAATACAAAATATTTTTAGGGAAATTAGATAAATAGTCTTGTTTAGGCTACAGAGGCAAAGCAGAGCAGGCCTCCGACCTTGCTTCTAACCTTCCAGGACACTGCTCTGACTGAGTGCCTGCCTACTGTTTGTGCCTGTCTGCAAGACTTGGAGCATTCTAAACAATACGGGGAGGAATCTTGAGATTGTTGAGCCCTGGAGAGGGCCTGGTCAACCAAGCCCCAGGCTTAACAACATTTCAAGTTTTACATGACAAAATAAACAGCATTACATGAAACCGGAGCTATGATTTCCTCTCAGATTGATGATGATACCAGTTTGCATTCTGGGATTATAAGCAGGAATCTCAAACTGCAATCTCATGCATGGAGTGGATATCCTCCCTGGGATCTTTTCCCAGTTGGGACTCCAGATGTTCTATGGCTTGGGACTTACTAGCCCTATTTCAGTCTGGATGTTGGTCAAAATCCAATTTGGTGGTGTATTCTGCTGTTTCTACTTCTTTCTCTTAATGTTAGTATATTAAAAAATAAACAAGATAATTTTCTAATAAATATTTGTTATTTATTTGTATATATCGAGTGATTTATCTTGTTAACAAATCCTTTGAGACAAAAGTGAAAACTTTCGACAAAACAAATATTGATGAAGGAATATGAAAATTACACAGAAATTGAAAAGTAGTCCATATTCATAGTTTGGAAAAAATAATATTGTTAAAATGCCATATGAAAAAAAAACAATCTACAAATTTAATGAAATCCCTATCAAAATACTCATGACACATTTCACTTGACTAGAATAAATACTTCTAAAATTTGTATGTGACCACAGAAGAGGACACTTCCACGCCATTGGTGGAATTGTAAATTGATGCAGCCACTAGGGAAGAGAGTATGTACTTTTCTCAAAAGAACTAAAAAGAAAAATACCATATAATCCTGCAATTCCATTGCTGGGTATATACCCAAAGAAGCAAAAACACTAATTCAAAAAGATACAATCACCTCAGGGTTCGTAGGAGCGTTGTTTACATTTGCCAAGATGTGAAAGCAACTTAAGTATCCATCAATAGGTAAATGAATAAATAAGGCATGATATATAAACTGCAGAGAAGTATAACTATTATTTTGTAATAACAATGGTATATAGTCAATAAAAAATTAATTGTATTGTACACTTGAAACTAATACAATATTTTAAACCAATTATGCTTCATTTTTCTTAAATGTGGATAACATTTAAAAATTTTTTTTTAAATTTGTATTTATATAGGACTATGGTTCTTCACTAGACTTACTGTGATAATCATTTCATGATCTATATGTCAATTAATTATATATGTATGTAGATTTTATCTTAATAAAATTGGGAGAAAAACATCATCAAAATAATAAAAGAAGCTGGAGGTTGGGTTAGACATTTCTTTTTAAAGATGCTAATAATTCAATAGCATGGTGAGAGCGTTTTTGGTTAAAGCAAAGATGTAGTGGCATAAAAGAAGTATGCAAAATAGGAGTACATACAGGTAAGATGGAACTGGATGATAGATGTAATATTGAGAAAGGATTAAGTGATCAGATCAGATGAGATCAGTCACTCAGTCGTGTCTGACTCTTTGTGACCCCATGAATCACAGCACGCCATGCCTCCCTGTCCATCACCAACTCCTGGAGTTCACTGAGACGTCCATCAAGTCAGTGATGCCATCCAGCCATCTCATCCTCTGTCGTCCCCTTCTCCTCCTGCCCCCAATCCCTCCCAGCATCAGGGTCTTTTCCAATGAGTCAACTCTTCGCATGAGGTGGCCAAAGTACTGGAGTTTCAGCTTTAGCATCATTCCTTCCAAAGAAATCCCAGGGCTGATCTCCTTCAGAATGGACTGGTTGGATCTCCTTGCAGTCCAAGGGACTCTCAAGAGTCTTCTCCAACACCACAATTCAAAAGCATCAATTCTTCGGTGCTCAGCTTTCTTCACAGTCCAACTCTCACATCCATACATGACCACAGGAAAAACCATAGCCTTGACTAGACGGACCTTTGTTGGCAAAGTAATGTCTCTGCTTTTCAATATGCTATCTAGGTTGGTCATAACTTTCCTTCCAAGGAGTAAGCGTCTTTTAATTTCATGGCTGCAGTCACCATCTGCAGTGATTTTGGAGCCCAGAAAAATAAAGTCTGACACTGTTTCCACTGTTTCCCCATCTATTTCCCATGAAGTGGTGGGACCAGATGCCATGATCTTCGTTTTCTGAATGTTGAGCTTTAAGCCAACTTTTTCACTCTCCACTTTCACTTTCATCAAGAGGCTTTTTAGTTCCTCTTCACTTTCTGCCATAAGGGTGGTGTCATCTGCATATCTGAGGTTATTGATACTTCTCCCAGCAATTTTGATTCCAGCTTGTGTTTCTTCCAGTCCAGCGTTTCTCATGATGTACTCTGCATATCAGTTAAATAAGCAGGGTGACAATATACAGCCTTGACGAACTCCTTTTCCTATTTGGAACCAGTCTGTTGTTCCATGTCCAGTTCTAACTGTTGCTTCCTGACCTGCATACAAATTTCTCAAGAGGCAGATCAGGTATTCTGGTATTCCCGTCTCTTTCAGAATTTTCCACAGTTTATTGTGATCCACACAGTCAAAGGCTTTGGCATAGTCAATAAAGCAGAAATAGATGTTTTTCTGGAACTCTCTTGCTTTTTCCATGATCCCAGTTAATTTTAGTCAGTTTCGGCTCTTAGCACAACAAGAGGCACCCATACTGTATCCTAGCTATGTGATAGGTAGCTGTGTACTTATTCTAGTACAGTATCAGTTTGTATCTAGTACAGTATCTAGTATCAGTTTGCAGATAGCTTGAAGAATGCAGGGTGGGCAAAAATGAAACTGTCATCTAAATACTGGGAATCTATACCCTGGTCGCTGCTTCTGATGACAGAGGTGCAAGCAACGAGGAGGACAGTCATTGTTGTTGCATCTTCTTGCATTATTTCAAGTCTCTCATTCTCTAGCTGCAGTGACTTCCATGGATATAAAGGGCCAGTTGCCATTCTTACTTTTCAGTTTTTCGTTTTAACTTTTTGGGAGCCAGACTTTAAAATCTAAGACATTCAGAAGAAACCAAATATACAGGAAATTAAGAAATCATCACACATGCTCAAGGAAAAACATATGCTCAGAAATGACCTGAGAATATCTTAAATTTATTGGCATAGAAACCATCGATAACCAAATCAGCAGAAACAATAAGCAAAAAAAAAAAAAGAAAGAAAGAAAAAAACAAACCTGATAAAGAAGAAAATCTGATTTCTGTAGTAACCACATTATTGCACTAAAATATCTAGCTTCCAATGACAACAACAAAAAAGTCAAAGTCATACAAATAAGGTTCATAAAGAGGAAAACATTCAACAAACACTGTCCTTAAAAAGATCTGA
This sequence comes from Bos indicus x Bos taurus, assembly GCF_003369695.1. Lineage (NCBI taxonomy): Eukaryota > Metazoa > Chordata > Mammalia > Artiodactyla > Bovidae > Bos > Bos indicus x Bos taurus. The sequence continues at coordinate 116,185,087 of NC_040079.1, forward strand.
TGGCAGATCAACAAGACAAATACTTAAAACATTTATTTTAAATATGTTCAAAGAACCAAAAGAAGGCACGGAAAAAGTTAAGAACATGATATGTAAACAAAATGGAAACACCACACAGAGAGAGATTTAGTGAAGAAAAGTGTACACAGGCTAAAGAATCATGAAATTTCCAAGTGACCCAACACTCACATATTGTGGGAGACCCAAAAAGAAGAAGAGAAAAAGACAGTGAATATCTGAAGAAATCATTATTAAAGCTCTCCAAATTTGATGATGTATAGGACTGTAAAATTACACAACAGACTCCAAGAAAGATGAACTCAAGGAGACCAACAAAAAGACACATTATATCAAACTTTTCAAAGCCAAACACAAACAGAACATCTTAAAAGTAGGTAAAGATAAACAATACATTACATGCAAAAGACTCTTGATAAGATATTAGCAGAATTCTCATCAGAAACTCTGAAGACCAAAAGCCAGTGGTCAATATGTTGAAAGTACTGGAAAAGCAAGACATCTGTTAAAGAATGCTAGATCTGGCAAAGCTGATCTTCAAAAATGAGAAAGAAAGACATTATCAGATAAACAAAAGCTGAGGGATCATGTTACTATTAGCCCTGCCATGCAAAAATGTTAGCTAGCCCTGCAAATTGAAGTGAATGGACACTAGACACACTTGAAGCTTGATGAAAAACTAAAAATCTCAGTAAAGGTACGTACATCAGCAATTATAAAAGCTGGTGTAGTTAAGTAAGAGTTTGAAACTTCACTTTTGATTTTTTAAAATAATTCAAGAAACTAAGACCTACAAAATAATTGGTACTTTATATTTTGGAGCAAACAATTAAAAATGAAATTTGGCAACATCAAGAACTGAAACAAATGAATATGACTCTATAGAAGAATAGAGTTTTTGTGTTATTGAAATTAAGCTGGTATCATTTCAAATTAGTGTTAAAATTTTAGGATATTAAATGTAATTCTGCTGATAACCTCAAAGATGAGAGCAGTAGCATATTCACACAAGAAAATGAGAAAGTAATTTAAATTTTTCACTGAAAAAGCCAACTAAATACAATATAAGAGTAATTGTGAAAATTAGGAACAAAAAAATTTACAAGACAAATTAACAAAAAAGAGTAAAATAATACAAGGCCAACTCTATCTTTAAAATTACTTTAAATATAAATGAATTCAACTCTGTATTCAAAAGACAGAGATTGGTAGAATAGATAATAACACATGATCCAAATATACCCTGTCTGAAGTACAAAGAAAAAATAGGTTGCAAATGAAAAGATGAAAAAGTATATTTTATGAAAATAATAAACAAATGAGAGCAGGAGTGGCTAATTGCATATCAGACAAATTAGACTTTAAAGGAGAAGTCTATCAACATGCACAAGAAAAATAAGAATATTAAGCATTAATAAACATTTCAATAATTCAAGAAGATATACAAATTATCAAGTTACATACATAGCACAGACCATCCAAATTCATGAGTCAAAAAGGGATAGAATTGAAAGAATATATAGAAATTTTCATGATAACAGTTGAAATCTTTATAGCCACTGTCCAATAATGAATGACCAATCAGAGAAAAGCTAAGCAAAGAAATAAGAACTTCAACAATATAATAAAGACAAAAGTCTAATATATTGAGACCATACTACCACATGAAAACAACATATGCATTCTTCTCAAATGCACAATAAATATTTTCCATGATAGACTGTATGCTAGGTCAGAAATTTTCTCAATAGACTCAACATGATAATTAACATTCAAAGTAAATTTTCCAATAGCAACAGGATAATGTTAGAAATTAAAAAGTGCAAGAAAAACTAAAAAAAAATCGTATTTGTGAAGACAACTGCCAACTCAAACAAACAATTAATCAAAGAATATTTTAAAATGTTGTAGATGAAGGCAATGATAACACAACATACCAGAATTTAGGGGATTCAGTGAAAACAGTGGTATGGGGGAACTTTATAGATATAAATGCTTACACTAAAAAAAAAAAAAAATCTCAAGTCAACAGCTGAACTTCACAGCCAAGGAACTAGAAAAAATAGGATTCAATTCAGTTCAGTCACTCAGTCGTGTCTGACTCTTTGTGACCCCATGAATCACAGCACGCCAGGCCTCCCTGTCCATCACCAACTCCCGGAGTTCACTCAGACTCACGTCCATCAAGTCAGTGATGCCATCCAGCCATCTCATCCTCTGTCGTCCCCTTCTCCTCCTGCCCCCAGTCCCTCCCAGCATCAGACTCTTTTCCAATGAGTCAACTCTTTGCATGAGGTGGCCAAAGTACTGGAGTTTCAGCTTTAGCATCATTCCTTCCAAAGAAACGCCAAGGCTGACCTCCTTCAGAATGGACTGGTTGGATCTCTTTGCAGTCCAAGGGACTCTCAAGAGTCTTCTCCAAAACCACAGCTCAAAAGCATCAAGTCTTCAGCACTCAGCCTTCTTCACAGTCCAACTCTCACATCCATACATGACCACAGGAAAAACCATAGCCTTGACTAGATGGACCTTTGTTGGCAAAGTAATGTCTCTGCTTTTCAATATGCTATCTAGGTTGGTCATAACTTTCCTTCCAAGGAGTAAGCGTCTTTTAATTTCATGGCTGCAGTCACCATCTGCAGTGATTTTGGAGCCCAGAAAAATAAAGTCTGACACTGTTTCCACTGTTTCCCCATCTATTTCCCATGAAGTGGTGGGACCGGGTGCCATGATCTTCGTTTTCTGAATGTTGAGCTTTAAGCCAACTTTTTCACTCTCCACTTTCACTTTCATCAAGAGGCTTTTGAGTTCCTCTTCACTTTCTGCCATAAGGGTGGTGTCATCTGCATATCTGAGGTTATTGATATTTCTCCCAGCAATCTTGTTTCCAGCTTGTGTTTCTTCCAGTCCAGCGTTTCTCATGATGTACTCTGCATATCAGTTAAATAAGCAGGGTGACAATATACAGCCTTGACGTACTCCTTTTCCTATTTGGAACCAGTCTGTTGTTCCATGGCCAATAAATAAGTGAAAAGATGTTTGATGTAGCTAATTATCATGAGATTCCACCTCACATTCATTAGGATGACCATTGTTTAAAAAAAAAGAAAGAAAAAAAAACAGCAAGCATTTTTGAAGAAGTAGAGAAATTGGAATTCTTATGTACTGCTGACAGTAATACCAGAGAAGGAAATGGCAACCCACTCCAATATTCTTGCCTAGAGAATCCTGTGGACCTAGGAGCCTGGTGGGATGCTGTCCATAGGGTTGCACAGAGTTGGACATGACTGAAATGACTTACCATGCATGCATGCACTGGAGAGGGAAATGGCAACCCACTCCAGTATTCTTGCCTGGAAAATCCCAGGGACAGAGGAGCCTGGTGGGATGCCATCTATGGGGTCGCACAGAGACCGATACGACTAAAGCCACTTAGCAGCAGCAGCAGCAGCTGATAGGAATGTAAAATGGAATGGTACAGCCACTGTGGAAAACAGTGTAATAATTCTTCAAAAGTGAGCAATCGGGCTATGATATAATTCCAGCAATTTAAATTGAGGATATATACTCAAATAATTGAATGCAGGGTTTCCAAAGATATTTGTATACTCCATGTTCATAGTGGCATTATTTACAATGGTTGAAATGTGGAAGCAACTCACATTAACCGATGACTGGATAAGCGAAGTATACATATAATTAATTGACTATTATTAAGCCTAACATAGGAAGAACATTTTGGCATATGTTACAACATGTATGAACTTTAAGGCTTAATGCTCAGTGAAATAAACCAGTCGCAAAACGCCAGATATTACTTGATTCCACTTATATGATGCACTTAGAGTAGTCAAAATCAGAGACAGAGTACTGTAAGTTTGCTGAGGCTGGAAGGAAGGGGACATATAATTGTTGTTTCATGAATATTGAGTTATAGTCTTACAAGATGAAAACTGTTCTAGAGATGGTGAGGATTACACATTATAAATAAATTTAATATCACTGAACTGTATCCTTACAAATGAAAAATTTTATGTTTGTGTATTTTACCACAATACAAAAATCAAAAAATATATTAGAGCTTTTATGGTAGCAATGGTTCATGCTCGAATACTTTCGGAATTGCAAAGACAAAGTGAAAATATGAAATAAGCAGTCTAAGAAGAAAAAGAATAAAACAAATTCAGGAAAAATAGGAACCAAATATGTATGGAGAATATTTCTCTATTGGTCTGACATTGTATCTAGATTTTAGTTGCAAAGAATATTTCTTGTTCTTAATTCTTTTATACCATAAAATATCTTTGGGGAAAAAAAAAAAAAAAAGCACTCACAACTAATTTAGATCCATCAAAAGAATTCTAGTACAAAATGGCAGCTGGCTAGCAGCCTTTCATAAAACCTCTTCCAAATTTCAAATAAAACAGACCATACAAAAGATAAATTTGGAAAATAAAACAGTAAAAGATAGCTTGCCAGTCATCTTAATAGAAGAGTATTAGCCCCATGTTCACTCTTAGGCAGATGGAGCAGCATGGAAAATAAACTACCCATTCTGCCCTGATATGGCTGAATTTCATCTCATAAAACTATGGCCAATACACAGAAAAACAAATTTTCTATCATAGGGCACTGATGTCAGAGTTCTTTCTCTCTTCCCACTACTTCCTCCAGTCTCCTTGACATCATTTTCTTTCCACAATAGAGTTATATTCCCAGTTCTTTAGCTGGTCCCATCAGAAAAAAACAAAACAAAACAAACAAACAAACAAAAACCAAGGGTGTTAATTTCCAACTCTTGTTAGAGATTTTTACCCTTTCCACCATCCCTACTCACCATGTTCTGAATCCCTTCTCTAATAATATTCACATTACTCCCACCATAACAATATTTAATTGTACAAATTGATTCCAAAAATAAATGGCATAATTATCACTGCTTAATATAGTTCTTTACACAAATAAACAGTATCTTATGATGATGTTTTCTTTTCTCTAGTCCCAATGTGATGATCCTGTGACATTCAACTGATACTGTTTAATTAGATATGAATGGATTTTCCTCCATCACATGGTCACATTTTGTAATATTTTCTGGATTTGTTAAATGTTCTATTAGTTGAGACATTCTATTTCCCTTAGTCCCATGAGACTTTTCCTCTGTAACTCTTAATAAGTGTGCTCTAGTTAGAATTAATGGACAAGTTAAAAATCTGTTCATTTTACTTCGACAATTTTATTTTTTGAGAGAGTATTTTAACTTGTTCTGAAAAACTTTCCTCAGTATTTAAAGGCCTTCTGTAACAAATCTCTTCCCTCACAGCTCAGTTGGTAAAGAATCTGGCTGCACTGCAGGAGACTTGGGTTCGATTCCTGGGTCAGAAAGATCCCCAGAGAAGAAAATGGCAACCCACTCCAGTATTCTTGCCTGGAGAATCCAATGGACGGAGGAGCCTGGCGGGCTATAGTCCATGAGGTTTCAAGAGTCGGACATGACTAAGTGACTTTCACTTCACAATCAATCTCTAATGGTTTACATGCCAATAAGAAACATGATGCTGCAGGACTTCATGCTCCTTCGTAGGTGATTTTATCATAAGTCTGAAAGATATGGGGATGTATTAAAATTTCACACTTATAGATTTAGTTGTGGATTGTTGTTCAGTCTCTGTCATGTCTGACTCTTTGCCACCCCATGGACTGCAGCACATCAGGCTTCCCTATTCTTCTCTGTCTCCCAGAGGTTGCTCTAATTCATGTGCATTGAGTCAATGATGCCATCCAACCATTTCATCCTCTGTCATCCCCATCTCCTCCTGCCTTCAATCTTTCCTTGCATCAGGGTCTTTTCCAATGAATCAGCTCTTCACATCAGATGGCCAAAGTATTGGAGCTTCAGTTTCATCATCAGTCCTTCCAATGAATGTACAGAGTTGACTTCCTTTAGGATTGACTAGTTGGATCTCCTTGCAGTCCAAGGGACTCTCAAGAGTCTTCTCCAGCACCACAGTTGGAAAGCATCAATTCTTTGGCACTCAGCCTTCTGTATGATCCAACTCTCACATCCATACATGACTAGTGGAAAAAACATATCTTTGACTATATGGACCTTTGTCAAAAAATTTACATCTCTGCTTTTTAAATACACTGTCTAGTTTTGTCATAGTTTTCCTTCCAAGGAGCAGGCATCTTTTAATTTCTTGGCTGCAGTCACTGTCTCCAGTGATTTGGAGCCTGAGTAAGTAAAATGTCACTGTTTCCACTTTTTCCCCATCTGTTTGCCATGAAGTGATGGAACCAGATATATATTTTTTTCTCAATTCCATAGGATGCTTGTGTATTTGTTGGAGATCTGCAGTTTATTTGACTTGATAGTACTGGCATTCCCTTCCTGACTGATCCTCCATGTGCTTTATAAATAAATACATTTAAAAAAATTGAGTCTTTATCTCTCCGTCTTTTTATTTTACTTTTGTGAGATTTCTTCAGTTTTTTCAAACTATCCTGTAGAATTAAATTGATTTAATATATATATATATATTTACTGAGTGCCTTGTTCTCCCTACATCACTAACTTTTGTGATAAACGTGTGAGAAGTTTGCTTCTCTTCCATGTAGGTGCCAGTTAGGAAATATGGATGGCTGAGTCAATGCCTTTAATGCCTTTTCTTGAAACACACCCACCAATTCAAAACTCTTCTACCTTTTGTTTTGGCAGAGTTAACTTCAAGTTATGCTAAGTTCTCACCTTTGTTGCAATAGTTACACTCAATAAAATTTCTCCTTATCACCTTTAACTGGTGTTTGGTTTCTGCTATCTTTGACAATGGTAATCTTTGATTTGAAGTACCAGTGCCTTGAGATCTGTCCTAAAACTCCCCAAATAAATTTATTCAGTTTCATGTGAAACATCTTGCCATATTTTACCTGGACAAGAAAATACTTGCCTGCAATTTCTTCAGCTTTGAGTGTGAAGTGACCAGGTTCGGGGTTTACCTTTTTATGTACTGAATGGAACTTCTACTAACTCCCTAGTTTATAACTCAGAGACTCATTCCTATGCATATTTATTACATCCCCAAGCCTCAATCCTCTCCCTGTGCCCTCAAGTTACCTGCTGTCTTTCTCATCTGTGGGCATGCCCTCTGCTATGCGTGCACCTTCACTTAAGAGTATTCCACCTGGCTTTACTAATTATCATGACTTTCTCTGTTATTCCAAAATCTTGTGAAAATGTTCCACCCACAGAAGGACCTACTCAATTATGTTTGGTTTCAAAGATTATACCATTTTTAGTAAAATTGCTATTATCTTAAAGAAAGGTGTTACAGATATATTTTTTTAATTATCCAGAAAATACTATGTATTTGTCTTAGCTATTAAAATAATACTTATGAGATTTTTCTAGGAAAATGCATACTAAAGATTTTACAAAATGGACTCTGAAAAATGACAAATCATTAAGATTAGAAAATGTTGATCATACACTTTACAAATTATATTTAAAGAGATAGATAATGCAGACAACTTTATAGAATTAATGCTTCTAATCTACAGGAACCTAATAATTTCATGGGCTATACATTGTTCTAGATAATAAAACAATTTATGGATAATTTCCTAATGTGTTATTTCAAATTTAGTGTTGAAGGTTATCTTATTAAAATGTTAATTTTTGTTCTACCTCTATATTTGAGCCCTCTGGGCCAAATAAATTCAGAACATGTTTACTGCTCTTGAAAGAACTTAATGATTCTGCTAATTCTTTGAAAATTAAAATGAAATAAGATAAACTGGAGAGAAAAATATAGAAAAGTACAAAAAAATAAAAATGCAATGTGAAAATAAATAGTAAAGTCTTAGAAGATAAGGATTGACAGTTTAAAAAGTGGAAATATATTTCCAAAAATATTTCAATAGCTAGTTGAAGAGGTCAGTTTTCTCGGAAAGTAAAAATGATTAAAAATGAATCCTGAAATAGCAAACTTAATTATAAGAAAAAGGGAATGTTATCAGAAAACAAAATATAAGAGAGCTACAGTGTTTCACAGATGGATTAAGTCCAAATGGCTTTAATACTTTTTAAATTGCTCCAAAGCATAGAAAGACAATATCTAAGTCCTTGCTATAAGCTATTTTAATGAAGAAAACATGATTTCTAGAGAAATTACTCTAGATAATGTTGCAAAATTATAACTGTTAATTAAAAATTCTAAATAAGGGCCAAAGATCTTAAAGACCATTAACCAAAGAAGATATACAGATAAAAAGATAAGCACATGAAAAATTCTCCACATTTACAGATCAGCAGGAAAATGCAAATTAGAATGAGACAACACTGCACACCTATTAGAATGCCTGAAATTCAGAACGTTGACATCAAATACTAGAGAGGATGAAGCACAACAGGAGCTCTCATCCATTTCTGGTGAGAATGAAAAATGGTACAGTCATTTTGGAAGACAGTTTAGTTCAGTACCAAACTACATATACTTGTACCATATGATCTAGTAATCATGTTTCCTGGTACTTACCCAAAGGAGTTGAAACTTATGCCCACACAGAACCTGAACATGAATGTTTCTACTTTTATTTAAAATTGCCCTTCCAATGGTGAATTAATATGTAAACTGGTATGTACCAGACAATAGAATATTCAGTTCATTTCAGTCGTTTAGTATTGTCTGACTTTGCGATCCCATGAATCGCAGCATGCCAGGCCTCCCTGTCCATCACCAATTCCCAGAGTTTACCCAAACCCATGTCCATTGAGTCAGTGATGCCATCCAACCATCTCATCCACTGTCATCCCCTTCTCCTCCTGCCATCAATCTTTCCCAGCACCAGGGTCTTTTCCAATGAGTCAGCTCTTCACATGAGGTGGCCAAATATTGGAGTTTCAGCTTCAGCATCAGTCCTTGCAATGAACACCCAGGACTGATCTCCTTCAGAATGGACTGGTTGGATCTCCTTGCAGTCCAAGGGACTCTCAAGAGTCTTCTCCAACACCACAGTTCAAAAGCATCAATTCTTCCGGACTCAGCTTTCTTTATAGTCTAACTCTCACATCCATACACAACTACTGGAAAAGCCATAGCCTTGACTAGACGGACCTTTGTTGGCAAAGTAATGTCTCTGCTTTTCAGTATGATGTCTAGGTTGGTCAAAACTTTTCTTCCAAGGAGTAAGCATCTTTTAATTTCATGGCTGCCATCACCACTGCTGTTTCCACTGTTTCCCCATCTATTTGCCATGAAGTGATGGGACCAGATGCCATGATCTTAGTTTTCTGAATGTTGAGCTTTAAGCCAACTTTTTCACTCTCCTCTTTCACTTTCATCAAGAGGCTCTTTAGTTATTCTTCACTAGATAGAATATTATCTAGTGTTAAAAGGAAATGAGCTATAAAGACTTGAAAATTTATGAAAAAACTTTAAATGCATATTACTAACTAGAAGAAGCTAATCTGAACAGTCTATACAATTTACTTTTAAACAGCTCAGGAAGTGGAACACTGACGTTTAGTGTAGATTGTTGTTCAGTCACTCAGTTGTGTCTGACTCTTTCCAGCTCCATGGACTACAGCAGGCCAGGTTTTCCTGTCCTTCACCATCTCCAAGAGTTTGCTCAAACTCAGTCCATTGAGTCAGTGATGCCATCCAACCATCTCATCCTCCTTCATCCTATTCTCCTCCTGCCCTCAATATTTCCAAGCATCAGTGTCTTTTCCATTGAGTCAGCTTTTTTAATCCGGTGGCCAAAGTATTGGTGTTTCAGCTTCAGCATCAGTCCCTCCAATGAATATTCAGAGTTGGTTTCCTTTAGGATGAATTGCTTGAATCCCCTTGCAGTCCAAGGGACTCTCAAGAGTCTTCTCCAGCACTATACCTTGAAGGCATAGATTATTTGGTGCTCAGCCTTTTTTATTGTCCAGCTCTCATACCCATACATGACTAAAGCAAAAACCATAGCTTCGACTATACAGACTATATAGGCAAAGTAATGTCTCTACTTTTTAATATGCTGTCTAGGTTGGTCATAGCTTTTCTTCCAAGGAGCAAGCGTCTTTCAATTTCATGACTGCAGTCACCATCTGCAGTGATTCTGAAGTCCGAGAAAATAAAGTGGATCACTGTTTCCATTTTTTCCCCATCTATCTGCCATGAAGTGATGGGACCAGATGCCACGATCTTCATTTTTTGAATGTTGAGATTTAGTTAGCTTTTTCACTCTATTCCTTCACCTTCATCAAGATGCTCTTTAATTTCTCTGCTCCTTCTGCCATAAGGGTGGTGTTATCTTCATTTCTGAGTTTATTGATATTTCTTCATGCAGTCTTGATTCCAGCTTGTGCTTCATCCAGTCCAGCACTTTGCATGATGTACTCTGCATTAAGTTAAATAAGCAGGGTGACAATATACAGCCTTGACACACTCCTGTCCCAATTTGGAACCAGTCTACTCTTCCATATCTGGTTCTAAATATTGCTTCTTAACCTGTAGACAGGTTTTGCAGGAGGCAGGTAAGGTGGTCTGGTTTCCCATCTCTTTAAGAAATTTCATCAATTTGTTGTGACCCAAACAATCAAAGGCTTTAGCCTAGTCAGTTGAAGCAGTAGATGTTTTTCTGGAATTTTCTTGCTTTTCCTGTGATCCAAGGATATTGGCAATTTTATATCTGGTTTCTTTGCCTTTTCTAAATTCAGCTTTCACATCTGGAAGTTCTCGGTTCACATACTATTTTTTTTTTTTTTCTTTTTTCTTTTTTCTCCAATTTTATTTTATTTTTAAACTTTACATAATTGTATTAGTTTTGCCAAATATCAAAGTGAATCCGCCACAGGTATACATGTGTTCCCCATCCCAAACCCTCCTCCCTCCTCCCTCCCCATACCATCCCCCTGGGCCGTCCCAGTGCACCAGTCCCAAGCATCCAGCATCATGCATCGAACCTGGACTGGCAACTCGTTTCCCACATGATACTTTACATGTTTCATTGCCATTCTCCCAAATCTTCCCACCCTCTCCCTCTCCCACAGAGTCCATAAGACCGTTCTATACATCAGTGTCTCTTTTGCTGTCTCGTACACCGGGTTATTGTTACCATCTTTCTAAATTCCATATATATGCGTTAGTATACTGTATTTATGTTTTTCCTTCTGGCTTACTTCACTCTGTATAATAGGCTCCAGTTTCATCCACCTCATTAGAACTGATTCAAATGTATTCTTTTTAATGGCTGAGTAATACTCCATTGTGTATATGTACCACAGCTTTCTTATCCATTCATCTGCTGATGGACATCTAGGTTGCTTCCATGTCTTGGCTATTATAAACAGTGCTGCGATGAACATTGGGGTACACGTGTCTCTTTCTCTTCTGGTTTCACATACTATTGAAGCATAGCTTGAAGATCAGCATTATCTTGCTACCATGTGAAATGAGTGCAATTGTTCAAGAGTTTGAACACTGTTTTGCATTGCCTTTCTTTGGGATTGGAATGAGTACTGACCTTTTCCAGTCCTGTGGCCACTGCTGAGTTTTCCAAATTTGCTGGCATATTCAGTTCAGCACTTTCACAGCATCATTGTTTAGAATTTGAAATAGCTCAGCTGGAATTCCATCACGTCCACTAGCTTTGTTTGTAGTGATGCTTCCTAATGCCCACCTGACTTCACATTCCAGGATGTTGGGCTCTAGGTCAGTGATCACACCATCATGATTATCTGGGTCATTAAGATCTTTTTGTATATTTCTTCTGTGTATTGTTGCCACCTCTTCTTAATCTCTTCTGCTTCTGTTGGGTCCATAAGGTTTCTGTCCTTTATTGTGCCTATCTTTGCATGAAATTTTCCTTTGGTATCTCTAATTTTCTTGAAGAGATCTCTAGTCCTTACCATTCTATTGTTTTTCTCTATTTCTTTGAATTGTTCACTTGGAAGACTTTCTTATCTTTCCTTGCTATTTTCTGGAACTCTGTATTCAGATGGGTATATCTTTCCTTTTCTTCTTTGCCTTTCACTTCTCTTCTTTTCTCAGCTATTTGTAAGTCCTCCTCAGACAATCATTTTGCCTTTTTGAAATTCTTTTTTTAGGGGTTGGCTTTGATCATCACCTCTCATACAATGTTATGAACTTCCATCCATAGTATCTATCAGAACTAACCCCAAAATACCACTTATAACTTTATATTTAGCCCTCTCTTTTCATGGTTCCACTTCTGCCAGTTCAACCAACCTGAGATCATAAATACAATTGTATGTATTTATTAGGAAAAAAATCCTCATTAAGTGGGCCTGCACAATTCAGACATATACTAGTCAAGGGTCCAGTGTATACTGTTTGATCCCAATTCTATCATCTTCTGGAGAAGGCAAAACTTTGAAGACAAAACAAAGAATAGTGAGCTTGAGTACAAGAGAATGGATAAATAGATGGAGCACAGAGAATTTTAGGGCAGTGAAAATATTGTTGATTTTATGAATGGATACATGTGATTATACATTTGTATAACCTAATAGAATGAACTATAATGTAAACTATGGACTGTAGTGAATATGGACTTTGGTATAAGCTATGAACTTTGGATAATTATGATGTGTCAATGTCATTCATCAGTATTAAAAATACATGACTTTGATGGGGATGTTAATAATGAGGAAGACTACGCATGTATGGAAGCAGCAAATTTTTGTGCCAATTTCTCAATTTTTCTGTGCAGTGTAACCTGCTCTAAAAAAATTAAAGACCCCATAACTTGAAGCAAGAAGTCTAACTAAAATATTTTCAGATATTATTATTTTGTATAATGTCTATATTAGAGTTATCTCTAGAAAGAAAGAATTAAAAAATAATAAAATAATTCATTAATGTCAAATAAAATATCTGATAAATTTAAATACTAAAAAAACTTTTTGAGTAAATTCAGTGTCTAATCTTATTTAAAAGTGCTCAAAAGAGACCAAACTGTGGATTAAGAGGATGTGCAATTCACTTCCCCCCATGAACACATCACAAGTACATCTACATGTAGAATAGTTCTCACTTAAAATGAACTGGAGACTGACAGAAAGACTCCTGTGCATCCAAGACTAAGAAAATTAAAACGGAATTATATAGAAAGAGAGGTAAAGCAATTAGGACAGGACTCCTCATGCCTGGGGTGGGACTCAGAAGAGGAGGTGGATTATAGAGGCAGAAATCCTCCTTCAGGAGTGAGGTTCAAGGCACATATTGAGTCAGCCCTGGTGTCCAAAAGAGGGAAGAGGAGCCCCCTAGGGTGGTTGGAAGGTCAGCAGGACTAACAGGAGGACTGTGGGAAGCCTAGACTTTACTCGTGAGGTACACACCCACTTTTGTTTATTCCCAAGACAGAGTAGAAAGGGCAGATTGAAACTGCATAAGGTGATAGCTATTTTACTACAACCTCTCTAGGGAGAACTCCAGTCTGAGCCAAATACCTGCTCCAACCCCATTTACTTGAAGATGCAGCTCCACATTAGGGTAAGGGCTGCCATGGCCAAGAGGAGAGATCATCTCTGAGGGATGAAGCACAGAGCTAGAGCAGCATCTGTGCATGGAGGGGAAAAACATTACTGGTACTTCCACAAGCAGAGCATCAGAAGGGTCTAGGACTCTGTCTATACTAGGATGACAAGAGGCCAAAAGTCAGACCATGCTAAGTGCTTGCACTAGCCCCTCTTGCTTCAGGACTACTCCCCCACCCCCGGGGTGAGGGTCCTGGTGCTGGGACAGCAAAGAGCACACACTTAAAGAGAATGACTCTAGTTTCAATCAGAACTTCAGGGCTTCTGCTCCAGAAGCTTGGGACTTGACTTTACTCCCAATAGGGTGGTACTGGCTACTGAGCAGAGGAGAATCCTTTGCTTACTTTTGACTTTAGCCCTAGGCTCTCCATCTTCAGACCCATCTCCTAACCAAGTAACAGCTCTCAGCACACCCTGGGAGAAGATAGACTTGTGTTCATGTCATATCCAGCTCTCCCACCAAAGTCACTGCACACAGGCAGGGACACTCCATCAAAGGGACCCCATTCCAAGACTGGAATAGTTAATTGTTTTACCTAATTTCACAGAGGCAGAGAAGTTAACCAATATAAGAAGACACAGGAGTTTATTTCAATTGAAATTGAAAGAGCAAGATAAAAGCCCTAAAAAACAAAAGAAAGAAAGAAAAAACAAAGAAACAAAGAAAAATAAACAACTTACCAGATCAAGAGTTCAAAGTATTACTCGTAAAAATGCTAACTGAATTAGGAAAAATAATAGAGGACCACTACAATGATAATTTTAACAAGGAACTGCTGCTGCTGCTGCTAAGTTACTTCAGTAGTGTCCGACTCTGTGCAACCCCATAGACTGCAGCCCACCAGGCTCCCCCATCCCTGGGATTTTCCAGGCAAGAACACTGGAGTGGGTTGCCGTTTCCTTCTCCAACGCATGAAAGTGAAAAGTGAAAGTGAAGTCACCCAGTCGTGTCCGACTCTTCGCAACCCCATGGACTGCAGCCTTCCAGGCTCCTCCATCCATGGGATTTTCTAGGCAAGAGTACTGCAGTGGGGTGCCATTGCCTTCTCTGAACAAGGAACTAGAAAGCATTAAAATAAAAATAAAAGTTAGCACTGAAGAATTTGAGGGATACAAAGATGGTCTGATAACGACAAATCAATCAAATGTGATCAGATCAAATGTGATACACAATATCAAACAGGAGGAGAAAAATCGTATGATCATCTCAATGGACATAGGAAAAAGCTTTGGCAAAATTTAATATCTATTCTTAATAAAAATAACATTAATTAGTTAATTAATTAATTAATATAAAATATCTATTCTTAATAAAAATCCACTCATGAAAGTGGATATAGAAGAAATATATCTTGACATAAGAAATGCCATTTATGACAGCTAACATTATATTCAGTGGTAAAAAAGTAAAAGCATTTTCTCTAAAATCAAGAACAAGACAAGGATACTCACTCTCAGCACGTCTATGTAACATACACTTGAAAGTCCCAGTCATAGAAGACAGATAAGAGGAAACAAGTCATCCAAGTGGGCAGGGAAGAAGAAAGACTGTCACTATGTGCAGAAGATATGACACCATAGAGAGAAGACCTTACAATTTCCACCCACAGTCTATTAAGACTAATAAATTAATTCAGGGTATCTGAAGGATACAAGATTAATTAAAAAAAATTCCATTGTTATACACCACTAGTGAACTATCAGAAAGGGAAATAAAAAACAATCACATTTAAAATAGCATCAAAATGAGGAAAATAATATGAATAAATGTAACCAAATAAGTGGAAGATATATACTCTCAATACTATAAAGCATTCATGAAGGAAACTGAAGACGATAGACATTTAAAAATAGTCCGTGTTCATGGATTGGGAGAATTAACATTCTTAAATTGTGCATATTACCTAGATAGATTAAAGTGATCTGTAGATTTAATATAATACAATCTGTATTAAAATACCTATGGCATTTTTCAAAGAACTAGAATAAATATTCTAAAATTTCTATGAAACCACAAAAGACCCCTAATTGCCAAAGTAATCTTTAAAAAAATGAATAAAGCTGAATTACTTTGCTCGCTAGCTTCAGGCTATATTATAAAGCTACCGTTATCAGAAAAGCATAGCACTGGCACAAAAATAGACAGATAGATCAATGAAACAGACTCGAGAGCCCAGAACAAACCTGTGTAATGCAAAGAGTCACAGATAATTTACAAATTGGTGTAAGTGTATAAGTAAATAGTCATTACTAAGTGAAATAAGTCACACAGAGAAAGACAAATACTTTAACACTTACAGGTGAAATACAAAAACTAAAACAAATGAGTGAATATAGCAAAACAAAAACTGATTCACAAATATAGAAATCAAAACAGTGGTTACCAGTGGTGAGAGGAAAGTGGGGAGGTCAAGAGAGTGGTAGGGGATTTAATAAGATAAACTACCATGTAAGAAGCAAGTAAGCAAGAAGGTATATTGTAGTGAACAAGGAAATATAGCCATTATTTTATAATAACTTTAAAGGAATATAATCTATAAAAATATTGAACATGTTGTACAACTGAAACTAATATACAATTATAAATTATCTAAAATAAGAATTTTTTTAAATGAGTGCTTAAGAAATAAATAATGATTTGCTGTGCTGTGCTTAGCCTCTCAGTCATGTCCGACCCTTGGCAATCCCATAGACCATAGCCTGCCAGGCTCCTCTGTCCATGGGGATTCTCCAGGCAAGAACACTGGAGTGGGTTTCCATGCCCTCAGGGGATCTCCCCAACCCAGGGATCAAACCTAGGTATCCTGTGATTCAGGCAGATTCTTTACCATCTGAGCCACCAGGGAAGTCCAAGAATACTGGGGTGGTTAGCCTATCCCTTCTCCGGGGGAACTTTCTGACCCAGGAATTAAACCATTGCAGGTGGATTCTTTGTCAGCTGAGCTACCAGGGAAGCCCAAATAATGATATGCTTATGTTTTTGTAGATATATGCACATTTATATTTATAACCTCATTTTACCCTATTTAGTGTGATACAAATTTAGATTACAATATGGTTTATGACTTATACTCATGTAACATTGGCTTTATTTCATTCTTGACAAACAAAAATAAAATCTCATATGCATAAAATATTTAAAATCCCATTGTAGCATCATGTGGGTATAAAAATAAAAGTATGCTGCTGATGCTAAGTCACTTCAGTCATGTCTGACTCTGTGTGACCCCAGAGATGGCAGTACAGCTAAATCCCTTCACTGTTTACCTGAAACTATCACAACATTGTTAAGTGGCTACTCCTCAATACAAAATAAAAAGTTTTTCTTTTTTATTTCTTACAAAGACATATAGTCCAAATGACTATAAACCCAATATACTTTACCATGAGAAACCAAACACAATTGGCAAAAATCACCCTTTAACAGTTGAATATATGTAACAAACTCCAAAATTTTTGAGTGCTTAAAAAATTGAAACTTTTTCTAAACCAACGAACCAAAATACAATAAGGATATAGATTTTAGTAGAAAAATATAAAAAAGCTATATTGTAGAAAAAATATGCAAAAGTATTCATATCTTACAGAAAAGAATCATAAATGACATATTAAAATGAAAACTGCAACAAGATCACTCATAACAAGAATATGTGAATCTGAACTTTCAGTTCAGTTCAATTCAGTTGTTCAGTCATGTCCAACTCTCTGTGACCCCATAAACTCCAACATGCCAGGCTTCCCTGTCTATCATCAACTCCCAGAACTTACTCAAACTCATTCCACTGAGTCGGTGATGCCATTCAATCATCCCATCCTCTTGTCCCCTTCTCCTCTGGCCTTCAATCTTTCCCAGCATCAGGGTTTTTCTTGTGAGTCATTTTTTTGCATCAGGTGACCGAAGTATTTGAGTTTCAGCTTCAGAATCTAAACTTTATTATTATTATTTTTTTTTGGTCTCTAAACAACTTTCTTATTTTTCTTTTACTTATTTATTTTTTTTCTTGGTAATGTATGATTTTTATTTTTATTATTATTTTTTAATTTAAATTTATTTAATAAGATGCTATTTCCATGTGACTCTTTGTGAATAACTGAACAGTGATTGGAGGATCAGTAATGTGATATTTTTCGAGAGTGGTTTCATAGGTCTATCAAAGTTAAATGATCAATTTGTTTTAACTACAAAAAATTCCACATTGGGCTTTTATTATATATAATATATGTATATTAATCAAGATTGCCAGGAGAAATATCAATAACCTCAGATATGCAGATGACACCACACTTATGGCAGAAAGCAAAAAAGAATGAAAGAGCCTCTTGATGAAAGTGAAAGAGGAGAGTGACAAAGTTGGCTTAAAATTAAACATTCAGAAAACTAACAATGGAAATAATGACAGACTTTATTTTTCTGGGCTCCAAAATCATTGCAGGTGATGACTGCAGCCATGAGATTAAAAGATGCTTGATCCTTGGAAGTAAAGCTATGATCAACCTAGACATTTCTCGAAAGCAGACATATAGATGGCTAACAAACACATGAAAAGATGTTCAACATCACTCATTATCAGAGCAATGCAAATCAAAACCACTATGAGGTACCATTTCACACCAGTCAGAATGGCTGCGATCCAAAAGTCTTCAAATAATAAATGCTGGAGAGGGTGTGGAGAAAAGGGAACCCTCTTACACTGTTGGTGGGAATGCAAACTAGTACAGCCCCTATGGAGAACAGTGTGGAGATTCCTTAAAAAACTGGAAATAGAACTGCCTTATGACCCAGCAATCCCACTGCTGGGCATACACACCGAGGAAATCAGAATTGAAAGAGACACGTGTACCCCAATGTTCATCGCAGCATTGTTTATAATAGCCAGGACGTGGAAGCAACCTAGATGTCCATCAGCAGACGAATGGATAAGAAAACTGTGGTACATATATACAATGGAGTATTCAGTTCAGTTCAGTTCAGTTCAGTCAGTCAGTCATGTCTGACTCTTTGCGACCCCATGAATCGCAGCACGCCAGGCCTCCCTGTCCATCACCAACTCCTGGAGTTCACACAGACTCACATCCATTGAGTCAGTGATGTCATCCAGCCATCTCATCCTCTGTCATCCCCTTCTCCTCCTGCCCCCAACCCCTCCCAGCATCAGAGTCTTTTCCAATGAGTCAACTCTTCGCATGAGGTGGCCAAAGTACTGGAGTTTCAGCTTTAGCATTATTCCTTCCAAAGAAATCCCAGGGCTGATCTCCTTCAGAATAGACTGGTCAGCTACTAAAAAGAATACATTTGAATCAGTTCTAATGAGGTGGATGAAACTGGAGCCTATTATACAGAGTGAAGTAAGCCAGAAAGAAAAACCAATACAGTATACTAACACATATATATGGAATTTAGAAAGATGGTAATGATAACCTTGTAAGTGAGATAGCAAAAGAAACACAGATGTATAGAACAGTCTTTTGGACTCTGTGGAAGAGGGAGAGGGTGGGATGATTTGGGAGAATGGCATTGAAACATGTATAATATCATATAAGAAATGAATCGCCAGTCCAGGTTTGATGCAGGATACAGGATGCTCAGGGCTGGTGCACTGGGATGACCCAGAGGGATGGTACTGGGAGGAAGGTGGGAGGGGGATTCAGGATGGGGAACACATGTACACCTGTGGTGAATTCATGTTGATGTATGGAAAAACCAATACAATATTGTAAAGTAATTAGCCTCCATCACTGACTCGATGGACTTGAGTCTGAGTGAACTCCGGGAGTTGTTGATGGACAGGGAGGCCTGGCGTGCTGCAGTCATGGGGTCACAAAAAGTTGGACACTACTGAGCAACTGAACTGAACTGAACTGAGTGTTGAATTTACAAGTGTATGGACATGTACAAAGATTTCTGGCAAAGGAGTTTGAAGTTAACTGTAAAGATTTTTAAATATTATGTTTTCTCTGATTCAGCAATTCCTCTTTTGGAAACCAGTTCCATTTAAGCGTCTTGTCAATGACAAAGATTTGCCTATATGGGACATTTTGCAGTAATATTTCTCTTTTAAAGACAACAACCCAAATGTCTAAAAAAGAAATGTATGATTAATTAAAATGCAGTAAGATCAGTATGAGATCTTTAGAAATGTAAAATAAACATCAAAATATTGAGTTTGAATATATTTCAAATTTATAGTAATTTCCATTTTCCTTTGTTATTCCTTGCGTGTTTTGAGAGTGTCCATGTTGAAGATTCAGTACACACAATGATAAAGCATAATCTAAGAAAACTTTTTATGTATATGTTTTCAATACAAGTTTTTTTTTTCACACCAGATGTACATCTATTATCTTAATATGTTCAATTGTAAATTTAAAATCAACTATAAATTTAATAATCCAAGAAATATACACTTTTGGATATTTAAATGCTGATGTCAATTTTTAAATGTTTTCCTATTTGAATTCCATGAGGATATATCCAGGTATTAAATTCCTAGCTATCAACCTTCATGAATTTGTTCTTTGCTTTTACTTTTATTGCAATGTTTTCTGCTGTAATTTTGTTATCCAGAAATGTATCTAGATTTTTTTCCCTTTGCTTTACTTTGAGCACTTGGAAGACACCAAGAAAGTTTAATATTTTTGAATCACACCATGAAATTGAAACTTTTTGTGCATTCAGGTTTTACAGATTTAACTGAATACAAGGTGTTAGGTTAAAAAGTGAAGTATTATGTAGAGGTTTGTTGTGGCCTGCAAATGAAAAGTATAAAACAATTTACTTGATACTATAAGATTTATGATAGTTTTTAAATCTTCTGTAAAGTATCTTAAAGTATAAAGACACTGTTTTTAAATCTTCTCTAAAGTGTCTTAAAGTGAGAAGACATTTTTAATATATATATAAAGTGTTCTAGAAATATATCCAGCAGAAAAAAATATTATTCTACTTTAGACATTATTTTTAGTTGCAATGAGATGTTTCTTTGACAGTTACAGTTTTATTTCTCTCTTTACCTGAGTATGTGGTTTCTGCAAATTTTTGGGTTATTGTATAACGTAAATTTATATATTTGTATACCATATACAAATAAATAACATTTATATCTGAATATTTATTATTTTTATAACAAACTTGAATATTTATAATGGAATATGTATTTTATTGCATATTATCATTATATTTATTTTAGTGATAATTGTCAAATATATGAAAAATAAGTATTATACTAAATATAATATAGACTCTATAATAGAATAAGGTTACTATAAACATAACTATATGAACATAAATGTAAGTCATAATTATCATATAATTCTATTCATGTGTTCTTAATATGATAGAAATTTATTTCAATTATAATTACACAAATGCTCCTTTTATTGTATGTTCCAATTGTTCTGTGAAAGAGAACACAAGCTTCGTTTGACAAAAAAAGAAAGAAATATGTCACAGAGATGTTCCATCAGTTACTCAAGAGACAGTCTAGGGCTGGCACCCACAAACAAAGGCAATACTTCCCATTGTTCAATGTCATTTTGTGAAGTCATTATAGTTGTGTATTTTCTGTATCTTCTGATGATACACTGCATTCTGTATTTGTTTTCTACTGCTGCTCTAACAAAATTATCACAAACTTAGTGGCTTAAAGACACAAAGAGTTACCTTTTTCCAGTTCAGTAGACAAAGAATCTGACTTAGATCTCAGGGGGTAAGGGTGCATTTCTTGGCAGAGGATCTCAGAAGTAATCTGTTCATTATTCTTTGTAGCGAGTAGAGGCCAGCTGCATAACTTTGCTCCAGGCCACATCTCTCTGTCTTAAACCAGCATTATCCATAATTTCTTTCCATGCAGCCATATATAATATCTGATTGTCCCTTCCAGTTTTAAAGACTCTGCTAATTATATTGGGACCACCTGTATAATAAAGGATTATTATTATTAATATAAAGAATTGTTATCCTTATTTGAAAGTCAGATGATTAGAAACCTTCATTCTCTTTTGCAATGTACTGGACATCTTCACAGATTCTGAGGCTTAGGATGCAGACATTTCTAGGAAGACCAATTTGTCAATGCCTTTATCAATATCATACAATTTTGCAAATAAAGGTCTTTTACTTCCTTGCTTAGATTTATTTTTAGGCAGCCCAGGGGTTTGTGCTGGCTTCCTGGTGGGTGGAGACACTTCCTTGGGGAGCAGGCTATGGACCTGGTAGTTTAAGGGTTGTTACTCAGCTGCTGGTGGGTGGCTAAGCCCCCAGAATTAATAGGCTGGAGGGGTAACTCCAAAATGGCATTTGCAAGCACCAAGTCCTCATAGTATAATCTATTTCCAAAAATGGCTGTCACCAGCATTTATGACCCTATAGGGTGAGGGATTGGGGGCAGGAGGAGAAGGGGATGACAGAGGATGAGATGGCTGGATGGCATCACCGACTCAATGGACGTGAGTTTGGGTGAACTCTGGGAGTTGGTGATGGATGGGGAAGTCTGGCATGCTGCAATTCGTGGGGTCACAAAGAGTTGGACACGACTGAGAGACTGAACTGAACTGAGGGTGTCCCAGTGACCTTCTGCCTCCTCTGGATGCCCTCCAAGATCAGAAAGGGGGTCTGACCCAAACTGATTTCAAACTGCTGGGTCTGCAGTGAGACTTGGCATGTGTGAGACTCTGTGCTCACCCTCCAAGACTGTTGCCTTAGTCTCGTCCAGCCCTTCAGCTCTCCACTGTGCATGTCCTGCTGGCCTTCAGAGCCTGACACTCTGAATGCTCATCTTGCTGCTGCAGGACCCCCTTCCTGGGGAGCCCGATGTGGGACTCGGACAACTTTCTCCTCGAAAAGAACTTCTGCAATTGTGATTTCCCTTCTGTTTGTGGGTTATCTACGAGGGGCATGGGCCTCCATTCATCCTATCTGGCTCACTGTGTTTAATTCTTTATATCTTTATGGAAATTATTTTCTGGCACCCTCTGGGTTATCCTCATAGGCCATTGCTCTCCTAGTGGTATTTTTGGGTGTGTTTTCCTACTCTATTATCTTGGCCATGTTTCTTGATAAGAACAGCCTATAATTTCTTTAGGATAAACTGTTTGTAACTTTTAGTGATAAAATTTCACACAATTAGAAACATACAGTAATATATGAATATGTCAAAAAGCACAACCAGGAAAAATATATTGCTGAGTGTTGTGGAAATTTGACTAAAAATAAAAGATCTTCACATGAAAGCACTTGCCTCTTGAAAATGGAAAGTTTGATGAAGAAGAAAAAATTAAAAATATATTGAGACAAACTTGATTGAGAGAATAAAAAGGAAAATTTGAAGTTAGATTTCCTCAGAGTATTATATAATCTTATTAAATTTGTATATATTATACTTGTGCTTATACAACAGTACCAGGAACATGCTGCTTTTCTCTGTGTCCATGCTTTTTTATTTTTTTGAGTCAAGTCTGTATTGGGTTAGATCTATTAGAAGTAACAAAGGAAGGAAAGTGAGGAAAGAGGCAGAAGGGACGAGGGGAATGTGACATGGTGATAATTACAGCTTTGCTCATTGACTAGAGAGTAAGAGTTCAGGAGATGTTTTACTTCTATTCTTAAATTAAGCAGTGGTGATGACATGATTAATTAATCATTAATAAGTGTATTTTGCAAGTGAGTGAATTAATGCTATGACACAGGACAGTTTGATCCAGATCATGTAGCTGAAAAGGAGCACTGAACAGTCATTCAAGCTCAGACCTCCTCGTTTTGCAGATTCTGCTTCTTCCATATCCTGGTGCCACAGGCAGCAGAAAGGCAGCAGTCATCACTCCTTCCACCTAGAATGCTCTAAGCATCACAGAAATCCATTCAAATGGTTTTGGGTAACATGAGTTCAAAATGCACTTCCAACTATTCTCTAAGGCCCCTAAAAACAGCAACTGAGCATTTTGCTGGGCGTTAGATTCATATGAAAAGATGTGAAACACTAGAAAGAAATAGAAGCCCAAGCGACCTCCTCTTCATAAGACTCAGTGAGAAAAAAGAATTCCAGAGACTAAGAAGACACCCATCCATGTGAGATTTTGTTGGAAATGTAGGTCTCTCTCATGTAGTCCTGCTCATTGATTTAATCTCTCCATGGGTTAACCTCACCACTGTTACATTCTTGCGTATGAAGAACAATGTTTCCTTTCATCAAGCATCCCTTTCCTGAGGTAGTAGGAATGATCCTGCAGAGCAGAGGCAGGAAGAATTTAAAGTGCCATATGATGCTCAGAGCTCATGAGTTCTGCTCCACAGAACAATTTTAGGCAGTATCAAATGCAAGTTTCACCAAAAACCACATCAGAGAAACCATCCTTCTAATATCCAGAGTCATCTGGCTATCACTATGCATTAATAGTTTCAGTGACCTACTTCTTTCTCCTACATCAATACTTGTTTGTAAAATGCCCTTTATCTAGACTGTACTGACAAATGTGTTGGCAGGAATTAGGAGATCTGCAGTGTGAAATTGGCCTGGTGTAGTCACTGGTGAATATAACACCTGGTGATATTTGGTAAGAAAAGAACTTATATCATAGAATTCAGTCTTCTATTCAACCTATTTAACAATTTCTTCTGATTCTGTTGAAGCCCTGCACTGCGGGGTGAGAGAGGTTTTGTTTAATTCATAGGGCCAAGTTTAGAACTCTGCAAATATCGCCTTCTCCCTTACATTTATTACCACTATTTCAATTCGATTCAATAAATATTTATGTATACAATAACACCAGTCTATAAAATATTCATGACTCCTTGCATTACACAGACAGGTTAATATCATGCTTTCTTTAGAGCTCTGGCCATAGAGGTTTTATAGGTTTGAAATGCTTACACCTTCCAGTCTTTGTAAATTTACTTTCAACCTTTTCAGATTGGTGTACACAAGTCATGAAGACTGGGAAATTCCACTATCAAACTCTTTTAAGATAATATCCTTTTAGGACCTGGCAGCTAGAGAGTTCCAAATTGGCTATGAGTCTTGACTGTAGAACCAACATCTTATTATTATAAAAAGAAGTTTAGGTATTTCCAGAGACAGCCTCTGTGAACTTTCTTATTTCTGCCAGGAGAATCACCTGGGAACGATCCTCAGTTGACCACCTACTTCATGTACCACCTGCAGAGCATGAGAGTAGGAGAATGCAACTGCTAGGGCTCTCCTAGCTTAAGCCTTTGAACTTCAAGAAGGAATGAGGTTTTCAGAATAGGTAGGGAGGCGGTAGCTCCTGAGAGCCTTCATCCTTAATTAAGCTGATGCACCACAAAACAGTTTCCCTGGTGTCTCAGTGGTAAAGAATCTGCCTGCCAATACAGGAGACATGCAGACTGATTTGATCCCTGGATCAGGAAGATACCCTGGAGAAGGAAATGGCAACCCACTCTAATATTTTAGCCTGGGAAATCCCACAGACAGAGGAGCCTGGCAGGCTACAGTCCACAGGATCACAAAGAGTTGGCCACAACTTAGTATCTAAACAACAATAACAACTCCAAAATCTGATTTAACCAGGTCGTGATAGCTCTTCACCTCCTCTGTGTCTTCCTTTATTCTTTGTTCTCTTCCCCTCCAGTTCTACTCTTTTCCCAACCCTCCTCTAATGTCTCGACAATTCCCATTTTCAGCCCTGATTTTGTTTCTTGGTCTTACCAATTAAAGACAACTTGATACTCCAGGAGTTTTTGCTCCAGTTTTCCACTGCATCTTTCCCCGCTTCTCCAAATGCACATTAATTTGGCTTATTAAAATCCTTTCTCAAAGAGATTGACTCTAATTCCCCAGAAATATCGTTTAAGCAAGACAAATATCAGCCTGATTTATGCAAGTTGTTTCCTCCAAAATTTGATCCTTCAGTGCTGGCCTTTGTGTATCCCTGTTCTACATAAGGTGCCGGGTATAAATCTCACAGAAGAAGCCCCGTCACCGGACCCAGGGAAGAACAGATGGCAGCATCTCTGGGAAAAGAAAAGCTGAGATTAGCCTAATGACTCCACTTGAGAAAGATCATGGGTGGTGCAGGGGGCAGTGTTTCAGTGAAAAAATTGATGTATGCAGGCGTAAGATGGAGTTGGTAGAGATTTGGAGAAACTGGGGAGACAGCTTCAATAATAAGGATGTATCAAACAAGCAAGCTGAACAACTGCCTAGAAGGGGAAGAGGGTGTCATTTTACTTCTCTGTCTCTGTCTTAGCTTTCATCTGTTTTTCCTATGTGGGTCTAATTATCTGTTTTTATTTATCCATCTATCTTGCCATTCCCTACATATGCTTATCCAAACAATCTAGTGAATATTGTCTGTTTCTTTTCAACCTACTCGTTTGCTAATTCAGTGATGTCACAAGTAGCTGATTTTGAACTGTCGGTTAGTTATAATTTCACCTTTCCACAAATGAAAGAGCCTCTTTAGTGTAAGACTGATTTCCTATCCAGTAACTGAAAAGCAATGTCATGCTTAAATTGACTCTCTGTAATCCTTCAAATGAAGTAGAGAGATTAGAGAGGACAGGAATTAATAGATCATGGATACTGAATGAGGAAAATGTTCTTTAATTTAATTCATACCTCGGCTCTGATGGACTCTGATAGCATTTGGAAGCTTAGGGATGGAAAAGTACTGATGGCAAAAACATGACTGATGATAGCTTTCGAGTTTAACATCTTATAAACAAAAGAAAGAGGAAGAAGAGAAAAACAAACAACTATTGTGTTGAGTGACAGCATATGTCCTAGACTAAAGCAAAAAGTAACATCCTGAAAATACTGACTGGAATAGCTAATTTTAGTTCAGAATATGATTATATATGTGTCTATATATATGTGCATGTCAAACCACATCCTCCTTAATAAAGAGCTAAAGGCTATTTTTTGAAGTACAAGGAAATTCAAGACATACACAATGTTGATATTTAACAACGATACATAGATTTCATACCCAACAGCACTTCTTTAACTAGGTTATCTCCCTATTATATTCATGGGCACTATACTGGTATTTCTACTTCTGTAGTTGCTTAATAAGAAATAGCGGAGAAGGCAATGGCACCCCACTCTAGTACTCTATCCTGGAAAATCCCATGGACGGAGGAGCCTGGTAGGGTGCAGTCCATGGGGTTGCGAAGAGTCAGACACGACTGAGCGACTTCACTTTCACTTTTCACTTTCATGCATTGGAGAAGGAAATGGCAACCCACTCCAGTGTCCTTGCCTGGAGAATCCCAGGGACAGGGGAGCCTGGTGGGCTGCCATCTATGGGGTCACACAGAGTCAGACACGACTGAAGCAACTTAGCAGAAGCAGCAGCAATAAGAAACAGAAAATAATTGTATTAACTAAATGTTGAACTGAATTATGATTTAATATTGAATAATTTTCAACACTTTTTTTTTTTTTCTGTAATTAGTCTACTGTACTTTATGATTTGGGAGCACCCCAGATGGCTGAGTGATGAAGAATCCTGCCAATGCAGGAGATGTAGGAGACAGGAATTCAATCCCTGGGTCAGGAATTTCCCCTGGAGGAAGAAATAGCAACCCATTTCAGTATTCTTTCTGGGAAAACCCCAGGGACAGAGGAGTCTGGCAGGCTACGGTTCATGGGATCTCAAAGAGTTGGACACAGCTGAGACTGAGCATGCACACATGCACACACTTCATGATTTAAGCATGTGGAGTTCTGTGGGCTTTGGAATCAAATATGTCTGAAACAAATTTTGATAGTAAATAATTATCCAGTTATCTGGGCACTCATGTTAGTGAATTTAACCTGAAGTAGAGCTTTTCTGAGCAGGAGAATGTCCTTCTCTGAAGTATAAACTACCTTGGCCTTTTCTTTGTCAGTAAGACTTCAAAGACTTTCATGTATTATTCTCACCATCATGCAATTAAAGAAGTAAAACGAAGGAGAAATAAAATAGGCTTACATTTGGAAACAGTTGGATATGGATTTAAAAACTTTGTTCAAATCGATACTAGATAAAGCTGGTAAACTGATTTTCTATGAGTCAGAATTTCATAATAATTTTTAAGAAATAAGGCCATAATGCCTATATTATTACTAAATAAGGACATACAGATATATATAAAGCAGTAATTATCAATACATATAAATTACTACTTCATTCACCGATAGAGTTTCAAATTTGAATTCTGTTCATTAAAGCTTATTTGCCAGGCAAGAAGTCCTGGTTCTTTCTTTCTAATGGTTCTTATCTGCAAGTGCTCATAAAAGCAGAATGATATGAAACAGCGTGTTTCCTGTTCTTTTCTAGGACATCACTGAGGCAACAAGGTAAACGGGGTGGGCCCGTGGGAGGGTAACAGATGAAGGGCTCTGTAAACACTTTCAGCAAAAGTAGAAAAGATATACAATTTAAAGACTGTATGTATATATGCGCACAAACACAGTCTCTAAATGATTAAACAAAGGCAAGTTTATTACTTAAGTAGTAGAGGCAAACACTTGTCTTGACAGAATTACAGTTTTCAGAAGGGGAAGATCAAGGGTAGGTGTGTATAATTTGAGGATCTGTATTCGAGTAGTTTGAAGTGGCTCTTGCAGTGCAGATATCTGACTGGAATTGGTCAAAATTCATGATTCAGAAAGTTTGGTGGTCACTATGAGCATGAGGTGTGAAAGAATCTTGATAAGAAAGAACTATGTAAAAGCCTCTGAATTGTTATCTATTGTCCTAAAGAAGAGGACAGATTGAGCAGCCTGTGCTCAGATAAAGCTAACAGTGAAGCCATGCTGATTTGCAGTCTTGCCCTCCTGAATAAGAACTTCCTGGAATAAATAATAAAGTCTCATTGATGCAGTGGCTTTCAGTTTGAATCCTGATAATTAAACCGTGTGACTACAGGTGGTCTTAGTGCTTAGCATACACTGACTCTAAGTTCATACCTTGTGACCCCAAAGACCACTGTGGGGGCTTATAGTGATGAGGCAATAAGCAGGGTTTCGGCCCAAGTTCACATCACAGTGGTCCACGTAGATCTTTAAGTTCCCAGATCTTGAATAAATATTTGGACTGGACATACTCATAAAATGGTAGGGAAACCCATACTGGGAAGTTCAGGAACTTCTATTCCCCACTAGGACAGTAAATGAAAATGAATACTGTATCCCTGAAGGAATCACATGTATTACTGCTGCCATAAACTTGAACTATGTGCATATTTTGGCTTTCCAAAACAGCAAATGTATCTCAGAAAATTACAATGAATAAAGTTGATCAGAGGGTAAGTCTAAGCTCAGATGCTTGTCACCGAAATACATCAATTTAGCCCTGACAACTAGTTCAGTTCAGTTCAGTCACTCAGTCGTGTCTGACTCTCTGCGACACCATGGCCTGCAGCACACCAGGCCTCCCTGTCCATCATCAACTCCCAGAACTTACTCAAACTCATGTCCGTTGAGTTGGTGATGCCACCCAACCATCTTATCCTCTGTCATCCCCTTCTCCTTACGACTTCAATCTTTCCCAGCATCAGGATCTTTTCAAATGAGTCAGTTCTTCGCATCAGGCAGCCAAATTATTGGAGTTTCAGCTTCAGCATCAGTCCTTCCAATGAACACCCAGGACTGATTTCCTTTAGGATGGACTGGTTGGATCTCCTTGCAGTTCAAGGGACTCTCGAGAGTCTTCTCCAACACCACAGTTCAAAAGCATCAATTCTTTGGCGCTCAGCTTTCTTTATAGTCCGACTCTCACATCCATATACAACAACTGGAAAACCATAGCCTTGACTAGACGGACTTTTGTTGGCAAATAATGTCTCTGCTTTTTAATATGCTGTCTAGGTGGGTCATAATTTTCCTTCCAAGGAGTAAGTGTCTTTTAATTTCATGGCTGCAGTAACCATCTGCAGTGATTTTGGAGCCCAAAAAAATAAAGTCGGCCACTGTTTCCCCATCTATTATCCATGAAGTGATGGGACCAGATGCCATGATTGACTGTATTGGTCACAACATACTGGAAAATTGTTAAAGAGTTGGAAATACCAGACTACCTGACATGCCTCCTGAGAAATCTGTATGCAAGTCAAGAAGCAACAAAACTGAACATGGAACAACAGACTGGTTCCAAATCGAGAAAGGAGTACGTCAATGCTATATATTGTCACCCTGCTTATTTAACTTATATGCAGAGTACATCATGAGCAATGTTGGACTGGATGAACCACAAACTGGAATCAAGACAACTAGTACTTAGATTTTATTTTTATGCTAGCATAACCAGTATCATTCTGTCCTTTAAAGATATATGCACTGACTGACCAGGACAGATTTCTTGACAGTCTGGAGTCGGAAACTGTCCTATGAACTCCTCAGGTACCAGAACTACCACAGAATACTCATTTACCAAAGGCCTGGTACTAAGCTCTGCGAGCTCTTCTCCTCTAGGCTCTAGAGGAACCACCACAAGTAAGGGCAGAGATGCCGTCTCAGAGGTCTGGGAGACACTACTTTAGGGCACCTTTTCAAGTCTGAGTACCAGCTGATAGGGTGCCCAGTTCTCAAATGAGTGGGATCTAAATTTCCAGGTTTTGATAAATCTAAACTCTCCCTCTGTCTCTTAATCCCCTTCAAATAGAAGCTTGTTTCTAGATATTTTTTTTTCTTTAATTGGGATAAAATTGGCATTTATCTTATATTAATTTCAGGTAATAATTCAAAATTAGCATACAATGTAAAATTATTTCCTTTGTAAGTCTAGTTACTACTCTCTACCACAGAATATACAAAAAAAATTTTTTTTGCCTTTTTCCTATGGTGAGAAATTTTAAGATTTAATCTCTTAGCAACTCTCAAATTTTAAATACTGTTTTGACTATAGTCACTGTGCTGTATATAACCTTTATTTATTTGGTAAGTGATAAGTTTGTACTTCTTGATGTTCTTCATCATTTCACACATCCCCAAGCCCTAGGGTTTGTCATAGCTTTTATTCAAAGAAGCAAGCATCTTTTAATTTCATGGCTGCATTCACCATCTGCAGTGATTTTGGAGCCCGAGAAAATAAAATGTTACTGTTTTCATTGTTTCCCCATCTATTTGCCATGAAGTGATGAAACCGTATACCATGGTCATAGTTTTTTGAATATTAAGTTTTAAGCCAGGTTTTTCACTCTCTTCTTTCACTTTCATCCAGAGGCTCTTTAGTTCCTCTTCACTTCTTGCCATAACGCTAGGGTCATCTACATATCTGAGGTTATTGCTGTGTCTCCTGGCTATCTTGATTCCAACTTGTGCTTCGTCCGGCCTGGCATATTGCTGGCATTTGATCTTTGCCCCCTGTACAATGTCACGAGTTCTTCAGGCCCTCTGTCTATCAGATCTAATCCCTTGAATCTATTTGTCACTTCCACTGTGTAATAGTAAGGGATTTGATTTAGGTCGTACCTGAATGGTAGTGTTTTTCCCTACTTTCTTCACATTTCACATGATGTACTCTGCATATAAGTTAAATAAGCAGGGTGACAATATACAGCCTTGATGTGTTCCTTTCCCAGTTTGGAAACAGTCAGTTCCATGTCTGGTTCTAAATGTTGCTTCTTGACCTGCATACAGATTTCTCATGAAGCAGGTCAGGTGGTCTGGTATTCCCATCTCTTTAAGAATTTTTCAGTTTCTTGTGATCCACATAATCAAAGGATTTAGCATAGTCAGTGAAGCAGAAGTATACATTTTTTTCTGGAATTCTCTTGCTTTTTCAATGATCCAACAGATGTTGGCAATTTGATCTCTTGCTTCTATGCCTTCTGTTAATCCAACTTGAACATCTGTAAGACCTCAATTCACAAACTGTTGAAGCCTAACTTAGAGAATTTTTGCATTACTTTGCTAGCATGTGAAATGAGTGTGATTTTGCAGTATTTTGAACATTTTTTGGAACTACTTTTCTTTGGGATTGGAAAGAAAACTGACATTTCCAAGTCCGTACCTGCTGCTGAGTTTTCAAAATTGGCTGGCATATTGCTAGCAATGCTTTAAGAGAATCATCTTTTAAATTTAAAATAACTCAGCTGAAATTCCATCAACTCCACTAGCTTTGCTCATAGTGATGCTTCCTAAGGCCCACTTGACTTTGCACTGCAGGATGTCTGGCTCTAGGTGAGTGACCATACTATCATGGTTATCAGGGTCATTAAGATTTTTTTTTTTTGTATAGTTCTTCTGTGTATTCTTGCCACCTCTTCTTAAGATGTTCTGCTTCTGTTAGGTCCATACCATTTCTGTCTTTTATTGCGTCCGTATTTGAATGAGATATTCCCTTGGGCTCTCTAATTTTCTTGAAGAAATCTCCAATCTTTCCCATTCTATCGTTTTTCTCAATTTCTTAGCATTGATCACTTAGGAAGGCTTTCTTATTTCTCCTTGCTATTCTTTGGAACTCTGCATTCAGATGGATATAACTTTCTTTTTCTCCTTTGCCTTTTACTTCTCTTCTTTTCTCAGTTATTTGTAAGGCCTCCCAGGCAACAATTTTGCCTTTTTGGATTTCTTTTTCTTGGGGATGGTTTTGATCTTTGCCCCCTGTACAATGTCACGAGTTCTTTGGGCCCTTTTTCTGTCAGATCTAATCCCTTGAATCTATTTGTCACTTCCACTGTAAAATAGTAAGGGATTTGATTTAGGTCATACCTGAATGGTAGTGTCTTTCCCTACTTTCTTCAATTTAAGTCAGAATTTGGCAGTAAGGGGTTCATGATCTGAGCCACAGTCAGCTCCTGGTCTTGTTTCTACTGACTGTATAAACTTCTTCATCTTTGGCTACAAAAATATAATCAATCAGACTTTGGTATTGACCTATGACCAGTTCATTCTCTTGGCAAAACTTTTAGCCTTTGCCCTGCTTAATTTTGTACTCCAAGACCAAATTTGCCTGTTACTCCAGGTTTCTCTTGACTTCCTACTTTTGTATTCAAGGCCCCTAAGATGAAAAAGACATTTTTTTTTTTTCCTGTTAGTTCTAGAAGTCTTGTAGGTCATCATAGAACCATTCAACTTCAGATTCTTAAGCTTTAGTGGTTGGGGCATAGACTTGGATTAGTGTGATACTGAATGGTTGGCCTTGGAAATGAACAGAGATCATTCTGTCATTTTTGAGATTGTACCAGAGTACTGCATTTCAGACTCTGTTGTTCACTATGAGGGCTACTCCATTTCTTCTAAGGGATTCTTGCCCAGGGTACTACTGTCATCTGAATTTAATTGTCATCTGAATTAAATTCACCCTTTAAGGTCCGTTTTCCTTCACCGATTCCTAAAATGTCAGTGTTACTCTTGCTATTTGCTGTTTGACGACTTCCCTTTTATGTAACCTAACATTCAAGTTTCCTGCAGAATATTGTTCTTTACAGTGTCAGACTTTACTTCCATCACCACATCCATAACTGGATATTCTTTTTGCTGTAGCTCAGCCTCTTTATTCTTTTTGGAGCTATTTCTCCACTCTTCTCCAGTAGCAGGTTGGACACCTACCAACATGGAGAGTTCATCTTTCAATGTCATATCTTCTTGCCTTTTCATACTGTTCATGAGATTCTCAAGGCAAGAATACTGAAGTGGTTTGCCATTCGTTTCACCAGTGGACAACATTTTGTCAGAACTCTCCACCATGTTCTGTCCATCTTGGGTGCCCTACATGGCATGGCTCATAGTTTCATTGAGTTAGACAAGGCTCAGAACCATATTATCAGTTTGACTAGCTTTCTGTAATTGTGGTTTTCATTCTATCTGTCCTCTGATGGATGAGGATAAGAGGCTTGTGGAAGCTTCCTGATGGGAGGGACTGGCTGTGGGGGAATCTGGGTCTTGCTCTGATGGGTGGGGCCAAGCTCAATAAATATTTAATCCAATTTTCTGTTGATGGCCAGGTTTGTGTTCCCTCCTTGTAGTTTGGTGTGAGGCCAAACTATGGTAGGAGTAATTGCAGTAATGGCCACCTCCTTCAAAAGGGCCTATGCTAGCATGCCATGTCTCCTAGGAGTGTTGTATTTAGTGACCCTGACTTCATGGTAGGCCACTGTTGACCCACTCTTCCACCAGAGACTCATGGATACTCACAGGCATGTCTGGCTCAGTCTATTTTGGGGTCACTTCTCCTTTTTCCTGGGTCCTGGTGCACAGCAGGTTTTGTTTGTGACCTCCAAGAGTCTGTTTCCCTAGTCCGCCTTGTTGGGGCTTCTCCTTTATCCTTGGATGTGGAGTATCTTGGTTTTCGTGGTATCCAACATTCTCCTGTCAATGTTCAGTGATTAGTTGCAATTTTGGAGTTCTCACAGGGGAAGATGAGCACACTTCCTTCTACTCCACAATCTTGAAAACAACTTCATGTGGTTGTTTTTAAAAAAATTTGTGGAATTTCCATACTTTTAGCAGTTGCATCAGTTTATATTTCTATCATCAGTGAACAATGGTTTCCTTTTCTCCACATCCTTAACAACATATATTTCTTGTCTATTTCATAATAACCATTCTAATATGTGTGAAGTGATATTTCATTGTGGTTTTGACTTGCATTTCAGTGATGATCAGTGATGTTGATCATAATTTCATACACCTGTCAGGTTTCTGTTTGTCTTCTTTGGAAAAATACCTATCCTGATCTTCTGCCCATTTTTTAATTGGATTTTTTTCAACATTTGGGATATTAATCTCTTATCAGTGGTATGACTTGCAAATAATTTTTTCTTATTCTTCAGGTTGCTTTTTCTTTTTGTTGATGGTTTCCTTTGTTGTTCAGAAGCTTTTTAGTCTGATGTATTCACTTGTTTATTTTTGCTCTTTGCCTTTGCATATTTGGAGTCAGATCCAAAATATGTTTGCCAAAATGACACAATGAGGTTGTCCACTGTGCCTTCTTCTAGGTGTTTATGGTTTCAGAGCTTTTTTTTTTTTTTTTTGAATATTTATTTATTTGGCTGTGCCTGGTCTTAGTAGCGGCATGTGGAATCTTTAGTTGCATCATGTGGGATCTAGTTTCTTGAACAGTGATTGAACCTGAGTTCCCTACATTGGGACTGCAGAGTCTTAGCCATGGTTTCAGATCTTATAATCATGTATCTAACCTATTTTGAGCTAATTTTTGTATATGTTGCATAGTATATAAAGGTTCAGGCTTATTATTTGCATGTAGCTGTCTAGTTTTTTCAACATCATACAAAAAAGATTGTCATTTATCTTTGTATATTCTTGACTCTTTTGTCTTAAAATAATTGGAAATACATGCTTTGATTTACTTCTATATTCTTAATTGCATCCCATTGATCAATTTTTTATGCCAGTACAATACTGCTTGATTACTATAGCTTTGTAGTATAGTTTTAAATCAGGGACCACGATGCTTGCAACTTCATTCTTCTTTCTTAAGATTCTTCAGTGATAGGCTGGGATTCCTTTAACATTTTATTTTGTGCATCTACTAGAAGGTTTTGCTTTGTGGAACTTAACGCTCACATAAAATATCATGTATAACATATATATATATATGTGTGTGTGTGTATATATATATATATGCTCTTATATGTGAACCTCATGTTCCACAGCTACACACACACACACACACACATACATGTATGTATATGTCTTTTTTAAGTTGACAGCAAATTAAAGTTTGAAAACATTCTAAAAATCCTACTATAATTCTAAAAGTTTCTACTACCTCCCACACTTTATATTTAAATAAATATATAAATAATAAAATTTTAAAAATGTGAAACATGACAAAACTCTCTCAGACATGAATCAAAGCAGGATTCTCTATGACCCATCTCCCAGAGTAATGGAAATAAAAGCAAAAATAAACAAATGGGATCTAATTAAACTTAAAAGCTTTAGCACAACTAAGGAAACTATAAGTAAGGTGAAAAGACAGCCTTCAGAATGGGAGAAAATAATAGCAGATGAAGCAACTGACAAACAACTAACCTCAAAAATATGCAAGCAACTCCTATAGCTCAATTCCAGAAAAATAAATGACCCAATCAAAAAATGGGCCAAAGAACTAAACAGATATTTCTCTAAAGAAGACATACAAAGGGCTAACAAACACATGAATAGTTGCTCAGCAACACTCATTATCAGAGAAATCCAAATCAAAACCACAATGTGGTACCATCTCACGCCAGTCAGAATGTCTGCTATCCAAAAGTCTATAAACAATAAATGCTAGAGAGGGTGTGGAGAAAAAGGAACCCTCTTACACTGTTGGTGGGAATGCACACTAGTACAGTCACTATGGAGACCAGTGTCATAGAGAATCCTGCTTTGATTCATGTCTGAGAGAGTTTAGCCTATGTTTTCCTCTAGGAGTTTTTATAGTTTCTGGTCTTATATTTAGATTTTAATCCATTTCGAGTTTATTTTTGTGTGTGGTGTTAGAAAGTGTTCTAGTTTCATTCTTTCACAAGTGGTTGCAGCACCACTTGTTAAAGAGATTGTCTTTACTCCATTGTATATTCTTGGCTCCTTTGTCAAAGATAAGTTGTCCATAGGTGTGTGGATTTATGTCTGGGCTTTCTATTTTGTTCCATTGATCTATATTTCTGTCTTTGTGCCAGTACAATACTGTCTTGATGACTGTGGCTTTGTGTAGTAGAGCCTGAAGTCAGGCAGGTTCATTCCTCCAGTTCCATTCTTCTTTCTCAAGATTGCTTTGGCTATTCGAGGTTTTTTGTGTTTCCATACAAATTGTGAAATCATTTGTTTTAGTTCTGTGAAAAATACCATTGGCAGCTTGATAGGGATTACATTGTATCTATAGATTACTTTAGGTGGTGTATTCATTTTCATGATATTGATTCCTCTAATCCATGAGCCTGGTATATTTCTCCATCTATTTGTGTCATTTTTGATTTCTTTCATCAGTCTCTTATAGTTTTCTATATACAGGTCTTTTGTTTCTTTAGGTAGATTTATTCCTGTTTTTTTTTTTTAATTTTTTTAAATATAAATTTATTTATTTTAATTGGAGGCTAATTACTTTACAATATTGTATTGGTTTTGCCATACATCAACATGAATCTGCCACGGGTGTACACGTGTTCCCCATCCTGAACCCCCCTCCCACCTCCCTCCCCGTACCATCCCTCTGGGTCATCCCACTGCACCAGCCCCAAGCATCCTGTATCCTGCATTGAACCTGGACTGGCAATTCGTTTCATATATGATATTATACATGTTTCAATGCCATTCTCCCAAATCATCCCACCCTCTCCCTCTCCCACAGAGTCCAAAAGACTGTTCTATACATCTGTGTCTCTTTTGCTGTTTCACATACAGGATTATCATTACCATCTTTCTAAATTCCATTTATACACATTTTTTAAATTTTTGTACCACTGTAGATTTACAGTGTTCCCTACTTATGAACCTCTGAATTATATACTTCAATGATATGAATGTGTGTTCCATCAACATAATGTTTGAGTGAGCTTGCCATTTATCTCATACTGCTAACAAGTCTTCAGTTCTATCATCTCCCACCTCTTCTCCTTCTTCCAGTCAGTAACTTTTCTTTTCCTATTTGCTTGATGCCAGCCCTTGTATGCCAACTCTTATACTATACTATTGCACTTTCCAAGATGCAATAGTGTAAGATTAAAATTGTTTTCTTAATTTTTTGTGTTTGTTTGCTTTTTATGTATTATTTATGTGAAAAGTATCATAAATTTATTATAGTAATGTGTCTCTTGGGTACTTAGGTTAATTTTGTTGAATGAATGAAAAAAATTATACTTATCAATGCACCCTCAGAATGGAACTTGTTCATATGTAGAGGGTTTACTTAACTTGTCTGTTTTTTTTTGTTTGTTTGTTTTTTTTGTCTTTTAACATTCATACTATCTTTAGAAGTGATTCATCCATTATTTTTACTATGCATTTGCCTTTTCCAGTGAGGTTTCTACTTTTATATGCTTTCCTGTTATTACTTAGTGGCCTTTCTTTTCAGCTTAGAGAAGACCTCTTAATTCTTGTAAGGCCACTTTGGCAATGATGAATTCCTTCAGTTTTTGCTTTGTCACTCTTCAGTTCAGTGATAAAGAACTCTTTATCACTTCTTCAGTTCTAGATAAATTGTTTTTTAAGTGAACACTGCAAATATATAGAGGAAAAATAGAATGGGAAAGGCTAGAGATCTCTTCAAAAAAATTAGAGATACCAAGGGAGGGTTTTATGCAAAGATGGCCACAAGAAAGGACAGATGGAATGGACCTAACAGAAACAGAAGACATTAAGAAGAGGGGGCAAGAATACCCAGAAGAACTATCCAAGACATGTCTCAGTGATCCAGATAAACACACTGGTCTGATCATTTACCTAGAGCCAGACATCCTAGAGGGTGAAGTCAAGTGGGCCTTAAGAAACAACACTATGAACAAAACTAGTGGAGTTGATGGAATTTCAACCGAACTATTTTAAATCCTAAAAGATGATGCTGTGAAAGTGCTGCACTTAATATGCCAGCAAATTTGGAAAACTCAGAAGTGGCCACAGGACTGGAAAAGGTCAGTTTTCATTCCAATCCTAAAGAAAGCCAATGCTAAAGAATGCTCAAACTACTGCACAACTGCACTCATTTTACATACTAGCAAAGTAGTGCTCAACATCCTTCAAGCTAGGCTTTAATAGCATATGAACCAAGAACTTCCAGATGTGCAAGCTGGATTTAGAAAAGGCAGAGGAACAAGAGATCAAAATGCCAATATTATCTTTTGGATCATTGAAAAAGCAAGGGAATTCCAGAAAAACGTCTACTTCTGTTGCACTGACTGCCACTGCTACTAAATCACTTCAGTTGTGTCCGACTCTGTGCAACCCCACAGACGGCAACCCATCAGGCTCCACCGTCTCTGGGATTCTCCAGGAAAGAACACTGGAGTGGGTTGCCATTTCCTTCTCCAATGCGTGAAAGTGGAGTCACTCAGTCGTATCCGACTCTTCATGACCCCATGGACTGAGCCTACCAGGCTCCTCCATCCATGGGATTTTCCAGGCAAGAGTACTGGAGTGGGTTGCCATTGCCTTCTCTGTTTCATTGACTAGGCTAAAGACTTTGACTATGTGGATCACAACAAACTGTGGAAAATTCTTAAAGAGGTGGGAATACCAGGGAGCTTACATGCCTCCTGAGAAATCTGTATGCAGATCAAGAAACAAGTTAGAACCGGACATAGAACAACGAACTGGTTCAGAATCAGTAAATAAGTACATCAAGGCTGTATATTGTCACCCTGCTTATTTAACTTATATGCAGAGTATCTCATGAGAAACACTGAGCTGGAAGAAGTACAAGCTGTAATCAAGATTGCATGGAGAAATATCAATAAGTTCAGATATGCAGATGACACCACCCTTATGGCAGAAAGTGAAGAGTAATTAAAGGGCTTCTTGGAGGTGAAAGAGGAGAGTGAAAAATCTGGCTTAAAACTCAACATTCAAAAAATTAAGATCATGGTGTATGGTCCCATCACTTCATGACAAATAGATGGAAAAACAATGGAAACAGTGATGCTTTATTTTTTTTAATTTTATTTTATTTTGTTTTTTAACTTTACAATATTGTATTGGTTTTGCCATATATCAACATGAATCCGCCACAAGTATACACGTGTTTCCCATCTTGATCCCTCCTCCCTTCTCCCTCCCCATACCATCCCTCTGGGTCGTCCCAGTGCACCAGCCTCAGGCATCCAGTATCATGTATTGAACCTGGACTGGCGACTCGTTTCATGTATGATATTATACATGTTTCAATTCCATTCTCCCAAATCATCCCACCCTCTCCCTCTCCCACAGAGTCCAAAAGAATGATCCTCTACATAGAAAACCCTAAAGACTCCACCAGAAAATTACTAGAACTAATCAATGAATATAGTAAAGTTGCAGGATATAAAATCAACACACAGAAACCCTTTGCATTCCTATACACTAATAATGAGAAAATAGAAAGATAAATTAAGGAAAAAATTCCATTCTTCATTGCAATGAAAAGAATAAAATACTTAGGAATATATCTACCTAAAGAAACTAAAGACCTATATATAGAAAATTATAAAACACTGGTGAAAGAAATAAAAGAGGACACTAATAGATGGAGAAATAAACCATGTTTATGGATAGGAAGAATCAATATAGTGAAAATCAGTATACTACCCAAAGCAATTTATAGATTCAATGTAATCCCTATCAAGCTAACAACGGTACTCTTCACAGAGCTAGAACAAATAGTTTCACAATTTGTATGGAAATACAAAAAACCTCGAATAGCCAAAACAATCTTGAGAAAGAAGAATGGAACTGGGAGAATCAACCTGCCTGGCTTCGGGCTCTACTACAAAGCCACAGTCATCAAGACAGTATGGTACTGGCACAAAGACAGAAATATAGATCAGTGGAACAAAATAGAAAGTCCAGAGATAAATCCATGCACCTATGGACACCTTATCTTTGACAAAGGAGGCAAGAATATACAATGGAGAAAAGACAATCTCTTTAACAAGTGGTGCTGGGAAAACTGGTCAACCACTTGTAAAAGAATGAAACTAGAACACTTTCTAACACCATACACAAAAATAAACTCAAAATGGATTAAAGATCTAAACATAAGACCAGAAACTATAAAACTCCTAGAGGAGAACATAGGCAAAACACTCTCCGACATCCATCACAGCAGGATCCTCTATGACTCACCTCCAAGAATATTGGAAATAAAAGCAAAAATAAACAAATGGAACCTAGTTAAACTTAAAAGCTTCTGCACAACAAAGGAAAATATAAGCAAGGTGAAAAGACAGCCTTCAGAATGGGAGAAAATAATAGCAAACGAAGCAACTTACAAACAACTAATCTCAAAAATATACAAGCAACTCCTGCAGCTCAATTCCAGAAAAATAAATGACCCAATCAAAAAATGGGCCAAAAAACTAAATAGACGTTTCTCCATAGAAGACATACAGATGGCTAACAAACACATGAAAAGATGCTCAACATCACTCATTATCAAAGAAATGCAAATCAAAACCACTATGAGGTACCATTTCACGCCAGTCAGAATGGCTGCTATCCAAAAGTCTACAAGCAATAAATGCTGGAGAGGGTGTGGAGAAAAGGCAACCCTCTTACACTGTTGGTGGGTTGCAAACTAGTACAGCCACTATGGAGAACAGAGATTCCTTAAAAACCTAGAAATAGAACTGCCTTATGACCCAGCAATCCCACTGCTGAGCATACACACCAAGGAAACCAGAATTGAAAGAGACACATGTACCCCAATGTTCATTGCAGCACTGTTTATAATAGCCAGGACATGGAAGCAACCTAGATGTCCATCAGCAGATGAATGGATAAGAAAGCTGTGGTACATATACACAATGGAGTATTACTCAGCCATTAAAAAGAATACATTTGAATCAGTTCTAATGAGGTGGATGAAACTGGAGCCTATTATACAGAGTGAAGTAAGCCAGAAAGAAAAACACCAATACAGACTTTATTTTGGGGGGCTCCAAAATCACTGCAGATAGTTACTGCAGTCATGAAAATAAAAGACACTTACTCCTTGGAAGAAAAGCTATGACCAACCTAGACAGCATATTAAAAAACAGAGACATTATTTTGCCAACCAAGTTCTGTATAGTCAAAGCTATGGTTTTTCTGGTAGCCCTATACAGATGTGAGAGGTGGAAAACAAAGAAGGCTTAACTCTATAGCATTTATGCATTCAAAATGTGGTACTGGAGAAGACTCTTGAGAGCCCCTGGACAGCAAGGAGATGAAGCCAGTCAATTCTAAAGGAATCAACACTGAATATTCATTGTAAGGACAGATGCTGAAGGTGAAGCTCCAGTACTTTGGGCACCTAATGTGAAAACCTAACTCAGTTGAAAAGACCCTAATGTTGGAAAATATTGAGGGCAGGAGGAGAAGGGGGTGACAGAAGATGAGATGGTTGGATGGCATCATGGGCTTAATGGACTGGAGTTTCAGAAAGCTCTAGGAGATTGTGAATGACAGAGAATCCTGGAGTGCCACAAAGCACAGAGTGGCACACAACTGAGCAATTGAAAAACAGCAACAGCATTTGGAACATTTTCCTTTATGTCTTCATTTTTCTTTGCTTTTGTACTTATTTCCATATGTTAGGTGAAACAGCTGCATCTCTGATTCACTCTTGAAGGATTGACCTTGTAGAAGATGAACCTTATTCTTTATCTTTGCCCTGGCTTTTGGTTGTTTCTCAAACCTTTGTGATTGTCTAAGCAGTCTGATTTATTGGTTTCAGTTCAATTTTTGAGGCTAAGGCAATACTCCTCAGTGTTCCAAAGTGATGGGTCTCAGTTTCAGCGTGTTTGGAAAACAGAACCTCAGGCAGAAGCTTTTAAAGTATGTGACTATACACAGTTAAGTGGGACTGCAATTTTAAATCTTCCTATCCTGTATTCCAGGTGATCTAGAGGTGTCCCCTGGGTGACACATATAAAAACTTAGGTGAGTGCATAATTTACCTTCTGGAAAGTACTGGAGAGCTGTAGTGAGGCCAGGGAAGGGGACAAAATGTTGCCTTCCAGCACCTACCTTACCTGAGAGCACCTCCATAGACCCCAGTTGTGTGGCAAACTGAATCCTATTTCTCAGGCTGAAGTTTCAGAACAAATGGATAGGTCTTTTTCATAGAAAGAGTGGGGATGTGTTTCAGTCTGCTGTCTGTGGTGTCTAGAGGATGACAGCATTCTGAAAATCATTTCTTCAGTTGCTGCTTTCCTAGGAATGCAAGGCCCCCATAGTCACCAGAACCAGGTAATCAAGAAAGGTTCCTCATGAGGTTTTTCATGCCCAGTGGCTTTACTAAGGCAGCAGACAAGTGCAGGGCTGGGAAAATTCCACCGTGTTTTGGGGGAAGAAGGAGAGAGGAGGGGCTGCATGTGCCAATGTTAACTAGGTAGAGGGGAGCACAAAAATAATGCAATCCAGTACATCTGTCACCTGAGGGAGAGTCCCAATGAGCCCTTACCCCTCTGGAAGATGCTTTAAGATTAGCAAATCAATCTTCCTCACATATGGAGTAGGGACTTTTCAAACTGTTACCTTTATGCTGAACTCTGTGGTGAGTAAATTTGCAGGTGGCCCCTTTAAGAGCAATACCTTAGTTTCCAGCAGCACTTTGGGACTCCTGGTCTTACGTCCCATTGGTTTTCAAAGTCAGACATTTGGGGTCCTCATACCTTTGTTATAGGTCCTTAGGGTTGGGCTACCTGATATATGAACCCCTTGCTCATCAAGGAGAAACTCTGGATTTGTCAGATCCCACCATATGTGGTCACTATGCCGTGAGCTGGCTTTTGGGAAGACTACTTCTTTGCCTCTCCTACCTGACCTAATACATCTATTTTATCATTTTCTGTAAAAGGACTGTTCAGCTAGTTTTCCGCCTTTTTTGAGATAATTTTTCCATACATAGTTGTACATCCAGTGTCCATGGGAGAAAGTGTGTTCAGAACCTTACTAAATTTTCTTCTTAGGTAGCTTCCCTTATAAAAATATTTAATGACTTCCAACACATGTTAGGATTGTGCAAACCTTTAAGGAAGCAGTGTCCCGAAGAAGATGATGCATGCTGATATAACAGAGCTCAGAAAGAACCAGCAACATCCACATGCAGAGATGAAGGGCTTTCCAAGTCACTGTTATAGGAATGAGGGCAAACAGTGGTATAAGGTGATATCTACAAGGAGGAAAGACAATAGAACCACAACGAACCCAAAGTGTAGAGTGGGGGCATGGCTCAGAGGTATCAGAGTCACAGAATATCAGTACATATACAACTGCTCAAGTTTACTTATAGCAGTTTCATTCTATAAGTAAAAGTCTGTATTCCTTGCAAGTAACAATGAGAGGACTTGTCTGTACAGGCATGGATGCAGAAGTTCTCTTAGGGCAAAGTTGGTTCAGAGAAGCAAAGGAAAAGGACTAATCAAGGAATCAAACAAAAATATTGTCTTACAGAAGCTTCCCGTCTAGTAACAATGAGGAAGAAGAAGATGAGAATTAGAGTTGGGGTACAATCTAGGGCAGTTTCAAACACACGGATCTTTGGATATAGCTAATAGATCATAATATTCTGAGTCAATAAGGATTTTGCTTGACTTATAAAGCAAAGCAGATCAGGACTGATGTTCCCAGTCACTCTAATAACATATTTATGATAATTTGCCTTTTTCTAGTT
Source organism: Bos indicus x Bos taurus (assembly GCF_003369695.1). Lineage (NCBI taxonomy): Eukaryota > Metazoa > Chordata > Mammalia > Artiodactyla > Bovidae > Bos > Bos indicus x Bos taurus. Next base: position 116,228,909 of record NC_040079.1, read on the forward strand.
CTGAACATTTTTTCAGATGCTACACTCTTTAAGTGACATAAAGTTGGTAATCCTTGAAAAATCTTCCAGCATTTAGTTGTTGAGAGCCTGGTTCATGGATGGCCTGAAAGGAAAGCCATGAAGGGAATCTCTCAGTGTGAAGAGCTTGAGTAGTACTCCTGCTTTATACTACCAAGTATGAAGGCACCATGGTCTGAGGTGAGAATATAGAGGAACTCAGAGTTAGTAGTAGAGGGTTCAGCTTGATAGTGAAAATCTTAGGAGAAGAAAAATTAGACTATTAGAGAAAAATTTGTCTTTTCCAAGGAAAAAGGAAGGGGCATGTGTTTAGGCCTATGAGGGTCATACAAAGTGTGAAAATCTCTGTATCTCATAAGTCACCAGAAATCACTGATACACAGAGGTCAGTGAGCAGTCTTGGTGTAGAACAGTGACAGGGGAAGTGAACCTGTCTTTGTCTATCTGTGAACTCAACAGCAGGACTTTCCTCACATGCAGATACTACATTTGCTGAACATCCAATATATTATCAATACAAATTGTCAGCTGTATATATGGGCCTTACATCAAGGAGGAAACTATATATATATATATATATATATATATATATATATGTAAAACTTGATTGCATCAGACCTCTTCTACCACGGGAAAGGTAGCACTCGACCCTTGCTACAACTGATTCTTAATCCAGTCATGGGTTTGTAGCCCACATTGCCTCCATTAGCTTATTTTTAAAAAGCTTACAGAGGTTCATATTTAATCATATGAAATCAATGCAACCTGGTCTGTTTTACTGAAATACAGCTGATTTTCAATTTATCATATGATTCACCAACCCCACTCCTGGGAATATACCCAGATAAAATTATAATTCAAAAAGATACATACATCTCTATGTTCTTAGTAGCCCTGTTCACAGTAGCAACATTGTCTTTGAATAATGCTCATTTTCTGGTGATGGCAGCATGGACAACAAGTATATGATAATGGAATTTTTTGTTGTCCTCGGAAACTGCTATCACAGTGGAAAATGCAGAAGCATTAAAGGTTTCAGTTCAGTTCAGTTCAGTCGCTCAGTTGTGTCCGACTCTTTGCAACCTCATAAATCGCAGCACGCCAGGCCTCCCTGTCCATCACCAACTCCTGGAGTTCACACAGACTCACGTCCACCAAGTCAGTGATGCCATCCAGCCATCTCATCCTCTGTCGTCCCCTTCTCCTCCTGCCCCCAATCCCTCCCAGCATCAGAGTCTTTTCCAATGAGTCAGCTCTTCACATGAGGTGGCCAAAGTACTGGAGTTTCAGCTTTAGCATCATTCCTTCCAAAGAAATCCCAGGGCTGATCTCCTTCAGAATGGACTGGTTGAACCTCCTTGCAGTCCAAGGGACTCTCAAGAGTTTAGTGAGGACAAATTTTTGAAGATAATATCTAGGAGGCTATTCCTCTGTTTTTCAGAATGAAGTATATATGTTGAACCTAACTTCAATACATATGTCTGGGTTCCCATAAGTCTTCTTGGTTTCATAACCAAGAACATAAAAAAAGGATTGCCCCCTCCCACTATCACTCCCAGGAAATCGTATGTGGAATTTGTGTTGTTATATCCACAGTTCTAGGCTCAGTATGGTTAGAGGTTCTAGTGCCGGAATTAAAAAGAGGAAGTTCTTTTCCTGGAGTAAGTGTCCACTGAGTCTAAAGATACAATGGCCACCTAGTACTCTTGTTAGACCACTAGGGAAAGAAAGAGTTTTATGCTGGTGCAGATAATCAGAAGACAAAGTTTCTGCTCTACAGAAACTGGGACATGGATAAGTTTGTGAAGAGCCCGGAAAATTTATGCTGCTTTCATACCTGGTGAAAACAGTGAGATGGAAATTAGAACTGCAGGATCTCAATCAGATCAAGTTAACCATTGATTCAAATCCCTCAGGAAAGACTGTGTGAATCACATAAGCAAACTAAATGGATAGAGGAACTTGAAAAATAAGAGGGAAATCGATAATGTGTGAATGAAGACAGAAATGATTAAAATAAGCTACAGCAAGAGGACCAGGTGCAGCAGTAGGATTGTGTCTTATTTCACTTTGAATGTTTATTTGCAGAAATTGAAGCTGGCTATCAGTGAGAAGTGTAGTAACAGAGTGGATTCACAGTGGACCACGATCAGTCTTGAGTGGTGACAGGAGCGAACTGTAGCCGATGTGGTTGATATACTCCCCCTGTTGCCTTGGCCCACCTCTGAATATTCTTCAATCGCAAGGGGCAAGTACCAGTGCTTTGGTTGCTCACAGACCAGCTTAATCACCTGCATCTTTCTGCTTCTCTTCCTCAGAGCCTGAGAGCTTGCCTCTGGAACTTGGTCAGACTTTCCCCAGGACAGCCAAGAAGTGCCAGTAATGAAGACCTCTAGGAGCAATCCACAATTGATAAAGTACTGGCTGGTGGATAAACACATCAGCATTCTCATCTCTCCATTCTTTATGATACTTCTCAGAGTTTCTGCTATAACTGGGCCACTATTGCCAACAGTGGAAACTTGCTCATTACCATGCATTCATCATCTTTTCTTAATCCACAGTTTCACCTTCTTTATTCCCTGACCTTTGTTTTCTGAGATCACCTTGAAAATAAAACACTTGCCTCTAAAATCCTGTCTAAAGCTCCACATCTGGGGAAATTCAAACTAAGACATAATTCAAGACACAGTCCCTGATATTAAAAAAAAAATATTGGCTGTAAATATTTAAAATGCATATTATGCATCATAGACCCATTCTGTTAACACTAAGACATTTTTAAAAATTTATTTATTTTAATTGGAGGCTAATTACTTTACAATATTGTATTCATTTTGTCATACATCAACATGAATCCGCCATGGGTGTATGCGTGTTCCCCATCCTGAACCCCCCTCTACCTCCCTCCCCGTACCATCCCTCTGGGTCATCCCAGTGCACCAGCCCCAAGCATCCTGTATCCTGCATCGAACCTGGACTGGCGATTCATTTCTTATATGATATTATACACGTTCCAAAGCCATTCTCCCAAATCATCCCACCCTCTCCCTCTCCCACAGAGTCCAAAAGACTGTTCTATACATCTGTGTCTCTTTTGCTGTCTCGCATACAGGGTTATCATTACCATCTTTCTAAATTCCATATATATGTGTTAGTATACTGTATTGGTTTTTCTTTCTGGCTTACTTCACTCTGTATAATAGGCTCCAGTTTCATCCACCTCATTAGAACTGATTCAAATGCATTCTTTTTAATGGCTGAGTAATACTCCATTGTGTATATGTACCACTGCTTTCTTATCCATTCATCTGCTGATGGACATCTAGGTTGCTTCCATGTCCTGGCTATTATAAACAGTGCTGCGATGAACATTGGGGTACACGTGTCTCTTTCAATTCTGGTTTCCTTGGTGTGTATGCCCAGCAGTGGGATTGCTGGATCATAAGGCAGTTCTATTTCCAGGTTTTTAAGGAATCTCCACACTGTTCTCCATAGTGGCTGTACTAGTTTTCATTCCCAAGAACAGTGTAAGAGAGTTGCCCTTTCTCCACACCCTCTCCAGCATTTATTGCTTGTAGACTTTTGGATAGCAGCCATTCTGACTGGCATGAAATGGTACCTCATTGTTGTTTTGATTTGCATTCTCTGATAATGAGTGATGTTGAGCATCTTTTCATGTGTTTGTTAGCCACCTGTATGTCTTCTATGGAGAAACGTCTATTTAGTTCTTTGGCCCATTTTTTGATTGGGTCATTTATTTTTCTGGAATTGAGCTGTAGGAGTTGCTTGTATATTTTTGAGATTAGTTGTTTGTCAGTTGCTTCATTTGCTATTATTTTCTCCCATCCTGAAGGATGTCTTTTCACCTTGCTTATAGTTTCCTTTGTGCAGAAGCTTTTAATTTTAATTAGGTCCCATTTGCTTATTTTTGCTTTTATTTCCAATATTCTTGGAGGTGGGCCATAGAGGATCCTGCTGTGATTTATGTTGGAGTGTTTTGCCTATGTTCTTCTCTAGGAGTTTTCTTAATAATCTCACATACAAGCCTGTATATATATATGATATAAAGTTGGGGTAAAATTTGTGGAGCAGACAGGAAAAAGTTATTTATAATGAAGAAAAACTTAATGTGGCCTCCAGTGCTTCAGAGAAATATTTAACCATGGAAGACAGTGGAGCAAAACTTAGATGATGCTCTACAAATAGAAGCCAAGAGTCTAGTGTGATAATAAGACTGTTTTCAACAATAAAAACTTCAGGATAAGAGTTCTTGAAGTAAGTTCCTATCTTTCTAATGAGCTTCTCTTTATGAAACTCTGAGAGAATAAGCTCAAGAAATGATTTATCCACAGTGACATGAGCAAGATGGCAGACTAGGAAGCTCTAGGTCCTCATTGATCCATGGAGACACAAGTTAACAACAATTCATTAACCACATGTAGCAGCTATGGAAACTGGTGGTTCCTTAAAAAATTAAAAATACAGTTACTATATTATCCAACAATCCCATTCTGGTTGAATATACAAAAGAATTAGACACAGAATCTCAAAGAGATATTTGTACACTCATCTTCCCTGCAATTTTATTTGTAATAGCTAAGAAAAAGAAACAAGTGTCTACTGACAGATGATTTGATAAAGAAAATGTAGCATATGAGTATCTCAGAATATCATTCAGTATTAAAAGAGGTTAAACCATCACATGCTACAGCATGAATGAGTTTTAAAAACACTGAGCCTTCAGTGACAAAAAATTAAACAGTGTATAATTCCACTTATATGAAGTATCCAGAGTATTCAAACTCATATCAATAGAAAGCAGAGGATGGTTCCAGGGCTAGCTGAAGCATGGGAGGAACATTTGTTATTTGATAAGTATAGAGTTTTTGTTTTGTAAGATTTTAAAAATCTGAAGATGAATCAATCTTTACAACAACATGAATATACCTAATCTTGAACTCTACATTTAAAAATGGCTAAATTTTATGGTATATGTGTTTTGCCACAACAATTTATTTAAAGATAAATAATGTCATTATTGAAAAAGTTAATGAAACACAAAGTCTGTTGTTTAATAATATTGTACCAAAGTAATTTCTGTTTTGTTTTGTTACTTGTGCTATGGCTATGTAAGATGTTAACATTAAGGGCAGCTTGGTAAGCAGAATTATTTTAGAAAAAAGAAAGGAAAAGTAAATATTTAATTTTTTCTTAATTTAAATGTTACTGTAAATATTTAATTGACTCAAAGCTGATCACAGACATAATAAATTGAAAGCCTAAGACTTTATAGATTTTATAATTATTAATAGCTTTTTATCTTCTTAAAAAAACATGATAAAAAAATGTGTGATTGTGGGTTATGTAACTATTTTTTGATATTACACAACAATCATCATCTACAAAAGAAAATAGATTAGACTTCCTTAAAAATTGTATTTAATTGCAATATTTTTAATTTATTTATTTTAGTTGGAGGCTAATTACTTTACAATATTGTAGTGGTTTTTGCAATACATTGACATGAATCAGCCATGGGTGTACATGTGTTCCCCATCCTGAACCCCCCTCCCACCTCTCTCCCCATCCCATCACTCTGGGTCATCCCAGGGCACCAGCCCTGAGCACCCTGTGTTTAAATACATGTAGTTTGTTTTATTTTCAATTACACTTCAAGGAAGAGATCTTAAAAAATGAAATAATAATATAAAAAAGTGAGTGACTTATGAACAAGCAAAGGAAATGGTGGTGGTTGTTTAGCTATAGAATTAAGACTGCAACAAATGTGAAGATTAGGGAACAAAAACAGTGTGTACAGTTGAATCTTAAGCAACATGGGTCTGAGCTGCTGCTTGCGTCCACTTATACACAGATTAATGCCCCAAAGCACAATTCCCACATTTTTCAAGGGCCAATTGGAAATATATATCATGATTGTGAAAAAATGATGCAACAAATAATATTTGGCAGAGAAATCTATTTTAAAAATGGGATGTGATATACATTCTCTGACCATATGTCCCACAACAAGATAAACTATCTACATTTGGAAGTTGGGAGAAGACTAATTAAACACCCATGTTTAATTGCTCAAATATAAATAACAAGAAAGAACTATTAGTGATTATAAAATCATGGAAGCTAAGTAAGAAAAAAGAAAGAAAGCAGTAATGTTGTTGTTTGCAGTATAAAAATAAAGGATCCTGCATTGAAAAAGGAGAGAACTAAGGGCATCGTGTGGTGTGGAGTGTGTATGTGAGAGACAGAAAAAAAGAGAGGGATATTGAAAAAGAGAGCTTGTTTCTCTGGTATTTTGGAAGATTATAAGCTACTGAAAGTATTAGGGTTCTCCAGAGAAACAGGATGAAAGAGATTATTTGTTCAACCACCTACCCATCCATCCATCCACCCACTTATTTGTTCAGTTGTTTGTTTAATGAATTGGCTCATAATTCTGTGGAGAACTGGTGAGTCCAAAATTTGAAGGGAGTGGTGGCAGGCTGGTGATTCAGGGAAGAGTAGACATCTAATTTGTTGGCAGAATTCCTTGTTGCTCAGGGGAGATCAGTTTTTATTCGATTCAGTCCTTCAACTGATTGGGTGATTCTACTCACATCACAGGGAACGATTTGCCATACTCAGTGTCCCTCAGTTTAAGTGTTCTGCTGGGCTATCTGCAGTATCTGTGGTGGGGCCTGGCAGGATGTGCTGCTTCCCTCTCCTGTGAAATGTGTACTTCCCTATACTGCAGAGGAGATCTTCAAATAGCTCACACAGCCTGCCTTTTCTGTCAAGGAAACACAAAAAGGCCAGAGAAGCATCTTGAAATGACACTGAGCTCTTGCTGGTTGTGTGTGCCTGGTTTTAATAATTCTATTATATCAAATACTCAGTCTTCTCATTCCCAGGCATGCATGTGTGCTAGGTCACTTCAGTCATGTCCCACTCTCTATAACCCTGTGGACTGTAGCCCGCCTATAATGGAAAACAATCGTAAAAATAATATATATTTGTATATATTATATATATGTTTATGTATGTATCTGAATCACTTCACTGTATTCTTGAAACTAAATCAACATTGTTAATTATATTTCAAAAAAAATTTTTAAAAGAAAAATTCATATTTATCCAAACATACACAAAACTAAAAATAATGAGTTTATTTCCTTAATTGATAAAAGTGATCATGATATTAATCTACCAGAGTTGAAAGGATTACATTAGTATATACTTACATGTGGGCTTTCCTGGTGCCTCAGAGGGTAAAGAATCTGTCTGCAATGTGGGAGACCTGGGTTCAGTCCCTGAGTTGAGAAGATCCCCTGGAGGAGAGCACGGCAACCCACTCCAGTATGCTTGCCTGAGGAATCCCCATGGATAGAGGAGCCTGGCAGGTTACACTCCATGGGGTTGCAGAGTTGGACATGACTGAGTGACTTAGCACAGCATGGCATACATGTGTATGTTAGCTATGTACAGAAATATCACATACACTAAAATACACCTCACTCAAACATAAAGACACACATGTGTACACACGTCATTTTATACATTTTCTTTTCAGCTTTTTTGCGATCATAACCCCTAACCAATCCGTACACCATAACCCTAAGTTGCCATCTAAGTTCTACCATGCTGTTCTGCTCTTTCTTACATTGGCTACTAACTCCATCTACTAGGACTTTCTCAGATTTTCAATATAATCTCAAACTTAGGGTAAATTGGCAAAATAACACAATGAATTTCTGTATATCTTTTATCATCTTTGTTTTCCATCATTTGCCTTACCTTCTCCACTCCCTTGAAGCATTTGAAGGTAATTTTTGGAAAGGATTCAACTCTTTTCTCTGGCACTTTAGAGCACATTTCCTAAAAACAAGAACAAACACATTTTCTTGTATTTTACCATAAATTTCTGCTTTTACATGGATGCTCAGTAAGCCACTTATTTTAGAAACACTTGAGAAGATACTGATCTGATAAATAACCTGCATGTTTCTGAGTCCATATTAGTTCTGCTAAATCAAAATCTTTAAGAATAAGGCCCAGGAATTTTAACATATTTCCAATCTAGGTTGCATTGCTTTGAGGTTGCTAATGTAGAGAGCTAAAAATAAATGAAACAATAACAACAAAAAGCACAATCTTATGGCTTAATTTTGGTATATAAAACATGGGGAGGCCAGTCACAACCAGAAAGCAATGTGTGTAAGAAAAGGAAGCCAACGGATTCTATGACATGTGCCTCAGAACCAGAGAATTACATTTCTTACATCAAAAGTTTTCTTAATATCACAAAAGATTAAGTGCATTTTATTTTTAAAGTGGTGCAAGAAATCCATCAAAAATTAATCCATGAACAATAATTTAAATATTGAGTCTCCTGGATACTTTATTTTCATGAATCATTCTTTTCTATTCTGGAATTCAAGACGGGCTTTCATCCACAGCTATCAATTTTGTAGTGCATTTGGTGACAGGATAGTATCGCTAATTCCTGTGAGTACATGAAGCACCATTATGCAGTGCTTCAGCCACTTTTCTTCATGTCTGCTGAGATAGAAGGAGGAAAACTGGATTTTGTCTGCCATAGATGGTATTAAGCTGGATTTAGTGGCAATACTGGGACTCTAGGATTAGATTGTTTTCAAAATGAAAGTCTCATCTGTGGGAGCTGTCAGTAAAGCGCTGAATTCATCTATTCATTCCAGGACATTTTTGCTCTTGAAGCACATTACAGTGAGAGTGGGAGGTTTCACAATTCCTTTCATTTTCCTAGACATCTTTAAACAAGGTAGGGCTCCTCGAGCATGTTAAAACAGAGCCTTTTGAGAAAAGGAAGGACCCGGACTTGGTCCTGCCTTTACCTGGCACCAGGGGTCCAGAGTTGGCCAGAGCTGCCCAGTATACACAGGGGGCGCTCAGCATGTGTTTGTAGAGGCAAAATGTTGAATGCATAATACTCAAGAGTTCTCACCAAATTTATTTTTTCCTTTCATTTATATAGAAAGGACATTTCCACAATAGATTTTTTTTACACTGACACAGACACATTGAAAAATAGGCTTTATGCTTTCCATGATTAAAAAGACATTTTCCCCGAGACATATCAAATATTTCACATTTCCATTACATTCCCATTTAGATCTTCCTAATGTCTTATAATTTTGATATGAAATTTAAAGAACTAAACTATCTCACCATTACTTTTTAAACTCAAAAACTCCTTGCTTTGAATTTTGACAGCATTTTGAACTTCCTCTCATGTTTGGATTTTATGATGACTTAAACACATATATGTTGATTCCGTATAATATATTATATATATTCTAGACTATATAATAATCACATCAGTAAGAATTATAACATTTTCCTTGCTCTTGGAGTCCAGTTTTTGAGAGGTTTTTAACCCCTCTATCAATCCAGTTATGAATTAGATATCTTTATTTACTCCAAAACAAGCAACCAAAATAATAATTGATTCTGGTAACAGGTTTTATTGTATTAGGAGTGTTTATCAAACCTATCTGAATTCTGAATAGTGCAGGATTATTATTTTTTCCAGGGAAGAAAGAATGTGTGTCACTAATTAAAAAAAAAAAAAGACACATTTTAAAAAAGAAGTATTTGAAGCCATTGTTATTGGTTTATATATGGATGGTCGTGGTGGTGGTGTGTATGTGTGTTTTTACATTGGGAGTAGTAGGGTATTAATCTTCACTGACAAGCAATTATGTAATTGCATTTCTTGGGACCAGCCTGGCCTGTCAGTTCAGACTGCAGTTATATCACGTTCAAACTGTTGGCAATACAGTGAGTTGTACCCTAATGGCAAATAGAAGATAAAGATACATTCTTAGTCTTAATTTGTCAGGATGCCATTCTCCAGGGTAAGAGAATACAAAAAGGAAGCAGGCAAAAGGTGGCTTCAGTAAGTCTCAACCTACCAATCTGGTCCTATCTGCTCTTTGGCAAAATCCTTCCAAAACCTTCCTTTCAAAAAATACGCAGAAACCTAGCTCTATCTTTTAAAAGTCTGTTTATCAAAATGGAAGAATACAAAGTATTAGTAATTCTTAATTGTGAAATTTATGCCCTTTTAGGTACTAAAATACAACAGAAATTCAGCACATGGATTTTCTCTAAATTCTTCACAGAGCATCATATGAGAATGACAATACTTATGTGCTGTGTTTAGGATTATTCTTATCATTTTCTCATCAATAAATTGCATTAGTCTGCTTGGACTAATAATTAAACATCACAGCCTGGGTTACTGTATTAAACACCATAAATGTATTTCTCACCCTTCTGGAAGCTGAAGTCCCAGATGCAGGTTCAACAGGATTCCACATCTGATGAGAACTCTCTCCCTCCCTTGTAGATAGAGATGCAGTTTTCAAATAGTCTTTCCTCTACACATGCTTTATTTTTGGGGGGCTCCAAAATCACTGCAGATGGTGACTGCAGCCATAAAATTTAAAGATGCTTACTTCTTGGAAGAAAAGTTATGACCAACCTAGATAGCATATTCAAAAGCAGAGACATTACTTTGCCAACAAAGGTCCGTCTAGTCAAGGCTATGGTTTTTCCTGTGGTCATGTATGGATGTGAGAGTTGGACTGTGAAGAAAGATGAGCACCGAAGAATTGATGCTTTTGAACTGTGGTGTTGGAAAAGACTCTTGAGAGTCCCTTGGACTGCAAAGAGATCCAACCAGTCCATTCTGAAGGAGATCAGCCCTGGGATTTCTTTGGAAGGAATGATGCTAAAGCTGAAACTCCAGTACTTTGGCCACCTCATGCGAAGAGTTGACTCACTGGAAAAGACTCTGATGCTGGGAGGGATTGGGGGCAGGAGGAAAAGGGGACGACAGAGGATGAGATAGGTGGATGCCATCACTGACTCGATGGATGTGAGTCTGAGTGAATTCCTGGTGTTGGTGATGGACAGGGAGGCCTGGCGTGCTGAAGTTCATGGGGTCACAAAGAGTCGGACATGACTGAGTGACTGAACTGAACTGAACTGAGCTACACATGCTAGGAGAAAGTGAGTCTTCTGGTCTCTCCTCTTGTAAGGACGCTAATCCTGTTGGATAAGAGCCCCAATCTTATGATCTCATTTTAACCTTAATTACCCCTGAAAGACCTCATCTCCAAATCCAGACTCACTGGGGTTCAGTTCAGTTCAGTTGCTCAGTCATGTCCGACTCTTTGCGACCCCATGATTCACAGCACGCCAGGCCTCCCTGTCCATCACCAACTCCCGGAGTTCACTGGGGTTAGGATGTCAATATAGGAATTTAGATCAGATCAGTTGCTCAGTCATGTCTGACTCTTTGTGACCCCATGAATTTCAGCACGCCAGGCCTCCCTGTCCATCACCAACTCCCGGAGTTCACTGTGACTCACATCCATCGAGTCAGTGATGCCATCCACCTATCTCATCCTCTGTCATCCCCTTCTCCTCCTGCCCCCAATCCCTCTCAGCATCAGGGTCTTTTCCAATGAGTCAACTCTTCGCATGAGGTGGCCAAAGTACTGGAGTTTCTGCTTTAGCATCATTCCTTCCAAAGAAATCCCAGGGCTGATCTCCTTCAGAATGGACTGGTTGGATCTCCTTGCAGTCCAAGGAACTCTCAAGAGTCTTCTCCAACACCACAGTTCAAAAGCATCAACTCTTCGGTGCTCATCTTTCTTCACAGTCCAACTCTCACATCCATACATGACCACAGGAAAAACCATAGCCTTGACTAGACGAACCATTGTTGGCAAAGTAATGTCTCTGCTTTTGAACATACTATCTAAGTTGGTCATAACTTTCCTTCCAAGGAGTAAGCGTCTTTTAATTTCATGGCTGCAGTCACCATCTGCAGTGATTTTGGAGCCCAGAAAATAAAGTCTGACACTGTTTCCACTGTTTCCTCATCTACTTCCCATGAAGTGATGGGACCGGATGCCATGATCTTCGTTTTCTGAATGTTGAGCTTTAAGCCAACTTTTTCACTCTCCACTTTCACCTTCATCAAAAGGCTTTTTAGTTCCTTTTTAGTTATTGATATTTCTCCCAGCAATCTTGATTCCAGCTTGTGTTTCTTCCAGTCCAGTGTTTCTCATGATGTGCTCTGCATATAAGTTAAATAAGCAGGGTGACAATATACAGCCTTGACGTTCTTCTTTTCCTATTTGGAACCAGTCTGTTGTTCCATGTCCAGTTCTAACTGTTGCTTCCTGACCTGCATACAGATTTCTCAAGAGGTAGATCAGGTGGTCTGGTATTCCCATCTCTTTCAGAATTTTCCACAGTTTATTGTGATCCACACAGTCAAAGGCTTTGGCATAATCAATAAAGCAGAAATAGATGTTTAGAAGTTTTAAAATAATTTCAATCACAGACTACGTTTTACATCTTATAGAACTTGTAGCAGTCTTATTAATTTTATGAACACTATCACCAGAAACAGGAGCAAATGGACATAAGAATGTTTGCTTGCCATTTCAGATGATTCTGTCTTTCTTGGGGCATACCCAAGCACATCCTCACCACCCAGGCATCCACAGACCAGAGGTTAATATTCTCCTAGGTTATTCAGATTGTAGCATGAAAAATTTTAAAAGATCAAAAAATGCTCAGAAATTCAAAACTGAAAATGCAAGTGAGGAATTTAAAAAATATAATGACTTGTATACAAACCTAATTGATCAACAGATGATGAAATGACATAAAAACAAACAAAATGAAAAATGAGTGTTCTGCTGTATTCCTAAGGTCCTATCCTTGTTGTCATCATAGAAGAAATATGATCATAAAAACATCACTGCTGTCTGCTAGCAACCCTCATGGCACAAGAGTAATACAATTGGCTGGGGTTGTTCTTACAGAGGGCAACTTTTATGGACAATGACCAAACATAATCTGATTTCCTTATAAAGAGAAACATTGCCATGTGTTTACTGAAATCAATACACAATTTTTTTTTTTTGGACTTAAAACCTTTATGAAAAATGTGGATATAGTTTTTCAGTATCTACAATTTTTGGTAAAATAATTTTGAATTCCAGTGTTTATCCTTTTCTTAATTTGTTAATATCTACCTAATAAAATAGAATCCATAAGCATAGTACATACCATTCTGCTAGTTGGTAAAATATTAATATTCTTATCTATTAATTTAAGTAATCGATGGTAAACAAAATTAACTGTTTCAGTCTTTTCAGATTCATCATAAATCTAGACCAAATATGACACTTTGAGAGAAGCACATGTGAGAGAGAGAGCAGTCTCTGATTTAATTCAAATTTCAGATGATAAGAAGAGTCTGCAGAAATTTTCCCCTATGATAGACTCAAATATGTATATTCAAAATAGATGGCACTTAAATACTGCATACATTCTAATATTGTCTCCAAAATCTGAAGTAAATAAAAAATTATTCAGATATACATGCTCACTGAGGTTTAGAAATCCTTTCACTATTGCAGTGGCTGAGTGCATGAAGAGCAGGGCTCCCTAGCCCCCAAGGGGGAAGAGCTCCCTTTGTCTTGGAGATATTTCCTGGGTGGTCAGAAATCCTGGAATTGTTAATGTCGGACAGTGAGTTTTTCCTTTGTTAGGCAGAGTTATTTTGTCATTGTGCTAAATTTAGCCAATATGACATCATTCTGTCTATAGGAGACATCCTCTGCATCCACTGGCCAGTGTAGGATATTCATTTGCACCCATTTGGAAAAGTTATAGCAATAATAGTTGGCAACCTGCTCCAGTACTCTTGCCTGGAAAATCCCATGGATGGAGGAGCCTGGTAGGCTGCAGTCCATGGGGTCATGAAGAGTCCGACAGGACTGAGTGACTTCACTTTCACTTTTCACTTTCATGCATTGGAGAAGGAAATGGCAACCCACTCCAGTGTTCTTTCCTGGAGAATCCCAGGAATGGGGGAGCCTGGTGGGCTGCTCTCTATGGGGTCGCACAGAGTCGGACACGACTGAGGTGACTTAGCAGCAGCAGTTTGTCACTGTAAGAAATTTGCCTGGAAGCATCACTCTGCTTGAAGAGGAGTTAAAGAAAAGGAATTGACAATAGCTGTCAAATGCGATAACATCCTTGGAGAAGTGGGGCTGCTTAGGCTCATGTTTATCACCAGGATCTCATCAGTGGCTGAAGGGATTATGTTGGACAGGAGGGGTACTTTGCCAATGCTCCTGGAAAGCAGGAATTTGAGGAGATCTGGTACCTCAATCTGTGCCTCATTTTGGTCTCTACTATCTTGCATACCAGGGATATTCTCCACCTCAGCACAGGACAGTGAAATTCCCCAAAGAATTACTCTCACTATTAGCTGAGAGTTTCATGGCCTCTGTAGCCCAATAACTACCACATCCACCAGTTAGGCCACTAAAGAACAAAGGTTTCTGGGAAACTTCATAGACTTTGGTTCACAAATAAGACCAGGCGTGGAACTCTGCTCCATCACTAAAAGCCTTGGGACCTTCAGTAAGCAAAGTAACTTATTTAAGCACCGGTTTTTTCAGCTGCAAATGGAAATAATGAGAACACCCATCCTATAAATTTTCTCTGAGAATTAAATTATAACACATCTGTAAGTCACTTAACACATGTATAGTACAGAGAAAGACCTTAATAAATTACAAATGTCAAATCAACTCAGCTTGTGCATGCATGCCAGAGTGTTACACTAAGGTTCATCCAAGTGAAGTTTTACTTGGTCACTAGAAGCTTGTATGTCTATTAACCAGAGTGAATTAATTAAGGAAAGATTAAGTTTGACTGATCATTAGGGAACCTTAGTAAAAATTATGCCCAGATAACTTTGGAGAAATATGATATTTTCCAGTTGAAACCTTTGGGAATATAATATGGCTTCCAGAAATTTTCTGAGTCTTCATCTGACTCATTATGATTTATGAATACTGAACCCATATCACAGTTTCACCTGTCCCTGGTCCCTCATCTACTGACCCTCTTGCAAAAAGATAAATAGGGTGGTCTGACTCTGGTGAGCAGATGGTGACCCTTAATGTAATGCTGGATTTTTCAGCTCTCTCCTTTGTTCATTTGAAATAACAAATGGTAACATCATGCAATGGAAGAAGCAAATCCCTGGATTTGCTACTTGGAAGAGAGAAAGGAGAAAGTTGACCAAGTTTGACCTCATCCATTGGTCTTTAAGTGAGCAAGAAATGTGTTTCCTATTGAAACCATACAGTTCTTTTTTATAGTAATAGGTATCTCACAGTATACATTTTTTCTTTTCTTGGAGGATTGCAAAGCATTTTTAATAAAAAAAATACCCACTGAGGTAAAAAGTTACTATTGGAGGTTGATTAAAAGCTGACTTATGAATATTGATCACCTGAGTGTTATTTGAAGATATTCAAATTGTCTCTTCTAGTCTTTCAATGATTTTCAGAGAACTTTACTAATTGATGACAATAATAAGGCTTACATTTATTTCATAATCTATCTTCTCATAGTTAGATTAAATGTTATTATTTAATTATAATCAAGATATACAATTTTAAGACTGAAAACTGACTAATCAATAAGCTATGTAAGTAAAATATTGAATTACACACAAAAATATTGAAGGAAAATCGTGTTTTTATATGTGGAAAAAAGGAAGAAAAGTAAATAAGAGCTTTTTTGATGACAGTGGAAATTAAAATCAAGATAAAATAGAAAAAGCATTTTAGATCTGAGTTACTGCCTAGGTATACTAAAGGAGTAAGTCAAGGCTATATATTGTCACCCTGCTTATTTAACATACATGCAGAGTACATCATGAAAAATGCTGGGCTGGAAGAAGCACAAGCTGGAATCAATATTGCTGGGAGAAATATCAATAACCTCAGATATGGAGATGACACCACCTTTATGGCAGTAAGTGAAGAACTAAAAAGCTTCTTGATGAAAGTGAAAGAGTAGAGTTGGCTTAAAGTTGGCTTAAAACTCAACATTCAGAAAACTAAGATCATGGCCTCTGGTCCCATCACTTCATGGGAAATAAATGGGGAAACAATGGAAACAGTGGCAGCCTTTATATCTGGGGGCTCCAAAATCACTGCAGATGGTGACTGCAGCCATGAAATTAAAAGACATTTGCTCCTTGGAAGAAAAGTTATGACCAACTTAGACAGCATTTTAATAAGCAGAGAGATTACTTTTCCACAAAAGTCCATCTAGTCAAAACTACGGTTTTTCCTGTAGTCATATATGGATGTGAGAGTTGGACTATAAAGAAAGATGAGTGCTGAAGAATTGATACTTTTGAACTGTGGTGTTGGAGAAGACTCTTGAGAGTACCTTGGACTGCAAGGATATCCAACCTGTCCATTGTAAAGGAAATCAGTCCTGAATATTCATTGGAAGGACTATTGTTGAAGCTGAAATTCCAATACTTTGGCTACCGGATGCAAAGAACCAACTCATTTGTAAAAACCCTGATGCTGGGAATGATTGAAGGCATGAGATGAAGGGGATGACAGAGGATGAGATGGTTGGATGGCATCACTGACTCTATGGACATGAGTTTGAGTAAGCTCAGGGAGTTGGTGATGGACAGGGAAGCCTGGCATGCTGCAGTCCATGCAGTCACAAAGAGTCAGACATGACTGAGCAACTAAACTGCATTGAATTGATGCTTCTTAATTCTGTTACTTGCATTAGTGATATAAACTCTCAAGACCTCAACTCCAAATTTATTGGAGTCTTGATGGCCAACAGAGTTAAATGTGATAGAATGTAAAACAATTATAATAGGTCTTCAACAGTTACCCCTTTCCTTTTTCTTTCCCTGTTCTTACTTTGAGACAAAACTGACTGTGTGTGCTCAGCTGTGTCCGGCTCTTTGTAACTCCATGGACTGTAGCCCACCATGAACCTCTGTCCATGGGTTTTCCCAGAAAGAATACTGGTGTGGATACCATTTCCTCCTCCTGGGGTCTTCCTGACCTAGAGATTGAACCCATGTCTCCGGTGTTTTCTACATTTTCAGATGGATCTTTTACCACTGAGCCACCAGGGACGCCTGAGAAGCAGTAGCAAAGTAATTACAAGTAAGTGCAGGAAGAAGACACAGGAAAGATAAAAATTAGGAAAATCTCAGGCAATCTATGGATTTGCTTCATCTTCTTAAGCAAGTGATATGTAAACTGAGGATGGGAGAATATGCAGGTGAAGGTTGGATAAAATCTTCTAACTCTAGGGAATAAGATGTGCACAGGCTCAGATTAGAGAGGATGATGAATTTGAAAAGCTACAAATTGAGCTGGGATGAAACAGCAGAGAAGAAGAAGGATGTGAACTCAGGGAAGAGAGGGAAGTGAACTAGGAGGTGTGAGGAGATTTAACTTGTCCTCTGAGGGCAGTGAGGAGTCTGCTGTTAACTTTCCAGTGCCCTTTGCAATATAACTCACTTTACTCCCCAGCTCAGCTTATGACTTAGTTTAGTCAATGAGATGAAGCAGAAGCATACAGGGACGACAGCTCTGAACTTAGACCTTAAGAAACCTTACATGTGACTTCTTATACCCTTGAACTTCTCTCAACATTGTGAGAAAGATGAGTCTATTATAATATTCAGCACACAGGAGGTGATGGAAGGCACAGGGGGTAGATTTTCTCAACTAAGAATCCCAGCTGAGTTGCTCAATAATGTCCCCACTAAAAAAGCTCTCTTAGACCCCAACTCATGCACAAAGGTAACCAGTCCATCTGCACACACTTGCGTGCATGCTAAGTCACTTCAGTCATGTTTGATTCTTTATGGCCCTATGGACTGTAGCCTGCCAGGATCCTCTGTCCATGGGATTCTCCAGGCAAAAATACTGGGATGGGTTGACATGCCCACCTCCTGCATTAGCAAGTGGGTTCTTTACCACTAAAGCCAACTGCAAAGCCCACCCATATGCACATCCATGAAGAACTCTCCCAGGTTAGCAAAGCCCATCTAGCCAAGTCGTGTCTCGGTCAAACATGTATCAAAATGTATCCCCTAAGCCATATATATCTTATGGGTTTTCAGCACACAACAATAGCTAACAATGAAGCTTTTGAACATGAACAAATATAAACAGTTTCCACTTTTGAAAGATTACTTTTGATGCAATTTACAAATAAAACAGAGGGGAAAAGATATAGGTAGAAAAGCCTATAGATTACCAGATGGTGGTCCAGATAAAATTCAGGGTGATTGGAGACAGAAATAAAACAGGTGCATAGATATAAGAGTTATTTGAGACATTGGGAAAAAAGAAAAAAAACAAGGGCCTGATGCATTTTGTGTATGTATACCATTCTTGAGGAATCATGGACAGATATGCTTCTGGCTCTTGATGTTTACTAAAGCAGGGATATTTAAGGCATAAAATGTTGGAGACAGAAGTGGTGACAACTTTACAGACGGTTTGAAAAAAAGGGATATATTAAATTATCGCAGAAGAATTATCATCATAGTGATGTTGGAATCATGGACTGAAGGGCATATTTGAGAGTCATTCAGAAACAAATGGGAAGACATAAAAATGCCTATTGATTTATGGGAAAAGCCTGAGTCAAGTGAAAACATTTTAAATATAACACCAAATACCTGCCTGTGGCACACTGTGTCTTTGGCAGGGGTGGGTTCTGAGGACTATCCAGACAAACGTGCACATGGTGGGGAGGAGGGCCCCCTGTAGATGTATCAACTAAATAAAGATTCTACTTAAACTGAGTACGTATATCTTTCTGGGGTCGGTGTAGAAACATCCAGGACATTTGCACCTCCTAAATATATCCACAGGCTGATGATTCAGATAAATAAGCAAAAATATGGACAAATTTAGACCCAGTTACCTCAGCCTGGGAAGGTCAGTCATTGTCCTTGGAAATAGTGTTTTTCCACCTCTGCACCACTGAGGTTTTAGCTTGATAACTCCTGGGGTGGGAGCTCTGCTGTGCAGTACTGGATATGCAGCAGCATCTCTGGATAGTAAGTCACTAAATGCCAGTGGTATCCCCTGTATTGTGACAACTAAAACTGTCCTCAGATGCTGCAAATATAACCTTCTGGTGCAAAATGGTTTTGATAAAGAAACACTGCTTTTGAGGATAGGTAATTTTATGATTCGGAAAATCAAATAATCAGGCAGGGATTTAACCAAGTGTATCAAAACCATAGTAATAATATTGCTGTTTATAATATTAATGGTTAGTAAATGTTTATTTTTTAAAACATTTTAAAATGTTTTCAAAAGTATCTTAACACAAGGAACTTTCTGGTATAATGTACATGTTTTATATTTTGTTTGGGTATGTATTTAATGGATGTACCATTTGTCAAAAACTTACTGATATGAGTTTTTGTGATCTGTGCAGTTAAATTAATTATAATTCATAATTTTAATAAATAATAAAACTTTGCTAACATTCAAAACAAATTTAGGTCTTAATCTTTCATTCTGAGCAGAAAGTATAAGACAATTTGATTGTGTATTCTTGTATTGCAATGTTTGACAGCATTTATAACTATTCTATTTGTGAAAGTTGTTTAAAAGACTTTTAAAATTTTCTTGGTTAGGCTTTTAAACTTTCTTTGCCAGACACGTGAAATCACTAAATAATAATACCTAAATTCATAAATATATTTTATAGCATTAAAGGAAATTTAATTAACTAGGTTTTAGAAGGTTTTAAAGGGAATTCAGTATTCTCAACCTAGGTTAATCGAACCTTACTCCAAGAACAAGTAAAGGTGACTTTTCTCTATTCCCTAGATTAAAAAAGTGTATAGCACATTTCAAAAGCTGAACTTTAAAACCTAAAAGTGCCTGTAGTTTTAAATTTGTAGCTTTAATGAATTGAAAATTAAAGTAAGATTCAGTAACTCTAAATAATCCTTTATTTGCACAAGGAAAGATAAGTCAAGGACAAAACTACAAGACATTCTAAATTAACAAATGGCAAAATTAGCACAGAAGTCACAGCAGAGACTGCTTGGAACAGGAGACTGTGGCCCACAGGATGTAACAGGAATGACAAGAGGGAAAAAAAAAAGAAAGAACAGAGCTCCCGGACTTATAACCTGGTGCTTCGGCAAACGGGACTGTCACAGAGCACATTCCAAACAAGAACTGAGACAGAAATGGAGTAAATGCGTGTCCACATGAGCTGCAGGCACTCTCTGGCATCTTTGAATATATTCTCACCCCAAAATACACAGTTCAAAACCAAAATAAGGTATATAATTACAAATTAACTTCCCAAATGGGCAATCTTTCTTAATAAGCCTACAAAACCAAGAGAAAATGGAATTACTATGCCACGGAATGAAGAATGGATTGTTTTAATAAATTCCATAGCCAACTACTACTTGTGACAACAGAATGAAAAATGAGGTTGTCTAGTAAAACACTGAGCTTTGGGAAAAAAATTAACTCCATAAAGCTAATTGCCAAATAAAAATAGTGTATAAAAACAAGTAAAATTTTAAAAAAATGGCCAAAATGATAACTAATCCTAGGTACTTGTATGCAACAGAGAAGTTCATAGTGTTTATCAATCAGTGTATCATCTAATTCATCTATGCTGTATATATGTACGTATGTACATATGTATCTTTGTATCTATCATGCATTTTTCTTTCTTTAACCTCTCATCTAGCTACCTATCTATTTATCTATCATCTATTTAGCTATCATCTATCTGTTGTGAAAGTGAATTTACTGAAAGTAAATATATACATAGAGGAAAAATCAAGCCTCTTCAGTTCTTTATCTCACCAAAATATGTCTCAAACACTTTAGTTTTATAACTTATATCAGATCTAGCCTCCACATATTAATGCTCCATGTGAAATTGAGCAAGTTTCTCAAATTATCTAAATACCAATTTCCTGACTTATTGAAGAGTTATTAACTTGTGATAATTCAAGGATGGAGTGAGGTGATCCAGAAAAAAATGGTTAGTTGAGATCAATAGTTCCCATCTATGAATTAGAACTCTCCAGGGACCTAAAATGTAGAAACTCACACCCCACACTATACTTTGATTTCCTGCTGGTCTCAGGGGAGACCTAGATGCAAGTCTGTAAGGCTCATGTTTTTGTTTTCATTTTAATTTTCTCCAAAGCATTCTCATTCAGTGAGTAGAAAATGCTGAATTGGAAAACTTGTCAGTTTTTCAGTAAGTGGCAGTTACCATCATTGTCACCATTATCAATTATATTACCTCAGTTCTGAATTGAATTTTCACAGCTAAATAAGTTGGCAATCACACATAGCTTCAAGACAAATACATAAAAATAATTGATTTTAGAGGGTGTTATAAACATCCTACCATAAATGAAGTTTGCATTTATCTGTGGCAGAAATTGAGTATGGATAACAATTATATTCATCACCATAAGTTGATTCTAAGGTCAGAGGAAATATCCAATAGTCTTATAAATGAAAGATTTCAGTCAGAATTTAAATATATGTAGCTTTAATTAAATTAAAATCTCTATAAAATATTGCATTTGAGAAAAGACACTTCAAAAATATCAGTTATTTAAAAACTATGACACTAAAATTATCAGTTATTTTAAAATGTACACAGGTAGCCATAATAAAAGTTTTTCTTAAATAACTTACTTCATGATAGTTTATAGCAACCTATGTGCTATGTATTACCAAATGGGAATAATATATAACACTGTACTTATAACTAAAGCTTGTAAGTTTGGAAGATATGAAGAAAACCAGAAATATAGTGTTTTGAGTTCACCAACAAAAGAGTGAAATTTATTGCAAAGCATGTGAGTTCTTAATGATTTTTGAATTATCATTGCCTTTAGATTTTTCAAATTTGCTTAACATTCTGTCATTGTATAAATCCTTGAGACTTCATTAGCACAATGTGGCATTTGAGATAAACTCAGCCTTGCAGCACCTACTCTGGGCCCATGCAGATGGGGCGCTAATCCTGCCTGGCTCTCCACTGCTGCTGAGGACACTTGACATTTCATCAAGGAGGTATTCAAGGACCGAGTAGAAGCTCGCTAGAAACCTAAGGGCCATCAGACACAGAGGAAGCCACTTGCAATTGATTGTTCCCATGAACAACTTCCCTTCTAGGCTTCTGACAGGACCTGGGCATTTCTGACTGCTTTCTTCATTTCAGTTTTGCTATGACAGTTTTTGGTTCTACTGTGATGAAAGGAAAAAAGTTGCTTAAAAGACTGATAAATTTAGTGATGCAATGTGAACTTCCTGCTAGAATATTACTCAAAGTTGCTAGTGTTTTACCATTTAATAAGAGAAAGGATATTTATAATTTAGTAATAACTTTAGTGGTCACTGGGCAGTCATGTCTCATGTATCTCCCTAAAATTTAGGGTTTTGTGGAGGGAAGCCAGCACGTTTCTCAGAAACTTAGTTGGGAAGCAGTTCCTCTCCATATACCCCACTGACTCTTTTATCCTATTTCACTCATTGTTTCATTGATATACATCTGTATATTTTTTACTTACATTATTTCTATTGCAAAATTAAAAAGAGAAACATTCCTAAAATGAGGGGAGAGATCTTAATTTTCTTTTGTAAAACTTTCACTCACCATTAAAACTGAAAGCGTCACCATTAGGACTTTTAAAAGATGACTGAAGCTAGCTAGAGAGGCCCTTCAGCAGGTATGCTGTGTTATCCCCCACAGGCAGGGACAGGCTCTCACTGCAGATCAAAGCCCTTACAGCAATAGATATTGAACCAAGCTGGAAATTAGGCAGATGAGTTTGTGTCTTTATTTGTCTTCACAGTGCAATAAATTTCACTGGTCACCTGAATCTGTTGAATTATCTGGACTTCAGTGGGGTTTCCCAGGTGGCACTAGTGGTAGAGAACATGCCTACCAATAAAAGAGATGTAAAAGACTTGAGTTTGATCTCTGAGTTGGGAAGATGCCCTGGAGGAGGGCATGGCAATCCACTCCACTATTCTTGCCTGGAGAATCCCGTAGACTGTAGCCTGCCAGATCACGGAGTTGGCAATAACTGAAGTGACTTAGCACGCACACACAGTGGACTTTACTAATTCCCAAGATATGCAAGTAGATCAAACCAGTCAATCTTAAAGGAAATCAATTCTAAATATTCACTGGAAGGACTGATGCTGAAGCTGAAGCTCCAATATTTTGGCCACCTGATGTGAAGAGCCAACTCATTGGAAAAGACCCTAATGCTTGGAAAGATAGAAGGAAGGAGGAGAAGGGGACGACAGAGGATGAGATGGTTGGATAACATCATTGATTCAATGGACATAAGTTTGGGCTAGCTCCTGGAGATGGTGTAGGACAGTTAAGCTGTAGTCCATGGGGTAGCAAAGATTTGGACATGACTGAGCTGTTGAACAAGCAAAAAAACTTCATCTTAAACCATAAATCCTAAGTCTGGCTCACTGATCCCAAAATCTACTTCCTTGGGCAGAGCTAAGGCTTTTGGTTTCTCTTCCAAAGAAAAAAGTTTTCTCTTTGACAAAAGTCTTTTTTTTTTTTTTGTCCTTTTTTCGCAGTGTGACTTACTGTCTTTTACATAAGTGAAAGTGAAAGTCACTCAGTCATGTCCAACTCTTTGCGACCCCATGGACTGCAGATTCTTTACCGGCTGAGCTACCAGGAAAGCCCTGTCTTTTATGTAAGAGTGATATAAAAAACTATGTCTCCTATCATATGTCAGAAGAAATAATTTTAGGGCTGATAATTTGGTCTGCTTCTCTGTGTACAGTGACTCATTGGAGAAGGAAATGGCAACACATTCCAGTATTCTTGCCTGGAGAATCCCTTGGACAGAGGAGCCTGGTGGGCTGCTGTTCCATAGAGTCGGACACTACTGAATTGACTTAGATTGCATGTATGCATTGGAGAAGGAAATGGCAACCCACTCCAGTATTCTTGCCTGGAGAATCCCAAGGACGGGGGAGCCTGGTGGGCTGTCGTCTATGGAGTCACAGAGAGTTGGACACGACTGAAGTAACTTAGCAGCAGCAGCATATAAACTTGCACCTTACCTCTCTGTGAGTTGAATCTATACTTCGTGATCAAACACTTATTTCCCAGACAAGAGCTAGCTTTCTCATATATCTTTATCATCCCTTTCCACATTTTTATAATTTGTTTTTTCTATCCTTCTAATAACATCTTTTGAATATTCTATTATTTCATATTGACTTAAATGTATTAGAATTTTTAACCTTATTTTTATTAAATAGAGTCTTTTCTAAATCAAGCACTTTGGGGAACATTTTCTACAATTCAGAAAAGGAAGCAGTTATGCACTTGCTACATTTTTTTTCCCAATTAAAGTTAATAGGGACACTTTTCCTTAAAAGTGTCCTAAAAGTTTCCTAATTCTCTAGCTTAGTTTATGCTAAAAAATGGGTCTAAAAAGAGTCATTTTCTCCCAGTTTTTCTATGAGGTTCATTAAATTTCTGCATGGTAAGCCTGGGAGAAGGCTGGGTTATAGAGGACTCCATATGCTTTACCACAGAAGCCAAGTCATGGGATGTCAGATTTCTTTATACTGAATGTCATTATTTTATTAATAATGTCTCACATCAAATGACACAGATCTTGTTCCCGAAGCAGCTGCTTCCCTTCCTCACCTCCCTCAGAACATCCCGCACTAAGAGCAGGTTTGCTGGGTTGCGTTCTCACTCTCTCATTAGAATAAAAATAGACAGTCACATTAGTGTCAGCCCTTCATGAGACTGAGACCCAGAAGCTGCTCTGAATCATTTCCAACTCATGAGCGCTCACATTTTAGTCGATGTTCAGATGCTCCTTCAGCCATGGGGTTTTTGAGTTCCGTCTGAGAGGCAGTTTCTCATCTGGTTGTGGGAGTGAAGCAGTGAACAAGGCAAGTGAGCTTTCTCCTGATGGGAGAGAGAAAAGTGATGAGTAACATACCCGAATGTATTAGCCAGAAATGAGTGCAAGGAAATTTCAAGGAGAAGAGAGAGCCTGTGATGCTGTGAGTGTCCAGGGTCTCAGGCAGGGTCATGGGGCCATTGCCATATTGAATTTCCTGTCTGGGCCACCTGCTTCTTTTTTGAGGACTTCAGGAGTTCCTACAGTTTTCTCCAATAGGCAAAATCTGGCTTCTCTGTGTCCTCATTCCATCTGGACTGAGTGATAGATTTCTTGGACTATAGGATTATTCAGAGTAATGACTTCATGATTCCAAATCACTATTCAATTTTTTAACATATCTATATTATTACTGCAAACAATTCTATTTGTATAGCATTTACATTTCTTAATTTCAAGCAATGTATTATATATAGTGAAATTTGGCCAATAAGTAAGTATTAAAATGAAAAACAACAGTGTAAAATTCTGTCAACCTGAAGTGAAAGGCACTCAGTTGTGTCCAACTCTTTGTGACCCCATGGACTACAGAGTCCATGGAATTCTCCAGACCAGAGTACTGAAGAGGGTAGCTGTTCCCTTCTCCAGGGGAAGCTACCCAGGGATCAAACTCAAGTCTCCTGCATTTCAGGCAGATTCTTTACCAGCTGAGCCACCAGTGAAGCCCAAGAATACTGGAGTGGGTAGCCTATCCCTTCTTCAGGCTATCTTCCTGACCCAGGAATCAAATCAGATTCTCCTGCCTTGTGGCTGGATTCTTCACCAGTTGAGCTACCAGGGAAGCCCTATCAACCTGAAGCCCCTGCATTTTGATGGATTTCTGAATGGTCTTTTCTTTTCTATATATTCATGTACATAGATTTATTTTATTATAAAATTGAAATCATACTTTTATAAAATATTTACTCCTTATAAGTTAGTTTTATTTAACTATTATTGAATAATGATTTTAATTATTTAATAGTATTACTGAGTAAGTGTTATATGCCAATTTTGTGCATCTCTGATTACTACTTAGACCTATTTATCTAGTTGTGATTTCATTAGGGCAAAACTATAACAATTTTGTCATTCAACACAAAGAGTCAAATATATTTCAGACAGAAAGAACTCTGGGAAAAAATTGCAATTCTATTTTGGACTCATCTCTTCTAGTAATTTACATTATCTAGGAAAGGACTCTGAGGGCAAAGAACCCTGTACCAGGGGCTTTGTGCTTTTTACAAGAGGACCAGCACTCCAAAGACGAAAGTAAAACTACATTCTAATCATCAGGAGCTGTCAGGGAGAAGAGGAAGTCTATTTTAGAAGGCACCATGGAATAGATGAGTTTTCACAAATGGATAGACATCATTTACCCTGCACATTCCAAGGACAGAGAGTGAGGCAAAGCTGAGCTTGTGCACTTATCAATGCCATTCACTGATATTTGCAGAGAGGCATTGCCTGATTGGATATTCTTGGGCAGTCTCCTTGTTGGTGAGATTCTCTGCCTGACTTGGCTGAAGACTCATTCCATTAGTCAAAAATGATTAGCTACAGGAACATTGCATTGAGTCTGTCCCTGAATGTTTCTGTGAAATTGTCAATAGACAGAAAAATCCTATAGCTGACTGCTGCTGGAGCAAAGCCTGCTGTGTCCATCATTTAAAGCCAGTGAGAAATAAAATGGAGAAATGGAGCAGGTGACAGAATCCCATGCCTCTCAAGTTGCTTGCATTCTATTCTTTCCTTCCCATTGTTCAGACACTACATAAGATGGAATTTCCCTGAGTTTATGAGTTTTCTCAGCTTCTCTATCTCATGTTTTCTCTACATTTATTTTCACACGATGCCCTTCTGAATCTCTTTTTGTCCATCTCAGTACTTGATGTCAGTTCAGTTCAGATCAGTCACTCATTCATGTCCAACTTTGGCGACACCATGGACTGCAGCATGCCAGGCTTCCCTGTCCATCACCAACTCCTGGAGCTTACTAAAACTCATGTCCATCACATCAGTGATGCCATCCAACCATCTCATCCTCTGTTGTCAACTTGTCCTCCCGCCTTCAATCTTTCCCAGCATCAGGGTCTTTTCCACTAAGTTTGTTCTTCACATCAGGTGGCCAAAGTATTGGAGTTTCAGCTTCAGCATCAGTCCTTCTGATGAATATTCAGGACTGATTTCCTTTAGGATAGACTGGTTGGATCTCCTTGCAGTCCTAGGGACTCTCAAGAGTCATCTTCAACACCACGGTTCAAAAACATCAATTCTTCGGCACTCAGCTTTCTCTATAGTTCAACTCTCACATCCATACATGACCACTGGGAAAACCACATCTTTGACTAGATGCACCTTTGTTGGAAAAATAATGTCTCTGCTTTTTAATATGCTGTCTAGGTTGGTCATAACTTTTCTTCCAAGGAGGAAATGTCTTTTAATTTCATGGCTGCAGTCACCATCTCCAGTGATTTTGGAGCCCCCAAAAGTAAAGTCTGTCACTGTTTCCATTGTTTCCCCATTTATTTGCCATGAAGTGATGGGACTGGATGCAATGATCTTAGTTTTCTGAATGTTGAGTTTTAAGCCAACTTTTTACTCTCCTCCTCCACTTTCATCAAGAAGTTCTTTAGTTCTTTGCTTTCTGCCATAAGGGTGGTGTCATCTGTGTATCTGAGGTTATTGATATTTCTCTCAGCAATCTTGATTCCAGCTTGTGCTTCATCTAGCTTAGCATCCCTCATGATGTACTCTGCATGTAAGTTAAATAAGCATGGTAACAATATATAGCCTTGACATACTTGTTTCCTGATTTGGGATCAATCTGTTGTTCCATGTCCAGTTCTACCTGTTGCTTCCTGACCTGCATACAGATTTCTCAGGAGGCAGGTCACGTGGTCAGGTATTCCCATCTCTTTAAGAATTTTCCAGTTTGTTGTGATCCACACAGTCAAAGGCTTTGGCTTAGTCAATAAAGCAGAAATAGATATTTTTCTGGAACTCTCTTGCTTTTTTGATGATCCAGTGGATGTTGACAATTTGATCTCTTGTGCCTCTGCCTTTTCTAAATCCAGCTTGAACATCTGGAAGTTCACTGTTCACATACTGTTGAGGCCTGGCTTGGAGAATTTTGAGCATTACTTTGCTAGCAAGTGAGATGATGTCACCCTTTACCAAATTATTCAATTTACTTGATGTCACCATTTACAAAATTTATCAAAACAGATACTGGGTGGAGAACAGTTTGTCTTTTCTTCTCTGCCTTTACTGATTCTGCCTATGAGTACGTCCCAATCTCATCTCCTTTTCTCTAACTGTGCTTTGGCCACGCTCATCTGGACTCTCTTCATTTCTCACCTGGACATCTGAGGTAATGCCCAGACTGATCTGCACATCTTTGTTATGTGACCTTACATACAGCTCATTCTCCTGACAGCAGAGGATCAGAGGAACCCATATACTTGATCATCTGTGACTTAATACAACCTCGGGGTTTTTCCTTGAGTTTTTATTAGAATCCATTTTTCTTTAAACCCACATTTCTTACCTATCAGATAGAGGCCCTAAGAACATTGAAAATCTGCCGTCTCTCACTGTGTCACGTTTCCCAGGTCTCAGGGACAAGCTGTTTTGCCTAGAAGCACATGGATGTCTCCTTTTCTTCACTTATAGCGTCGTCCTCATAAAAAATAATTGTACAGCCTTCTCTTTGTTTAAATCAGCTCTCTTTTCCACAAACCATCCTCTAATTGAATATGATCTTTGTTTCTTCCTTAGTACTTACCAACATGTTATTTGTTTGTATTTGTTTAGTTTTTGTCTTTCTCATCTTTTGATGCTTTATAAGTTTTTTGTCAGTTTTTCACCAAAGCCTAATGCATAATAAAAACTCAATTTGCAATTGACTCTATAAATCTTGATAGGATGAAATATTGCTTCAATCAACTCTGTATTATTGATAAGGTCTTTTTATGTAACAACCTATACTTTTATATTATTGGCATGTTAGATGTTTTTCCCTTACTATTCCTTTTGAAGAACTGAAATAATACAGAAAAGAAAGAACAGAAGAGAAAGTAAAAACCAAGGGAATGTAAAACTTACTTCACCATTAGAAATAGTCATCATTAACTTTATAAGAATATCTTTCCAGAATTTTTTTTATAATAATTCAGATATTTCAGAGAATATAGAATTAAAAAAATGGCTATAAAAAGATCAAATTGAATATTTATATTATTATAATCTGTTAAATGTATTTCAATGTATCTTAATTAAAAAGAACTGAAATAATATTGAAGGAAATTGGATGACCCTAACAAATGCCTCTTCATCACAGACATATTGCCTAAAATCATCATTTTTTTAAAATTTAAAAGTAATAAAAATGAGAAATAATGATCAGAGTTAATGTGTTGCATAAGAAGAAAGATATGAATGATATGCAATAGAAACGGAGGGACTTACATTTTAAAATTTTGAATAAACACAGCTAGATTGAAGAATAGAAAAGAGGCCTTACAAAGATAGATCAGAAGAGTAAGAGTGAGAAATATGGACATGGGTGAGGGGTCGAGGGAGATAAAGAGAAAAAAAGGAGAGAGAGAGGAAATAAAAGAGAGGTAAGCCATTGCACAGTTGTAAATGGTTTACACGGTAATATTAATGACAAAGACAGGGACCAGGAATAGTGGCTACATTTTATTTGAAATTGTATTTAATTTAGTTGGATTTAATTATTGTGCATTTTTTAAAGTCCACTGACATTGTTTACACTGAGTTTTCTTTAACATTTGAGAGTATTTGGATTTTTGCTGTGCTGGTTGAATATGAAATGTGTAGGTCAAATATTTTCAGTAACTGCTGGCTGGGTGGTTTTTTTCTGATATTAAGAATTACTGTGCAGAAATCTGGAGTTGATTCTATTTTGTATATAGGCTTCTCTTTGGGTTTGGTTACTTGAGGGATTACTCTAAGACAAAGTTATTTGGACATCACTCAGAGGAACCTATTTTTGGAAATGATTCTTTATCCTATCGCATCTGCTGATTCAATGGTTTCTTTATATTGGGAAATTATCTTAAAGGAATTTTCTGTGGTCCATTTCTCTATTTATCAGTCATTTTTACAGTGGAATGTTAATAGCAGGTTTTAAAATTGTCAGTCTGTAGTTAGGGAGTTCTTGAAAATATAAACATATGGATGGTAATAATTGCTGTTTCTGAGCAACCGGACTCTCCCCCTTTCAGCCTCCTCTCTGACTTCCAGAAATCACACCAGTATTAGCTTAACATTTATCCTTCCCCATTTCCTATATTTTCATCATTTGAAGAATATGGAAAGGAGGAAATCAGTGGTATAAAGGGAAACAGGTGAAAGTAGGCTGGCAACTGATAAACACTGAAGCTCGGTGTTGGGCCCATGGTGATTTGTTACAACATTTCATCAACTTACAACGATGTGCTCATGTTTCTTTTCAGTTCAGTATGTTAGAATATATCACTGCCTTGCTTTTGTTATTCAAGTTGTACCAAGGTCATTGCTTGGAGAAGGCGATGGCACCCCACTCCAGTACTCTTGCCTGGAAAATCCCATGGATGGAGGAGTCTGATGGGCTGCAGTCCATGGGGTCACGAAGAGTCAGACACGACTGGGCGACTTCACTTTCACTTTTCACTTTTATGCATTGGAGAAGGAAATGGCAACCCACTCCAGTGTTCTTGCCTGGAGAATCCCAGGGACGGGGGAGTCTGGTGGGCTGCCGTCTATGGGGTTGCGCAGAGTTGAACACAACTGAAGCGACTTAGCAGCAGCAGCAGCAAAGTCATTGCTCCTTTTTTTTTTTTTTTAAATGTGAACTTTGAAGTTATCATTTATAACTCCAAAATTAACCTTTTTGGTATCTTCTTTCAGGTCAGTTCAGTTCAGTTGCTCAGTCGTGTCCGACTCTTTTTGACGCCATGGTCTACAGCACATCAGGCTTCCCTGTCTATCACCAGCTCTCTGGAGTTTGCTCAAACTCATGTCCATCAAGTTGGTGATGCCATCCAACCACCTCATCGTCTGTCATCCCCTTCTTCTTTGCAACACATTAAATATTTAGAGTAATTCAGAGAAGGGTGATATCCATATGATAGTGTATCATTCTATCAAAGAACAAAGGTATCTCTCCATTTGTTCACGTCTACGTTTGTGTTTTTCCAGAGCCTTTTTGGGGTTTTCCTCATGCGATAGTCACACATTTCTTCTTAGGTTTATATCTACATCTGTCAACATCATCTAGTCCTCCTCCGGCTCCTCCACTTTCTCTGCCTCCTCTTCCTTCTTCTTCTTCTTCTTTTGGGCTATTTAGATAAAGTTTGATTCTTTTTTAATCATTTTATGTAAAAATAATCTTTATCTTCAGATTGACTTAAGCACTTTTTAATTACTTTATTCATGGTATCATTGATTCTTTTGGGTTTTCAGCTATATAATCTGGAATTTTGATGGATTCACTACTTTAAAATTGCTTATTCTTTTCTCATTGATTTGGTTGCTTTCTCTAAGGCTGCATAAAGTAGTGGAGTAGTAGTGTCCTCGGTTTTAGTGCCCCAAGTGAGAATGTGCCTATTGTTTCTCCATTTTATTTTATAAGATGCTGTCTTTAGGAATTCTCTTCTCATTCAGTCAGTTCAGTCATGTCTGAATCTTCTACTATATTATAAAGTTTATGCGTGTGTGTGAAGTCATTTCAGTCATGTCCCAGTCTTTGCAACCCTATGGTCTGCAGCCCAACAGGTTCCTTTGTCCATGGGATTCTATAGGCAAGAATACTGAAGTGGATGCCATGCCTTACTCCAGGGAATCTTCCTGACACAGGGATTGAACCAGTGTCTCTTATGTCTCCATCATTGGCAGGTAGGATTTTTACCACTAGCACCACCTGGGAAGCCTTTATAAAGGATAGGCATTCATATATATATATATGAATTCATTCATATATATATATATATATATATGAATTCATTCATATATATATGAATATATATATACACATATATATATGAATGAATTATACACACACACACACACACACACACTTGTAGAATCTGAGTGAGACAAGGGCAAAAATGAATGCTTAAACAATTTATGGCATTAAGTATACTCTCCCTTTGGTTGCTACTTGAGAAGGTTTCTTCTCTTCTTTTTATTCATTATGTAGACACATTTTTAAAAACAGAAAATACTTAAAGGAAAGGAAAATTAATGCATTGTCCTACCAAACTGAAACTTATTCACTTTGTTCATACTTTAAGCAATTTATTTAAGTATTAACTGTATAAAATGTGCATATTATGAATATTTGTTGTTGTTTTAGTCACTAAGTCATGTCCAACTCTCTTTGAGCCCCTGCCAAAATCCTCTGTCCCTGGAATTTCCCAGGCAAGAATACTGGAGCAGGTTGCCATTTTTTACTCTAGGGGATCTTCACAATCCAGGGATGAGCATGCAGGTTCTTTACCACTAGCGCTGTCTGGAAAGCATAGACATCATCACAAGCTTGATTACACACTGACCTTGAGAAGCCCTAAGACAGCCGCAGGCCAGACACAAGCAGGCAGGTTAAACCAGGGTCAGAGGATGAAGAGAGCGTGTTCCAACAGCTATTTTGCAAGGAAAATAATATTAAGTCACCTGCTTTTATCCTGTTTGTGTGTAATAAAACGCCAATCCTATAATACTTTTTAAAATTGAATCTTTGACATTATATTAAATTATTCTAGATAATGGATGGAAAATTATTTTAAATTGTATACATTTCATGGTTTCTGGTCACATGTATCCAGAAATGTAATAAAGTAGATTTAGAATCGTGTGTTTTATCATTAGCTCTGACACTTAGTAGCTATGTAAATTTGACTAAGTTATTTATCTTTGCAATAAAACATAAAACATCCTAAGGGCAAGCAATTAATCTTTTAATGTTTAACTGAAAGGTAAATGCTTATAAATGTCTAATGAAATAACTCATAATGTTTTCTACATGCTCACTGATGCTTCTGGACTAATACATCAAAATTAATACTGAAGTGAGTTCCTGAAAGTTTTAACTAGTGAGTATATTTTCTATTTTTTTCTCAAATATAATGGAATGAAGATATCCAGATGTTTAGGTACTAGTTTCATGAAAAAATGTTAAATATCTAAATTTATGAAAAAATAGAGAATTAACTGAAACTTATTGAGACACATTTAAGAATAGTATGGGATAACTATTCAGTTTCTACTACCATGATTTAATATATATTTGGAATTTTAAAGAAAATATCTAATGCATATATAAATATATGTACACATATTACAATAAAAAGTCTGAAGTTTATGACAACATTTTAAACTATATTTTCAGAGGAACTTTTTGCAAGATATTGTTTAAAATGCTAACCCCATTTTTTCATTTAATACTATAAAATATAAAGCTCATAAATATATTAAAATGTAAGAAATCCAGTTACTGAAGTTGCAATTTAAAGTAATATTGAAAAAAACCCAAGCAGACTTATAAAATTATGGCATGCAATAAAAATCTCATTACAGGTATTTTTTCATTGAATTCTAGATATTAGTGCTTATATTTTTACTCTTTCTGGACGAATAGTTTGTTTTACCCGGTATTGTGGTCATGTGATACACCACTATGCAATACAGTAGGTAAAAATTATATGAATTATTTCTTCATATACTTAGTACTGTGTGTACGAGTATATATGTGTGTAAAAGAGAAAAATAGAGCATATTACTTAAAAAGATAATAGCAAAACATTGCAACATGCTTTTCTTTAGCCCTATATTATTGATGTATCTAATCAAATTTCTTAACAAACCAATTTCAGCTATTTCATTTGAAGGCTAACTACAAACATTCACATTCTAGTAGTCCCAGAACTGGAATTAATAGAGAAAGGGGAAGAAAACATATATTTGAATATAAAATAACTGAAAACTTTCCTACCTTCTGAAAGAAAATAGACATTTATATCAAGGAAGTACACAGAGTCCAACAAAATCAGATCAACTGCAAGATGTGTTCACCAAGACACTTTGAAATAAAAATGGAAAAAAGTTAAAGCTACAGAAGGAATATTAAGAGCAGTAAGGGAAAATAAACTAATTATATAAAAGGGAACTTCCATAAAATTATAAGTTGATATTCCGGCAGAAACTGTGCAGGCCAGAGGGAGTAGCATAAAATATTTAAAGTAATGAAAGAAATGGTTTCCCAGGTGGTGTTAGTGGTAAAAAGCCTGGCTGCCAATGCAAGAGACTTGAGAGACATAGGTTTGATCCCTGGGTCCAGAATATGCCCTTGAAGAGGCATGGCAGTCCACTCCAGTATTCTTGCCTGGAGAATCCCATGGACAGAGGAGCCTGGTATGTTACAGCCCATAGGGTCGCAGAGTTGGACATGACTGAGGTGACTTAGCTCACATGAAAACAAAGGCCTAAAATAAAAAATACTCTAGTATTTTTTTTGCTAGTCTCAAATAAGCAAAAGTTAAAAGTTCAGCACCACAAAATTGGCTTTATGAGAAATGTTAAAGACAGTTTTCTAAGTGGAAAACAAAAGACCACAACTAGGAATATGAAACTTATGAGAAGAAAAAAACCTCACTGGTGAAGGGAAATATACAGTGAACACAACAGACCAACTGTTTATAAAGCTGGTGGCTCAGATGGTAAAGAATCTGCTTAAAATGCAGAACCAGATTCAATCCCTGGGTCAGGAAGTTCCCCTGGAGAAGAGAATGGCAGCCCACTCCAGTACTCTTGTCCTGGTAAGTTATGGTTCATGGCGTCACACAGAGTCAGACACAATTGAGCAACTAACACATTCACTTATAAATTTAGTAGAAAGTTAAAAAACAAAAGTAGTAAAATCACTTCTATTTACAGTAAGTAGTGAAGGATACACAAAACAAAAAGAGGTAAAATATATCAAAAGCATTAACTATGGGGGATGTAAAAATGCAAATTTGATAAAATGCATTTGAATGTAAAAGATTATCAGTTTAAGAATACTGCTGTTATATCAAGCATCTTTCCCAATCAAAGGCAATAAGACTTGAAATCAAGTACAAAAAGAAAACAAACAAAAACAAAATAAACCTACAAAATCACAAACTCAGGGAGGATGAACAATATGCAATAAACAACCACTGGTCACTGAACAAACCAAATGAGAAATTTAAAAATACCTAGAGACAAAAGAAAATGGAACAGAGCCATGCAAAATCTATGAAATGCAGCAAAAGCAGTACTAAGAGGGAAGTTTAGAGAGGCACCCCACTCCAGTATTCTTGCCTGGAAAATCACATGGATGGAGGAGCCTGGTAGGCAGCAGTCCATGGGTTCGCTAAGAGTCAGACACAACTGAACGACTTCACTTTGACTTTTCACTTTCATGCACTGGAGAAGGAAATGGCAACCCACTCCAGTGTTCTTGTCAGGAGAATCCCAGGAACGGGGGAGCCTGGTGGGCTGCCCTCTATGGGGTCGCACAGAGTCAGATGCGACTGAAGTGACTTAGCAGGTAGCATGCCTATCTTAGGAAATGAAATAAAAATATCTCAAATAAACAACTTAACTGTACATCTAAAGAAACTAAGGAAGGAAAAATAAAATTCAAAGTTATCAGAAGAAACTAAATCATAAATATTTGAGGCCAAATAAATAAAATCAGATATTAAAAATGCAAAAGATCAAAGAAACTTGTTCACTAAAGGATAAACAAAAATAATAAGTCTTTAGCCAAAACCATCAAGAAAAAAGAGGGCCCCTCACAAAAAAATAAAATTAGAAATGAAACAGGAAGTGTTACCATTGAAACTACAGAAATTAAAAAAAATTATCATATGAGATTACTGTGAACAACTATACATCAATAAAATGGACAAACAATACAATATTGTAAAGTTAAAAAATAAAAAAAAGAAAAAAAAATTAAATGGCCACATTGCTAGAAATGTACAGTTTCTAAAGCCTGAATCACAAAGAAAGAGAAAAGATGAAGGGATCAGTTACAGTAATGAAACTGATTCAATAATAAAAACAACAAAAAACAACAAAACTCTCAACATACAGAATTCCAGGACCAGAAAGTTTCATATGCAAGTTCTACCAGACATGTAAAGAGGGGTTAAGACCTATCTTTCTCAAACTTCACAAAAATCTGCAGAGGAAGGAATGCTTCCAAACTCACTCTACAAGGGCAGGGTTGCTGCTGTTTCAGTCATGTCTGACTCTGTGTGACCCCATACACGGCAGCCCACCGGGCTCCCCGGTCCCTGGGATTCTCCAGGCAAGAACACTGGAGTGGGTTGCCATTTCCTTCTCCAATGCATGGAAGTGAAAAATGAAGGTGAAGTTGTTCAGTTGCGTCTGGCTCTTTGCGACCCCATTGACTGCAGCCTACCAGGCTCCTCCATCCATGGGATTTTCCAGGCAAGAGTACTGGAGTGGGTTGCCATTGCCTTCTCCAAGGGCAGGGTTACACTGATATTAAAAATCAGACAAAGATACCACAAAAATAAAATTTTATGATGATATTACTGATGAACATAAATGCAGAAATACTGAACAAAATGTTAGTAATCCTAACCAGTAATACAATAAAAGAATCATACATCATGATCAAGTGGAATGTACCCCAGATATGCAAGAATGATTCAATATCTGTGAATTATGATATGCCATATTAACAAATTTAATAGTAAATTCATACAATAATCTCAATAGATACACAAAAAATTTTTGAAAAATTCAAGATCCATTTATAATTAAAATTTTCAACAGAATAAGTATGGAAGGAATATAACTCAGCATAGCAAATAGCATATATGACCAATTCACAACTTAAATTATACTGAACTGTGAAAAACTGAAGAAAAATTTCTTTTAATACCAGGAATAAGACACAGATGCCCACTTTTGCTCAACACAGTAGTAAAAGTCCTAGCTACAACAATCAAATGAGAATTTAAAAATATCAGGAATCCAATTTGTAAAGGGAGAAATAAAACTGTCACTGTTTTTATATGACAAAATATTATGTATAGAAAAAACTCATGATGTCCCCAAAAAGTAAACAAAACAAAACAAGACAAAACTCATCAATCAATTCAATAAAGTTGCAACATACAAGATTAATATATATGTCTGATCCATTTCTATACTCTAACAATGAGCTACAGAAAGATAAATTAAGAAAGCAATCCCATTGACATTTACCTAAAAAAAAAATTCTCTAGGAATAAATCTAAATAGGTAAATATATATGTGCATGCAAAGACAATGATGAAATGAATTGATAATGCTATCAAATGGAAAAATACATAGTGAGCATGGATTAAAAGTATTCATATTGATAAATAGTCATAATGCCAAAGAAATTTACAGATTTAACACAATATTTATTAAAATAGCAATGTAATTTTTCACAGGATTAAAACAAATACGTCAAA
Organism: Bos indicus x Bos taurus; assembly: GCF_003369695.1. Classification (NCBI taxonomy): domain Eukaryota; kingdom Metazoa; phylum Chordata; class Mammalia; order Artiodactyla; family Bovidae; genus Bos; species Bos indicus x Bos taurus. The sequence goes on from NC_040079.1 coordinate 116,266,319, forward strand.
AAGTTGTATGAAAAGACAAAAGATCCCAAATAGTAAAAATAATATTGAGAAAGAACAAAGATGGAGGTATTATTATGCTCTGTGTCTTCAGTCTATACTACAAATGTACAATAATCAAAGCCCTGTGATCCTGAAACAAAAACATGCATAGATCAAAGGAATAGAATAAAGATCTCAGAAATGAATCCATACTTATATGGTCAATTAAAATATGACAAAGGATGCAAGAATATACAGTGGAGAAAAGACAATCTCTTCAATCCATGATTTTGGGAAAACTGGTCAGTTTTATTCAAATAAATAAACTGGAATATTGTCTCACACCATATACAAAACTTACCTCAAGATGGATTAAATACTTAAAAGTGAGACTTCAAACTATAAAACTTCTGGATATAAGTATTACTCTCTTTGACATCAGCCTCAGCTTCTCTTATTTTTAAATTTCGCCTCAGGCAAGGGAAACAAAAACGCAAACATAGGGGACTATATTAAACCAAAAAGCTTTAGCACAGCAAAGGAAACCCTCAAAAACACAAAATGAGTATCTACTGAATGGAAGAAGATATTTGTATATAACATGTGCAATAAGACTATGGTTTCAGTGTGAAAGCACAAGTCGTAGCAAACACCTGCTTCCAACAACACAACAGAAGACTACACATGGACATCACCAGATGGTCGACACCACAATCAGATTGATTATATTCTTTGCAGCCAAAGATGGAGAAGCTCTATACAGTGAGCAAAAACAAGACTGGGAGCTGACTGTGGCTCAGATCATGAACTCCTTTTTGCCAAATTCTGACTGAAATTGAAGAAAGTAGGGAAAACCTCTAGACCATTCAGGTATGACCTAAATCAAATCCCTTACGATTATACAGTGGAAGTGAGAAATAGATTTAAGGGACTAGATCTGATAGATAGAGTGCCTGATGAACTATGGAATGAGGTTCGTGATATTGTACAGGAGACAGGGATCAAGATAATCCCCGTGGAACAGGAATGCAAAAAAGCAAAATGGCTGTCTGAAGAGGCCTTACAAATGGCTGTGAAAAAAAGAAAAGCAAAAAGCAAAGGAGAAAGGAAAGATATAAGCATCTGAATGCAGAGTTCCAAAGAATAGCAAGAGGAGATAAGAAAGCCTTCCTCAGCGATCAGTGCAAAGAAATAGAGGAAAACAACAGAAGGGGAAAGACTAGAGATCTCTTCAAGAAAATTAGAGATAACAAGGGAACATTTCATGCAGAGATGGGCTCGATAAAGGACAGAAATGGTATGGACCTAACAGAAGCAGAAGATATTAAGAAGAGGTGAGAAGAATACACAGAAGAACTGTACAAAAAGATCCTCATGACCAAGAGAATCACGTTGGTATGATCACTCATCTAGAGCCAGACATCCTGGAATGTGAAGTCAAGTGGGCCTTAGAAAGCATCACTACGAATAAAGCTAGTGGAAGTGATGGAATTCCAGTTGAGCTATTTCAAATCCTGAAAAATGATGCTGTGAAAGTGCTGCACTCAATACACCAGCAAATTTGGAAAACTCAGCAGTGGCCACAGGACTGGAAAAGATCAGTTTTCATTCCAATCCCAAAGAAAGGTAATGTCAAAGAATGCTCAAACTACCGCACAATTGCATTCATCTCACACGCTAGTAAAGTAATGCTCATATTCTCCAAGCCAGGCTTCAGCAATACGTGAACCGTGAATTTCCAGATGTTCAAGCTGGTTTTAGAAAAGGCAGAGGAACCAGAGGTCAAATTTCCAACATCCACTGGATCATGGAAAAAGCAAGAGAGGTCCAAAAAAACATCTATTTCTGCTTTATTGACTATGCCAAAGCCTTTGACTGTGTGGATCACAATAAACTGTGGAAAATTCTGAAAGAGATGGGAATACCAGACCACCTGATCTGCCTCTTGAGAAACCTGTATGCAGGTCAGGAAGCAACAGTTAGAAATGGACATGGAACAACAGACTGGTTCCAAATAGGAAAAGGAGCACGTCAAGGCTGTATATTGTCACCCTGCTTATTTAACTTATATGCAGAGTACATCATGAGAAATGCTGGACTGGAAGAAGCACAAGCTAGAATCAAGACTGTGGGGAGAAATATCAATAACCTCAGATATGCAGATGGCATCACACTTGTGGCAGAAAGTGAAGAGGAAATGAAAAGCTTCTTGATGAAAGTGAAAGTGGAGAGTGAAAAAGTTGGCTTAAAGCTCACCTTTCAGAAAATTAGGATCATGGCATCCAGTCCCATCACTTCATGGGAAATAGATGGGGAAACAGTGGAAACAGTGGCTGACTTTATTTTTTGGGCTCCAAAATCACTGTGGATGGTGATTGCAGCCATGAAATTAAAAGACATTTACTCCTTGGAAGAAAAGTTATGACCAACCTAGATAGCATATTGAAAAGCAGAGACATTAGTTTGCCAGCAAAACTCTGTTTAGTCAAGGCTATGGTTTTTCCAGTAGTCATGCATGGATGTGAGAGTTAGACTGTGAAAAAAGCTGAACACCAAAGAATTGATGCTTTTGAACTGTGGTGTTGGAGAAGACTCTTGAGAGTCCCTTGGACTGCAAGGAGATACAACCAGTCCATTCTAAAGGAGATCAGCCCTGGGTGTTCTTTGGAAAGAATGATGCTAAAGCTGAAACTCCAGTACTTTAGCTACCTCATGCAAAAAGTTGACTCATTGGAAAAGACTCTGATGCTGGGAGGGATTGGGGGCAGGAGGAGAAGGGGACGACAGAAGATGAGATGGCTGGATGGCATCACCCTCTCGATGGATGTGGGTTTGAGTGAACTCCGGGAGTTGGTGATGGACAGGGAGGCCTGGCGTGCTGCGATTCATGGGGCCAGGAAGAGTCGGACATGACTGAGTGACTGAACTGAACTGAACTGATGCAATAAGACTAAAATATCCAAAATTTACAAAGTCATATAGCAACATCTAAATACAAACAACCAGATTTAAAAAACATTAGGCAGAGGGCATGAACATACATTTTGTCAAAGAAGACATACAGATGCCCAACAGGAAAAATAAAAGATATTCAAGAATGCTAATCATCAGGGAAATGCAAATCAAAACCACAGGGAGATAGTACCTCACACACATCAGAATGGCTATTATCAAATTGACAACAAAGGAGAATTATAGAGGAAAATTAGGAGAAAAAGAAACCCTTGTACACAGTTCTGTTGGTGGGAACTATAGGTTGGTCAACTATTATGGAAAACAGTAGGAAGTTTCCTCAAAGAATTAAAAATAGAACTGCCATATGATTCAGCAATTCTACTGCTGAGTATTTATTCAAAGAAAACACAAACACTAATTAGCAAAGATATATGCATCCTTATGTTTGTTTCAGCATTATTTACATTATTCAATTATGAAAGCAACCTAAGTATCACCAATAGATAGTGAAGGTGAAAGTTGCTCAGTCGTGTCCAACTCTTTGCAACCCCATGGACTACACAGTCCATGGAATTCTCCAGGCAAGAATACTGGAGTGGGTAGCCATTTATTTCTCCAGGGGATCTTCCCAACCCAGGGATAGAACCCAGGTCTCCCCCATTGCAGGTGGATTCTTTCCTGGTCTGAACAGCCAGGAAAGGCCGTATATAAAATATTATTCAGCCATAAAAATTAAGGAACTCTTATCATTTGTGATAAATTGGATGGGCCTACAATGTATTATTCTAGTGAGATAAGTCAGGTAGAGAAAAACATTCATTACATAATTTTGCTTATATGTGGAAACTAAGACAGAAGAGCCTGGTGGGCTGCAGTCCATGGGGTCGCTAAGAGTCGGACACGACTGAGTGACTTCACTTTCACTTTTCACTTTCATGCATTGGAGAAGGAACTGGAAATCCACTCCAGTGTTCTTGCCTGGAGAACCCCAGGGATGGGGGAGCCTGGTGGGCTGCCATCTATGGGGTCGCACAGAGTTGGATACGACTGAAGTGACTTAGCAGCAGCAGCAGCAAGAAACAAAACAGATAAACAGACATTTCAAAATGAAAATGGATTCATAAAGGTGATTTTTGAGGAAAGAGTATGAAGGATGAGAGAATTAGATAAGCAAGATTAACAGATACAAATTTAAAATCTCAAAATAAATGTCACAGGCATAAAATGCACAGTATGGGGAAAACAGACAATAATATTGTTCTATCTTTGTTAATGGATGATAACTGGAATTATCATGTTGATAATTTTCAAATGTAAATTTTCAAATGCTGTGCATCTGAAACTAACATAGTGTTGTAGCTCAATGTTACTTCAAAAAGAAACAAACAAATTCATTGAAAAAGATATCAGATTTGTGGTTACCAGAGACAGTGTTGGGGGAATAGGGAATTGGGTAAAAGTGGCCAAAAGGTTCATACTTCCTGAATAAAATAAAAGAGTATTAGGGATTCAGTGTATGATCTGATAAATAGAATGAACACTGTTCTATTATGTCATATATAATGTTATACATTATATATATATATATATATATATATATATATATATATATACACACACACACACACTATGTTATACATGAGCACTCAGTTCAGTTCAGTCGCTCAGTTGTGTCCAACTCTTTGCGACTCCATGGACTGTGCACACCAGACTTCCCTGTCCATCACCAACTCCCGGAGCTTACTCAAACTCATGTCAATCGAGTTGATGATGCCATCCAACCATCTCATCCTCTGTTGTCACATTTTCCTCCTGCCTTCAGTCTTTCCCAGCTCAGGGTCTTTTCAAATGAGTCAGTTCTTCGCATCAGGTGGCCAAAGTTATGGATTTTCAGCTTCAGCATCAGTCCTTCCAATGAATATTCAGGACTGATTTCCTTTAGGATGAATCTCCTTGCAGTCCAAGGGACTCTCAAGAGTCTTCTCCAACTCTCAAGAGTCTTCTCCAACACCACAGTTCAAAAGCATCAATTCTTCGGTGCTCAGACCTCTTTTTAGTCCATCTTTCACATCCATACATGACTACTGGAAATATCATAGTTTTGACTAGACAGACAGATGTTAGCAAAGTAACATCTCTGCTTTTTGATATGCTGCCTAGGTTGGTCACAGCTTTCTTTCCAAGGAGCAAGCATCTTTTAATTTTATGGCTTCATTCACCATCTCCAATGATTTTGGAGCCCCCAAAAGTAAAGTCTGTCACTGTTTCCACTGTTTCCCCATCTATTTGGCATGAAGTGATGGGACCAGATGCCATGATCTTAGTTTTCTGAATGCTGAGTTTTAGGCCAACTTTTTCACTCTCTTCTTTCACTTTAATCAAGAGGCTCTTTAGTTCTTCTTCACTTTCTGTCATAAGAGTGGTGTCATCTGTGTATCTGAGGTTATTGATATTTCTCCCAGCCATCTTGATTCCTGCTTATGCTTCACCCAACCCAGCATTTCACATGATGTACTCTGCATATAAGTTAAATAAGCGGGGTGACAATATACAGCCTTGACATACTCTTTTCCCAATTTGAACCAGTCTGTTTGTTGTTCCATGTCCAGTTCTAACCATTGCTTCTTGACCTGCATACAGATTTCTCAGGAAGCAGCTCACGTATTCCCATCTCTTTAAGAATTTTCAAGAGTTTGTTGTGGTCTACACAGTCAAAGGCTTTGGCATAGTCAATAAAGCAGAAGTAGATGTTTTTCTGGAACTCTCTTCCTTTTTCAATGTTCCAATGGATGTTGGCGATTTGATCTCTGATTCCTCTGCCTTTTCTAAATCCATCTTGAACATCTGGAAGTTCACAGTTCACCTACTGTTGAGGCATGGCTTGGAGAATTTTGAATATTACTTTGCTAACATGTGAGATGAGTGCAATTGTGCGCTGGTTTAAACATTCTTTGGCACTGCCTTTCTTTGGGACTGAAATGAAAACTTACATTTTCCAGTCCTGTGGCTAGTGCTAAATTTTCCAAATTTGCTGGCATATTGAGTGCAGCTCTTTCTCAGCATCATCTTTTAGGATTTGAAACAGCTCACCTGGAATCCAGCACCTCCCCTAGCTTAGTTCATAGTGATGCTTCCTAAGGTGCACTTGACTTCACATTCCAGGATGTCTGGTTCTAGATGAATGATCACACCATAGTGATTATCTGGGTCTTGAAGATCTTTTTTGTATAGTTCTTCTGTGTATTCTTGCCACCTTTCCTTAATCTCTTCTGCTTCTGTTAGGCCCATACCATTTCTGTCTTTTATTGTGGCCATCTTTGCATCAAATGCTCCTTTGTTATCTCTAATTTTCTTGAAGAGATGTTGAAGATATGACCACTGTAAGATCATGAAGTTATGAGACTTCAAGAGAGTAAATCCTAAGACTTTTCATCCCAAGAAAAAAAATTTGATTTCTTTAATATTTTATCTATATGAGATGATGAATATTTAAAACAGTTATTGTGGTAATCATTTCATGGTGCATATGTTTCAAGTCATTATGTTGTATACCTTAAACTTATATAGTTTTGCATGTCAATTATAGCTCAATAAAACTGGAAGGAACAAATACACAGCTTAAAAACATTAACCTGCCAGTGTGTTGGCTGAAATGCATGGCTTCTCCATCAAAGAGCAACATTTTGTGCTAAAATTAAGCAACATTAGCAATAGCAACAAATATAAACTTAATGAAAAGTGTGTCAAAATTGACACAACTGTATTTCTTGGCCTAAACTGGATATTCTATTGTAATGTATCTGATTAAAATGACAGAAAATGAGAATGAAAATAGGGAGAAAATAAGATTAAAAAATGCATTAAGATAAAAATGTGAGTATTTTTTAAATCATTAATACCTAAAGCCAATTTTTTTATTTTTGGAAATATCCCTAAAATTGTGACAGAAATAGATATTTTAGGGATTGACTTCAATAGGGAAACTCAATATTGTGACTTCAGGATGTGCTAGAAAAATCCACATGATAGAAGCCGAAGGAGAACTAAATTCCCAGATTTAACCCAGTATGGTGTCTGGGCATCATTGGAGAAATAGGGCTTGAAAATTGTACTTCAAATAACTCAGGGTTTCCATGGTGATGCTGTGGGAGCATTTAAAATCATTCTGGTGGTTTGAACATAAAGGAAACAGGACGTGGCTCTGGACCCCTATTCTGCTTAAAAAAAACTTACCTTTTCTCTGTCTTGTATACTGGGACTCCATACAAGTCCAAGATTGCTACAGAACAACTGAAAAAGAATAAAAGAAAAAACTACTATTGTGCAAATTGTGGCACAACATATTTCAGTGGTGAAGTGCCTTTCAAAATGCTAAGTTCAATGGAAACACTTTGAAAACTAAGCACAAAAGTGGATCATATGTCTCTAAAAGAACCTGTAAATATGTGTCTACGATTGTTGTAGTTTTAGAAAGATATAATGAAACTGAAGAAGCACACAGTTTGAAGTGATACATGAGTGTGGAGTTGTCCACATAAAAATGATTTCCTGGATTGGGTCTGTCTGTCACCAGACACATATGCTCAGGGTCATCTCCTCTTCCCTAACACAGACCACCTGCTTTAAACTGTAACTGAGTCTATATTCTGTCTTAGATGAATTAAACAATTGATTTGTACTCTCATCTATTAAAATAGGGATAATAACAGTGTAGGCATTTTTGCCAAGGGAAAAACAAAATGAATGGAGAACTGTTTCTGGGCATATTTTGGGGTAGAACTTACAAACTTTGTAATCAGAGCATTACATAGTCAACCTGGTCACTCACTTCAACCACAGGCTGCCTCTGGGGATGTTTTAAAGCTTAAAAAAAAAAAGTGAACTGTAATGTAACTGCTGCTTGGAGATGCAGAGACCATTCAGATGGAAGTTCTGAGGGCAGGAGAAGATGCAGATGCCCAGCTAAGTAAGGCTACGTTCATCTCTCTAGAAAGGAAGCCCTGCCTGAAGACACCTATTTTTATTTTTTAACAGCTTTATTGTGGAATCTTTGGCATGGAATTAAGTATACATCACCTGAAGGTGAAGACTGATAGATTTTGATGTATGTAATATACCTGAAAAAATCACCACACCCAAAGTAATGAACATACCCATCACTCTCCCCAAAACTTCACATGCTCTTTTGTAGTCCATGTCTCCCTTATTTATTCATGGGCATTTATTCTTATACTTTGCATCCCAATATATTAGTGTGCATTTTATAATTTTATACAAATATAATCATAAAATATGCATTAATTTTCCTCTGATTTATTTGCCATAGTTATTTTTATATATTAATAATATTATGTGTATCAATAGTCTCTTCCTTTTGTTGCTGTATAGAAGTCCATTGTATTAATAGACTATAGTTTATCAGCTGACCTGGTAATGAACATTTGTGTTATTTTAATGCTTCGACTATTACAGATAAAATTGCTATGAACATGCATTCGAAAGTATTTGTACTGATACCTGATTTATTTAATCTTAGATAAATACTTGAGTAGAATGGAGCATCTAATAAGTGCATACTTAAATTTTTAAGACACTGTCACATTGTTTTCCCAAGTGGTTGTATTGAACCATTTTACAATCCCATGAGCAGTATATGAGTATTTGGTTTGATCTCCTTGCAGTCCAAGGGACTCTCAAGAGTCTTCTCTAGCACCACAGTTTGAAAGCATCAATTCTTTGGTGCTCAACCTTTTTATGGTCCAATTCTCACATCCATACAAGACTCCTAGAAAAAACATAGCTTTGGCCTTTGTCAGCAAAGTGATGTCTTTGCTCTTAAATATGCTGTCTAGGTTTACCATAGCTTCTCTTTCAAGGAGCAAGTGTCTTTTAATTTTACGGCTACAGTCACTGTCTGCAGTGATTTTGGAGCCCAGGACAATAAAGTCTGTCACAGTTTCCATTTTTTTTCCCATTTGTTTGCCATGAAGTGATGAGACCGGATGCCATGATCTTAGTTTTTTGAATGTTGAGTTTTCCACCAAAGAATGCAGAAGGATTACAAGTAAACACACAAAATTATGTTGTTCAGTTTCTAAATACTGGAGAATTACTTGGCTATGTTTCTGTAGGGTAGTTTATTATTACTTAATTTCATTGTAACTTAAAACTATACTTGATAAGATTTGTATTCTGTTAAATATGGTAAGATGTACTGAATGTCCCAGAATATCTTGGGACATTTATCTTGGTGAATGAACACATATGCTTAAGAAAAATGTGTATTCCTCTTTTAATTTTTTTTTGAATGCTGACTACTGTAAGTGTCAATTAGATCAAATTCATTGATAATGCAGTTCAAGACATCTATGCCCTTACTAATTTTCTTCCTTCTTGAATTATCAATCACTGACAGAAGCTCATTGCAGTCTCCACCTTCAATAGTGAATTTATTTTTCTTCCAGTTTTATTTGTTTTACCCACATATGTTAAGCTTTTGTTAGGAACATACATGTTTAGGGCTGTTATATCTCATTGGAAAATTAACTATGCAGTCGATCATTGTGCAGTGTCATATTTTAGCCCTAATAACAGTCCTTTTTCTGAGGTCAGGTTTTCTGAAATTAATATTGCTACTACAGTTTTCTTTTGATTAGTGTCAATATGGTATACCTTTCTGTGGAGCATGCGCTCTAGGCACATGGGCTTTAGGAACTGTGGCACTCAGGCTTTGCTGTTTCATGGCATGTGGGATCCTCCAGGGCCAGGGATTGAACCCATGTCCACGGCTTTGACAGGCAGACTCTCAAACACTGGAATACCTGGGAGCACCCAGCCCTTTATTTTTAACCTAAATCTTTAGATGTAATATGCAATTTTTATAGACAGCATACAACTAGGTCTTGATTGTTTTAATTAGTTTATTTATTTATTTATTAAGAATTTTATTGGAGTATAGTTGATTTATAATGTTGTGCTAGTTCAGGTACACAGCAGAGTGATTCGTTGTACATATCTCCAGTCTTTATAGATTCTTTCCCCTAGAGGCCACTACCAAGTACTGAGTAAAGTTCCCTGTGCATTATGGTAGGTCCTTACTAGTTATCTGTGTCTATATATATAGATATATATATATCTACATTTCTATATTTATATATAGTAGTGTGTGTATACCAATCCCAATCTTCCAATCTATCCCTCGCCCCTCCCTTAACCCCTGATCTTTCTTTGCCTGACTTATTTCATTCACTGTGACAATCACTGGATCCATCCATGTTGCTGCAAATGGCATCATTTCATTCTTTTCTATGACTGAATAATATTACATTGTGTATATATACCATACCTTCTTTATCCATTCATCTGTCAATGGACTCTTAGCTTGCTTCCATGTCTTGGATATTGCAAATAGTGCTTATATGAACATCTGGGTACATGTGTATTCTCAAATTGTGTTTTGTTTTTTTTCCAGATATATGTCCAAGAAAGGTATTGCAATAGGTCAATTTTTAGTTTTTTTTTAAAGAACCTCCATACTATTCACCATAGTAGCTGTACCAATTTACATTCCCACCAATAGTGTTTTTCTTTCTTTTTCATTTATTTTTCCTTTGGTTTCAATTGAACATTTTATATGATTCAGTCTTTATCTCTCCTGGCATATAATATATATGTATATTTTTAAAAAGGCATAATTTCCATAGAATATACAATATACAAATAAACATTTCTAGGCCTCTTTTCAAATAAGACTATATCATTTCACATATAGTTGACATGCTGTGCTTAGTCGCTCAGTCGTGTCTGACTCTTTGCAACCCCATGGACTGTAGCCCACCAGGCTCCTCTGTCCATGGGGATTCTCTAGGCAATAATACTGGAGTGGATTGCCATACCCTCCTCCAGGGGATCTTCCCAACCTGGGGATCGAACCCAGGTCTCCTGCATTGCAGGCAGATTCTTTACTATCTGAGTCACCAGGGAAAACTCACAAAACAGTGGCCTCCTTACTCAAGACAGCCCGTTGTCCTCCCTGGCGCTTTTAAATCTCAACTTTATCCACACGGAACTTCCAGAAATTCCTCACATCCAGTTTAAGTGTTCCTCCTAGTACTGACTCTACTTATAGGAGTTTATCCCTATGATTCTGCTCCCAAAAAGCTATTATCCTTGGTTACTCACTTTCTCCTCATTTTTGGAGCAGAAGTTTGCTGCTGCTAAGTCGCTTCAGTCGTGTCCAACTCTGCGCGACCATAGACGGCAGCCCACCAGGCTCCCCCGTCCCTGGGATTCTCCAGGCAAGAACACTGGAGTGGGTTGCCATTTCCTTCTCCAATGCATGCAAGTGAAAAGTGAAAGTGAAGCCGCTCAGTCGTGTCCCACTCTTAGTGACCTCATGGACTGCAGCCCACCAGGCTCCTACATCCATGGGACTTTCCAGGCAAGAGTACTGGAGTGGGGTGCCCTTGCCTTCTCCAAGAAGTTTTTGCTATCTGACTTCAATTATCTAATGGATCGAATGAGTTGTTCACTATCAGGGTTTTGTTGTTGTCACTGTCGTTGTGAGGATGGGAGTCATGGCTTCCAAACACTTTACATGTTGTATCAGAAACTGGAAGTTATAATAGCTTATTTTAAAATCTAATATTTTCATGTTTTTATTATATAATTTTCATTTTATTAGTTTTTGTTCCCACTCATTTTACTTTGTTCTGAATTCCTAAATGTTACTCATATTTTTAATATCCATATTTAAGCATTTCATTTACTTTATTTCTTGTTTTCTATTTCTCTTGTCAGTTTTCTTTTGATATTCAGCTAAGCCTTGTCTTCTCATATGTTTTTTTTTTTTTTTAATTGAGTTCCAGATGCAGAATGTAGGGATTATAGACATATGCTGAGGTCTGGAATGCGTTATGGGGGTTTATGTATTCTTCTTCTAGGCAGTCAGGGCAGGCTCAGCCCTCAGTCTATGAGGATTACAATACTCTAAAGCTGTATCTTAAAACTTGTCAACCCGTGTCGCTTACAGGTCACTCTTACTTGAAGGACATCATTCTTTCCTTAATATGTATCATGGCCCCTTCTCCTTTGCAGGTCTTGTTTTTTTTTTTTTTTTTTTTTTTGTCTTCTCACCAGGTCCCTGGGATTTAGAAGCTCTTCTTGGCTTCTTAGCCCCTCAGCTGCTACTTTCTCCTACAGGTAAGAAATGAGGTCAAATTCTACAGTCTCCTGTCCAGTCTTCCCTCATCTCCAAAACCACACTTCTGACAATTCACATTACCTTAAGAAGTCTTCAGATAGAAGGCTTTCTTGTTTCATTTTTGATGTAGAAGAATGTGGCTTTTATTTCTCAAAGAGAAGTTTGGTCTGAAATGTTTGATGTGTCTCTCCCAATAGCTGAATTCCACTTAATAAATGTTAGGTAAATCAATAAAAAATAAAAATGAAGTAATAGAATAATAAAAGCAATCAATTAATGGTTATCCCACTTAATTGAACTATTTTAGTTTAATTTAAACCAAGGTTAATATTAACTCCTTTTTTATGTCATATAGAAACATATCCTAGTCTCGGGGCGGCGGCAGCGGGAGCGGCAGGAGGACTGCTGGGCATGCTCATGGAGCTTCCTCCGCCTGCAGGTCGGGAAAGGGCGTTTAAAAAAAAAAAAAAGAAACATACCCTAGAAATTTTTTCAAATATTCAAGATGCGTGTTTGGTGACTAAATTTTAACAAAGAATCTAAAAGGAAGTGAACCGTTCTTATCCTTGTGTCAATGAATTGACTTGAAATTTTGGAAATACAAAAGCAACACATAATATAAACAATCTTTGGCTTCTTCTACAAGATTTTTAAAATTTTATAAATAGTATCACTGCATGAAATGTCTTTAAAGAAGTTACAATATTCTCAAAGAAATAAACCAGAGGCCTTTGAAGCATATCTGTTGAAACATGTCATGTCTGCCAGGTATATGCATACGGTTATGGTGCCTACTGCCAAGTAGATGGAGTAGCCTAATGTTACCCAGTTAATTAGCCTGTCTCCAAATATAAGTAAATGATATTTGTAAAACAAAATCTGTGAATCAGGCAGCAATTCCCTCATATTAAATATAACATTATAAATATAGACTAACTAGAAATTACCTACACTTTTCATAGAAGCACTGAAAGGATGAAATGAAATAAAACATATGGACTCATTTTTCATTTAAAGCAATATCAACTGTTCCATCGTGGACTGTAAAATTGAGTGATAAACTTTTTTGCAATTTTTCCTTGAGTCAAAAGTCATCAAACTTGCTGAGTAAACAATACTGTTTTTCTTCTCAAAATTGTTTAGGGAATTATTTGAGTGCTCATTCTTAACAGATTTTGTAGCTTCTTGCATACTTGAGACTGAGGTCTAAAACATTAACAGCAAAATATTACCACACAGATAAGTACCTACTGTATAGCACAGGGAATGCTACACAATACCCTGTAATGACCTCAGCGGGGAAAGAAGCTAAAAAAAAAGAGTTGATACATGTATATGTATAACTATATAGCAGAAACTAACACAACCTAACATTGTACATCAACTATATGTCAACAAAAACTTAAAAAATACAAGAAATCCTTCCTTATATGTCTCGGGGACTCAAACTACACAAAACTAGAAATTAATCAACACTCCATAAATTAATTAACAGTACAAAACTTCCAGTATTTAAAGTTTGTGGTGGCTGTTTTGGATAAGTTTTTCACTCTATTTTTAACAAGGTCTTGGTAGGTCTATTTTCTTCACCGATGAAATCATTTTGGTACAAAAGTCTTACCTGTAGTTCAACTGCACAGTATCCAATTGTATCATTTTACTGTTGTCAAAACCACAGGAATCCATCCCCAAATGTGGGGCAGTTATACTTCTCAAACATAGTATGGTAAAGAAAAAAAATGGGTTTACTAGGAACACAGTATCATATAATCAGAGGTTTGGTGGAAACAAAGGCTTTACATATAAATGTACCCACACAAACCGAATAAACTAGAATTTCATTGATGTTAAAAACTTAGTTCCACAAGGAACCATCCTCTTTAATCACTTTCTCACTTTTCTCAGGAAAACTTGCCAAAGTTTTTCTCCCTTCCAAGGCAGAGTCTCCAGAAATTTTGGTATTATGTAACTATATCATTAAACCTTTACCTGGTTCTTACTGAATTTAAACTTAATGTTCTTTTCACTGAGATGCCCTCTCCCACGCCTTTTTCCACAAGCTCATTCATTCATCCCCTTACTTATTTCACAAATTTTAGCAAACCACTGATATTTCTATCAGATGCAGAATTAATAGTAAGGAACAAACAGCATATTCTTTAAGCTGATCATCTAACAATTCCTATAGTACCAACATGACAATCGACATTAAATTAAGAAAAAGTGAAAATAGTTGAAGAAACATAATGCTATTTCATCTTTAAGTGTCACTGACAAAGCAAATGGCTGAGTGAAAACTTGAATTTCAGCCTTAAGCTCAGCTCAGTTCAGTTCAGTCGCTTGGTCGTGTCCGACTCTTTGCGACCCCATGGACTGCAGTACACCTAGGCTCCCTGTCCATCACCAACGTCCAGAGTTTCTGACCTACAGATTGAACTCGTGTCTCTTACATCTCCTGCACTGGCAAGCAGGTTCTTTACCACTAGTGCCACCTGGGAAGCCCTTGTTCCTTCTAGCTACAACTTATTGCTAGGACAGCTTATTGCTAAATGCCTGTTGAGCTCTGCAGATGGAGTCATTCTCTTTGCTTGATTATGGCTGGGTACCGCTCAGGTGAGTACCACGGAGAACATGAAAACACTGTGAAATTTTAGCATTTAACCCTCAGGGCAGGAGTCAATACAAACATTGGCATAGTTATTAGTGAAATATGCCAATATCTCTGTGTAAATTTGCAACCTACAGGCATCAAGCTCTGGATGAGATGAAGTGGACTAAGATTACCCAAGAAGTCAGTCTGTGTGTTAACATAAGTTTGTCTTTGGTGAAACCTGGCGTTTCGCAGAGCACTGAGGTTTCTGTGGCATAAAAAGTTAAAATTGAGTAATTACATATTCTATTTATATATTTTGGCTAAGTCTAGAAAAGGTGTGTTATTTATAGCACATTAGTTTATGTTTGTTTGCATAGTCATTTTACCAGTCAGCTCAAAACTGTTTTATTTCCAAAATAAAAAAAAGTCAGTCTCACTGTTAAATGCTTTTTTCCCCTGATGATATGTAGTTCAAAAGTAAGCTTGTAATTTTTTAAACAATTTGTTGATATGCAGAAAGCTTCAGTGTGTGCATTATAGTGCTAGTTGTTTCCTATCTTGACTCAGTGGTGTTCTAATTAAGACAATTAGGCTGGAACTTTAGGGCATATGGAATTGCACACTGTATAAGTCAATATGGAAAGGCTGCACATTCTTCAAGAAGAGTGTTCAGTTCCATCTCCATCTCCATCTCCATAGTTTAATTAACTGTCTGTGTTTAACTCCTGAATATTAATGAGGGTAAATCTAAGTTTTTAGTGACTTAACAGAAAAAAATCCCTTTCTTGAAATTATAAATTGATATCAATAATGCTTCTGATCAGTAGACAGCATTTTCTCAGACAGGTTTCAGGATTTCCCCCAACCACCACCAACTTTGCAGTGCCAAATCTGCAGGCAGTGGAGGCTCACCCCAGGAACAACCCACGTCGTATCACTCACGCTTCATTTTGATAGTAATTCAAAGAGCTCCATGTCAACAGAAGAGAGGAAATGTGGGCCCTGGGTGGACAACCAGTTCCTACAGCAACTCTGCTGTGAGAAGTGTGACATGAATGCGGTTGTCTCTGTCAAACAAGGATCCCATTGTGTTTACCATTTTTAAAGTCCTGGGAAGTCAATGGGGCTTTCCCAGGGTGCACTAGTCATAAAGAAAACCCCTGATGTCTCCCGCAATGCAGGAGACATAAGAGACTCAAGTTTGATACCTGAGTCAGGAAAATCCCCTGGAGGAGGACGCAGCCACCCACTGAACTATTCTTGCCTAGAAAATCCCATGGATAGAGGAGTGTGGTTGGCTATGTTTCATAGGGTTGCAAAGAGTCAGACATGACTGAAGCAACTTAGCACACACACAATGGGGAATCACTGCAGCAGATTTCCATATACTGCCTCAGTCTCCCATGTCCCATGTGTTGCCCACTGCTATTGTCCATAGGAGATATAGCCGAAACTTGGTGGGGATGGTCTGGAAAAGCAGGAGAGAAATGATAAAATCTCCCTTTTCTCAGGGACGAGATGTCACAAAAAACCCATCAGTTTTCCAGAATCCAGAAATATTTAGTCAAATAATAGAAATTTTCAATTATAAAATTAATGTGTTTCCATTCAAACTTTGCATAGAGCAAGTCATCCTTTGCCCAGAATTGCTTTATTGCTGTATTTGGAGTCCAGTAAGAAGTATGTTGGGGCTCCCCATGTAGTGCTAGTGGTAAACAACCTGCCTGCCAATGCAAGAGATGTAAGAGATGCAGGTTTGGTCCCTGGGTTGGGAAATCTTGGAGAAGGGCATGGCAACCCACTCCAGAATTCTTGCCTGGAGAATCCCATGGACAGAGGGCCCTGGTGGGCAGTCAGACACAACTGAAGCAACTTAGCACTCATGCACAAGAATTATATTGGCCTAAAAATATGGTTCTTTTTATTCTTTATTGACACTGGCTTTTTCCAGTAAGTGCTGAAAGTCATTATCTGCTGTTAGTTCCTTCTCAAAACCATGCCTTTCCTCACCTATTTCATTACCAGCTATTAACTTGGTAATGATTGGTATGAAATGATAATATGAAAATCATTATCACCACCTACTTTGTTTCAACGTCTGATGTACTACTATTTCAGCTCCAATTGAAAACAGAATGAGAAAGTGTACATTTTTAAAAGATAAATTATTAAAAAAAAAAAAAAAGAGTTCAGATTCAGGGTGCTAATCTGGTGTCATATACCCAACAATAATGAGAAAGTGCTAATAGTTCCCACTCATAGTTCAAAAAAGTCTTACATAATTCTGACACGTATTTCCTCACTTTATGGATCTTTTAAAAAGAGAGAGGGGAATGGCTCTCAGTCTCTGAGGAAATAGTCACCAGCTTAGAAAGGCAACCTCATCTCTAGTCAAGACCATAGACACAATTGCCAAATTTTAAGTCTTAGAAAATCCATTATTGACCTCAAAATAAATATTTTTTCTAAATATAGCTATACCCCAAACCTGCTACTAGCTGCTCTAATGTTTTGAGTCTTCCTAAAATAATTATTATTGTTATAATAACAGTAACTACAAAATAAAATTCATGGAACATTCATTTCACACCAAGAAGCAGCTAAATTCCTCACAAATATGTTACAAAGGTAGCATTAATACCTTTGTTTAAATGTGAAAAAGCTGATCATGTCTTTAGGTAAAAATGGTGACCCTGGTTTTCTGTAGATGTAGCAATGCATACTCACTTCAGGCACCTCTGAATTAGGAGGGAAGAATGAAAGCATTCCTGTTGGCTGGTAGGTCTTCCAGGGGAAAATCTTAAGTCCAGTCATGAAAATGCTTAGAAGAAAGGGAAGGTTAGGTGTGAACTTATCTAAATGCATGCATTTAGGAAAAAGAGAAATGTAGGGAATACGAACTTCTTATACCAGGGGGTCAGGGAGTCTGTGGCCTGATTATTAGGAAATAATACTCACATGAAACTTGGAAGGAAGTAGAAAACAGTTCACATCCTCCTGCCTGAAGACAGAGTTCCCTTGTATTAGTGGCTTTCATAGGCATATTCTGCAGATTTTTCTTTCTTCCAAGATTTGTTCCCTGGTTATTCAATCCAATATTTATCCAGTTACTGATATAAAGAGGCTTTGCAGATGTAAGGAAGGCTCCTTGTCAGTTAACCTTAAGATAGGGATTATCTGTGTGGGCCCAGTAATCACATGGACTCTTATAAGAGAGGAAAGCATAGGGTTGCAACAGGGAGACCACTGCTGCTGCTGCTGCTAAGTTGCTTCAGTCGTGTCTGACTCTGTGCGACCCCATAGACGGAAGCCCACCAGGCTCCCTTGTGCCTGGGATTCTCCAGGCAAGAACACTGGAGTGGGTTGCCATTTCCTTCTCCAATGCATGAAAGTGAAAAGTGAAAGGGAAGTCGCTCAGTCGTGTCCAACTCTTAGCGACCCCATGGACTGAAGCCTACCAGGCTCCTCCATCCATGGAATTTTCCAGGCAAGAGTACTGGAATAGGGTGCCATTGCCTTCTCCGAGGGAGACCACTAGGGAGATTCAAAACTCAAGAAAGACTTGATGTGCTCTACAGTGTGGAGGCTGCAGGACTTTTGGGAGGTCTCCATGGACAGAGGGTGGCCATGAGCTCGCAGCCAGCAAGCAAATGGTTACCTCAGTCCTGCAACTACGAGGGTATAAACTCTGGAAACAATCTATAAGGACCTGGAAGCAGGCTCTTCCCAGAGGCTCTGTGGGAACAATGATCAACAACTTGGTTTCAGTGACAAAGTCAGTTGAAACCTGAAGTGCAAAACCAGTCCAGGTTACTAGGACTTTTGATCTATAGGACTGTGAGATAATATATTTTTGTTGTTTTTACTGCATAATTTGTGATAATTTGTTAGAGCAGAAATATAAAATGAGTGGTCCAATCAATATTTAGCATCTCTTCTTCTCTTATGGAAAGTTAGAGAGGGGCTAACTTATATTGTAGAAGACTTATATTGTAGAAGAAAAGGCATTTTTGTTTTCCTGGCATATGTTTATGGATTTGCATCATCCTTCCTAACCACTGTCAGGTAAGTCATGGTTAGTTATTTTCCATCACAGAAGGTGCTATACAGAATGTTCTTCAACAAGTACATGCATGTGAGTATTTCTGTAGTATAGATTCATAGGGAGAGAATTAAGGAATCAAGCTATATGCATATTTTAAACTGAGACAGATAAAATCAAATTTCTCAAGAAATTTTCTGCTAATTTCCAGTCTCAGTAGCCATGATAAAATCTTTTTTCCCTAAATTGCCAATAATATCAAGTGTTAATCTTAAATATGTTGTAAATAATTTATCTCTGATATCCTCTTATCTTTTCATTTTGTGAAACTTAAAAGATACTTTTATGGATTTGAATCTTATCTCTGATCATTGGATATTGTATCTTGCTCAGAAAATCTTCTCTCACTTTGTCTCTCTCTTTGATTTCATTATCTTTTGGTCGGGCTTCCCAGGCACTTGCTTTTTATTTAGTTCTGCAACTCAATATCACCAAAATGTTTTGTTTTCTCTTTTGGTAATGTCTGTTTTTTACTTTGTTATCAAGTTATTTTATTTTTATTAGATTCAATGTGTTTTATTATTTCTAGCTTCTTGAGTTTACACAGATTTCCTCTCTTTTATATCATTTTATGCAGTTGCCTTTTATTTCCTTTCGCTTATAATGTCATATTTATGCATTTGTGTAACATTATATATATATACACATATATGGATATATACATATATACATGTACACTTTTGTTGGCTTGGATGCTCCATGAACATCTTTTCAGTCCATAGATATTCTATCTATGTTGAACTATGCAAATTATATATATTATATAAATCAGATGGATGCATTCCAAATTTGACTATTTCCATGTGGACAGACAATTCAGTGTCTTCTAAATGTTTATTCTACAACCTTTCTACACTGAATAATACCCTTGAAGTATAATCTTATATACTTATGATTTGTTTTTCATTGTAGAATAGATTCCTAGAAGTCGGATTTCTGAATCAATAGATATTTAAGTGTGAAGGATGTGTGTGTATGCATTTTGTGTGTGTTTGTCTTTTCAAATTTACCTTGAAAAGAATCAATGAATTCTCCAAGATAGTGTGAGAGGACCATGTATATCTTACTACATATTCTATTATTTGTAAGACTGATAAGCTAACATTTAATGACTGATTTTAGTATTAATTTTCAATTATTTTATGAAGGTGAGTTAAGCATTTTCATTGGTTTATTTGGGCTAATAAGTCTATGTGAAGTGAAGTTGCTCAGTCGTGTCTCACTCTTTGCGACCCTGTGGACTGTAGCCCACCAGGCTCCTCTGCCCATGGGATTCTCCAGGCAAGAGTACTGGAGTGGGTTGCCATTTCCTTCTGCAGGGGATCTTCCTGATCCAGGGATCAAACCCAGGTCCCCCGCATTGCAGGCAGATGCTTTAACGTCTGAGCCACCAGGGAAGCCCAGGCTTTTTCATTTGTTTCTATTTATTTTGGTGCTGGTTTTACATTCAGCTTTGATCCACATGAATAACTGGGCCTATTATTTCAATTACTTCTGGTAAAAAGTCTCTGTCCAAGCTGGTGAGGGTCCTTGCTACTTTGGCAGCCCCTGCCATGGAAGGGCCATCTTCAAGAACTGAAATGGCCCGGCAGCACCCCACTGAAGCTTACACAAGAGCTGAATCTAAGACTCTTTTAGTAGGTCAGTGTGCACACTTGTTGTTAAGTACTTTCCATATTAATTATGAGAAGAAGCTTACTGTCTGTAAATAGAAATAGCATTTAGGTGAGAACGTGCTGTGCTGTGCTTAGTGGCTCAGTCATGTCTGACTCTTTGTGACCCCATGGACTGTAGCCCTCCAGGCTCCTCTGTCCACGGGCATTCTCCAGGCAAGAACACTGGAGTGGGTAGACTATCCCTTCTACAGGGGATCTTCCCAACCCAGGACTGAACCAGGATCTCCTGCATTGCAGGCATATTCTTTACTAGCTGAGCTACCAGGGAAGCCCTTAGGTGAGTATATACATTTACTTCTGTCTATAAGTGAATCTTGTGCTTAGCCATTTAAAACTTTGTATGATGTCTTAACATTTTATTACATCTGTCATTTATTTTCCTGACTTTTAGCTTTCATTTCTCAATAAGGAAGAATTTCTCAATGGGATTAACAATAATAAAAATATTTTCTTCTAATTCTTGAATAGTTTTATACTCAGAAGCCTCAAGCTCTCTCAAAATATTTGTTTTATAATATTAAGAAGTGTACTAGTTTTATTTCCCTGTGTGATTCTTCTCTTAAAACCAAAGCAACTTTGTCATGAAAATTGTCATTATAGGCAATAATGTTACTTAGCTCATTTTGTCCAATTCACATACAATATGTCTATTCTAATATTTAACTTTTAGCAGATATATAGTGAATGTATTATTTTGTAAGCCAACTTATCATTTATTATTCCCTTTGTTTTAGCTTATTTTGATAACTCATTTCTAATAATTGTCAAACTTCTTAAGTTCTAGATTTATAAAACTAATCTCAATATTTAAGTTTCCCTTTAATAGTTTTTAGGATTCCTCAAAATTTGGACACATTTGTACATTCTTTCCTGACTTTATTCCCATCCCCACCTCCACTTCCTTTATTTGAGCATTTTCAAAGAATTTCTAGTGTCCTTATGTTTTCAGAGAACTAGTAAGATACTCAGGTTTAATTTTTTATTATTAAAATGTTACTCTATACCTAAGGTAATTACACTTTCAAATTTACATGGTGTACTCCTTTGCAATGTGTTTTAAATTAAAATATAACTTCTCTGTCTTCCATTTTAATTTCTACTTGCTCTTAATTTTCTCTTTTTCATCCTTTACTTTCATAATCAGGAGAGGTTTATATTATCCTCCAAGTCATTAACTCTATTTGCAGTATCAGCTTAGTTATTGCTCATGAAATTTTGTTTGCTTGAAAATGCTCTTTTCTTGCTCATTTATCTGGATCCTAAAGTATGTGATCCCTTCTCAGATTTATTTTTCTTCTCAATACATTCTTTTCCTTTCCCAAAGAAGCCATTATTTTTCCCTACTGAAATCCCATACAGTATTTTCCCTCCTGGTTTGTGTCAAAAATAATTTCAGATGGTTGTCTTTTCCCTGGTGGTGAAGCGGATGTTTTCTTTACCTCACTCTGAAGTGAATTTTCACAGTCCCAGGTGTTTTCTGTGATCATTCATTCCCAAGGGAGGACAATGAATCTGCTCTTAGTTTTGTCCCAGAAGAAAATGTCTGTGGCTGTATTATATCTTTATTCTCTGAAGTGTTCAGTTATGGTCAGATGTCTCTCTCCACTCAGGTTAGGGAGGGAGACATGCCTTCTGCCAGCAGCCCCTGAACCCATAGCAGCAAAGATAGGCACAAACTGGTGGATGAAACCAGTGAGAAACTGCCGGGGTCTAGCCTCTGTGGATCCAGGGAATTCGAAGGGGAGACGACGGCTTTGGTGATCAGGAAACAGCAGCTTATTTAAATGTTAATTAAGGATATAAAGAGTAATAGAATAAGGATAGCTCAGTGAGGAAATTCAGTGAAGAAAAGAGGCTGAATAAGGATAGCTCAGTAAGGAAATTCAGTGGAGAAAAGAGGCTGAATAATTCAGCCAGAAGGTGAGAGAAAGAACAACATGGGGAGACCAAGCTTCGGTGAACAAGGCCCGCACTTTATTTTCCAAAGTAGTTTTTATACCTTAAGTTATGCATCGAGGATAATGGGGGAAGGGGTAGAGTCATGCAGTAAGCCAGGCTGTCTTCCTGCAAACTTATCATATGCAAGTTTAGGTGATTTGCATCATCTTCTGGCCCGGAGGCCTGTTAACTTTTCAAGACCCTTTCTTCAGAAAACTTATTTTTCTCTAAAGGTGATTAGTCAGGCGCCACCCTCCAAAAGCATTAGATAAAGTTGCATTCCTATAGGGCAAAGGTGTGGTGGGCTATAACAAGAAAAAGAATTAACTCAAGGGTCCAAGGTAACAAACATTAAAGCTACTACTTACATTTCTATACACCAATTATATCAATCAATACACTGCCAGGGACAGAGTAGGTAAGGGATATGGAGACTTAGCAGCAAACATTGGCCCAAAAAGTGAAAAACCCTTCACCAATACAATTTCTAATCAATCTTTTAACTGCTCAAAGGAATCTGTATTTAGACAGTTTAGAACATCTCAGGCTTCTTACAGTTGGGAGGCTCTGAGCAATCACATGTGGCCAGAAAAACCTATTCAGGCAGGCTAGAGGACTTCCAAAGGAGTTTGTAGGTTGAAACACTGTCACACCCAGGAATTATTAACTGGAGCTGTAAGTTAACTCTTTTTTCAGAGAGAGGTAGTGGGGGACAGCCCCCCATAAAGTCAGAGGTGTAGGTGAGAGCACAAAGCAGAAATTAGGCAGACTCCGGTTTTGGGGGTAGATGCTCAAGAATTTCCAGGGGGACTCCTGCGGCTCGATCCCACCTTTGCGTATGCCGAGCCTCCTTCCTCATGACCTTTGCCATGGGTGGAGCTTCTCATGCCAGCTCCTGGCAAGAAACCAGGTATTTTAAGAAAGCAAAGTCTTGAAAAACTCATTTTCTGTCAGAGAATATTTGCTTGCTTTTTAAAAAACAATAAAACATGAACACATCCAGAGACTGAATATAGTTACAAGATCAGTGTTTTTGTCATCTCCACTTAATGCAAACAAACAAACAAAAAAAACTTCTAGTTGCCAACATAAGCCAGTGTCAGTGCCAAAAGCAGAAATCACTCTGTATGTTCTGAAGGGAAGGGTTTAGCACACAGAATTAGGTGCCTACAACCCGCTAGATGGAGAAGGCAATGGCACCCCACTCCAGTACTCCTGCCTGGAAAATCCCAGGGACGGAGGAGCATGGAAGGCTGCAGTCCATGGGGTTGCTGAGGGTCGGACACAACTGAGCGACTTCACTTTCACGCATTGGAGAAGGAAATGGCAACCCACTCCAGTGTGCTTGCCTGGAGAATCTCAGGGATGGGGGAGCTTGGTGGGCTGCTGTCTATGGGGTCGCACAGAGTCGGACATGACTGAAGTGACTTAGCAGCAGCAACCCCTCTAGAAGAACCAGAGGAAGGGAGGCAGGTAACCCTTACTGAGCTGTCATGGTGATGAGCATGTGGAAGCTGGGCTGACTGGAGCTGGAGTGTGTGTGTGTCCTGCCAGTCACAAGGCTGGTGACTGCACCTTACAACACTGAGAACTGCCCACCACGGCTGCAGGAGCTTTACAGTTCTGTGGCCAGGGCTGGTCAGCAAACATTTACTTTATGATGGCATGAAAATTAAAGTTATGTAAAGGAAATGGCAAATACAACAATATCCATCAGCCATCACGGTTATCTTAGTCTGGCCCAAAGTGTCTATATTTAGCAATCACTGAATAGCAATCAGATGGATGAGCAACCTTCCGGTGGGAGGAGGAGAATCAGCCAGAGTTGTGTGTGTCCTCATGGTGGGTGGAAAACAGACAAGCGGAAAGTTGCACAATAAATCATCTGCATCCTCCTTCTATTGTTTCCAACACAATCTTGTTCATTATTTAAAGCAAGGATAAGGCATTTTTGGACAATAGCATGTGGGGTGAACTGAGTGAATGTTACTTTATATGGCCCAGGGATCCCTCAAGCCTGTAATTTTTTATGCTCAAATTGGGGCAAAATTTCACAATGGGAGTTTCTTCAACTTGGATCCTCTAAATGGTGATAATATGTACACACACTCACACACACACACACACGTGTGTGTGTATCTTAGAAGGGTATAACAACAAGTCAAAAAGAAAAAAATATAAATATATCATGACACTGGAAATGCCTTATAAAATAAAGATAAATGTTGAAATCCCTAAGTTTCAAAGTGCAGTAAGACTAGAGTAAAAAGAAGATGCATTGTGTGAAATTGCATTTTGACAAGGGTAAAAGGAATAAGATGAGAAGATATAGGAACACAGAACAGACTGTCTAAGATTAAAAGAAATTATTTCAATCAATTTTCTTAATAAGAAAATTCATAATCATTAAGTTCAGTTCAGTTTAGTCGTTCAGTCATGTCCAACAATTTGCGACCCCATGGACTCCAGCATGCCAGGCTTCCCTCTCCATCACCAAACCCTGGAGCTGCTCAAACTCATGTCAGTGATGCCATCAACCACCTCGTCCTCTGCTGTCCCCTTCTCCTCCTGCCCTCAATCTTTCCCAGCATCAAGGCCTTTTCCAGTGAGTTGGCTCTTCACTCAGGTGGTCAATACATTTAAGTTGGTTCCCTGTGCACAACATTTCCATAATGTGATGGTGTTAACTGAGAATCTCCTAGAAAGGATATGGAATGCAGTCTTATCAGCAAGGAATCACCTTTTCTGGGGGTCTATTGGGTCTGGTCATCCTCAGATGTTTCCCCAATCCCAGCATTATCATTATAGATTTCTTTTACTTTAAAATATTGTTTTTATCATACTTAGTGATACAGACTATCTAATCTACCACTGTTTAAGACAGCATTTCCCCACACAAATGGCACAAATTGTCTTTGAAGAAGCAGGTCGTATTTAACAGAAGAAAATCTAACCTCACTTTGTCATTGCAGTTGAATGAAGAAAAATCCATTCTTGGAAGGAGTGACTGGAAAATTCATGAAACAGATGGGAAATTGATTCGAGGCTTAAAAATTGGACGGAAGTTATATAAAAGTATATAAGGTCAGAAGAGATTTGGTATGGAATACAAAAGGTTACATTAAAAAAAAAAAAAAAAGCAAATCAGCTTTCACAGTATTTTAACTTTTCACTGACCACTATTAGCTGAGAAGCAGTCCTGAAACATGCCCATGAGTGTGGATTTCAGATCAGACAGCTTCACGTTATCCTCCTCCATTCACAAATTAGTGAATGTCCCTTATCTATATTCCTACCTAATCTGCAGTTGGAATAATAATATCACTCAGTACATTGAGTTATTGGGAGATAAGTTCATGTCTTTAGATCACATTTAACATCTGTTTCACCTAAAGTAAGCAATCAATAGTGCGTAATAGTGTTAGTCGCTCAGTTGTGTCTGACTCTTTGGGACTCCATGGACTGAAGCCTTCCAGGCTCCGATGTCCATGAAATTCTCCAGGCAACACTACTGGCATGGGTAGCCATCCCTTTCTCCAGGGGATCTTCCCAACCCAGGGACTGAACCTGGATCTTCCACATTGCAGGTAGATTCGTTACCGTCTGAGCCACCAAGGTTATTGCGTGATAAGTTCATGTCTTTAGAGCACTTATCTAATATCTGCTTCACCTAAAGTAAGTGATCAATACACTTGAGTTATTATTATTACTATAACTTGTAATCATATTATTATTGCACCTATTTTTAGCTAGTGGAGGTTCTAGGGATTTCTTGAGCTAATATTCATTGATGCTATTCAATAGTAACTTCAGGAATCACACAAGTTTTTTTTTTTTTTCCCACACAAAGATTTTGTTATTTTGTTCAATATGCATGCATATAGTCTTTTCTAAGTGTTTCATATTATATATACATATAATGGACTATATATAATAATGATCTGAATTGAGGCTGTTGGCATTTGCTCTCTGCAGAGAACCTTACATTGATTGAGCAACCCCATCCTGCCTCCAGCCATAATCCTGCCCTGCCAGCATGTCTTTCTAGGGACAAGGAGAGGATGCCTAATTACAAGTCAGGAAGCATACCCCAGCACTTCCCTCTCATGCTGTGCATCTTCTGTACCCATTGCAGTGCCTGGGACCCACTGGACTCCCTTCATCTTGGCTGACATTTGTTTGCTTTTGTCTTATATCAGGAGGTACACTGTGAAAAATCCCCCTCTGAGAAAGTTTCAAAAGTCATGTTTCCTTTATTTCAAAGCTCTTTTTTTCTGGTTATATATTTCACAAGCATAACCTGTCTTTAATCACCGCATGACCTTGAGGAGATTTAAAATCACAGAACCTTATCATTCACATAGGCCTGCAGGGGTATCCAGTTGAACCCAGTACAGAAAACTGTTCTCAACTATGCTGATGAATGGCCATGCAGCCCTTGTCTGTATTTCTGCAGCGACAGGGCACTAAATAACTCCTGAGGCAGCAAATTCCACTGTTGGCTTACACCTAAGAGGATCCTGTACTCGGCCAACGTATACTTCCTTATAGCTGTAACCTGGTAGTAACTCAGGACTGAAAGGTGAGAGGTTTACTGTAGGGGAAGAACACGTCTTTCACTTCCTCAGACAGGCTGTGAATGAAATGAGGGCTTTCATCTCTCAATTTTTTTAACTATGGGTAGTTTCAAGTTAGTCATTATCACTCCTGAAAGTAGCTCAACCTGAATATTCTGAAATTACCCGTGGACAAAAGGCTACAATATGTTTCCAAAGGCTTATACAATTTTCCATCAAGCTCTATTCTCTCAGGGTCTCTTGATTGTATTATTAATCACTTATTTCAATTGTTTTCAAATTGCTTTATAGATTTGTCTTCTGTTAAGCCAGTAGAAAGTAGCTAAGAGAAGGTCTACAGTTTACTCATTTATAAAAGTGGAATAACAGGTCTGGGTCCAACTTTATGTAACAGAGAACATTATTCAAACCTTAAAGTGCGTAGCTTGCCCCTTTATTCACCAAGATAATTTAGAATTATATGCATACATGTGGGAATTGATAAATTAAGATTTAATGCATTTCTATAAAAGTGAGATGCTGGAAATTACATTTAATGATAATAGTTGCTAACCTTCACTCTTATTAGTACTTTATAAATGTTGAACCATATAAAAATCCTGTCAGAAAATAACCACTTTTATCTCCCTTTCAGAAATAAATAAACAGAAGGAAAAGATATATGAGGGGGAAACTGGCAGAGTTTATGCTTTAAACCTGAATTTGGGTACTTTAAGCCCCACATTCTTTGTCTTCATGCTGGACAACTCATGCGTGTTCTATAGTGAGCACACACATGCCATAAGTACAAAGTGCATGCTCTTGGGTTGTAGGAAGAGGTCACTTGGAAATTTTAGAGTAAAAACCTTTGAGGGGCAGGGAGTTCTAGTTGAAGCAAATAAAATACAAGACATATTGTGACACTTTTCTCAGTAAAGGTTGTACATTGTCTCCTGCAGGATGGACAGTGGCTCTCAACATTTGTAATTTCATTAAGTAATAGTCTCAAGTATGTGTCCTTTCCTTGCATGTTCCTTGGAACTGAAAATTGCTGTAGTTCACTTGAAAGATATTTAAAGACAAAAACTTAAAAAAATTTGGATATTATAGTTATGATGACAATTCTCCACAAATATTTGAAAAAGGAGGTTTATTATTAACTTTCAGGCTTTAGATAGAAGGTTTGAAACCAAAGGCAGATAATGAAGTTCTAATGTTTCAAGCATTCTTCAGTTTTAAGATATACTACAAAGATAACTTTTCTTCTCCAAAGTTTGTAATCCTACATGGTCATCTGAAGAGTAAGTCAGATACTGCTTGTCCTTACAGTTCTTAAGATCAGGATTCTATTTGCAGACTTTGGGTTGAAAAGATGTTATGTAAGGGTTAATGTTACTGCTGTGAGCTGGAGCACTGATTATACCTTCAATCATCACTGAAGAAATGACAGCAAGGTCAGTGATGTTTGGGAATTTCTTTTGCTGAATATCATCATTGTATATAAATAGTGTTTTGCTGAAAGTTTTACTTTAATTTTAGGTTTAAAGGATTTGTATAAAAAGGAAACCACTTGTTACACCACAATAAACAATTTCAATATTTAATAGAGGATTATTTGACTTAATTTCAATATACAGTCATTAAAAGAATAGAAATATAAATAATAGAGAGAGGTAATATCATATAAATCAAACTGGGCTAAAACCTATATCCAGACTTGAAAAGTGCTAGGAAGTTACAAATGACAGCAATTTGGAGTCCCAATTGGGAAAAGGTCCTAAACATTGCATTCACATTGCAGATTTGGGGGGCTCATGCTTATAATCCAAGGCCATAAACTGATATCATCATCAGTTTACACACAGAAATTCAGCTCTGGCTTTTCTTTAACTTTTACAATGCTGTTTGTTTCACTTTGTGCGCCATAAGATTTCATAGACCCTAGGGGCCTGGCCAACCCTCCAGGGGCTCAGGAAACTCCAAGAGCCACTCCCTTTCTTAACTAAAGTTTCACTTGACTTTCTGGTAAAAGTTGATGTGCTTTCAGCCAGGCACATAGTCCAGGCAGGTTCAGAAGTAAGTCAGAAGTCTGCTCTCCTGCTTCTGAAGCCTGAACAAGATTACCTCTATTTTAATTTCCATAACAAATACTTTCAAAAAGGAAATCAACTCTGGATATTCATTGGAAGGACTGATTCTGAAGCTGAAGCTCCAATACTTTGGCCACCTGATGCAAAATGCTAATTTATTGGAAAAGACCCTGATACTGGGAAAGACTGAGGGGAGGAGAAGAATGGGGCAACAGAGGATGAGAGGGTTGGATGGCATCATTGATTCATGGACATGAGTTTGAGCAGATTTGGGAGATGGTTAAGGAAAGGGAAGCCTGGCATGCTACAGTCCATGGAGTTGCAGGGAATTGGACACAACTGAGTGACTGAACAACAATAGCTTATCATGTAGTCAGCTTGAAATCAAGGAAGAAAAATAGTGCGATCTGAAATGCCAAGTCAAATGGCATTCTCTTTTGCTAAATATCCAATAAGCAGTGCTCCAGTTCATTTTAATGCTCATTTTTAAATTTTTATATTTTAAGCACTGGAAAGTGAGTTCTTTTTATCCAGTGTTAAATTTGAACTTCTGAACTCAGCTTAGATAAATATTGATAGAATGCTGTTTTCCTGTTGACTTACACTGTTGCTTTCAGAAGTGTCACCTTTACTAATGATTGATGTTTCATCAGTACAATCCATTCTTCGCAGACTACTTTCCTCACATCATGGCATGTAAAGTGTCACAATGGACTTGCTGGCATTCTTGCTGTTCATTAAAGAAATATGTTGAAAGATGCTAATGTGAACGCTACAGGATAATCTCTACACTGTGTCTTCATACTGCTATATTAACTCTTGTAAATCAAGAGGTGTTATTGTTGTTATTGTTCAGTCACTAAGTTGTGCCTGACTCTTTGCAACCCCATGGACTGTAACATGCTAGGCTCCTCTCTCCTCCACTGCCTCCCAGAGTTTGCTCCAATGTACATCCATTGATTTGGTGATGCTATGTAACCATCTCATCCTCTGCTGCTCCCTTCTTCTTTTGCCTTCAATATTTCCCAGCATCAGGGGTTTTCCAAGGAGTCAGTTCTCTGCATCAGGTGGCCAAAGTACCGGAGCTTCAGCTTCAGCAACAGTCCTCCCAGGGATTATTCAAGGTTGATTTTCTTTATGATATATTGGCTTGATCTCCTTGCAGTTGAAGGAACTCCCAAGAGTCTTCTCCAGAACCACAATTCAAAAGCAAAATCAGTGGCATTCTATTAAGAGAAAGAAAAAAGACAGGTCTATGGTGAATGTGTGCTACATTACTTGCTTTATGTTTTGGAAAATGCAAAATTAAAATGATATAATGGTAATCATGGCAACGTTGCACATTTATCATACAAAAGATGATTCTTCATTTTTTCGCATTAAATGCTATTGAAACAGTGTGGGACTGTAGGATTGAATCCATTATCTCTCACTGAGATCTCCTCTCAGTAATTAGAGACTTGTTTTTTCAGCTTCTGGGTGTGCTGCCAGACGTAAATGCTCTCACACAGTCTTCATTGGGGTTCACAATTCCAAGTTCACACTTCCTTTCATTGGCAGCCTGCATTCAATGTTGTATCAACATGAGAGTTACAGACCCAGATGTTCCACATAAGCTCCAGGCAATTCCCAGTGATGTCTCAGTTTTAGAGATCCCCATGTGTGTGATTCAAGTCAGGTGAAGGGCTGCCCACAACTCAGCTGTCCCTCTGTCTACACTTCCCACCTTCCAAAGTGTTAATGCCAGTCATGCTCCCTATCAAGCATATGACATGCTAATTTCCGTCTCAGCAAATACTTCCTGGGGGCCGTAAATCATGATAGTGTCAAAATCATCCAACAAAGGAGAGCCTAAAATGATCTTTTAAACTTGGCAGAAGATTTTACTACAATTGCTAAAACCGCCACTAGTAAGGAACTTTGATGTTATTCTATAAGCAAGGACCACATTAGGTGGTACCATATGGCATTCAAGAAGTAGGAAGCAAATGGCAACTATAAAGAAAACAGAATAGAGTGACTATTGCTAAACTTGAGAAAAACTGACTGGCAATTAAACATGAAATGTGGAAGCTGAAAGGCCTTACTGACTGCATATAAAGACACACTCCTCTCTGGAAGCTGGAGGACAAAGAAAGCTGAAGACCAGACTTAGGGAAGTCTTATTAGTAAATGTAGCTGAACATCATTGAACAAAAACTCCAAACCAAGGCAGTTCTGCCATGCCAAGTAAAGGATACAGGTGAGGAAAGAATAGACTCCTACATGTAGAATGAGGACATCTGGGTTCATGCCTACACATTTCTTGAATCCCTCAGAGATTTATGCACCCACTGATTTGGCAAAAAACACCTGCTACTTCCTGTTACAGGAGTGTTTCTTCATACGGCCATGACTGCAAATGCTTATGAGAGTCCTCTGTCTTACAAGAGAACAGGTACACACCATGGGGTCTGTCTACACCCTTTCTTCTGGCATCTAGGATCATAAACCTGGTAACCTGCTGGGCTTGTTAAGGGATGAAGGGTTGTAGACGTTGAAGAAGCTAATTTGCAAATATTAGCAGCATCTTGGAGAATACATATGGGGCTGTATTCTGAAGGCACTCTGATCAAGAGGGGCAAACCACAAATTTCTGTAAAACAATTCATCAATAAGGAATGCTCTCTGGTTACATGTGATTTAACACCCCAGTGAGAACATGATGTAAACATGCTGCTCTGAAGACTCCTAGAAGTTTGGAAAGAGTGATGGCTTATACTAAGGGAGGTAGAGATGCCAGGATTCCTGCCAGTTAATGGAAAAGGAATTTAAGTGCTCCGAGTAGTAAAAATGTTAAAGCGTATATAGAATGAGTCAGTAAGCTTTCCCAAGTTCCACAGGAGAGTCTGAGTAATGCACCGTTTATCAGCAGCGAAACATGCACTAGAGAGAAAGGACAAGCACTAAGATTCAGGGGAGGCTCTCCATCACCTGAGGTGGAGATTCTGTAACAGAACTGGACATCCGTCACAGAAGAGGTGATAGACACACAGGCAAGTGAAATGACTTGTCCACATCGACAGAGAACTTGTTAACCATCTCAGTCCTAGCATCACAGGCATGTGTAGGGAACCAAGGTGTCAGACTGGAGGTAGTCTCCTTACTAGACCAATCCAGCAGCAAAGAACAACTGTCACATAACAAGATAGTGCTATTTCTTAATGAGCTCAACTTGCTATTTTGTAGCAAGATGCCTACATCAGGGCCTTTCCAGACATTTATTTGACAAGAGGCATCACGTAGTGCAGGTATGAAATTTCCTATCTTATCCACAGAACCTCAGCCAGCGCCACTATGCAGGGGAATAGAGAGGGTCCATCCACTGTCACAGGATCTCACTCAACATTGTGAAAAGTAAGGTCATTACTTTGTGAGAATGAACTCATGATCATAATATCTACTGTTCATTACAAATAACAATGGTCACCCTGATCAAATGGTGGAATGATTTGATTAAAGGCACATATGATGCTCCAACACAGAGGCAATACTTTATCAGACTGGGGAGTCATCATTCAGAAAACAGTTGTCATTGTTCAGTCACTCAGTCGTGTCTGACTCTTTGTGACCCCATGGACTGTAGCACACCAAGCTTCCCTGTCCATCACCAACTCCCTTACTCGCTAAAACTTGCTCAAACTCATGTCCATTGAATTGGTGATGCCATCCAACCTTCTCATCCTCTGCCGTCCCCTTCTCCTCCTGCCCTCAATCTTTCCCAATATCAGGCATGGTCTTTTCAAATGAGACAGTTTTTTCTTTTTTTTTTCTTTTTCATCATATGGCCACAGTATTGGAGCTTCAACTTCAGCATCAGCAATATTCAGGGTTGATTTCATTTAGGATTGACTGATTTGATTTCATTGCTGTCCAAGCGACTCTCAGGAGTCGTCTCCAGCACCACAGTTCAAAAGTTATCAATTCTTCAGTGCTCTGCCTTGTTTATTGTCCCACTCTCACATCCATACGTAACTACCAAAAAAAACATAGCTTTGATTATACAGATCTTTGCTGACAAAGTAAAGTCTCTGCTTTTTAATATGCTGTCTAGTTTTGTCATAGCTTTTTCTCCAAGGAGAAAGTGTCTTAATTTCATGGCTGCAATAACCATCCACTGTAATTTTGGAGCCTGAGAAAACAAAGTATCTCACTGTTTCCATTGTTTCCCCAACTGTTTGCATGAAGTAATGAAACCAAACGCCATGATCATAGTTTTTTGAATGTTGAGTTTTTTTTTTTTTTCACTCTCCTCTTTCACCTCCATCAAGAGGCTCTTTAGTTCCTCTTTGCTTTCTACCATAAGGGTGGTGTCATCTACATCTGAGGTTATCGATATTTCTCCCAGCAATCTTGATTCCAGCTTGTGCTTCCTCCAGGCCAGCGTTTCTCATGATTTACTCTGCATACAACTTAAATAAGCAGGGTGACAATATACAGCCTTGACCTACTGCTTTCACAATTTGGAATCAGTTTGCAGTGCCATATCTTGTTCTAATTGTTGCTTCTTCACCTGCATGCAGGTTTTTCAGGAGACAGGTGAGATGGCCTGGTATTCCCATCTCTTTAAGAATTTTCCAGAGTGTGTTGTGATCCACACAGTCAAAGACTTTAGCCTAGTCAATGAAGCAGAAGTAGATGTTTTTTCTGGAATTCTCTCACTTTTCCGAAAATCCAATGGATGTTGGCAATTTGATCTCTGGTTCCTCTGCCTCCTCTAAATCCAGCTTGAACATCTGGAAGTTCTCAGTTCACATACTGTTGAAGCCTAGCTTGGAGAATTTTGAGCATTACTTGGCTAGCATGTGAAATGAGTGCAACTGTGTAGTAGTTTGAACATTCTTTGGCACTACCTTTCTTTGAGATTGGAGGGAAAACTGACCTTTTCCAATTCTGGGGCCACTGCTGAATTTTTAAAATTTGCTGGGGAAACAGACTCTTGGAGGGCACATACAAAACCTTGTGCACACCAGAACTGAGGTGAAAGGAGATATTACCCCACAAAAGACTAAGCTAAACTTGCCTGTGAGTGTCCAGGAGTCTCTGGCAGAGGAGTGTGTCAACAGTGACTTGCTGTGGGGTTAGGGACACTGAATACAACAGTCCTGGGAGCTGCAGCATGCTGACATAAGTCCTTTTGAAGGAGGTTGCTATTACCACCATTACCCCTACCATAGTTTGGCCTCAGGCCAAACTACAGGGAGGGAACACAACCCCTGCCATCAGCAGAAAATTGGATTAAAGATTCACTGAGCATGGCCTCACCCACCAGAGCAAGACCCAGTTTCCCTCACAGCCAGTCTCTCCCATCAGGAAGCTTCCACAAGCCTCTTATCCTCATCCATCAGAGGGCAGACAGAATGAAAACCACAATCACAGAAAACTAACCAAGCTGATCACATGGATCATGGCCTTGTCTAACTCAACGAAACTATGAGCCATGCCATGTAGGGCCACCCAAGATGGACAGGTCATGATGCAGGGTTTTGGCAAAATGTGGTCCACTGGAGGAGGGAATGGCAAACCACTTCAATATCCTTGCCTTGAGAACCTCATAAACAGTAGTATGAAAAGGCAAAAAGATATGACACTGAAAGATGAACTCCCCACATTGGTAGGTGCCCAATATTCTAACGGAGAAGAGTAGAGAAATAGCTCCAGAAAGAAAGAAGAGCCTGAGTCAAAGTGGAAAGAACGTCCAGTTGTGGATGTGACTGGTGGTGAAAGTAAAGTCTGATGCTGTAAAGAACAATATCGCATAGGAACCTGGAAAGTGAGGTCCATGAGTGCTCAATTGCTTCAGTCATGTCTGACTCTTTGTGACCCCTTGGACTGTAGCCCTCCTGGCTCCTCTGTCCATGAGTTTCTCCAGGCAAGAATACTGGAGTAGGTTGCCATGCCTTCCTCCATGGGATCTTCCCAACCCAAGGATCAAACCTGTTTCTAGGTGTGTGTCCTGCATCACAGGCAGAATCTTTACCACTGAGCAACCAAGGAAACTTCCTTGTTTCCTTGTGGAATCTTCCCAGATCAGGGACTGAACCTGTGTCCCCTGCATTGCAGGCGGATTCTTAACCACTGGACCACTTAGGGAAGTCATGGACCACTTAAGGAAGTTAGGTCCATGAATCAAGGTGAATTGGAAGTGGTCAAACAGGACATGGCAGGAGTGAACATTGACGTTTTTCAGAAAACAGTACACTCTCAAAATCAGTGAAAATGATTATATGGTGCTTCCTCCTCAATAAATGGGATGCATGGGTACAAGAAGGATGAGGTCACAGTAGGACCTCTCTACTTACCATCATTTTCAGCCATCCATTTGGGAATTTGTACTCCCCTTATTCTTAACTCTGAGTTTTTCTGTTTAAAGCTCTCTGTTACCATTGGGTACATGTCCAGGAGAAGTATAGCAATAGTTTCCTTGAACAACAGCTACAGTCTGAATATTGCAAGCTTTCCATGCCCGGGCACCATGCGCAAAAAAATGTCACCATGGTGGCCAGATGTAATCGAATTTAATCATCAGAAAGAGATCATAGGCTGTTATGTGAGCAGGTAGGAGTACATCTAGCACTCAGGAGGTTTACTTCATCCTCTCTTGCCAATTATTTATTTGATTTTAAAGCCAATGTGGCAGCCAGGGACTTAACTACCTAGTGGATAGAAGCATGGCTCACACCAGCAGATAAGCCACTATGGCAAGCAGAGATGCTGGTTGAGATGAGGACATTTAGAATGAAAGTGGAGGAGGAAGATGCCTGAGAGTTCACTGCAGTCTTGACACTAAATGCAGCAGCAATGCTGTAGTTCTTCCCAAGAATTGTCTTCTGACATGTCACCCATAGAAAGCCTCGCAAGAATTCTAGGCCAGCTGCTGCCAGCTGCTCCCAGCTCTTATGCAAAGCGATGTGGATATGGGGTGAGACACAGACTATGGTATTGCTATGATGTTTCCCCCAGGTCCCCTCATGACTTATTCGCCCAGCTGCTGGGGGCTTTACTTCAGCTGCAAGTGCTCATGGAAATTGATTCTAGTGAAGAAACTGCTTTGCTTAAGGTCTTTCCTGCTTTCAAAGGCAGCCACAACTCAGGCACTGATTAGCACAGAAATATCGAGGTTCTGCTCTCTCACTTCCCCTGTAGAGACTCTGAGACGTCATCCCCAGGTCCAGGTCTCCCTGGGGTATCAATGGAGGACTTATTTGGGAATGAATATAAATTCTACTTCTTAATCTGTCTAATCTTGCTTTCTTTTCTTCCCTTCTATGGATGCATACTAATCCCAAGAGGACTTCTAGTCTGCTTTTCAGGGAATCCAGCCTGTGACCCCACTTCCTTCTTATGGAAATAGTACCCCCCCCCTTTTTTTATATTAGAGTGTGGTTGCTTTATAATGTTGCATTAGTTTCTGCATGAAGTGAATCAGCTACATGTATACATATATCCCCTCCTTTGTGCCCCCCCCCCTCCATTTCACCCATCTAGGTCATCACAGAGCATAGAGCTGAGCTCCCTGTGCTATACAGCAGGTTACCATTAGCTATTTTACACATGGCAGTGCACATATGTCAAACCCAATCTCTCAATTCATTCCTTCCCTATTCACCCCCCTTCTAACACTCTCCCTCTCCCTTCAACGTGTTCACACATCCATGTTCAGCATTTGGGTCTCTATTCCTGCCCTACTAAAACATTATCTCCAGTCTCCTTCTGGAACCATCCAAAAATTGTTTCATTTCAATTATCAAAATTTTCAGTTCTAAAAGTTTCAGATTTTTTTTTTTAGTTTCTATATCTCCAATGAGTCTCCCTATACATTCACTTATTAAAACTGTATTTTCTTGTTATTCTCTGAAGCACATTTATAGCAGCTTCTTTGTATTTGTCTATAAAGTCTAACTTTCAGAACTTTAGGGTTTACTTTATATCAGATGTTCCCTTCGTTCGTTCCTTCCTTCCTTTACTATGAATACAGTGTCCTCTTTGACATTCTGATGATTTAAAAAATGTATTATCTTGGATATTTTGGGTAACACAATCCATATGGAGAATCTGTATCTTGTGATCTTTCCCAAAAAAATGTTGATTCTTGTTTTAGTAGCCAGATCAATTACAACTGATCACTTTGAATTTGTGTAAACCTGATTTTAAGCCTGGTTAGTGAAGATCTGTAGAAATTTTAAAATGTTTTCTAAGCTCTTTTAAGGACTTCCCTGGTGGTTCGGCAGTAAAGAATTTGCCTGCAGTGCAAGAGACCTGGCTTTGATTCCTGGATCAGGAAGATCCCCTCGAGGAGGGCATGACAACCCACTCCAGTATTGTTTTCTTGCCTAGAGAATCCCATGGACAGAGGAGCCTGGCAGGCTGCAGTCCATAGAGTTGCACAAAGTTGGACACAACTGAAGCAACTAAACAGCAGCAGCAGCAAGCCCTTTTAACTTTAAGTGACTCAAACCACAGATTCTGCCTTCTACAAGATCTCATCACACTTTGATTTCAGATTTTGCTGGGTGAAACTCCAGTACTTTGGCCACCTCATGCGAAAAGTTGATTCATTGGAAAAGACCCTGATGCTGGGAGGGATTGGGGGCAAGAGGAGAAGGGGATGACAGAGGATGAGATGGCTGGATAGCATCACTGACTCGATGGACGTGAGTCTGAGTGAATTCCGGGAGTTGGTGATGGACAGGGAGGCCTGGCTTGCTGCAATTCATAGGGACACAAAGAGTTGGACATTACTGAGCGACTGATCTGATCTGGGTGGGTCTAGTGTATATTTTGCTCTCCATCATGGTCTATGGTGCCTTTCTGATGCCCCCTGGTTTCCCTTATGCTGGTTATCTCTAGTGGTCTCATCATGACTGTAAGTGCACTCTTTGTTATGTTCTCTGTAATAGCCATTGCCTGCAATCCTCTGGATAGCTTTTACTGCATATGCATATGTCCATGCCTCTTCATCAGGAGCTTGTAGAGAATCTACACATGGGCTTTGGGAGCTCTCTGTGTGGCTCTCTTCTCTGTTATGTCCCCAGATTCCTGCTGTGTCAGCTGCAAAAGACTCTGATCTGGACTTTTTCAATTTATCAGGATCTCTGTGCTCCACTCTTTACAATAGTCAATAAATTTTCTTTTGGCAGGAAATTAGTAGTCTTAGAATCCTCCAGGGGAGTTCCCCTCCCCATGGGGGCTGCAGTCCTGCAATGCCTTTAATCCAGTACTTGAAAACATTTGCTTATGTATTTTGTCAAGTTGCATAGTAGTTTATTGCTGAAGACAAAATTCTGTAGTTCATCATGGAAGGAAGCAGAAGACTGAAAAAAAGTTATCTCTGTATTCTAACCTATAACATGTCATGATTCAATCTTATATTTGTGTGAAAATATGATTTCTATATTTCAAAAAATAAGAATAATAAAGTCTCAGAGGTACTTATTTAATACCAAGTTGAAACTGTTTTATGCAGAGGTTTATTTATATTTGGGATATGGCATTTTATGAGAAATGCAAATAGACTTGAAGCAACACTTTCCAATGCTTGTGCATGTGAGTGTGCATGTGTTCATACCACCAGGATTGACTCAATTCTAATACTGTCTACCTAGAGATAAAATTAGATCTCACAGGTTAAAGGCTCAGTCCCACATAACTGCCCTAGCTTCAGATGCCAATTACAAGTCTAGATTGTTAACTGCTAGTGACTGACTGGCTACAAATTAGAGGCTCTCGTTGAAGTAAGAGGTAGATGGGCTCCATGTTGGACATTTACAATCAGCCAGCCTTCTCTTTGCATTTCCTCAGATAAGAGATAGGTGGCCTCCAGTTGAAGAATTTACAGCTAACAAAAAGCAGGATAAATAGCCAGTCTTTGTCTCTTGCTAACACCTCAAGGCGATAATCATGGCTTGGAAAAAGAAAGAAAGAAAAAAAAAAAAAAAAAACTCTATCTGACAAGGGAAATGCTACACACACAAAGAAAGTCTCCTTGGAGTCAAAAGAGAGAGTATAATTCTAGACTCTAATGAGTCTTGCCCCTCCCAGAAGCCTTCACTTTGAGATCCATCTTGGCTAGAGTGTACGTGAACACCCCAGGGGAAGGTCCTGAGAAAAATTAACTGGGGGAGGCGGGGCAAAGCAATGTGACTGGCCTGAAGGAAGACAAAGACCTGGAAAACTGCCCCTTTATAAAGGACTTCAACTTCCCAAAGGTGTGACTCTCTCTCAAGCTCACCTGTGCACCTTTCCACGTGTACTCTTCTTTTCAATAAACTTTATTCTTTACCTTCTACCTCCAGTCCTGAATTCGTTCTTGACTAGGCAGAAAAGACTAGGGACCTTAGCCCTTAACTGCTGACTCCTGTGGTCAAGAGTTTAGGGCTCCTGATCTGGGAAACTAAGACCTTGCTTCCAGCTGCCACTCACTGCTGCTTGCTGCAAGCTGCCCCTTACTGCTTTGCATGTCCCAAACCATCATGACCTGCTCCTCAGGTTCAATTTAGTTGCTAGAGTTACACATAGGATGAAATAAATCTTTACTTACATTTAAAAGTCTAAGAGAAAGTTTGTTATAAAGGATGTGGTTGAGCATCTTGATGAAAAAGTGCCTTGGGCAAAGGTCAGGAGAAGTCACGAGCAGAGGAGCTTCTGTCCCCACAGAATTCAGAGGCATCATCCTCATGGTATGTGAATGTGGTCACCAACCAGAAATCTCATTAAGTCCTGTGTTCATAGAGCTTAATCTCGAGCCACTGTTATAGTATTAGTAAAATCATTACACATTATTTATTTATATCTCACAACAATCACATGCAGCTGCTGCTGCTAAGTCACTTCAGTCGTGTCTGACTCTGTGCGACCCCATAGACGGCAGCCCACCAGGCTCCCCCGTCCCTGGGATTCTCCAGGCAAGAACACTGGAGTAGGTTGTCATTTCCTTCTCCAATGCATGAAAGTGAAAATTGTAAGTGAAGTCGCGCAGTCATGTACGACTCTTCGCTACCCCATGGACTGCAGCCTACCAGGCTCCTCCATCCACAGGATTTTCCAAGCAAGAGTACTGGAGTGGGATGCCGTTGCCTTCTCCGAACAATCACATGACCCAGGGTTATTTGTTCCCTTTTACCAACTGGAAATAAAACTCAGAATCCAACATTTACTCATTACATAGCTTGGTCAGAGTTTTATAAGAAAGGTCTGTCTAAACTGGAAGAAAATGAGAATATTTCCATCTTCCATTTTACTGAAATAGTGTTTGCTTAGAATTTAGAACTTGTTCTTAATAGTCATTACAATTAATAGGCTGATTCCAAATGGTCCAGAAGTCATGAAAGAACCTAGGACATTCTGAATGGAAAAGCAGACTACATCTCCATGTGTTCATAGGAAATAATTTAAGTATTTCTTGTAAATGAGGAAGTCACTTAAAATGTTACTGAGTCTAAGTTTGCTCTGCTTGCCTCGTGACAGGCCAATGAATCTGAGAGATGAGGTGTTGAGGCAAGGAATAGGACTATATTCAGAGAGCCAGCTGACTCTTCCTCCCCAGTTCTAAATGCCAACTTCTTTTATGGATCAGAGATGGGGGGAGGTGAGGACACAAAGTAAAATGGGCATTAATCTTGCAAATGTCTCCTAGAATGGCAAACCTCAGGCACGGGGATGTGTTAATTTCTTTGTTTCTGCCATCTCCAAGAGG
Organism: Bos indicus x Bos taurus; assembly: GCF_003369695.1. Lineage (NCBI taxonomy): Eukaryota > Metazoa > Chordata > Mammalia > Artiodactyla > Bovidae > Bos > Bos indicus x Bos taurus. Next base: position 116,307,144 of record NC_040079.1, read on the forward strand.
ACAGGTTTCTGAACAAAGGCACTTTAGTTTAACAGTCAGCCAGAGGGGCAGGATTCTCTGAGACAGGCCATTATGTACCTTTATAATAACAAAAGCAATGGAAAGCAAACCATATAAACAGTTTCAACGTGGAGTCAGAACTGACTTCTCCCTGCAACAACAACAAAATATTCCTGATAGCTTCTGTTTAAATAATATATTAAACAAAAATTATTTATCTATGAATTGCTTCAAAAAAAAAAAAGAGAAGGTACTGCTTGTTTGTCAAATATGTACATTATGCATTACATCTTAAGTCTAGAGAAAACCCTCTCATCAAGTCTAAGCAACAGTGAATAAACCTGCTCATAGTGTCTGGGAGCAGCTATCTGCAAGTATTCTTACAATGTTCCTTTGACAGAATTCCAGTCATAGAAATGACACACCGCTCATTCCTGAATTTCAATTCTTACCCACCCTTTTTATTGTATGGGTGAAAAAGATGAATGTGTCTTATTAATTTCTTCTGTTCTTTTGAATACAAATAGATATCACCAAAACTTATCTGTAACTTCAGTGTGGGGTCATAGGTCTTTCTCAAAGAAGAAAGAAAATAGAAATGCAGATTTGGGGGGTTTTTGTATAAAATCTTGGTGTCAAAATTTTAATCCTTGCTTAGGTACATACAAGATGCTTGAATTTAGGAAAATGACTTAATTTCTTGGAGGCTCTAAATTCTGTTCTGAAAATGAAAATGGTCACATCTTGTAGCTATTTCATAAGGAATAGATTTTGTATGTGTAAACACGCAGCATGAGACACGTCCCATGATAGGCACTCAATGATAGCTATCATCACCTTTACTGCCAAGTTGTTTACCCTAGTGTCACTGTAGTAGCCACGCGTTCCGGGAAACAAACTCACTCAGAAGGATGATGCAGATAGTGGAGTGCAGTTTATTACACCGGCGCGCCCAAGACAGAGTCTCCTCTTAGCCAAGGACCCCGACAAGCATTTGTGAAAATCTTTTATACCCCATGTGTACATGTCTGAACCCACCACTCCAAATTCCTTGAGACTTAAACCGAGGAAAATACGATCCCAATAACCCCATCATTCACGTGCTATGTGCTCATGTGCTCAAACAGTCAAACAATTAGCCAATAATCAATAAACCTGAGGTTACACTCCGATAGATACAGAAACATTTATGGCCTGTCTGGAGGAAGGGGTGATTAGTGTATGTTTTCTCTTAGGCGATAAGTAAGCTAGATACAATCTTCAAGGTTCCCCTGTCTGGAGAGGGTCTTATCCTTCTGTTGTTGTTTTCATAGGCACTAAACACAGAGTTCAGAGTTCATTGGAAAGGTGGCCGAACATGATCAGCATGAACAGGCCTAAGATGGAGTCCAGGCCCTATGAATTCCTTCTTCATCACCCTATGAAGTGTGTGTGGCAACGTCTCCCCACATGTGCACACATGTTGCAGGAACATCAGTAGCTTTTTAGCAATTTATGTTTTAGGAAAAGCATTCCTTTTCCAAGTAGGCAATAGAGTAAAACTTACCCCTGTGACTTGAGAAACACTATTTTTTTTTAATTAAGAAATGGTCTTTAAATTATTGACCTGCTGCTAAAAATCATCACTTCTACCTAATTTACCAGTATATTCTGAAATACATTTCCTTATCTGAACATTAAGCTCCTTTGTATATGCCTTATTATTATAGACAATAACATAAATAAATAATAATGATAGAATGACAGACTCTTCAGACAAGCTTTAGGTGGCAGAGTTATGGGTAGAAATTATTATATATATATATATATATATATATATATATGTGACCACATATCATATAATAGGTCATATAGATAGAAATCAACCTAGGAAATAAGAAAATCTGGAACTGGCTAATCTTTTTCAAGATTACTGTTTTTAATCAAAGAATGTATATTATTTTTAAAGAGAAATTAAGTACTGAGTCAATTTTAAAGTAAATATCTCTGCTTAAGTATGTCTACAGTAATATTTACCATAAATGCTGTATTAGTTCCTGGAGTTGCTGTAACAAATTATAACAAACCAGACTGCTTTAAACAAAACCAATCACAATATTCACTTCAGTTTCAGAGGTCAGAAGTCCAAAGTCGAAGCGTGGATGGGCCCACCCTTCTCGGGCTCTGGAGAAGAATCTGCTCTCTCCCTCTTCCAGATGGTGGTGACTCTCGGCATCCTTTGACTTGTACTGCATCCCTCTGCTCCATATTCACATAGCCTTCTCTTGGCGTGTCTTCTCTGTGGGTCTGTCTTATCAGTTTACTTGTCATTGGATTCAGGACCCATGGACGAATCAGGATGATCGCCTCTTCCTAAGATCCTTAAGTTGATGACATCTACAAAGATCCTTATTTCAAACAAGGTAACATTCACAGGTTCCAGGGCTTATGACATGGGTATACTTGGCTGGTGGCCACCATTCCACCCACTCCAGATGCTACTGGTTATTACTACAGTAAAATGTTCTTTGCCAAATAATTTTTTAATCATCCTATGCATTATTGCCTGTGTTATGAAGAGATAAGGCATTCTGAAGTGGACATAATAGTTTCCTGTTTTAAACACAGTATTTAACAAATTCACTTGTCCATGAAAACATTAAATATGTAGAAATCTATTTGGACACACTACAGTCCCAAGGAACACATTTGCAGTATGCCAGGTAACATTCATACCTTAAAAAAAGAAAAATGTGAGCTTAAACCGATCTTACTAGCGTATTTCCAGGAAATTTTTAAAGTAAATTTGTCAGTGAGGTTTATGAATATAGATAGATAAAATCTTTCAAAGCCTCAAAGTACCTAACAATTATTAAAAATTATGATGCTGTTTTCAATCAGATCCTTAATTGACTCTGAATTCTGGTGAGCAACTTATTTCCTTAGTAAACCTTATCAGAAGAAACATTTCTTATGGAGATTGTATGGAAAACAATATGAACTTCAATATTTGTTTCTCTTAACTTTAATTTTGACTTTACTCATCCTTAATGTTGAAGTTAGTGTTTAATCAAGGACCACTTCCAACTGCTCAGTCACAGACACATTCACTGTGTGAAAAGTGAAGAGATGCTGTGTTTTTTGAGGATGATGATTGGCCAGTTAAGAGCTACTTAGGTGTTTCACTGTGTCAGCCAAATAATTCTTTCCTCATCAGTGCTTTTGATTATGTGCTTCCTCTAACTCCTGTGCTCACAGAATATAACTCCTGTATTCAGAATATCTGAGTCTCTACAATGTCATTTTTATGATGACCCTAGCAGCTTTTACAAGGACAGAGACAATGGAGGACCAGCACTTACCCACCTCTGCAGTATAGGATTTTGTCCTCCTTTTCTGGTGACTTGAATCTTTAGAGTATAGCATAGTCATTAAAGATAAGCAGTGGTTGAAAACCAGGGGTCACATAACATTTGCATTATGGATGAAGTTTCAAGCAACATTACTCTGTGTGTCATACTCAAGGCAGTGCAGCCTGCATTAGTGGGATGCTGGGTGTCCTGGAAGTGATAAGCTGTTGAGCTACAGAGGATTTATAGTTTCTCTGGCACAATGTATACTCCAAGGGGCAGTGAGATACTACAATAAATGAGGTCTGGCATTTCACTCGCCCCGCTTTCCCTCCAAAACTGTGAGTGATGGACATATCCAAATATTCAGTCACCTAATGGAAAATGATTGGCCATTTAACTTGTCTGTGCAGACATTCCATGGCTTTGCAGTCCGCCATTCAAATGGCAAACTTCTCTGAGGCTTAAGATCAAAGAGCTACTATTATAACCCTGAATTTAAAACTTGAGTCCTACATAAATAGATACCCTTTCAAAGAGAGAAAGAGCAGTAAGTGCACCCACAGTATAAAGTGGCAACTGCATGGAGGAGAGACAGGGAAATCATGTGTCAACCATATTCCTCTACATCAGTCCATGAACACGGAGTAGAGACAAGCTCTCACACCCAGGGAGCTGCAGGCAGAATGCGGGCAAGCTCCTCAAGGGTGGTCTCACCTAGACCAAGTACTGACGATGACAAGACCAGTGCGGGGCCCCTATGTTCATGTAAAGGAGAAGAGGAAGTGGACTCCTGGCTTATGTAAGTGAGGCACAAAGCTCTGAGCCTTAAGAAACCTCCAGTCAAGAGAAGGAAACCTTTCTACACTTCTGCTGGGAATGTAAGTTGGTGCAGCTACTATGGAAAACTGCATGGAGGATCCTCAAAAAACTAAAAATAGAACTATAATATGATCCAGAAATTCCACCTCTGGACATATATCCAGACACACTATAAATGTCCATCAACAGAGGAACTACATATATATGTATATATATGAAAGACAAATGTCATATGATGTCACTTATATGTGGAATCTAAAATATGACACAAACAAATGTATCTATGAAACAGAAACAAAATAAAAGACATAAAAAATAGACTGCTGCTGCCAAGGGGGAGGGGGTGAGAGAGGGTAGAAGTGGAAGTTTGGGATTAGTGGATGCAAACTGGTATTTATAGGATGGATAAACAACAAGTTCCTACTCTATAGTACACAGAACTGCATTCTATATCTATGATAAACCGTAATAGAAAAGACTATGAAAAAGAATGGAATGTATATAAGGACAGCTGTCCATTTATGGCCCACACCCGGATTATTTGGAAGTATTCTCCAATTTCTGTGCAACAGACTACTTTCTTAATGTTCTCTTTCCCTAAGCATCTGATGGTGATTAGAGGTGGAGATTATTTACTAGTTTATTTTTCCTAAGACTTTATTCATAGGAGAATTGTTCATTCACATTATATTGCCTAGTTAAATAATGTCAAATAATAGGAATATTGAAAGAGTGTCACTTTAAAATATAAAAAAAAATTATCAGATTATTTTGAGGTAAACACAGTCATTAAACTTTAGAAGAGCCTTCATGTTTCCCAAAGGAAAAATAAAAAATATATTTTCTAAATACCTTCTAATCAACTTTCCCTGTTTAATCCCAACTCCTCTACTTTCATGTACTGACAAAAAACTTTATGAAATATCCCCTCAACAAAGTTTGTTATAGAAGAGAGGGAATTTCAAGTAGAACAAAACCCTTGTGCAAAAACAAAATAGCAGTATGTGTGTTTGCACGTGCATGTGTACTTGTTGAGCATGACTGTAGCCCAAAGTGATGTGAAAGAGATTCTACAGAGAAGACTGAAAAGATAGAGAAGTTCACTTAAAGAGAAAATGAGCTTGATTATTTAGGAGAATGTCCAAATTAGAGGTTAATAAAATCTGTTTAGGCAGAGGCAACTAAGATTTTATTTAAAATAAACTGTAATAGAATATATCAGATTTTGTCACAAAAGCAAGATAATTCATTTGTGAAAACTTTGTTTGATGATAGATAGAATAAATACATCAGCTCAGTTCCATTCAATCACTCAGTTGTGTCTGACTCTTTGCGACCCCATGAATTGCAGCACGCCAGGCCGCCCTGTCCATCACCAACTCCCGGAGTTCACACAGACTCACATCCATTGAGTCAGTGATGCCATCCAGCCATCTCATCCTCTGTCGTCCCCTTCTCCTCCTGCTCCCAATCCCTCCCAGCATCAGAGCCTTTTCCAATGAGTCAACTCTCTGCATGAGGTGGCCAAAGTATTGGAATTTCAGCTTTAGCATCAGTCCTTTCAATGAAAACCGAGGACTGATCTCCTATAGAATGGACTGATTGGATCTCTTTGGAGTCCAAGGGACTCTCAAGAGTCTTCTCCAACACCACAGTTCAAAAGCATCAATTTTTCAGTGTTCAGCTTTCTTCACAGTCCAACTCTCACATCCATACATGACCACAGAAAAAACCATAGCCTTGACTAGATGGACCTTTGTTGGCAAAGTAATGTCTCTGCTTTTTAATATGCTATCTAAGTTGGTCATAACTTTCCTTCTAAGGAGGAAGCATCTTTTAATTTCATGGCTGCAATCACACTCTGCCATGATTTTGGAGCCCCCCAAAATAAAGTCTGACACTGTTTTCACTGTTTCCCCATCTATTTCCCTTGAAGTGATGGGACCAGATGCCATGATTTTAGTTTTTTTAATGTTGAGCTTTAAGCCAACTTTTTCACTCTCCACTTTCACTCTCATCAAGAGGATTTTTAGTTCCTCTTCACTTTCTGTCATAAGGGTGGTGTCATTTGCATATCTGAAGTTATTGATATTTCTCCCAGCAATCTTGATTCCAGCTTGTGCTTTTTCCAGTCCAGCATTTCTCATGATGTACTCTGTATATAAGTTAAATAAACAGGGTGACAATATACAGCCTTGACATACTCCTTTTCCTATTTGGAACCAGTCTGTTGTCCCATGTCCAGTTCTAACTGTTGCTTCCTGGCCTGCATATAGGTTTCTCAAGAGGCAGGTCAGGTGGTCTGGTATTCCTATCTCTTTCAGAATTTTCCACAGTTTATTGTGATCCACATAGTCAAAGGCTTTGGCATAGTCAATAAAGGAGAAATAGATATTTTTCTGGAACTCTCTTGCTTTTTTGATGATACAGTGGATGTTGGCAATTTGATCTCTGGTTCCTCTACCTTTTCTAAAACCAGCTTGAACATCTGAAAGTTCACGGGTCATGTATTGCTGAAGCCTGGCTTGGAGAATTTTGAGCATTACTTTACTAGCGTGTGAGATGAGTGCAATTGTGTGGTAGTTTGCACATTCTTTGGCATTACCTTTCTTTGGGATTGGAATGAAAACTGACCTTTTCCAGTCCTGTGGCCTGGACTGGAAGTTTTCCAAATTTGCTGGCATATCGAGTGGAGCACATTCACAGCATCGTTTTCAGGATTTGGAATAGCTCAACTGGAATTCCATCACCTCCACTAGCTGTGCTCGTAGTGATACTTTCTAAGGCCCACTTGACTTCACATTCCAGGATGTCTGGCTCTAAGTCAGTGATCACACCATCGTGATTATCTGAAGATCTTTTTTGTATGGCTCTTCTGTGTATCCTTGCCACCTCTTATTATTATCTTCTGTTTCTGTTAGGTCCGTACCATTTCTGTCCTTTATCGAGCCCATCTCTGCATGAAATGTTCCCTTGATATCTCTAATTTTCTTGAAAAGATCTCTAGTCTTTCCCATTCTGTTGTTTTCTTCTATTTCTTTGCACTAATCACTAAGGAAGGCTTTCTTTTCTCTCCTTGCTATTCTTTGGAATTCTGCATTCAGATGCTTATATCTTTCCTTCTCTCCTTTGCTTTTTGCTTCTCTTCTTTTCACAGCTATTTGTAAGGCCTCCCCAGACAGCCATTTTGCTTTTTTGCATTTCTTTTCCATGGGGATGGCCTTGATCCCTGTCTCCTGTACAATGTCATGAACCTCATTCCATAGTTCATCAGGCACTCTATTTATCAGATCTAGGCCCTTAAATCTATTTCTCACTTCCACTGTATAATCATAAGGGATTTGATTTAGGTCATACTTGAATGGTCTAGTGGTTTTCCCTACTTTCTTCAATTTAAGTCTGAATTTGGCAATAAGGAGTTCATGATCTGAGCCACAGCCAGCTCCCGGTCTTGTTTTTGCTGACTGTATAGAGCTTCTCCATCTTTGGCTGCAAAGAATATAATCAATCTGATTTCGGTGTTGACCCTCTGGTGATGTCCACGTGTAGAGTTTTCTCTTGTGTTTCTGGAAGAGTGTGTTTGCTATGACCAGTACGGTCTCTTGGCAAAACTTTATTAGCCTTTGCCCTGCTTCATTCCATATTCCAAGGCCAAGTTTGCCTCTTACCCCAGGTGTTTCTTGACTTCTTCTTTTGCATTCCAGTCCCCTATAATGAAAAAGACATCTTTTTGGGGTATTAGTTCTAAAAGGTCTTGTAGTTTTTAATAGAACCATTCAACTTAAGCTTCTTCAGCATTACTGGTTGGGGCATAGGCTTGTTTTATTGTGATATTGAATGGTTTGCCTTGGAGACAAACAGAGATTATTCTGTCGTTTTTGAGATTGCATCCAAGTACTGCGTTTTGGACTCTTTTGTTGACCATGATGGCTACTCCATTTCTTCTAAAGGATTCCTGCCCACAGTAGTAGATATAATGGTAATCTGAATTAAATTCACCCCTTCCCTTCCATTTTAGTTCACTGATTCCTAGAATGTCGATGTTCACTCTTGCCATCTCCTGTTTGACCACTTCCAATTTGCCTTGCCAGGTTCCTATGCAATATTGCTCTTTACAGTATCAGACCTTGCTTCTTTCACCAGTCACATCCATAACTGGGTATTGTTTTTGCTTTGGCTTCTTTCCTTTATTCTTTCTGGAGTTATTTCTCCACTGATCTCCAGTAGCATATTGGGCATCTACTGACCTGGGGAGTTTCTCTTTCAGTATCCTATCATTTTGCCTTTTCATACTGTTCATGGGGTTCTCAAGGCAAGAATACTGAAGTGGTTTGCCATTCCCTTCTCCAGTGGACCACATTCTGGCAGACCTCTCCACCATGATCCACCCTTCTTGGGTGGCCCCACATGGCATGGCTTAGTTTCATTGAGTTAGCCAAGGCTGTGGTCCATGTGATCATATACACATGTAAATACATACAGATGGTAGAGTAACCGTGTGTGTTTATACAGACAGTAGGGTAAAATATATTCTGAACTGTTCTAATGAACAAGTTTGAAGAGCATTACTGTAGAAAGATGAAAAGATGTTTATCCATACCTCATTACTATCTGCTTCTCATTTAAATTCATTAAATTAAATATTAGAATGTGGGAGAATCATATGCAATTAAATCTCAAAAGAACAATAACAATCATATGTTCATCATTCACAATTTCAAGTTTATGAGGTAGAAGCTGGGCATGCGATGCAAGTGTGTGACCAAGGGCAAACAAAGGGCAGAAGGGCTGCAACCCAAGTTCAAGTCACACTCCCTATCCTGCCAGTTACCATTATTATCAAGCTAACTTAAAAAAATGTCAGGGCTGGAAAACATCTCTTTTGCTATCTATAAAATACAAAATTGTCATTAAAAAAGTAATGACAAAGACAATATATCCTTTGTTGTAGGAAATCTAAACTTTATAGAGTGGTTATTTCTTTTAATTCCAGAAAGTGCATGTTCCTGGGACCACATTTACCATACCTGCCTGTTTTTATATCGCATCATTTGTTGATGCTCTGGGTATTGTTGTCACTTTGAGTCTCCTATCCAGAAATGCCACTTAAACACAGAAAGTTGAGCTTGTGTAGCTTAAACAGTAATTTAAACAGTGACTTTGGACTTGGTATGATTGTTGCAAGTGTTATGAATTATTTTTTCTATAGGCAACAACTTGACCCTGGCAACTTACATAATACATTACCTGCTGGCAAGAATCCAAGGGCAAAAAGAAGTGCTTGGAGAAAAGAATATATCAGCTCAGCAGTTTTATAGTCAGTAAAATGTGGAAGAACCAAGTAGGCTCTCAAAAGAAATCAGCACAGCAAATGCTTTTGTACCACAGTCTGATTTTATATAATAAATTAAAAATATAAAATATATAATTGAATATGTTTTATACCACCAATAAGTGATCTGTGAGGGAAAATGTATTTGTAAAATTTATGGTGGTAAATAATGCATTGCTTAGTCTTTAAAAATATCTCCTTTGAATATACATATATATATATGTATGTATATATATATTTATATTTATATATATATAAATATAAATTATGGGCTTCCCTGGTAGCTCAGCTTGTAGAGAATCTACCTGCCTTGGAGGAGACCCTTGTTCAATTCCTGGGTCAGGAAGATCCCCTGGAGAAGGGATAGGGTATCTACTCCAGTGTTCCTGGGCTTCCCTGGTGGCTCAGATGGTAATCTGCCTGTAATGCAGGAGACCTGGATTCAATCCCTGGTTTGGGAAGATCCCCTGGAGGAGGGCATGGAAACCCACTTCAGTAATTTTATCTGGAAAATCCCATGGACAGAGGAACCTGGTGGGTTACAGTCCATCCAAAGGGCCACAAAGAATCTGATGTGACCTAAGGGATGTAGCACGTAGACACACATATATAATTATAAACATTATAATATATAATAAAACAGTGAAAAAGTATGCTTGGTACTTAAAATTTATTTGTAAGAATTTTATTGTGTGGTATGTGAAAGAATTAAAATATACAAAGTTATTCATTTTTCTAGTATACACTCAAGGTAATATTTTCTATTCTAAATATATTTATGTAATATTCATGAGTTTCTTAGTGTAATTATAATTACAAAAAAAGAGGGAAAGGTTGTAGAGATGAAAAAAGGGTAAATCAGACTATATAAAAGTATGATTATTGTTTTGAAGTTTTAATTTTTATAAAATTCAGAACACTGCAAAGGTTAACATAAAAATTCTTCACTCATCACAAAATTTTTCACAATTATTGTTTTATACATTTGCTTGCTTCATCAATCATAAAGGAAATCAATCCTGAATATTCATTGGAAGGACTGATGCTGAACCTGAAGCTCCAATACTTTGGCCACCTGATGTGAAGAGACAATTCACTGGAAAAGACCCTGATGCTGGGAAAGATTGAAGGCAAGAAGAAAAGGGGACGACAGAGGATGAGAAGGTTGAATGGCATCACTGACTCAATGGATATGAGTTTGAGCAAACTCCGAGCAATAGAGAAGGACAGGGAAGCCTGGCGTGCTGCCAGTCCATGGGGTTCCAAAGAATGAGACCAGACTTAGCAGCTGAACAACAGCATTTGCTTCAGAGTTTTTGAAGATACATTTACTTTTGTCACTTGGTGCATCAGTGAAATACACATAATTATTGCATGTGTTTTCAATATTTTCAACATAATCTTATAAAGTGCTGTGTTGTGTACCTTTCTTTTTTGCTCTGATATGTTCATACAATGTATCCAATAGTGAAAGCAATGGGGTTCAATCATTTGAGTTGCTGTCTAGAGCTCCATCATAAGAATATAGCATGACAAATATTTTTTTTTACTTCCTTTTCATAATGAGTTAGATTGTTTTTAATTTGCCAGAGTGAGTGAGTGAGTGAGTGAAGTTGCTCAGTCATGTCCGACTCTTTGTGACCCCATGGACTGTAGCCTACCAGGTTCCTCAGTCCATGGAATTTTCCAGGCAAGAGTACTGGAGTGGGTTGCCATTTCCTTCTCCAGAACAGCAACTCAAACATTTGTTTCTGTCTCTACTTGCACCTGGGCTTCCCTGGTGGCTCAGAGGGTAAAGCGTCTGCCTGAAATGAGGGAGACCTGGGTTCAATCCCTGGGTCAGGAAGATCCCCTGGAGAAGGAAAAGGCAACCCACTCTGGTACTCTTGCCTGGAAAATCCCATGGACGGAGAAGCCTGGTAGGGCTACAGTCCATGGGGTCACAAAGAGCGACTTCACTTTCACTTTCTTTCTACTTGCACCTCGTTAAGAAATCCTCCAGCACAGATGCTCAGCTGGGGCTGCTGCCCATGCTAGAACATGCGGTCCACTCTGTTAGGAGGCAGGTCTACACTGTTGACTTGAAAATAAAAGGGATTGCATCCAACTTAAACTCGTATCAAACTCACACAAACATTTCCATTCCTTCACGTTGATGTCTCATCTGTTGGTTTTCAATGTTTCTGCCCTTAAATTAATATTAAAAGGGCTTCCCAGGTGATTCTAAAGGTAAAGAATCCAGCTGCCAATGCCAGAGATGCAAGAAATGAGGGTTTGATCTCTGGGCAAGGAAGATCCCCTGGAATAGGAAATGGCAACCCACTCCAATATTCTTTCCTGGAGAATCCCATGGACAGAGGAGCCTGGCGGGCTATAGTCCATGGGGCCACAGAGAGTTGGATGCAACTAAGCACAGCACATAGCACAGCAAGGTTAAAAATCTATTTAATTCACAGTTCAATAATTACTGTGAGATTTCCCTTTGTAAACTTAGTCACATTATAGTTCACTTTTCTATTAATATACTTTTGATATATTTTATCTGGCTTCCTATTAATTTGGTTGCTTATCTTATGGCTTTGTAAAAATGTTCATAATATGTGCTAACTCAATGATCCCAATATTATTTCAACATGTAGTTGATATAAAATTATTGAGACTTTTTTTTTTTAATTTTATACAAACTAGTCAAAATCTGGTATGTATTTTAGGTTTTAAACTATTCTTCATTATTTTCTACCTCTGTTAATTGTCACATAAAATTGTAAGATATTTAAGGTCACAGCATGATGCTTTGATTCATATATTCATTGTAAAGGATTCCTCCATGTTGTTAACGCATTCATCACCTCTTATATTCACATTTTATCTTTTTTTTTTTATGAGAACCTTTAGTCTACTTTCTTAGGAAATTCTATTAAGCAGTACACTGTTATGAATTGTAGTCAGCATGCTTTACATTAGATCCTCAGACTATGTTCATCCTACACTGAAAGTCTTTACCCTTTTCTCAGCCTCCTTTTATTTCCCGCACCCTCAGTCCCTGGCAGTCACTTGTCCATCCTCTGTTTCCATGAGTTTGACTTTTTTTAAATTCCACACTAAGTGAAACCTGAAGTCTTTGTCTTTCTTTGTCTGGCTTATTTCACTTAGCAGAGTGCCCTTCAACTATGCTAAAAACAGATTCGATATAAAATTATCTGTTTTTTTTTTGGGGGGGGGTCATTTCTTTGTTCGTTCATTGAAGTGAAAATAAAAGCAAAAGTCGCTCAGTCCTGTCTGACTCTTTGTGAGCTCATGGACGGTAGCCTGCCAGGCTCATCTGTCCATGGAATTCTCCAGACAAAAACGCTGGAGTGGGTAGCCATTCCCTTCTCCAGGGGATCTTCCCAACCCAGAGATTGAACCCAGTTTTCATGTATTTCAGACTGATTCTTTACCGTCTGAGCCACCAGGGAAGCCCAAGTCAGATATTTTATGTTAAATGTGTTATCATTGTCTGTTTCTTATTTCCTAAAATTGAACAGTGTATATGTATATGAACTTGTATATGACATACTTTTCATTTTACTGTATGTTTTCCTTATGTTTAATGTCTGTGTCTAGAAAATAATCTTACTTTGAAAGGTTCTCTCTTTTTTTTTTGATAAAAAATGTTGATCTTGATCATTATTATATTGATTCTTTTAATTTTCTTTATCTAAGAATGCCATGCTGTTCAGTTTTTAATATAAGCTTCTGTATTTTGGAATAATGAGGAAGTATTACATACAACAAAGAGAGTCCCTGTGATCCCTTCACCTACTTTCCCTGATGATAAATTCTACAGAACCATGGCACATATTTCAAAATCAAGAAAACAACATGGGACAGTCACCATGAACTAAAATCCAAACTCTTTTCAGATTTGACTTACTTTTCCACTAATGTCCTTTTCTTCCAAGGCCCCATGTAAGACGCCGTGTTGCGTTTGGCCATTGTGGTTCCTTCCTCTCTTGTGTGACCACTTCTCTCTACCGCCTTGTTCTTCACCATCTTGACAAATTAGAAAAATAGTATTCTGATATTTTGTAGATTGCTTCACAACTTAGGTTAATCTGATGTTTTTTCATGACTGAACTACGTTTTGTGTTGTTATAAGAAAGAAGCTTATGCAATGAGGTACTTGATATCAAAAGACATACGATAGCAACAGGACTTATTACAGATGACGTTAAACTGACCTCTTGGCTAAGGTGGGGTCTATCAGGTTTTTCTATTACGAAGCTACTATTTTCACTTTTCCGTACTCTAATTCAGGGAGCAAGTCACTAAATCCAGCCAGCGTGCAGGGGTAGGGACAGAGAATTAAGCCCGCCTCCTGGAGTAGGGGAGGGTATTTATATACATTTCATGGATTGCCTCTATAAGGAAGATTTGGTTTTGTTTTTTTTCTCCCATTTATTTATATATTTGATAATATTACTACTACTGCTACTGCTAAGTTGCTTCAGTCGTGTCCAACTCTGTGCGACCCCATAGACGGCAGCCCACCGGGCTCCCCCGTCCCTGGGATTCTCCAGGCAAGAACACTGGAGTGGGTTGCCATTTCCTTCTCCAATGCATGAAAGTGAAAAGTGAAACTGAAGTCGCTCAGTCGTGTCTGACTCTTAGCGACCCCATGGACTGCAGCCCACCAGGCTCCTCCATCCATGGGATTTTCCAGGCAAAGGTACTGGAGTGGGTGCCACTGCCATTTGTTTGTTCAGGGTACAGTTCTTTAGTGTGGTTGTTTTTGTTGTGGTTGCTTAAATTTGTTTAACTTTGACCATCAGGAGTTCCTTGAGGTAGTTTCCCCACCATTTTGATATACATCCATCCTTAGGTTTTTATACATTTTCATAAAATAAGACACTATTCATGCTGCAGGATCATCTTATATTTTCCATGCCAGAACCCTAGGACCAGTCATTCCTCCAAGACACACCAGCCCCTTGTATTTGAAGGACAATATTAGAAATTGAGTTTGGGATACTGGATGATTCTGTTGCTGGTGCGATGCTATTTCATAGACTCTCCTGCTGCTCAATTCTAATTTGCGAATTATTTTAATAATTTTTTAATGTTAAACCCTCTACCAGCAACCTCAAGCTAACCCTTTGAGCTCTTCATTATTCACATTTCTAATATATAAAATATTGATAATAGTATTGTTTTCCTCTTAGATTTGTTGTTAATAAATAAAATTATATATTTGAAGTATGTTGGATTGTTAATACTACACAATGATTCCTTTAGTATTATTTATATTTTTAACTTCTAACATAGATACTGACAGCATGTACATGGCAGAACTCAACTTTTTAGTTATTTGATTTATTCATTTATACCAGTGCAATATGAAATTCTTCTTTAATTTTTGGAGATCTTCACACTCACTATGCAATTGTTTCACTTTAAATTTTCATATTTTTAGACTATGATTTAGGTGCATTTGATTTAGTACATTATATATAATTAATAGACTATTTTAATTATTAAGTAATATGCTTAATAGAGCTATAGATATTAAATATTATTTTCTCATATTTTTAGCATATATCTTCTCAGATTTGCTATGCATTTTCTTTTGGTTTGTATTTATTTTGTATACTATTTTTTTCTAGCACTTGCAATCCTTCTGTGCTAGATTTGCTTCAGGTTTTGTTTGTCCTGTCTGATCATTTCTATTCTCAAATACATATTTTAAAAATTAACAATTTATGTTATTAAGACAATTCTTATGGAGGTCATTGTTCCTTTACTGGGTCCTGGTGCACACAAGCTTTGTTTGTGCCATCTGAATGACTCTTTGAAGTTTTATTTTATTTTTTAATATAAATTTATTTATTTTAATTGGAGGTTAATTACTTTACAATATTGTATTGGTTTTGCCATATATAACATGAATCCACCATGGGTGTACACGTGTTCCCCATCCTGAAGCCCCCTCCCACCTCCCTCCCCATACCATCCCCCTGGGTCATCCCAGTGCCCCAGCCCCAAGCATCCAGTATCATGCATCAAACCTGGACTGGCGATTCATTTCATATATGATATTATACATGTTTCAATTCCATTTCCCCAAATCATCCCACCCTGTCCCACAGAGTCCAAAAGACTGTTCTATACATCTGTGTCTCTTTTGCTGTCTCACATACAGAGTTATCATTACCATCTTTCTAAATTCCATCTATATGCGTTAGTATACTGTACTGGTGTTTTTCTTTCTGGCTTACTTCACTCTGTATAATAGGC
Organism: Bos indicus x Bos taurus; assembly: GCF_003369695.1. Lineage (NCBI taxonomy): Eukaryota > Metazoa > Chordata > Mammalia > Artiodactyla > Bovidae > Bos > Bos indicus x Bos taurus. The sequence continues at coordinate 116,322,903 of NC_040079.1, forward strand.
TCCAGTTTCATCCACCTCATTAGAACTGATTCAAATGTATTCTTTTTAATGGATGAATAATATTCCATTATGTATATGTACCACAGCTTTCTTATTCACTCGTCTACTGATGGACATCTAGGTTGCTTCCATGTCCTGGCTATTATAAACAGTGCTGTGATGAACACTGGGGTACAGGTGTCTCTTTCAATTCTGGTTTCCTCGGTGTGTATGCCCAGTAGTAGGATTGCTGTGTCATAAGGCAGTTCTATTTCCAGTTTTTTACTGTTCTCCATAGTGGCTGTACTAGCTTGCATTCCCACCAACAGTGTTAAGAGGGTTCCCTTTTCTCCACACCCTCTCAAGCATTTATTGCTTGTAGACTTTTGGATCACAGCCATTCTGACTGGTGTGAAATGGTACCTCATTGTGGTTTTGATTTGCATTGCTCTGATAATGAGTGATGTTGAACATCTTTTCATGTGTTTGTTAGCCATCTGTATGTCTTCTTTGGAGAAATGTCTGTTTAGTTCTTTAGCTCATTTTTTGATTGGGTCATTTATTTTTCTGGAGTTGAGCTGTAGGAGTTGCTTGTATATATTTGAGATTAGTCCTTTGTCAGTTGCTTCATTTGCTATGGACACCTTATCTTTGACAAAGGAGGCAAGAATATACAATGGAGAAAAGACAATCTCTTTAACAAGTGGTGCTGGGAAAACTGGTCAACCACTTGTAAAAGAATGAAACTAGAACAATTTGTAACACCATACACAAAAATAAACTCAAAATGGATTAAAGATCTAAATGTAAGACCAGAAACTATAAAACTCTTAGAGGAGAACATAGGCAAAACACTCTCCGACATAAATCTCAGCACAATCCTCTATGACCCATCTCCCAGAATATTGGAAATAAAAGCAAAAATAAACAAATGGGACCTAATTAAAATTAAAAGCTTCTGCACAACAAAGGAAACTATAAGCAAGGTGAAAAGACAGCCTCCAGAATGAAGTTTGATTTTAAACATAATTGCACCCCTCCTACCTTTTTGCTGTGGCTTCTTTTTTGCCCTTGAACATGGATATCTTTTTCTGGTGGCTTTCAACGTTCTCCTGTCGATGGTTGTTCGGCATTTAGTTGCAAGTTTGGTGTTCTCACAGGAGAAGATAAATACACATGCTTCTTCAAAGAAAAGTGAAAGGCAAAGGAAAAAGGAAAAGTATACCCACATGAATGTAGAGTTCCAAAGAATAGCAAGGAGGGATAAGGATGTCTTCTTAAGTGAACAATGCAAAAAAAAAAAAATAGAGGAAAAAAATAGAATGTGAAAGACTAGATACCTCTTCAAGAAAATTAGAGATACCAAGGGAACTTTTCATGTAAAGATGGGCACAATAAAGGACAGAAACATTATGGACCTAACAGAAGCAGCAGAGATTAAGAAGAGGTAGCAAGAATACACAGAAGAGGGCCTTATGAAGCATTACTATGAACAAAGCTAATGGAGATGCTGGAATTCCAGCTGAGCGATTTTAAACCCTAAAAGATGATGCTGTTAAAGGGCTACACTCAATATGCCAGCAAATTTGGAAAACTCAGCAGTGGGCACAGGATTGGAAAAGAGCAGTTTTCATCCTGTGCTGTGTGTGCTTAGTTGCTCAGTTGTGTCCTCCACTATCTTCCAGAGTTTGCTCAAAACATCTCCATTGAGTCGGTGATGCTTCCTAACCTTCTCATCCTGTGCTGCTCCCCTCTTCATTTTCCATCAATCCTTCCCAGCATCAGGGTTTTTCCAGTGTTTTTGAGCTGTTTCTTGGCATCAGGTGGCCAGATATTAGAGCTTCAGCTTCAACATCAGTCTTTTCAATAAGTATTCAGGGTTGATTTCCTTTAGGATGGTCTGGCTTGAACTCCTTCCAGTCCAAGGGGCTCTTAAGAGTCTTCTCCAGCTCCACAATTCGAAAATATGAATTCTTTGGTGCTCAGCATTCTTTATGATCCAACATGCATCTCTGTATGTGACTACTCAGAAAACCATTGTTTTAAGAATAAGGAATTTTATCATCAAAATGATGTCTCTGCTTTTTAATATGCAGTCTAGGTTTGTCATAGCTTTCCTTCCAAGGAGAATGCATCTTTTAATTTCATGACTACAGTCACCATCTGCAGTGACTTTGAAGACCAAGAAAATAAAATCTGTTGCTGTTTCCACTTTTTCCCCTTCTTTTTGCCATGAAGTGACAGAACTGGATGCCAAGATCTTAGTTGTTTGAATGTGGAGTTTTAAGCTATCTTTTTCACTGTCCTCTTTCACACTCCTTAAGAGGTTTTTTAGTTCCTCTTCACTTTCTGCCATCAGAGTGGTATCATTTGCATACTTAAGGTTGTTGATATTTCTCCTGGCAATCTTGTTCAAACTTGTGGCTTATGCAGCCTGGCATTTGGCATGATGTATGGGCTTCCCTGGTGGCTCAGATGGTAAGGAATCTGCCTACAATGTGGAAGACCTGAGTTTGATTCCTGGGTTGGGAAGATCCCTTGGAGAAAGGAATGGCAACCCACTCCAGTATTCTTGAATCCCATGGACAGAAGATGCTGCTGCTGCTGCTAAGTCACTTCATTTGTGTCCGACTCTGTGCGACTCCATAAACGGCAGGCCACAAGGCTCCCCCATCCCTGGGATTCTCCAGGCAAAAATGCTGGAGTAGGTGGACAGAGGATACTGGTGGGCTATAGTCCATGAGTTCACAAAGAGTTGGACACAACTAACTGGCCAAGCAGCAGCATGCTGCACATAAATTAAATCAATAGGGTGACAATATACAGCCTTGTCGTACTCCTTTCCCAATTTTGAACCAGTCAGTTGTTCTATGTAAACTTCTAACTGTTGCTTCTTAACCCACAAACAAGTTTCTCAGGAGGCAGGTAAAGTGGTCTGGTACTCTCATCTCTAAGAATTTTCCACATTCTGTTGTGAGCCACACGATCAAAGGCTTTAGTGTAGCCAGTGAAGAAGTAGATGTTTTTCTGGAATTCCCTTGCTTTCTCCATGGTCCAGAAACTGTTAGCAATTTGATCTCTGTTTCCTCTGCCTTTTCTAAACCCTCTTGTACATCTGGAAGTTCTCAGTTCACTTGAATGATTTTGAGCCTAACCTTAATAGCATGTCAAATGAGCACAATTGCATGGTAGTTTGAGCATTCTTTATCATTGCCCTTCTTTGGGATTGGAATGAAACCTGACCTTGTAAATTGATATTGAGAAATACATGTGATCAAATTGGACTAAATAAAGCATATGAAAGTCAAAATTTAGATATTTTCTTTTTTCTTTATTTAAATAGATTTTTTTTTCTTTTTCTTTCTTTTTTTCTTTTTTTGCTGAACTTACAGGACTGCTGTCTAGGAGAGATTAACACTGAAGTTTTTCCATCTCAATCTTGATAGCGGTGTGCTCTTCTATTCATGGAAATGCATTATTTTATCATGGCTGTATTTGTGGCTAGGAGATTCAATAAGACTGAACAGGCGGTTCATCAGTTCACATAGAAAATACTTTGAATTTCAAAATTGTTTCTTTTTAAAAAATCACTTCTTTGACCTGCACTTGGGATCTTTATTAACTATCCACATTATGGATCTACAACTGAGATTGCTGTTTTCCTTCATCCATTATTTTGTGAAAGGTGGCTCCTCCATGGCCCCAGTTACATTTATCACACTTTTAAAATTATGTGTCCATTGTCTACTCTGTCAGAAATGTGTGGCTTATTCACTTTAAAAAGATATATATCCAGAGCTCCATATAGTAAGTCTTTATATCACTGTAAGTGCTCAACACACATTTACTGAGTGACCGAATGGCTACATTAATGAATAATTAGTCAATGCCCCATCAAGTGATGCTGACTGAGTACAGTGTAACTCTCACACTCTCATAGTCTCATTTGTATCTCAATTCTGCCTTCTTCTTAAAATCTCATCTTTTCAAAAGGGGAACAATCACAAATCTAAGTGAGGAAAGAAACCTTGGCTTGATAGAACCTATCAGTAAAATCCAAGCTGGTATCATTGCAAAGACCAATTCTGCAGGCATGTCTCCCTAACAGTTAAGGTCTAACAAGATGGCTAGACATAGATACTATTAGGCTAAAGTATGTTCCATTTTATGAAAAATCAGTTATCCTTAGCATTCTAGACAATAACAATTTTCTGACTTTAAGTACCAGTGTTAACATGTCCGACTCTTTGTGACCCATGGACTGTAGCCCACAAGGCTGCTTTGTCCATGGAGTTTTTCATGAAAGAATACTGGAATTGGTTGTCATTTCTTTCTCCAGGGGAACTTCCTGGCCCAGGGATCCAACTCAAGTCTCCTGCATCTCCTGAATTGGCAAGTGGATTCTTTACCTCTGTGCCACCTAGGAAACCTAACAGTGTTAACACATCCTTGTCCTTTTAAGAACGGACTCCACCATGTCTTTATTGTTTCTTTTCCAAAATCCTTAAGGATGCTTATTTCAAAATAATTTGTAATTCTCCATTAACTCATCATTTGTTTATCCATCTCAATCTTGATAGCAGTTTAGCAGATGCATTTTATTTTCAGATGGATAAATTTGATGAATTCATAATTCATCATATTTTTCAGAAAGATCGATAACATCATATTGATTCCATTCAATGGAAGTTTTTCAAAGATATTGACATTTGAGATTACTTTTAGAATTATTGGGCTTCTCTGAAGTCCCACTGGGTAAAACATCTTCTTGTCAATGCAGGAGAAACAGGAGATACAGGTTTGATCATTGGATCAGGAAGATGCCCTGCAGGAAGAAATGGCAACCCACTCCAGTATTTTTGCCTAAAAACCCATGGACAGAGGAACCTGTCAGGCTACAGTCCATGGTGTCGCAAAGAGTGGGACACAACTGAGCACACACACACTTAGAATTATTTAATGTTATCCTCAAAATAAGCATACCTGATGACATTATTTTCAGAGAGCAACATACTAATAAATGCCCTTAAGTCAGTTATGAAGGACATTGGCTTTTTTCTCAATATTATATGGGGATTTTTCAAATTTCACATTTAGTTCTAATTCTGTAAATCAGCAATATGTTCAAACATTCTTGACTGTTGTCCATGTTTTAAAAAATTGTGTGGTGGGTTGGAAGTTTCCTAAGGTAAAAAAAAAAAAAAATGTTAAACTTAAAGAGAAGACAGTAACAACACAAAAGTACTTATAGAGAAAAACACATGTAGAACAAAATCTTTCAATTACAGGAGTGAAATCAAGTAGTAAGCTCAGATAATTAAAAGATGCTTAAGTTACATTGAGATAATTTTGGAGTTAGAAAATCAGTTTACAATACTGAAGTCTGTTAGCCTCTTCACCCACTGATGCCACATGGTGGCTTTTGTCTCCATGCTGAAGTGTTGGGCACAGAGGATGTAAAGGCACAGGTGTGCAAAGACATGTTCATACCTGTTCTCTGGTAGGAGCAGAATGCTTGCCACCCCAGCAAATAAGAAATCATTGTAACTTTTTACATCCCTGTGATAAATATGGGAAAAAAAGACAAGTGAAATAACAATGGGTGAAATGATGATCTTTAAATATAAAATTGAGGAAACAATATAGAGAAGAACTAACACCTGAAGGAATAGATTTGATGAACGAGTTAGAAGGAAACTCTGGTATGATTAGACTATATATCTTGAAAAGTCACATATACTTAAAGAAAGTATCTGAACAAAAATTAAAAATAAAAATTACACATCACAAATTTATCTATATATCTCAATGGATGAGCTATGTAACCAAATAGATAAATCAATATAGGAACAAAGCAAAATTATAATTATGATTATTATTATTGATAATATTATTGTTTCTAATTAGTTTACATAGAACAAAGATGCTATATAACATGAAGTATACATAACATAGATAAAATATCTTCCTGAAGAAATAAACTTTAGAGTAAAAATGCATATGAAATATATACCTATATCTCTATCTCTGTGTACGGCTAGTGACTGGGGCATGTTGTTTGTTGTTTAGTTGCTAAGTCATGTCCAACTCTTTTGCAAACTCAAGGACTGCTGACCATGCTCCTCTGTCATGGAATTTCCCAGGGAAAAATACTGGAGTGGGTCACCATATCCTTCTCCAAGGGATATTCCCTCCTCAGGGATCTAACCCACATCTTCTGTGTCTCCTGCATTGGCAAGCAGATCCTTTACTTCTGACTCACCAGGGAAGCCCAGTGATTGAAGCATGTTGTTGCTCCGTGGCTAAGTTATGTCCGAGTTTGTGATCCCAAGGACTACAGCATGCCAGGCTACTCTACCCTCAACTATCTCACAGGGTTTGCTCAAATTCATATGTTTTGAGTCAGTGATGCTATCTAACCATCTCATCCTCTGCCACAACCTTCTCCTTTTGCCTTCAATCTTTCCCAGCATCAGAGTCTTTTTCAATCATGCATACTAGCATACACATGTTGGATGGGATTTGGAGCATCAGTTCTTTGTGGTTTTGAATTCAAAACATCAGAAACAAAGGAGAAAATACATGATAAAATAAAACATATAAACTATTTAATATCAGGAAAGTTAAGTTAGTTAATTAGTTGTGCCTCTTAAAACATATCAGTGATACTGATAAAAATAAAATCTAACTAGATATACTATAAATCACATAAAACGGTTAAAAGTAGAGGAATAAAAATGATCTACAAAAGGCGCATGCTGACAAGAGGAATATAGACCTAACTTAATGTAGAGAAAATATATCTCAAGTTTAAAAGGAAAGGAAACGTATTTAATATTGACAAATTTTTGTTTTTCTCCAAGATGACAAGAATCCAAGAATCAAGATTCTTAATACTTTCAATGCCAGAGTTTCAAATCACACATACAAAAACACTAGAAAGAAAATGAGAATTCGACAAATCATTAATCAGGAGTAGCTTTAACATACCTCTTCAAGAAAAGACAGATTAACATATTAAAAAATAAATACAGGTTTGAATATACATTAAAGAGAGTGTTTATGTTATCACTTCCATACTCTTATGTTGTATTTACTTTCAACACTTATGTTAAAATCGGATAGCAAGTTTTAAGGAAAAACACATTTAAGGAAAATATTTGCTGTTCAGTCACTCAGTCTTGTCTAAGTTGATGACTCCATGGACTGCAACATGCCAGGCTTCCACGCCCTTCACTATTTCTTGAAGTTTGGTCAAACTCATGTCCATTGAGTCAATGATGCCACCCAGCTGTCTCATCCTCTGTCCCCCCTCACCCTTCTTCTCCTGTCCTCAATCATTCCCAGATCAGAGTCCTTTCCAATGAGTCCTTTCTCTTCGCATCAGGTAATGAAAATACTGAAGCTTCAGCCTCAGAGTTAGTCCTTCCCATGGATATTCAAGGTTGATTTATCTTATGATTAATTGGCTTGACCTCCTTGCAGTTCAAGAGACTCTCAAGATCTCCAGCACCACAGTTCAAAAGCATCAATCCTTTGATATTCAGCTTTCCTTATGGTCCAACTTTCACATCCATACATGACTACTGTAAAAACTATGCCTTTGAATATATGCACCTTTGTCAGCAAAGTAATGTCTCTGCTTTTTAATATGCTGTCTGGAATTGTCATAGCTTTTCTTCCAAGGAGCAAGCATTTTTTGATTTCATGGCTGCAGTCACCATCTGCAGTGATTTTGGAGCCAAAGAAAATAAATTCTGTCACTGTTTCCCTTGTTTCCCCATCTATTTGCTATGAAGTGATGGGACCAGATGACATGATCTTTGTTTTTTGAATGTTGAGTTTTAAGCCAGCTTTTTCACTCTCCTCTCTCACTTTTATCAAGGGGCTCTTTAGTTCCTCTTTGCTTTCTGCCATTAGGGTGGTGTCATCTGCATATTTGAGGTTATTGATAATTCTCCCAGAAATCTTAATTCCAGGTTGTGCTTCATTCAGCCTGGCATTTCATCAGATGTACTCTGCATATAAGTTAAATAAGCAGGATGACAACATAGAGCTTTGGTGTATTCCTTTCCCAATTTTGAACTAGTCAGTGATTCCATGTCTGGTTCTGTTTATTTTTGACTTGCATACAGGTTTCTCAGGAGGCAGATAAGGTGATCTGGTAATCCCATCTCTTTAAGGATTTTCCACAGATTGTTGTGATCCACACAGTTAAAGGCTTTAGTGTTGTCAATGAAACAGATGTTTTTCTGGAATTCCTTTTCTTTTTCTATGATCCAATGGATGTTGGCAATTTGATCTCTGATTCCTCTGAATTTTCTAATTCCAGCTTGTACATCTGGAAGTTCTTGGCTCATTTACTATTGAAGCCGGGCTTGAAAGATTTTGAACATTACCTTGCTAGCAAGTGAACTGAGCACAATTGTGCAGTAGTTTGAACATTCTCTGGCATTGTCCTTTGGGACTGGAATGAAAACTAGTTTTTCCAGTCCTATGGCCACTGCTGAGTTTTCCAAATTTGCTGGCATATTGAATGCAAGACTTTAACAGCATCATCTTTTAGGATTTGAGATAGCTCTGCTGGAATTCTGTCACTTCCACTAGCTTTGTTCATAGTAATGTTTCCTGAGGTCCATTTAACTTCATGTATATACACTTTGAATCAAAAACTGATCGTGTCAGAGAAAGGAAAGTAAACCTGAAATTATCTGTTAAAAAATATAAATGAGAAAATTACTGAGTACAGGCACTGAAATGCACTGAAAATATATATCAGTCCAAAAAATTTGAAAATATTAGTAAAATGAATCATTATGTAACTTGAACTTCAAAAAAGCAGATGGTTTGAATAGTGCCTTAACTATAGACAAATGCAGAAATTAGCCAGTGATTTTCTCCTTGGGAAAGTGTGTCAGGTTCAAAGAGTTTTTCAAGCAAAGTTTCAAGTAATAGATCATTTCTCAGCTATAGTTTGTAATAGAACAAACAATATCCAAAAAAAGATGCAAAGCTTCTTAGCACATTTATTAGGCTTCTATGTCCCTAACCTGAAAAGACAGAGAAAATTCCTAAGCAGAGAATTCTGAAGCATTTCCACTTTAAATAGATGTAAAAATTCTCAGTAGAATTACTGATAATTTACACCTCAATGAATGAGGAATGTTCCCCATAATTCTGGTGGCTTCCTGTGGCTTACATTTAAAGAGATGAATAATAACATGTTGAAAGTAAGAATAGTGAATTTCCAGATAATAGACAGGTAGAGGGGATGTAAGTAGTTGTACAGTTAAAGCTAGACAGCCTACATGGGAGATGAGTGGGACAGACACTCGGGAGATCTGGGAATTACCACTCCTATCCTGGATGAAATATCTCTTCTAGGCTTGAGGCAAGAAAGGGGCTGCTGCCCAGTCTCCAGCAGGAAATCTCACAATCCAGCACAGCAGGTGGAATGGGACAAGCAAGTGCTACAGATAAACCAGCCTGACATCAGAACAGGGAGGAACTATTGATAGAAATATGTGGCTTATTCAGGTTTGTTTGTTGTTTGTTCTGCATCTGTCTCTGGGATCCAGACAGAAACAAAAAGGAAGAAACACAGGGTGGTCTTGCCACCTGGGATCCCAATGGGGTTTCCAAGAGGAACTGGTGCTGAAGGATTGCAGACAATTTGAAAGTCTGGATTATACATTTAAGTAAATACCAAGGGTCCTCAGATTCAACAAATTTAAAAATTAGAAGAATTCAGAACACATCTTAATGACTGAACACTTTAAAAGAAACATGAAGCTATCAAACAGTAAATGCAAGACTGAATCTGAAAAATCAAATAGACATCAAATAGTAGCAAGATTCTTTCCATAACATGGGCTACCATGTAACTCCTTGAAAATGCAATGCTGCCAACTGAAAATTATTTTTGTTTGTTGATTGTTTTCTCTTTTCCTTTTTTTATGGGGAATGCTTCCCTATTATGGCCCCAGTGGAAACATGAAGTGAATATGAAGGCATATAGGGGGTAAAAGAATCTGCAAAGAGCTCGATTTTCCATTTGCAGAATTTTTAGAATATACAGACAATTTGCATTGCTCAATGACATTGAAGTTTAAGAAATGCTATATCTATTTTCAAAATCAAAGCAAGGTATGGCTTTGAGTGAGAAGTCCAATTTTCCTACCTTTAAATAAAGTTTTACTGAAATATAGTTGATTTGCAATGTTGTATCTGTTCCGTATGTACAGCAAAGTGATTCCATTATATGTATATATGCATAGGCATCAGTGATGCAATGAACTGGGGCAAATTCCAGGAAATGGTATGCACAGGGAGGACTTGCGTCCTGCTGTCCATGGAGTCTCAAAGAGTTGAACACAACTGGACAACTAATAGCAACAACAACATGTGTGTGTGTGTGTGTGTACATATATCATTGATATATGTATTTGGGGGGTGATTTAGTTGCTAAGTTATGTCCAACCCTTTCGACTCCACGGAATGTAGCCTGCCAGACTCTGTCCATGGGATTCTCCAGGCAAGAATACTGGAGAGGGTTCACATTTCCTTCTTCAAAAGAAAGAAAGAAAGTGAAGTCACTCAGTCATGTCTGACTCTTTGCGACCCCATGGACTGTAGCCTATCAGGCTCCTCCATCCATGGGGTTTTCCAGGCAAGAATGCTGGAGTGGATTGCCATTTCCTTCTTATATATATATATATATATATATATATATATATATTATTTTGTATATTCTCTTACATTATACATTATTATAAGATATTGGATAGAGTTCCCTTTGCTATTCAGTAGGTCCCTTTTGTTTATTTATTATATATATAAGTATATATCTGTTAATCCCAAACTCCTAATTTATCCTTCCCCTGCCTTTCCCCTTCTGTAACCATAAGTTTGTTTTTTACATCTGTGAGTCTGTTTCTGCTTTCCCTGCTTTTTTCAGGCACAGAGATTTTGCTTATTATGGTTGCATGGGAATCACCAGCTCTTTCCTACCTGGAATCCTAGAAATCTGTGTCTCTCTTTAAGGCTATTACTCAGCTCTTTTTCTTGATGCTGAGTGGTGTCACTACAGGTTTGGTGTTTTCTCTGCCATGCAATCTTGGGGGAAGATAGAACTCGCTTGCTTACCTTCAAGGTTGGGAGCCTTCAAGATGGGAAGACAATATACCAATTTCCCAGGCAGTTGTGCAGCTATGCCTCACCAAAGGCCCAGTCCCTGCCTTGGCATCTGTGCCCAGATCTGTCCTAGGACAATAGCATTGTTTTGACAGGTCAACTCTTCTGAGGTCTCAACTATTTCATCCTTGCTTTTTGTGCCTTTTATTTCACAGGAGAAATGATTGTGGGGAATTTCTCATTCAGATTTGAGGATTCCATAACATCTTGGATTTAGGAAAAGGTCATTCTTTAGAAATACAATAGATAGCTTTCCATCCCAGAAAGATGAATGATACATTTTTTTTTCCCAAAAGGAAAGAAGTTATCTATTTGATTTGTCACAGTGAGTACATTAAATTTTCAATTATTCCTCTTAAAAAAAGACCTCCACAGTGAAAATGAAAATATTATGGTTTGGAAGAGATATATTTCCAAATGTATTATTTTACTAGCTGGTTAAAATTGTTTAAAAATGGTTATTAAAGCACACACATACACATATATACACCATGAACTTTGTGGCAGTCTAAAGTTGATAACATTTAGCATTAGCAGTACAGGGTATAAAATGTTGAATAATGCAGTGCAATGTGCTAGGACTACTTCCATTTTCTGAATGATAAATACAATTTAGTTAAGTCTGACTTTGAGTGCTGTGGACTTCAAATGAGTTTTTCTTTTAATATCTTCCCACTGCTCTCCGACCTCTATTTAGCATGCCATATTTTGAATTATTTGTTCTTTAAGAATATCAAATTTAATATCTAAATGATTTGCAGTAAGAAGAAACTTTCTTTCTCTAAGCCACTCTAAGCAAAGATAATTTTTCAAGCTAATGAAGTCTTAGTATTTTCCAAATAATGCTTAGGGAAACATCAAAGGAAAGAACAGTAAATACTCTTCCATGTGTAGAACATTATTGGGCATAAATAGTACTCACTAGATATTCGTAAAGATAGCAGCTAAACATGAATATACAACAACCAGCATAAGACCCCATTATTCAAAGGGCTCATCACATTGGACTGAATAGTAATTTCAAGGAAAGCTAGTTACTAATAGATTGTGTTGTTGAGAATATGTTTTCAAAAATACTTGTAGTTAACAAAACAAAAAGTAGGTTATATACAGAGTCATTGCATGACCTTAAAATCTAACAGCCTCCTCTGGAATCATTTTTATTGGGCTGGAATGAAATCACTGCTCATCAAGACTGCATTTTCAATAGAAATTTAGGGGCAGGGTCATTAACAAAGTTAATGAAAACACTCACAGGGACTCAGGATGTTCTCATTGTGGGATAATTCAGATTGAATGATGCATCACAAGATGTTAATTTCAGAGAAACTTGAAAATATATAACTTTCAAAGTACCATTTAATAGTGCCTCTAAAATGTCAGTGTCTAAAATACCAGAATCTTTCATTTTATGAAGGACTGCAAGAGCGTTACAGTACAATACACTTTGGATGAGGGTCTGTGCCACCCAAGCTTTTGTCTCCCTCTGCCATAATTAGGATGGAGAAGGCAATGGCACCCACTCCAGTACTGTTGCCAGGAAAATCCCATGGATGGAGGAGCCTGGTAGGCTGCAGTCCATGGGGTCACTAAGAGTCAGACACGATTTCACTTTCTTTAGCTCTTAAAGAAGGCAACCCATCACCTCTCAGGAACTATCTGAGCTTCCAGTAACTGAGAAGACAACACCTCTCTCAAGAATTATTAGGAGAACAAATGAGTTTATATATATATATATATGTGTGTGTGTATATATATATATATATATATATATATATATATATATATATGCTAAGTCACTTTAGTTGTGTCCGACTCTGTGTGACCCCATAGACGGCAGCCCGCCAGGCTCCCCCGTCCCTGGGATTCTCCAGGCAAGAACACTGGAGTGGGTGGCCATTTCCTTCTCCAATGCATGAAAATGAAAAGTGAAAGTGAAGTCACTCAGTTGTGTCTGACTCTTAGCGACCCCATGGACAGCAGCCTACCAGGCTCCTCCATCCATGGGATTTTCCAGGCAAGAGTACTGGAGTGGGGTGCCATTGCCTTCTCCGATATATATGTATACATGCATATATATGTGCTGCAGTCCATGGGATCACAAAGAGTCGGACACGACTGAGTGACTGAACTGAACTGAGATATCTATCTATCTATCTATCTATCTATCTATCTATATGCATGGGCATTCAAATGTTAGCTTCTATGTGATGGAGACCATGTTCTTGAAATTGAAATATTCAAGGGTAATCAGTAAATAAAACTTAACCATTTTATTAACAGACAGTTAATAGGAGGGTGTTCTGATAACAGAACGGTGCTGAGTATTGGATTCACCTGCTCTGGAGTTTGCACCTGCACTTGCATGTTAGCTACAGAGCTGAACTCTGGGCACCACATCAGGGACCAACAAGAATTGAAGGAAAAAAGATTGACCTTTGAGATTTTAAACAACACATAAATCGTATGAGTATAAGCAGAAAGAGATTCATAAAAAGGTATAGAACAGCTCTCTAGCTCTCAGCTCAGCAATGCCAGAATTAAAATTGACAGATTATCTTAATAAATATAAAGATCTATTGGAATGGCTCAGTTAGCCCTGAAGACACAGTAGGTGGAGAGTGACAGAGACCAAAGAGATCATTGGTAAGGACAATGAAATAAAAGATAATGGACACTCAGCATTGCAGCCTGTCTCAGTTTGATGCAAGATACAGGGGCAGTAGCTAAAATGTATGCTTGCTTTGCTATAAAGTCCAGTGTGACATCATAAGGATAGTAATAGACACTTGAGATCTGTGGTCTGATACCACGAGTAGGAATTCTGGTTCGGACGCCATCTAGCTGCTGGCTGTCCATCAGACACTTAGGGTGAAAATGCCTATTTCTCATTTTCGAACTAAGGATGGTAATAGTTTTTTCATGGAGTTGTTTTTAGTACATAAGGAGATAGTTTACTTAAGGTTTAGTTAACTCCAAGATATATAGAAAAATAATTTCATAATATGATGTCTCTTTCTCACATACACAAAAAATATGTATAAGGCAACTGTGAAGTTTAATTAGGCTTCGTTTAGGCCTCTTTTTGTCTTCAGAAAGATAATGTGAATCTGGGAATGGAAGAATTTAATTCAGATGACCATAATATCTATTACTGTGAGCAAGAATCCCTTAGAAGAAATGGAGTAACCCTCATAGCCTACAAAAATTTTGGAGCACAGTACTTGGGTGCAATCTCAAAAACTACAGAATGATCTTGGTTCGTTTCCAAGGCAAATCATTCAACATCACAGTAATCCAAATCTATGCCCTAACCATTGATGCTGAAGAAGTTGAAGTTGACCTGTGAAAACCTACAAGACCTTTTAGAGCTATCAACAACAACAAAAAAAGCTGCCCTTTTCATCATAGGGGACTGGAATGAAAAAGTAGGAAGTCAAAGGATAGGTAGAGAGATAAGTGATGATGGATACTAGAGAAATATAAAGCTTAAACAGAGAGTTGGTACGTATACCAATATTATTTTTTTTTCATTTGTGTACTGAATTTCATTCAATGAATACACCACTGTTAATATACTAGTTTTCAGTCTGGGGCTGTAACAACAAAGGCGCTATAAGCAACATGTATACGCTTTTTTGGTGAACATAAACCCTGATTTCTAATAGCTAAATATCCAGAAGCTGACTTTCAATATCACAAGGTATGCATATATTAATATATGCAAAATATTTTCCAATTGAATCTTGCATCAGCAGTACAAGAATTTTCCAACAGGTCTACATTCACACCAACATCTGGAAGAATCAGTGCTTTTAATTTTAGTTATTCTAGTTGCTAAAGCATGGTATCTAATGGTGTTTAAAATTTAAATTTCTCTAAACTAGTGGTGGTGAGCAAATTTTAACTTATTCATCAACATTTTTATATGCTTTTTGGGAAGAGACTATTCAAAAGCTTCTCCTTTTTTTTCTTTACTTAGATTATCTGTATTTTAAAAATGTATTTATGATCATACCTAATTTATTCTACCTGAGTCCTTTTGTCAGATATGAATTGTGAAATATTCTTTGAAGTGAAAAGCAAAGGAGAAAAGGAAAGATATACCCATTTGAATGCAGAGTTCCAAAGAATAGAAAGGAGAGATAAGAAAGCCTTCCTCAGTGATCAATAAAAAATAATAATAATAATAAAACAGTAGAATGGGAAATACTAGAGATCTCTTCAAGAAAATTAGAGATACCAAGGGAACATTTCATGCAAAGATGGACACAATAAAGGACAGAAAAGGTAGGGACCTAATAGAAGCAAAAGATACTAAGAATACACAGAGAACTATACCAAAAACATATTCACAACCCAGATAATCATGATGGTATGATCACTCACCTAGAGTCAGACATCCTGGAATGTGAAGTCAAGTGAGCCTTAGAAAGCATCACTACAAACAAAGCTAGTGGAGGTGATGGAATTGCAGTTGAGGTATTTCAAATCCTAAAAGATGATGCTGTGAAAGTGCTACAGTCAACATGCCAGCAAATATGGAAAACTCAGCAGTAGTCACAGGACTGGAAAATGTCGGTTTTCATTCCAATCACAAGGAAATGCATTGCCAAAGAATGCTCAAACTACCACACCATTGCACTCATCTCACATGCTAATAAAGTAATCCTCAAAATTCTCCAAGCTAGGCTTCAACAGTATTTGAGCCATAAACTTCCAGATGCTCAAGTGGATTTAGAAAAGGCAGAGGAACCAGAGGATCAAATTGCCAACATCACTTGGATCATCGAAAAAGCAAGAGAGTTCCAGAAAAACATCTATTTCTGCTTTATTGACTATGCCAAAGCCTTTGACTGTGTGGACCATGGGAAACTGTGGAAAATTCTTAAAGAGATGGGAATACCAGACCACTTGACCTGCCTCTTGAAAAATCTGTATGCTGGTCAGGAAGCAACAGTTAGATCTGGACATGGAACAAAAGACTGGTTCCAAATAGAGGAGGAAGTACATCAAGGCTGTATATTGTCACCCTGCTATGTAAATTATATGCAGAGTTCAGTTCAGTTCAGTTCAGTCGCTCAATTGTGGCCAACTCTTTGAGACTCCATGAATCACAGCACACCAGGCCTCCTTGTCCATCACCAACTAACGGAGTTCACTCAAACTCAGGTCCATCGATTCGGTGATGCCATCCAGCCATCTCATCCTCTGTCGTCCCCTTCTCCTTCTGCCCCCAATCCCTCACAGCATCAGAGTCTTTTCCAATAAGTCAATTCTTTGCATAAGGTATCCTAAGTACTGGAGTTTTAGCTTTAGCATCATTCCTTCCAAAGTACACCCAGGGCTGATTTTCTTTAGAATGGACTGGTTGGATCTCCTTGCAGTCCAAGGGACTCTCAGGAGCCTTCTCCATCATGAGAAATGCTGGACTGGAAGAAGCAGAAGCTGGAATCAAGGTTGCAAGGAGAAATAACAATAGCCTCAGATATGCAGATGACAACAGCCTTTTGGCAGAAAATGAAGAATAACTAAAGAGCTTCTTGATGAAAGTGAAAGAGGAGAGTGAAAAAATTGGCTTAAAGCTCAACATTCAGAAATCTAAGATCATGTTATCGGGTCCCATCACTTCATGGCAAATAGATGGGGAAACATTGACAGACTTTATTTTTTTTTTGGACACTAAAATCACTGCAGATGGTGACTTCAGACATGGAATTAAAAGATGCTTACTCCTTGGAAGGAAAGTTATGACCAAGCTAGACAGCATATTAAAAAGCAGAGACATTATCTTGTCAACAAAAGTCTATCTAGTCAAAGCTTTGGTTTTCCAGTAGTCATGTATGGATGTGAGACTTGGAGTATAAAGAAAGCTGGGCGCATAAGAATTGATGCTTTTGAACTGTAGTGTTGGAGAAGACTCTTGAGAGTCCCTTGGACTGCAAGGAGATCCAACCAGTCCATCCTAAAAGAGATCAGTCCTGGGTGTTCATTGGAAGGACTGATGATGAAGCTGAAACTCCAATACTTTGGCAACCTGATGTGAAGAATTGACTCATTTCAAAAGACCCTGATGCTGGGAAGGATTGAAGGCAGGAGGAGAAGGGGATGACAGAGGATGAGATGGTTGGATGGCATCACTGATTCAATGGGCATGAGTTAGGGTAAACTCCGGGAGTTGTTGATGAACAAGGAGGCCTGGCGTGCTGCCGTCTATGGGGTTGCAAAAAGTCCGACATGACTGAGCGACTGAACTGAACTTATGACTTGATTTTTTTCTTAATGCTATTTTGTTGAAGAAAATAAGAAATTTATTCTAGCACAATTTAAAAAGAGGATGGGATGATTTGGGAGAATGGCATTGAAATATGTCTACTATCATATATGAAACAAGTCACCAGTCCAGATTTGATGCACGATATTGGATACTTGGGGCTGGTGCACTGGGAAGACCCAGAGGGATGCTATGGGGAGGGAGGAGGGAGAGGGGTTCAGGATGGGGAACACATGTATGCCTGTGGCGGATTCATTTTGATATATGGCAGAACCAATACAATATTGTAAAGTTTAAAAATAAAATAAAATTAAATTAAAAAAAAAGTATATCCTCTTTTAAAAATCATAGTCTTTCTCAACTTCATGAGGAAATTTTCCTATGCTTTATTTTAGATGCTTAGTTGTTTGAGGTTTGTAATTTCTCTCAAATTTTTAAATACTTTAAGTTCAGATTCATTGTTTTTCTTCTGTATGGATTTCCAACTGCCCTTAGATCATTTGTTGAAGAGGTTAATCCTTTCACCTACTGATGAAGAATGATTTTGTCTTAAATCAAATAAACAATTGTGAGTCCATTTCAAGATTCTTAATTCTCTTTTATTGGTCTCTGTCATACTTTTGTACTGATATTCCACTACCTTATTACTCACACTTTACAGTAAGTGTTGATATGACAGACTGTCTGTATGACTTGTCCTTTGATACTTCTTGCATTACTATAGGGGCTTCCCAGGTGGTGCTAGTGTTAAAGAACATCCCTGCCAATGAGGAGACACAAATATATGGGTTCAATCCCAGAGTCAGGAAGATTTCCTGGAGAAGGAAACTGGCAGCTGACTCCAGTATTTTTGCCTGGAGAATCTCATAGACAGAGGAGCCTGGTGGGCTACAGTCCATGGGGTCACAATGAGTCGGACATGACTGAGCACGACCCTACTATGAAAATGAATGTGAAAGTCACTCAGTCATGTTCAACTCTTTGTGATCCCATGGACTATACAGTCCATGGAATTCTCTAGGCCAGAATACTGGAGTGGGTAGCCTTTCATTGTCCAGGGGATCTTTACAACCCAGGGACAGAACCCAAGTCTCCCACATTGCAGGTGGATTATTTACAAGCTGAACCAACTGGGAAGCCCAAGAATCCTGGAGTGGGTAGTCTATCCCTTCTCCAGCAGATCTTCCCTACCCAGGAGTCCAACTGAGGGCTTCTGCATTGCAGGAGGATTCTTTACCAACTGAGCTATCAGGGAAGCCCATACCCTATAGAGCATTTGAATTTTATATGTTTTTAAGAACCAGCTCATCAATGTACACACACACACACACACTTTCTGGGATTGTCTAGGAATCACACTTGTTTGAGGAGATTCTGAATATTCATAATGAGTATGAATGTTTCTTTTCACACTTTTCATCATGAAAAGATGAATTTTTCATCTTATGGACATATTTTTCTCAATTGCTTTGTTTCTTTAAGTACAAACTCCATGTAGACATATTATAAGTTATAAAATACATTTATTCCTAACTAGTTTTATTTTTTACATTACAAGTGATATTTTAAGATTCATTATTATTTTTTATGGCGTATAGTTATATTATGTTAGTTTCAGGTGTACTAAATAGTGATTTGACATTTGCATGCATTATACAGTGATACTCATGATAAGTCTAGAAATCATCTGTTCGCATACAAAGTAATTATATTATTGATCATATTATTTATGCTGTATATTTAATCCCTGTGGTTTATTTTTATAAAAACAGGCCCCCAGCATTTATTGTTATCTGGTAATAGCATAAGGATGAGCAAATCAATATGAATCCATGTTTCAGAACTAAACTGACAAAGTCTCTAACAAAGGACACCTGAAAAACCAACTGTTTTTTCAAATGTTTTCTTTGTTCATTGATCATTTCTAGCTGGATACACTTTGGAGCAGTATAATGTTATCTGCATTTAGCATGATTTGACCCATTTATTTTCTTGATTTTGTTTTATTTTTTTTTCTTTTTTTTTTTTCTATTCAATTTTAATTAAAAAAAAATTATACATGTGTTCCCCATCCTGAACCCTCCTCCCTCCTCCCTCCCCATACCATCCCTCTGGGTCGTCCCAGTGCACTAGCCCCAAGCATCCAGCATCGTGCATTGAACCTGGACTGGCATCTCATTTCATACATGACATTTCACATGTTTCAATGCCATTCTCCCAAATCTTCCCACCCTCTCCCTCTCCCACAGAGTCCATAAGCCTGTTCTATACATCAGTGTCTCTTTTGCTGTCTCGTATACAGGGTTATCGTTACCATCTTTCTAAATTCCATATATATGCATTAGTATACTGTATTGGTGTTTTTCCTTCTGGCTTACTTCACTCTGTATAATAGGCTCCAGTTTCATCCACCTCATTAGAACTGATTCAAATGTATTCTTTTTAATGGCTGAGTAATACTCCATTGTGTATATGTACCACTGCGTACTTATCCATTCATCTGCTGATGGGCATCTAGGTTGTTTCCATGTCCTGGCTATTATAAACAGTGCTGCAATGAACATTGGGGTACACGTGTCTCTTTCCCTTCTGGTTTCCTCAGTGTGTATGCCCAGCAGTGGGATTGCTGGATCATAAGGCAGTTCTATTTCCAGTTTTTTAAGGAATCTCCACACTGTTCTCCATAGTGGCTGTACTAGTTTGCATTCCCACCAACAGTGTAAGAGGGTTCCCTTTTCTCCACATCCTCTCCAGCATTTATTATTTGTAGACTTTTGGATCGCAGCCATTCTGACTGGTGTGAAATGGTATCTCATAGTGGTTTTGATTTGCATTTCTCTGATAATGAGTGATGTTGAGCATCTTCATGTGTTTGTTAGCCATCTGTATGTCTTCTTTGGAGAAATGTCTATTTAGATCTTTGGCCCATTTTTTGATTGGGTCATTTATTTTTCTAGAGTTGAGCTGTAGGAGTTGCTTGTATATTTTTGAGATTAGTTGTTTGTCGGTTGCTTCATTTGCTATTATTTTCTCCCATTCTGAAGGCTGTCTTTTCACCTTGCTAATAGTTTCCTTTGATGTACAGAAGCTTTTAAGTTTAATTAGGTCCCATTTGTTTATTTTTGCTTTTATTTCCAATATTCTGGGAGGTGGGTCATAGAGGATCCTGCTGTGATGTATGTCAGAGAGTGTTTTGCCTATGTTCTCCTCTAGGAGTTTTATAGTTTCTGGTCTTACATTGAGATCTTTAATCCATTTTGAGTTTATTTTTGTATATGGTGTTAGAAAGTGTTCTAGTTTCATTCTTTTACAAGTGGTTGACCAGATTTCCCAGCACCACTTGTTAAAGAGATTGTCTTTAATCCATTGTATATTCTTGTCTCCTTTGTCAAAGATAAGGTGTCCATATGTGCATGGATTTATCTCTGGGCTTTCTATTTTGTTCCATTGATCTATATTTCTGTCTTTGTGCCAGTACCATACTGTCTTGATAACTGTGGCTTTGTAGTAGAGCCTGAAGTCAGGTAGGTTGATTCCTCCAGTTCCATTTTTCTTTCTCAAGATCGCTTTGGCTATTCGAGGTTTTTTGTTTTTCCATACAAATTGTGAAAATTATTTGTTCTAGCTCTGTGAAGAATACTGTTGGTAGCTTGATAGGGATTGCATTGAATCTATAAATTGCTTTGAGTAGTATACTCATTTTCACTATATTGATTCTTCCAATCCATGAACATGGTATATTTCTCCATCTATTAGTGTCCTCTTTGATTTCTTTCACCAGTGTTTTATAGTTTTCTATATATAGGTCTTTAGTTTCTTTAGGTAGATATATTCCTAAGTATTTTATTCTTTTCGTTGCAATGGTGAATGGAATTGTTTCCTTAATTTCTCTTTCTGTTTTCTCATTATTAGTGTATAGGAATGCAAGGGATTTCTGTGTGTTGATTTTATATCCTGCAACTTTACTATAATCATTGATTAGTTCTAGTAATTTTCTGGTGGAGTCTTTAGGGTTTTCTATGTAGAGGATCATGTCATCTGCAAATAGTGAGAGTTTTACTTCTTCTTTTCCAATTTGGATTCCTTTTATTTCTTTTTCTGCTCTGATTGCTGTGGCCAAAACTTCCAAAACTATGTTGAATAGTAATGGTGAAAGTGGGCACCCTTGTCTTGTTCCTGACTTTAGAGGAAATGCTTTCAATTTTTCACCATTGAGGATAATGTTTGCTGTGGGTTTGTCATATATAGCTTTTATTATGTTGAGGTATGTTCCTTCTATTCCTGCTTTCTGGAGAGTTTTTATCATAAATGGGTGTTGAATTTTGTCAAAGGCTTTCTCTGCATCTATTGAGATAATCATATGGTTTTTGTTTTTCAATTTGTTAATGTGGTGTATTACATTGATTGATTTGCAGATATTGAAGAATCCTTGCATCCCTGGGATAAAGCCCACTTGGTCATGGTGTATGATCTTTTTAATGTGTTGTTGGATTCTGATTGCTAGAATTTTGTTTAGGATTTTTGCATCTATGTTCATCAGTGATATTGGCCTGTAGTTTTCTTTTTTTGTGGGATCTTTGTCAGGTTTTGGTATTAGGGTGATGGTGGCCTCATAGAATGAGTTTGGAAGTTTACCTTCCTCTGCAATTTTCTGGAAGAGTTTGAGCAGGATAGGTGTTAGCTCTTCTCTAAATTTTTGGTAGAATTCAGCTGTGAAGCCGTCTGGACCTGGGCTTTTGTTTGCTGGAAGATTTTTGATTACAGTTTCAATTTCCGTGCTTGTGATGGGTCTGTTAAGGTTTTCTATTTCTTCCTGGTCGAGTTTTGGAAAGTTGTACTTTTCTAAGAATTTGTCCATTTCTTCCACGTTGTCCATTTTATTGGCATATAATTGTTGATAATAGTCTCTTATGATCCTTTGTATTTCTGTGTTGTCTGTTGTGATCTCTCCATTTTCGTTTCTAATTTTATTGATTTGATTTTTCTCCCTTTGTTTCTTGATGAGTCTGGTTAATGGTTTATCAATTTTATTTATCCTTTCAAAGAACCAGCTTTTGGCTTTGTTGATTTTTGCTATGGTCTCTTTTGTTTCTTTTGCATTTATTTCTGCTCTAATTTTTAAGATTTCTTTCCTTCTACTAACCCTGGGGTTCTTCATTTCTTCCTTTTCTAGTTGCTTTAGGTGTAGAGTTAGGTTATTTATTTGACTTTTTTCTTGTTTCTTGAGGTGTGCCTGTATTGCTATGAACTTTCCCCTTAGGACTGCTTTTACTGTGTCCCACAGGTTTTGGGTTGTTGTGTTTTCATTTTCATTCGTTTCTATGCAAATTTTGATTTCTTTTTTGATTTCTTCTGTGATTTGTTGGTTATTCAGCAGGGTGTTGTTCATCCTCCATATGTTGGAATTTTTAATAGTTTTTCTCCTGTAGTTGAGATCTACTCTTACTGCATTGTGGTCAGAAAAGATGCTTGGAATGATTTCTATTTTTCTGAATTTACCAAGGCTAGCTTTATGGCCCAGGATGTGATCTATCCTGGAGAAGGTTCCATGTGCGCTTGAGAAAAAGGTGAAGTTCATTGTTTTGGGATGAAATGTCCTATAGATATCAATTAGGTCTAACTGGTCTATTGTATTGTTTAAAGTTTGTGTTTCCTTGTTAATTTTCTGTTTAGTTGATCTATCCATAGGTGTGAGTGGGGTATTAAAGTCTCCCAGTATTATTGTGTTATTGTTAATTTCTCCTTTCATACTTGTTAGCATTTGTCTTACATACTGCGGTGCTCCCGTGTTGGGTGCATATATATTTATAATTGTTATATCTTCTTCTTGGATTGATCCTTTGATCATTATGTAGTGACCTTCTTTGTCTCTTTTCACAGCCTCTGTTTTAAAGTCTATTTTATCTGATATGAGTATTGCTACTCCTTCTTTCTTTTGGTCCCTATTTGCATGGAAAATCTTTTTCCAGCCCTTCACTTTCAGTCTGTATGTGTCCCCTGTTTTGAGGTGGGTCTCCTGTAGACAACATATGTAGGGGTCTTGTTTTTGTATCCATTCAGCCAGTCTTTGTCTTTTGGTTGGGGCATTCAACCCATTTACGTTTAAGGTAATTACTGATAAGTATGATCCCGTTGCCATTTACTTTATTGTTTGGGGTTCGAATTTATACACCATTTTTGTGTTTCCTGTCTAGAGAATATCCTTTAGTATTTGTTGGAGAACTGTTTTGGTGGTGCAGAATTCTCTCAGCTTTTGCTTGTCTGAGAAGCTTTTGATTTCTCCTTCATATTTGAATGAAATCCTTGCTGGGTACAATAATCTGGGCTGTAGGTTATTTTCTTTCATCATTTTAATTATGTCTTGCCATTCCCTCCTGGCTTGAAGAGTTTCTATTGAAAGATCAGCTGTTATCCTTATGGGAATTCCCTTGTGTGTTATTTGTTGTTTTTCCCTTGCTGCTTTTAATATTTGTTCTTTGTGTTTGATCTTTGTTAATTTGATTAATATGTGTCTTGGGGTGTTTCGCCTTGGGTTTATCCTGTTTGGGATTCTCTGGGTTTCTTGGACTTGGGTGATTATTTCCTTCCCCATTTTAGGGAAGTTTTCAACTATTATCTCCTCAAGTATTTTCTCATGGTCTTTCTTTTTGTCTTCTTCTTCTGGAACCCCTATGATTCGAATGTTGTAGCGTTTAATATTGTCCTGGAGGTCTCTGAGATTGTCCTCATTTCTTTTAATTCGTTTTTCTTTTATTCTCTCTGATTCATTTATTTCTACCATTCTATCTTCTAATTCACTAATCCTATCTTCTGCCTCTGTTATTCTACTATTTGTTGCCTCCAGAGTGTTTTTAATTTCATTTATTGCATTATTCATTATATATTGACTCTTTTTTATTTCTTCTAGGTCCTTGTTAAACCTTTCTTGCATCTTCTCAATCCTTGTCTCCAAGCTATTTATCTGTGATTCCATTTTAATTTCAAGATTTTGGATCAATTTCACTATCATTATTCGGAATTCTTCATCAGGTAGATTCCCTATCTCTTCCTCTTTTGTTTGGTTTGGTGAGTATTTATCCTGTTCCTTTATCTGCTGGATATTCCTCTGTCTCTTCATCTTGTTTAAATTGCTGAGTTTGGGGTGTCCTTTCTGTATTCTGGCAGTTTGTGGAGTTCTCTTTATTGTGGCTTTTCCTTGCTGTGTGTGGGTTTGTACAGGTGGCTTGTCAAGGTTTCCTGGTTAGGGAAGCTTGTGTCGGTGTTCTGATGGGTGGAGCTGTATTTCTTCTCTTTGTTCAGTCGCGCTGTGGGGAGGGAGGGAGGGATGCTGCAAACAAATAACACTGGCGTGCGCTCGCAGTGCCTCAGCCACACTGGGTCTGCCCCCGCTCACGGCGCGTGTAGCCTCCCTGCCCACACTGCTCGGGCTCTAGGTTGTTCCGCCGGGAACAATCCGAGGCTGGCCCTGGATTGCATGTACCTCCCAGGTCCAAGCCGCTCAGGTTCAGGCACTCGGGTAGTCCTCAGAGGCGCAGACTCAGTTGGGCCTGAGTTTTGTGCTCTTCCCAGGTCCGAGCAGCTCAAGTGATGAGGTGTTTGGCGAGCACCAATGCTGCGACTTATCGCCTCCCCGCCACTCGGTTATCTGGGTGTAAAACCGGCGCACCTTCTCAGGCAGATGTTAACCGTCCAGTCCCCCCAAAAGTTTTAGTTAGCAAAGAAGCCTGCTTACAGTTTTATAGATAATGTCTCTCTGGGCTGCGATTGCCCCCTTCCGGCTCTGGCTGCCTGTCACCGGAGGGGGAAGGTCTGCAGCCAGCTATCTCTGTTCAATTCTTTGTTCCGTGCGCGGGCCTGGCGGTGTCTTAGGTTGGGGCTGGCTTTTCGCGTGGTAGATATCCCACAGTCTGGTTTGCTAACCCAAATTATTTTGCTCAGATAGTGCTCAGGGTATTCAGGCCAGATTCTTACTCTAAGCGATGCAGCCCGCACTGCGCCTCCCTGCCCAGCCCCAGCTTGCTAATGGCGCATGCAGGCGTCTGCGCTGCTTCTCCGCTGGGGGAGTTACCATAGGACTCGCAGTCTTCGAGTTTTAATTGTTTATTTATTTTTTCTTCCTGTTATGTTGCCCTCTGTGCTTCCAAAGCTCGGCATAGATTCGGCAGTGAGAAGGTTTCCTGGTGTTTGGAAACTTCTCTCTTTTTAAGACTCCCTTCCCAGGACAGAACTCCGTCCCTCCCTCTTTTGTCTCTTTTTTTGTCTTTTATATTTTTTCCTACCTCCTTTCGAAGAGTTGGATTGCTTTTCTGGGTGCCTGATGTCCTCTGCCGACATTCAGAAGTTGTTTTGTGGAATTTACTTGACGTTTAAATGCTCTTTTGATGAATTTGTAGGGGAGAAAGTGTTCTCCCTGTTCTACTCCTCCGCCATCTTGGCTCCTCCCCCTTGATTTTGTTTTAGATTGACTCTCTTTTGCATCATCTAATACAAGGTTCATACACTCATCAAAACAAATGATACAGCCCTCTATCCACGTATTCACTTGCTTATAAAGCCACACCTGAATCTGAGATCTATTTTCCAAGTATCTGAAGATGAGCTTGATGGGCTGCACCATCACTATTTGCATGTCCAGGCCCTGACCCAAGTACACCATGGAGGAAGTTCACAAAGAACTGTGGCTTATTTATTTCATGGCTGGAGGTTTGAACCTCTTAATAACCTTTACCTAGCTGTTCGTTCCCAAGGCAAACCATTCAATATCACAGTAATCCAAATCTATGCCCCAACCAGTAATGCTGAAGAAGCTGAAGTTGAATGGTTCTATGAAGACCTACAAGACCTTTTAGAACTAACACCCCCAAAAGATGTCCTTTTCATTATAGGGGACTGGAATGCAAAAGTAGGAAGTCAAGAAACACCTGGAATAACAGGCAAATTTGGCCTTGGAATACAGAATGAAGCACAGCAAAGACTGAGTTTTGCCAATAAAATGCACTGGTCATAACAAACACCCTCTTCCAACAACACAAGAGAAGACTCTATACATGGACATCACAAGATGGTCAACACCAAAATCAGTTTAATTATATTCTTTGAAGCCAAAGATGGAGAAGCTCTATACAGTCAACAAAAACAAGACCAGGAGCTGACTGTGGCTCAGATCATGAACTCCTTATTGCCAAAATCAGACTTAAATTGAAGAAAGTAGGGAAAACTACTAGACCATTCAGGTATGACCTAAATCAAATCCCTTATGATTATACAGTGGAAGTGAGAAATAGATTTAAGGGCCTAGATCTGATAGTTAGAGTGCCTGATGAACTATGGAATGAGGTTCATGACATTGTACAGGAGACAGGGATCAAGGCCATCCCTATGGAAAAGAAATGCAAAAGAGCAAAATGGCTGTCTGGGGAGGCCTTACAAATAGCTGTGAAAAGAAGAGAAGCAAAAAGCAAAGGAGAAAAGGAAAGATATAAACATCTGAATGCAGAGTTCCAAAGACTAGCAAGAAGAGATAAGAAAGCCTTCTTCAGCAATCAATGCAAAGAAATAGAGGAAAACAACAGAATGGGAAAGACTAGAGATCTCTTCAAGAAAATCAGAGATACCAAAGGAACATTTCATGCAAACATGGGCTCGATAAAGGGCAGAAATGGTATGGCCCTAACATAAGCAGAAGATTATTAAGAAGAGATGGCAAGAATACTTAGAAGAACTGTACAAAAAAAGATCTTCAAGACCCAGATAATCACGATGGTTTGATTACTGACCTAGAGCCAGATACCCTGGAATGTGAAGTCAAGTGGGCCTTAGAAAGCATCACTACAAACAAAGCTAGTGAAGGTGATAGAATTCCAGTTGAGCTATTCCAAATCCTGAAAGATGATGCTGTGAAAGTGCTGCACTCAATATGCCAGCAAATTTGGAAAACTCAGCAGTGGCCACAGGACTGGAAAAGGTCAGTTTTCATTCCAATCCCAAAGAAAGGAAATGCCAAAGAACGCTCAAACTACCGCACAATTGCACTCATCTCACACGCTAGTAAAGTAATGCTCAAAATTCTCCAAGCCAGGCTTCAGCAATATGTGAACCGTGAACTTTCTGATGTTCAAGCTGGTTTTAGAAAAGGCAGAGGAACCAGAGATCAAATTGCCAACATCTGCTGGATCATGGAAAAAGCAAGAGAGTTCCAGAAAAACATCTATTTCTGCTTTATTGACTATGCCAAAGCCTTTGACAGTGTGCATCACAATAAACTGTGGAAAATTCTGAAAGATATGGGAATACCAGACCACCTGATCTGCCTCTTGAGAACTTTGTATGCAGGTCAGGATGCAACAGTTGGAAGTGGACATGGAACAACAGACTGGTTCCAAATACGAAAAGGAGTATGTCAAGGCTGTATATTGTCACCCTGTTTATTTAACTTCTATGCAGAGTACATCATGAGAGACGCTGGGCTGGAAGAAGCACACACAAGCTGGAATCAAGATTGCCGGGAGAAATATCAATAACCTCAGATATGCAGATGACACCACACTTCTGTCAGAAAGTGAAGAGGAGCTAAAAAGCCTCTTGATGAAAAGTGAAGGTGGAGAGTGAAAAAGTTGGCTTAAAGTTCAACATTCAGAAAATGAAGATCATGGCATCTGGTCCCATCACTTCATGGGAAAAAGATGGGGAAACAGTGGAAACAGTGTCAGACTTTATTTTTCTGGGCTCCAGAATCACTGCAGATGGTGACTGCAGCCATGAAATTAAAAGACGCTTACTCCTTGGAAGAAAATTATGACCAACCTAGGTAGCATATTAAAAAGCAGAGACGTTACTTTGCCAACAAAGGTCCATCTAGTCAAGGCTATGGTTTTTCCAGCGGTCATGTATGGATGTGAGAGTTGGACTGTGAAGAAGGCTGAGCGCTGAAGAATTGATACTTTTGAACTGTGGTGTTGGAGAAGACTCTTGAGAGTTCCTTGGACTGCAAGGAGATCCAGCCAGTCCATTCTGAAGGAGATCAGCCCTGGGATATCTTTGGAAGGAATGATGCTAAAGCTGAAACTCCAGTACTTTGGCCACCCCATGTGAAGAGTTGACTCATTGGAAAAGACTCTGATGATGGGAGGGATTGGGGGCAAGAGGAGAAGGGAACGACAGAAGATGAGATGGCTGAATGGCATCACTGACTCGATGGACGTGAGTCTCAGTGAACTCCGGAAGTTGGTGATGGAAAAGGAGGCCTGGCGTGCTGCAAATCATGGGGTCACAAAGAGTTGGACATGACTGAGTGACTGATCTGATCTGATCTGATCTGATTTTACCCAGACTACACCTTCATCACTTCTGCCAACCTTCCATTTATTCTCTGAATCTATGAGTCTATTTTCATTGTTTTATTTTTTGTTATAACTTAAATCATGTGGTATTTGTCTTTTTCTATCTATTTCACCTATCATAATTCCCTCTAGTTCGATCAGTGTTGTCAGAAATGGCAGTATTTAACATTCTGTAGTTTAGTAACATTCCACTGTATATACATATCACATCTTTTTAATAGCCTTCCAAGCCTGTCCCTCTTAAATTTCACCATTATTTCAGCCACCTAAAATACTTGCCACTTCTTGAGATGCATCCATGACTGTGTAATGCTTTTCCATTTATTTGGGACTCCTGTCCCATCTTCACCTGTCAATCCCTTCAGTTCCCATAGAACTCAGCTTTCTTCTATAACAGGTACCCAGAATAACAGGCAAATTTGGCCTTGGAGTGAAAAATGAAGCAGGGTAAACATTACCAGATTTTTATCAAGAGAACACACTGGTCAAAGAAAACATCCTTTTACAACAAACCAAGAGATGACTCTACACATTAACATCACCAAATGGCCAATGGCACAATTAGATTGATTATGTTCTTTGAAGCCAAAGATGGAAACATCCTATACAGTCACTAAAAATAAGACATATAACTAACTGTGGCTCAGATTATAGCTCCTTATCAAACAATTCAGACTTAAGTTGAAGACAACAAGGAAAACCACTAGGACATTCCAATATGACATAAATCAAATCCCATATGATTATACCGTAGAAGTGACAAATAATTTAAAGGCTTAGATCTGGTAGACAGAGTGTCTGAAGTACTATGGACAGAGGTGCATAATACTGTACAGGCAGAAGTGACAAAAATAATTCACAATAAAAAGAAATGCAAAATGGTAAAGTAATTGAGGAGGCTTTACAAATAGCTGAGGAAAGAAGAAAAGTGAAAAGCAAGGGGAAAAGGGAAAGATAAAACCAAATGAATGCATAGTTCTAGAGAACAGCAAGGAGATAAGAAGGCCTTCTTAAATGAATAATGCAAAGATATTGAGTAAAAGAATAGAATGGGTAAGACTAAAGATCTCTTTAAAAATAGGAGATAAAAAGGGAACATTTCAGGCAAGGATGGGCACAATAAAGGACAGAAACCATAAGGACCTACCAGAAGCAGAAGAGATTAAGAAGAGGTTGCAAGAATACACATAAGAACTATACAATAAAGGTCTTAATGACCTGGATAACCATGATGGTATGATCACTCACCTAGAGCCAGACATCCTGGAGTGTGAAGTCAATTCGTCCATAGTAAGCATTACTATGAACAAAGCTAGTGGAGGTGATAGAATTCCAACTGAGCTATTTCCAGTTCTAAATGATGATGCTATTAAAGTGCTGCACTCAATTCAGTACAGTTGCTCAGTCTGACTCTTTGTGACCCATGAACTGCAGCATGCCAGGCCTCCCTGTCCATCACTAACTCCCAGAGTTTACCCAAACTCATGTCCATTGAGTCGGTGATGCCATCTGGTCATTTCATCTTCTGTCATCCCCTTCTCCTCCTGCCATCAAACATTCCCAGCATCAGGGTCTTTTCAAATGAGTCAGCTCTTTGCAACAGGTGGCCAAAGTATTGGAGTTTCAGTTTTAACACCAGTCCTTCCAATGAACACCTAGGACTGATTGCCTTTAGTATGAACTGGTTGGGTCTCCTTGCTGTCCAAGAGACTCTGAAGAGTCTTCTCCAACGCCACAGTTCAAAAGCATTAATTCTTTGGTGCTCATCTTTCTTCACAGTCCAACTCTCACATCCATACATGACTACTGGAAAAACCATAGCCTTGACTAGACGGACCTTTGTTGGCAAAGTAACGTCTCTGCTTTTTAATATGCTACCTAGGTTGGTCATAACTTCCCTTCCAAGAAGTAAGCATCTTTTAATTTCATGGCTGCAATCACCATCTGCCATGATTTGGGAGCCCAGAAAAATGAAGTCTGACACTGTTTCCACTGTTTCCCCATCTATTTCCCATAAAGTGATGGGACCAGATGCCATGATCTTCATTTTCTGAATGTTGAGCTTTAAGCCAATTTTTTTAACTCTCCACTTTGACTTTCATCAAGAGGCTTTTTAGTTCCTCTTCACTTTCTGCCATAAGGGAGATGTCGTCTGCATATCTGAGGTTATTGATATTTCTCCCGGCAATCTTGATTCCAGCTTGTGTGTGCTTCTTCCAGCCCAGCGTTTCTCATGATGTACTCTGCATAGAAGTTAAATAAGCAGGGTGACAATATACAGCCTTGACGAACTCCTTTTCCTATTTGGAACCAGTCTGTTGTTCCATGTCCACTTCCAACTGTTGCTTCCTGACCTGCATACAAAGTTCTCAAGAGGCAGATCAGGTGGTCTGGTATTCCCATCTCTTGAAGAACTTTCCACAGTTTATTGTGATCCACACCGTCAAAGGCTTTGGCATAGTCAATAAAGCAGAAATAGATGTTTTTCTGGAACTCTCTTGCTTTTTCCATGATCCAGCAGATGTTGGCAATTTGATCTCTGGTTCCTCTGCCTTTTCTAAAACCAGCTTGAACATCAGAAAGTTCACGGTTCACATATTGCTGAAGCCTGGCTTGGAGAATTTTGAGCATTACTTTACTAGCGTGTGAGATGAGTGCAATTGTGCGGTAGTTTGAGCGTTCTTTGGCATTTCCTTTCTTTGGGATTGGAATGAAAACTGACCTTTTCCAGTCCTGTGGCCACTGCTGAGTTTTCCAAATTTGCTGGCATATTGAGTGCAGCACTTTCACAGCATTATCTTTCAGGATTTGGAGTAGCTCAACTGGAATTCTATCACCTCCACTAGCTTTGTTCATAGTATCATATTATTATCTTTTTAGCATGTTTAGTATTTACAGTGGTTATAATTAGTGTTTTCTTATTTCCTTCAGTATTGTTATGGGCTTCTCAATTTGATTCAAACTATTATACTTCTAGCTTACTTTCCACAATATGTCTCTTTTTTAATTTTTATGTCTTTTTAAAAACTATTTTGATATTGAGTTCTTATATTTTTCTTATGTTCTTAGAGGTTATATGTTCTTTTTAGGTGAAATCTAAATTATTTATTTATATTCATTTTTGAAATAAAAAATGATTTGATTTCATTTTTGTGAAATGAAAATTTCATGTGTTCACATTTCATCACATTTCATGTGATGCCCTTAAAGTAATGATTTCCCTTTTAAGCACTGTCTTAAATGTACTTCACAAATACTAATATGTCTCATTTACATTATTACTTATCTAAAATATTATCTGATATCAATTATGACTTCCTAACTGAATCAAGAATTATTGAAAATCCATTTGACAATGTTAATTAATTGTTGCTAATTCATCTTAATATTATTTATATTTAACACAAATGCAATATAACTGTGAATAAATCTATCTTGCTTTTTTTAACAGTATAATATCTCTACTATTACTGATTTGAAAGTTTATAAATATTGGCACAACATATCCTGTTTCTCATATATGTATCAAAATAGTTCTAGCTTTTAACCTACCTGTAATTTTACAATAATTGCTTTGCATGAGAAATTAAAAGCTGAAAATCTCATGAATTACTGTGGCAATTTTTCTTTTGAAATATTAAAAAATACTTCAATTTATAGGTTAAGATTGTAGCATGTAAGGTAATTTGGACAATTTTCACTCCAGGTTTCATCTGGAATGCTGTACTATATCCAACAATAAGTACATTTGCCCTCTATTTCTTCCAGAGAATGCACTTCATTTGTCCCAGTGGTTTGGCCGGCCTGGAAGTACAATTGGGTGCTTCATGTACTTCTAATCACATTTAGTGGAATACAGAAAGTAGAGACAGGCAGTCTGTGCATATATAGAGATTCAAGAACTCTAAGGAACAAGTTAATGGAAAAAATTATGTGCTTACTTTACAGACTTTTGAACTTTAAGGTATGTGAAAAGGATGAATGGTTCGGAAATGTAATAGGGAACAATGAAGTCCCGGGCACATCCTTTATAATATCCTAAAGTCGAACTCCAAAATTATTTCTGTCCTGCAAGAAAATGTACTGGAATTTAAAGCATACAAATTCAAATAGGGTAGAAAGTTCTATACAAATTCACCTGATCTTTCCAACCATAGAGAAAAATAAATTAACTTTCTTAATAATTTTCCTAGGATGCAACATTTCTAATACTTCACTCTACCTCTTACAGTAACTCCATAAGAAAAGCAATTAGAAATGACAAATAAATCTTTGGATTTAAAATATTTTATCAGAATGTTCACAATAATTTTTAAAAGCAATGCATAGAGTATTGAAATATTAAATACATGAGAAATAAAAAAAGTTCAAACTTCAATATTAAGAGATAAACACTGCATCAAGAAATAAATGGCTTGAATATATCCTTGGGGAGTATGCATACACACATACACACATATATGTATGTACATGACTAAGATTTATTAGCTAAACAGTATGAATTAAGAATTTTGATTAATATTTTATATGTTATCTCACTTATTCCTCTGCTGCTGCTGCTGATGCTAAGTCGCTTCAGTCGTGTCTGACTCTGTGCAACCCCATAGACAGCAGCCCACTAGGCTCCTCTGTCCCTGGGATTCTCCAGGCAAGAATACTGGAGTGGGTTGCCATTTCCTTCTCCAATGCATGAAAGTGGAAAGTGAAAGTGATAGTGAATTTGCTCATTCGTGCCAGACTGTTAGTGACCCCATGGACTGCAGCCCACCAGGTTCCTCCATCCATGGGATTTTCCAGGCAAGAGTACTGGAGTGGGTCGCCATTGCTTTCTCCACTTATTCCTCTAGATAATCATATAAAATAGGAAATATTTCCAACTACATCCGATGGAAGAGAAAACAAGCCAAGTAAATTTGAATAATTTGCCTGAGTCATGCAGGGATTTAAAGAGCTGAAATTTGAAAAAAATGAGAAAGTTTAGAAAACAACATGCTAACTTTCCCCCACTGAGTGCCCTCTGTTTGTATTCTTTTGCATATATTTAATTACATTATTCTGTTCTTATTTTTGACATTTATTATTTTATCTGCTTAAAACATTTATATATTTATAAATAAGATATGTTCATCTATGATTTACTCTTTGTACTTAATACTATATTTTTTGGTCAACATTGCACTTTTTTTTAAACCATACTTTGTTGTTTTGTTTTTACTATATGCATGTTTTTTCAGAATAAGTCATAATGATTGCTCTTAGATTAACTGACTGATATTTGCTATCATGCATAATCTGAATTGTTTTATCTCTTTAATCTTATTTTGTGTTTCTTTTCAATTTTCTCACAATTTTTTTATTTGAATGACATGAGTGTTATAATTAGATAATATAATAATTATCTTTTTAAAACATAGTTAAAACATCTCTGGTCATCTTTGTGGTTTGTATTAATAATTAAAATTATTTCCAGAATATGTATGAACTGATCCATAATGTTGCTTTTATTATAAATTAAGCCTTTGAATCAATTATCTATCTGCCTGCCTATCATCGATCTACTGTTTCTGTCTGGCCTCCAGCTCCATTGTTTTTCACTGGTAGCAATCAGGCTCTGCGTGTTGATCTACTCGTGTGAGTCACCTAGAGAATCTCCACTTCTACATCTATTTGCATTGTCATAACTCTTGGATAAGAGAGAGTTAATGTACTTTCTCAAATCATTTTAATTAATTTACTTTTATGTTATGAATTATAGCCAAAATATAGTCAATTGGACTATGGCCCAATATAGTCATTTCCAATTGGAGAAGGAAATGGCAACGCATTCCAAGTGTTCTTGCCTGGAGAATCCCAGGGACGGGGGAGCCTGGTGGGCTGTGGTCTATGGGGTCGCAAAGAGTCAGACACGACTGAAGCGACTAAGCAGCAGCATAGTCAATGTAATATTAGCTGGAGGATCATCAAAGAGCATGGAAAAACTATATTATAGAGGTCATGCTTTAAACAAAGAGACTGAGAACCTTTTTGTTAAAGAAATTTGAGCAACAGAATTCTGATGGATCAATGAGATTATGTGATTAAATTATTTTTAAAATAAAAAAAAGCAAAAGCAAATTATAATTATTAAGTAAAAAGTATCATGAATTTTACTGACACAATAAGACTTCCCAGAGTGTTTTGCTTGCACAAATAAGGAGAGCATCCAAGAGCAGCTGGCATTTGAATTGAATTTTGAAAGATGAATATTATTTCTTCAGGGACCTTAGTCTGACGGCTTAACCAATTTTAAGTATGCTAAGTGTCATTTTAATTTAGATAAATTTCTAAACAGACCGATATCAATTCAACTGTTTAATTTTCATCAACACATTACCAATTTTAAATTGGATGAGTGAATTGTTGTTCAAATTGATGCTTAACCTTCCAAAACATCAGGTCATTTTTAGTTGATTCCATGTGATGGTACTCGAGAGTATTAAAGAACTTCATGCGTTGCATCCAAAAAAAAAAAAAAAAAAATCACAGCAAGTAGACTTTTTTTCATTGCCTTTTTCTGTGAAGAAATTTACATTTCTTTATAAGGTTGTTTAAAGTTTTGTCAAGCTCTGCTCCTGTGACTTTTCTTCGCTTCCTTACATTTCCCACCAGGGATTTAAACCATCTGGTTCTGAGAGATGGTGCACTGTACTACCTTCCTAGTGAGGGCATCTTGCTAATAAGCAGTGATCAACAAGACATTTTAAGAGCTTGTATTTGGCATCACAAATACATATATAAGTGAATTTCTGTTCTTTACACTAACATTTTGCAAGTACCTTTCTTGTTGAAACATGCCATTGGGAAAAACAATCTGTTTTGCTAATGTTTTAAGCTCTTTAGAGAGTAACTTCTGTGCTTTATATGCATGGTTTAGCTTATATCTTATCATAGGGGAAGCAAAGAGAAAATCTGTTCCTGTGTGTTGTTACAAATGCAACTGTAGGAAAACTGGCAGTTGGCCTATTTTCTACTAGCTTAAAAAAAAAAAAAAAAAGCTATGCTAGAGAAAATTAGGATGGATGCTGTCGTAAGTGTTGATGAATAATGCAGTTAAAATTGGAGTAAGATTCCTTTAAATAAATGAGATTTATCTTTTCTTTTGATTTCTTTTCATTCTCTCTCCTGTATGATTTAAATTGTCATAATTTAGTTTTTTTCTTTCTAATTTTAAAACATTTTTTTCCTGAAATAGATAATTACAGCTGATTGCACAGGAAATAGTGTCATTTATTGTTTATCTATTTTGAAAATTTGTCCAGTAAGTGTTTATAAAGAGTTTTGGCCATATCCATTAACTGAGAGACTGCCTTGGTTGATAAAAAAGAGAATTGTTTTCTAAGTGTAGCCATCTTCATTAACTCTATTAATGAAAGTAAGAAAATAATAGATAATCTTGAATTTTTCATTTGTATCTAACTCCAGAGTTTCCAAGGACAGAATAAAGACAGTTTTCCTTAATAAAATATAGAACGGCAGGCCCTCAGAACAAAAAGGGATACTAGAGATAAAGACCTCCCCTCTGAATGGTGAGTGCTGATTTTGCAATGCATCTGGTCCACACATTGCACAGAGCAGCAGAGGGTCAGGAGCTTTGATTAACTTCCCATAAACGTCTGCCACGTTGCATGTTTGCCACTGCCAAGTGTTTTATTTTCTTTTATCTTATTTGATTCTTATAACGATATGGTGAGTTTCCTATTACTATGGATTTTTTTTTTTGAAGACATAGAAACAAAGACCTAGATTAAGTGGTTTTCTCCAAAGTTATATATTTCTCCAAAGTAAAATGTAAGTTGCATACTTTTCTGGAGCTTTTCTTTTTATCTCAACCATAATAACAAATATAAATAAGTGGATACCTTTGTACATGCATGTTTCAGACCCTATTACTGTACCACTAATTATACAAAGCAGGCTTAAAATAGCTATTTCAAATTGCTCATACTTCTGTCAGTGATGAAACTGATCTTGATTCTCCTAGGTAGTAGTTGCTTGGGATCTTTTGTGTAATTTCAGTCAGATATAAGCTGGAACTGCAGTCATCTGAAAACTCAATGGGGCTGGATCAAAATAGTGTATTTCCCTAGCAGTGAAATGATGCTGCTTTTGGCACGGCAGTCCACTGGAGCAGGCATGGAGCAGAAGTGGTTACTTCTGGACCCTCGAGAACATTAGTGTCAATGTCTCCCATCCTCTTCCATCATATCTAGACCATTCCAGAGAAAGCATGGCCAGAGAAATAAGAGGAAGCTGCAAATAGCTTTAAGAGGAGGAGAGAGAGGAAAAGGAGGATGCCTTAAAGTTACACAGCACCATTTTCATTATCCTCAATTAATCAAAGCAGTCACAAGGTCACACAGTGGCGAAAGGATGAGATGCCAATTGTACATCTTAATAGGAAGGATGTCAAAGTACGTGCTCAAATTGCACAATGTAGATTAATGTGTTAACTTCATTAGCATCTGTATTTTTTCCAGTCACCAATAATTTACTAAGGGCCTATTACTCTCGAAAGAAAAATTATATCACTTTTTCTTAGTTCTTTAGGTAATGTGCATGTTTAGCCTGTTCTAAAAGAGCATTCCCCATGGGGTGATTGAGCATTGCTTAATGACAAACTGATGAAAATCAACTCTGAAGTAGCTGCCATTACCCATTTCTGATCATAAGTCAAAAGGTGCTTCACTGGACATGGAAGCAATTAAATGTCATTAACATCTGTTCTCTCCACATGACAGTCATGGGGTTGTTCCATTGGAGAACTTCACCCCATGTCATGGATCAACAATAATATTCTCTCTGGTTTTGTTTGTTTGTTTGTTTACAGAGAACATCATTTTTTATTTCAAAATCAGGTCTATTTTGATAGAAGTTAGCAAAGTTCTGTGATTTGACTATTACCTTCACTAATTGACCACAATGTGGAAATAACTAATTGGTATATGCAGCTATGTAAACACCTATGATTTATGCCAGCCTTACTTTGTTCCCTGCTTGGGAAATAAATAACACTTTCTGGGAGCTAAAACTAATCATAAGTACTGTAAGAGAGACTTAAATTCTTCCTTATTAATTTTCAGGTTCAAAATAAAATGGGAAAGATATGTCGAGAAGCACACATTTTATTTATAAGTAAGTGTTTATTTTTAATCAAGTTAATATTTGAATGCATTTCCCATCTCAGATACTGTGGAAGGACTTGTTCAGGAAAGCAGTGGTCAATTCTGCCCCTCCTGCTCCATGCACGGAGCAGAGGCAAGTCCTTGCCTTCCTATCTGGGCCTTCATTCTTCTCACAGCTTCTCTCACAGCCTCTGTTCTTCACTCACACCACTTCCACAAGGTGTAATACTTCTATCACTTTGTTTAACAGTACTGCATACACAGCATTCTGTTTCCACACCGTCATTTCCCTAAAGTGTGTGTTCGAGTGTGTGTTCAAGACTGTTTTTGAAAGGACATCAGTGTCTCTACCTGTTCTTTCATGCTCTTCTAACTGCATAGCCAAGTTGTTGACTGTTACTTTATTCCCTAAATCGTAGCCAAGATTTTGATGCATCGATATTGTAGTGACCATACTGCTGATATTTCTCAAGTCCAGACCTACTGGGTACTAGGATTTTTTATCTTTATTAGTCCAGTTCATGAATCTGGGCCATCTAAAGTGATGAATTTCAGAAGACAACTGATTTTTTCCTCTTTATCTCTATTAATCATAAACATTACTCCCTGTACGTCGGTTTTAGTATACTGCTGCTATAACTGTGTGTGGAAATTGTCACTGCCATATTCATAAACTCAGGACATTGCAGCCATCAAGCTCCTAGACCAGGCTACCACCCTCAACTGTGTACCCTGAGGGGTTTATGAAGGAGGACAGCAAGATGTTAGGTAGTCAAGGTGTGTATCAGAGGAAGACGCCAGTGAGCCCAGAGGCTTGCATCTTCCCAGACATAGAAAGCCTTAAAGACTAATTACCTTAAGATATCTGGGTTTCCTTAATAGTAATCTTTTGATGTCTCAACTATATAAATCTATATATCCTGATTCCTGCCTTACCTCTTAGGAGCAGTCTGTCAGAATTATCTAAGAGCCTGTCTTCTGGGCTCAAATACTCAGAAAATTCACTGAATAAAACATAATTCTTAACTTTTAGGTTATGCATTTTTTTTTTGACATTGCAAATCACAGTGGTTTAAAGCAACACAAATGTAATGTCTTATACAAAAGGCAGGTTTGGTTGGGTTAAAATTACTTTCTAGAGGCTCTAGGGGACCGTCTGCTTCCTTGCCTTGACCAGCTGCTACAGGCGTCCACAGTCCTTGGTAGATTACACTTCCTCCATCTTCTAAGGCTTCTAAGCAATGGATGGTCCAGCCTCCCACTTGGCATACCTCTGGCCCTGCTTCCCTGGCTACATCTCCAAGTCCTCTTCTGTCCTCTCTTACACTTTAAAGAGGCTTGCTTTATAGTGGGCCCACCCACTTTAATCTCCATTTAAAGTCAGCTTAATCATCAACATTAGTTCTTTTTTGCCATGTAACACAAAAATATTCATAAGTCCTGGCAATCTTAACAGGACCACAAAGCATGGGGAGGCATTATTCTGTCTACTACAGCTTTGTTCTTGCTGGAAATGTCTCAGTTCTTATATTTTCTTTATTGTTAGAATGTATTATAAACTCAAGTCTTCCAAACTCTAATCTACCCACTTTGTCTGACCTTTTCTTTTTTTCCCCAGAACATCCTTCCTGTGGCACCTGGTTGAAAGTGAAAGTGAAAGTGTTAGTCACTCAGCCCTGTCTGACTCTTGGCGATCCCATGGACTGCAGCCTGCCAGGCTCCTCTGTCCAAGGGATTCTCCAGGCAAGAATCCTGGAGTGGGTTGCCATTGCCTTTTCCAGGGGATCTTCCCAACCTAGGGAATGAACCTGGATCCTCTGGCATTGTCACAATATTAATAATCTAGTAATTAGACAAACCCTGTAGCCTCAGGAATCAGAGATGCTGAAAGGATCCAAGCTTTGATTTAGTTGCATTAGTAATTAAAACATCCTATCAAAGCTGGTAATTCTGTGATTCTGAGAGCTACATGCTGAAATCTATATCTATATATTTAAAAAAGTAAAATATCTTTTCCTCAGCAAATGGGCTGTCTTTTGGAGGGTGAGAGTTGAGTCCTGTAGTTCTGAATTATAGAGAAACTGGTTTTCAAGGCTCTCTGGTTTCAGGGAATTCCTCCCCTCTTGGGTGGGCCGTAACTTATTAGGTTGATTGCAAACAGGCATTCTCATGACACTTCAAATGAAATTAAATGTGACACAGTTCATCACAGCTGAGCTGGCAAACCCTCATGATATAGAAAACTGGGAATGGATCTCATCTGAGTGTCTGAACACGGTATTTTCCTCAGCCAGCTCATTTTATTTAGAAAACCAGTCCTTTCTTTCAGAAGTGAAAGTTCTAGGATCCTATATGATAATTGGAGTACTTAAAGAAAATTTGGGATGCCCTGGTGGCTCTGACGGTAAAGAGTCTGCCTGAAATGCAGGAGACCCCAGCTTGATCCCTGAGCTAGAGGATCCCCAGAGAAGGAAATGGCAATCCACTCCAGTACTCTTGCCTGGAAAATCCCATGGACAGAGAAGCCTGGT
The DNA here is from genome assembly GCF_003369695.1 of Bos indicus x Bos taurus. Lineage (NCBI taxonomy): Eukaryota > Metazoa > Chordata > Mammalia > Artiodactyla > Bovidae > Bos > Bos indicus x Bos taurus. The sequence continues at coordinate 116,363,380 of NC_040079.1, forward strand.
GGGCTATACAGTCCATATATTCACAAGATGTCAAACATGACTGAGCAACTTCAGTTTCACTTTCAGAGAAAATTTAACCATTTATTTGCCCAAATTGCTCACTTAACATTTTTATCATTGCCACAAAGATGAATACTTTAAGGCAAAATCAGAAAGAGTGGCAAGATAAAATAAACCTTGTTTGCTCTTTCACAGTGGAAAATAAAAGTTATTCCACAGCCAGATGGCATTCTACTGCTCATTCAGATCACCCAGGCCCACCTCCTGTTGTAAAACAGCAATGTGTTAGTTCAACTTTGAGAAGGGTTTCTGACTTCTGCTTTCCTGGATGGACTAGGAACTCCATTTTAATTTATGTAAAAGTTCCTTAGAGAAAAATAAAATGGATTTTCAAAGCATGGAAGGAATGAGAGCAGAAGTGAGAGTCAGTGTGTTTGCCTATAAATTCTGCTTCTTCTGCCTTAACAGCTGAAGTTTAACCTTTTATCTTTTTAGTTGGCTTGGAGCAATTTCGTCTTCATTTTAATTCACTGTTCCTAAATAGCTCTCAGAAGAGACTGTGGCATACTTTCTCTTTGCCCTGAAACACCGGCATTCTGCTACAGAATATTCTTCCTCTGAGCAAAGGTTTGTTTTTTTTGGTAAAGTGTGCTGAGCAATTTGTGCATATATGCAGACACACTGGACACACAACACCGGATTTGGAAGTGAAGCAAAGACAAAGCTATGATTCCATTCTATATCTGGTCTTTTCATTCTTTTTCAGTTTGAGATTTTTTGGTTTATGTGCTAAGTTCTTCTTAGTTAAACATACTTTTCCTAACCCACTGTAGGTTTCACATTTATTTTCTCCCAGCAGCTTACTGCACAGTCAGCCACAGTGAAGATGGAATTATCCTGTCAGAAATTGTAACATTAAATTACTCTAGGGAAACATGCAGGTGCAAAACATGTTGTCTTTTAATGCAAATTCGGGGTTTCTAATCCAAACACAACCTCGTTGCATATCTACCACGCAGACTAAAAATAAAACTGATGCATTCATGATTTTATGCCTGTGTATGTGTATTTAAATTTAACTCAGCTAAAAGCATTACTTCTAGATAAGAATAGAAATGTCTAACATTTTTAATATCCGGGATCCTGTTAGTTTACATTTTAGTCATTCTTTAATATACATTTAATGTCAGTAAAAGTATTTTCTAAAATCCAACAAATTAAATTCAAGAATTAAAAAAATCTGACAAATGTCATAAGAAAAATTATACAAAGTATAGTGGATTATTTTCTCTGAACACCATTTATTTCTTTTACAGATTTTTTTTATTCAAGATAAGCAAAACAGTTTTAGCATTAATAATTGTAAAATTTAAAAAAAATCTCAAATTACATACACAACTCGTTGTCATCTTATAAATCTTACTTCACAAAAGCATCCAGACATCTAAATGAAGACTCCTTATATTCTTTTATTGATATAAGAATATTCAGTATTAGCTGTATGAAACCATTCCTTAGAAACTCAAGACTTAGAAAAAAATTCTAGCATACGACTATCTAGGCATTACTCAGATTGTAAAATAATGCAGATAATTAGTGAAGTCAGCAGATATTTAACCCTGGTGCAAACTGCAGCTTCTACAGACTTTACCCTGAACTTAAGTGATGAAACTTGATATATGTTTTGCTTTGTTTTACTGCAAAGTGTAACTTCATTCACTCTCTCTAGGCAGAGTCAAGGTTAACTGGGAGAGAAGGAGAGCTGAGCCTTAGAAACTCAAAATGCTGAGTTGCAGAAGGAAGGGAAGATTTGGGGAAATGAGTGTCACAAAAGTAAATGTTCAAATGAGGTATGTGTATGTATGTATATCTGATTTTGCAAAAGGGATAGTTATTTAATATCATTTAATATTTATTGATATCATGTAATGATATTTAATATCCACCAATATCATTTAATAATATATAATACCCATCAGGAATGATGCTAAAGCTGAAACTCCAGTACTTTGGCTACCTCATACTAAGAGTTGACTCATTGGAAAAGACTCATGCTGGGAGGGATTGGGGGCAAGAGGAGAAGGGGATGACAGAGGATGAGATGGCTGGATGGCATCACTGACTCGATGGACATGAGTCTGAGTGAACTCCAGGAGTTGGTGATGGACAGGGAGGCCTGGTGTGCTGCGATTCATGGGGTTGCAAAGAGTCGGACACGACTGAGCAAACGATCTGATCTGATCTGAATACCCATCAGGTTCCTCTGTCCATGGTTCCCAGGCAAGAAGAATGAAGTGGGTTGTTATGCCTTCCTCTAAGGGATCTTCCCAGCCCAGGGATTGAACACACATCTCTTACATCTCCTGCAATGATAGGCAGATTCCTTACCGCTAGTGCCACCTGGGAAGCCCATTTAATTATAAGAGAAAGAAAAATAAATCTTACATGGAAATTTCTCCTAAATTTCTGGAAGAAAAAGTTATGTTCAGAAAAAATAAAAACTATAAATATGATAAAAATATTTACAACAAAAATAAATACTAGTACATGTTGCTATTGTTGTTCAATTGCTTAATTGTGTCCAACTCTTTGTGATGCCATGGACTGTAGCATGCCAGGCTTCCCTATCCTTCACTATCTCCCAAAGTTTGGTCAAACTCATATCCATTGAGTCAATCAGGTCATCCAATCATCTCATCCTTTGTTGCCGCTTTTTCTCCTTCCTTCAATCTTTCCCAGCATAAGGGTCTTTTCCAATAAGTTGACTCTTCACATCAGAAGTCCAAAGTATTGGAGCTTCAGCTTCAGTCCTTCCAATAAATATTCAGGGTTGATTTCTTGTTCATAAAAACAATCCCAAATATTGAAAAAAAAAAAAAAAGGAATTCATAGGAAGAAGAAAAATAAGAGTAAGTCTTACTTTAGAAGAGTGGGAAGAAAGAGATTATGTTGCTACTTGGCAGCATATAATTTGATGACAAATTTTTATATATTAATAGTCCTAGTTTTAATTTAGATTTTAGGTTCACATGAGCTTGCTATATCAATAACCACAAATATGCAGATGTACCACCCTTATGGCAGAAAGCAAAGAAGAGCTAAAAAGCCTCTTGATGAAAGTGAAAGAGGAGAGTGAAAAAGTTGGCTTAAAACTCAACATTCAGAAAACTAAGATCATGGTATCTGGGTCCTATCACTTCATGGCAAATAGATGGGGAGCAATGGAAACAGTGACAGACGTTATTTTGGGGGGCTCCAAAATCACTGCAGATGCTGACTGCAGCCTTGAAATTAAAAGACGCTTACTTCTTGGAAGAAAAGTTATGACTAACCTAGACAGCATATTAAAAGGCAGAATTATTTTGCCAACAAAGGTCTGTGTAGTCAAAGCTATGGTTTTTCCAGTTGTCATCTATGGGTGTGAGAGTTGGACTATAAATAAAGCTGAGTGCCAAAGAATTGATGCTTTTGAACTGTGGTGTTGAAGACTCCTGAGAGTTCCTTGGATTTCAAGGAGATCCAACCAGTCCACCCTAAAGGAAATCAGCCCTGAATATTCATTGGAAGGACTGATACTGAAGCTGAAGTTCCAATACTTTGGCCACCTGATGTGAAGAACAGACTCATTGGAAGAGACCCTGATGCTGGGAAAGATTGAGAGCAGGAGGAGAAAGGGATGACAGAGGATGAAATGGTTGGATGACATCACCGACTCAATGGACATGAGTGAATAAACTCCGGGAGTTGGTGATGGACAGGGAGGCCTGGCGTGCTGCAGTCCATGGGGTCGCAAAGAGTGGAACACCAGTGAACGACTGAACTGAACTGAGCTTGCTATATTAAAAAAAATAAAATCTAATGAATTCTACCAAACTCTCATATTCTAGTGATAAGAGCGTGGGATAGGCAAGGGACTGTTTTTATTCCCAGTTCTTGACCTTTGAGTCAAAAAGGAAAGACAGACATCAAAGGAAGTACACTGAAACAGAAGGGTTATAACTCATGGTTCTGTCAATACCACTGGGATAATCAGTAAGCTTAACAACAAGTATGGAAACATTTCTCAGAATATTGCACAGAGATATGGGAATATGAAAAATATGACAGAAAGTTAAGAGGAATGGGGAAGAGAATGATAAATCCCAACATATATTTAATTAATGACAAAGAAGAGGGTGGAGATAAAGGAGGAGGTCTTATTCAGTTAGATAACAATGGTGAATTTTTCCAAAGTTTGATAGAATGCATGACCTTCATATTGAAGAAATAGATTAAATCCCAAACAAGGACAAATAAAAAGTATCCACAGAGAGAAGATGTAGAATATCTTGAAGAGAGAAAAAAAAAAAAAAAAACTTTTAGGTAAAGAGAAAGAAGAGCAAGAAATATTCGCAAATTAAAGGACACATTAAAAAAGACAAAGAGGAAAATAAAACAAACCAGACACAAAACACAGCTAATTACTGAGGAGTCTCAATTTTCATTAGTTTAGTTTTTTTCTGTATTCAGATATAAGTTGATTTTCAGGCAAGCAACTACTCAGATATTTTTTTTCCTCCAATAGATGTTTGCTGAAAGATTTGAAATATGTATTTCAACAAGAAAGAATTTGATCAAAGAAATAAATAGGAGGCTATAAGAAGCAATATTAAGCAAATAAATGAGAACATATGCAAAATTTACACATCAAGGAAGTGTAAAAATTACACAAAATCCTCACATGAAGGAAGACTCAAAATCTAGATAACATATGAATATTTCCAACACACAAATTGATAGTAGTAGAGGACAGTAAATGGAAAAGGGAAATTTCAATTAATTTGCTGACTTAAGAAGACATCATTATATAATATTTAGATTGAACAGCAGTGCATACAAAACACCTTAAAACTCATAGGTACATGATAAGTAATTGGTAACAAACAATTTATACAAGGGAATAAGAATTGCTAAAAAGCACTCATTTCAATATATTAATGATAAAATAATGAAATAATAATCTGAAGTAATAAAAGAAAGGCAAAACATAAGAGTAGAATGTGTGGTAATAGAAAACAATAGAACAATTCATTATATCAACAAAATCAGAAGTTTGCTCTTCAGAAAGATGAACAAAATACACAAAAATCTTGAAATTAATCAAGAAAAAAAGAGTCTTCCCCCGTGGCACAAAGGGTAAAGAGTCTATCTGCAATGCAGGACACATGGATTCAATCTCTGGGTTGGGAAGATCCGCTGGATAAGGGAACAGCTACCCACTTCACTTTTCTTGCCTGGAGAATCCCATGGACAGAGGAGCCTGGCAGGCTATCATCCATAGGGTTGCAAAGAGTCGGACAAGACTGTGAGACTAACACATGCACACACACACACATTACTACTAATTCAAAGTAAAATACTTTCTAAATATATATATTTCCACAATTTACTCAACACAAAATGAAAAATTATACCTAAGAAGACTTAATAATTAAGTCAAAAAAGCACTAGGGGTGACTATTTTAAGTGACCTTCTTTTTCTACATTTTTAATTCATAGACACTGATCATGCAAACTCTTGCAGAAGAGAAAGAAAGCCTGACAATTAATTTATAAGACTGAGGCAAATGAGAACTCTCAGATACTACATTTGGGAATGTAAACTAACATATTTACTTTGGAGAAAACTTTGCATTATTGAAGAAATTGAAAGTTCATAGTCTAATAACCGGCATTTCCTCCCTAAATGCATCCTGTATGAAAACATTCACACTAGGTAAGAAGAATGATTCAGTTCAGTTCAGTTCAGTTCAGTTCAGTCACTCAGTCGTGTCCAACTCTTTGCGACCCCATGAATCGCAGCACGCCAGGCCTCCCTGTCGATCACCAACTCTAGGAGTTCACTCACCTCACGTCCATCTTGTCAGTGATGCCATCCAGCCATCTCATCCTCTGTCGTCCCCTTTTCCTCCTGCCCCCAATCCCTCCCAGCATCAGACTCTTTTCCAATGAGTCAGCTCTTCGCATGAGGTTGCCAAAGTACTGGAGTTTCAGCTTTAGCATCCTTCCTTCCAAAGAACACCCAGGGCTGATCTCCTTCAGAATGGACTGGTTGGATCTCCTTGCAGTCCAAGGGACTCTCAAGAGTCTTCTCCAACACCACAGTTCAAAAGCATCAATTCTTTGGTGCTCAGCCTTCTTCACAGTCCAACTCTCACATCCATACATGACCACAGGAAAAACCATAGCCTTGACTAGATGGACCTTTGTTGGCAAAGTAATGTCTCTGCTTTTCAATATGCTATCTATGTTGGTCATAACTATTCTTCCAAAAAGTAAGCATCTTTTAATTTCTAAGTGATCACTCACCTAGCATCAGATATCCTGGAATGTGAAGTCAAATTGGCCTTAGAAAGCATCACTACAAACAAAGCTAGTGGAGGTGATAGAATTCCAGTTGAGCTATTTCTAATCATGAAAGATGATGCTGTGAAAGTGCAGCACTCAATATGCCAGTAAATTTGGAAAACTCAGCAGTGGCCACAGGACTGGAAAAGGTCAGTTTTCATTCCAACCCTGAAGAAAGGCAATGCCAAAGAATGCTCAATCTACCACACAATTGCACTCATCTCACACAGTAGTAAAGTAATGCTCAAAATTCTCCAAGCCAGGCTTCAGCAATACATGAACCATGAACTTCCAGATGTTCAAGCTGGTTTTAAAAAAGGCAGAGGAATCAGAGACCAAATTGCCAACATCCGCTGGATCATCGAAAAAGCAAGAGAGTTCCAGAAAAACATCTATTTCTTCTTTATTGACTATGCTAATGCCTTTGACTGTGTGGATCACAATAAACTGTGGAGAATTCTGAAAGAGATGGGAATACCAGACCACCTGACCTGACTCTTGAGAAATTTGTATGCAGGTCAGGAAGCAACAGTTAGAACTGGACATGGAATAACAGACTGGTTTCAAATAGGAAAAGGAGTACGTCAAGGCTGTATATTGTCACCCTGCTTATTTAACTTATATGCAGAGTACATCATGAGAAATGCTGGGCTGGATGAAGCACAAGCTGTAATCAAGATTTCCGGGAGAAATCTCAATAACCTCAGATATGCAGATGACACCACCCTTATGGCAGAAAGTGAAGAGGAACTAAAAAGCCTCTGGATGAAGGTGAAAGAGGAGAATGAAAAAGTTGGCCTAAAACTCAACATTCAGAAAATGAAGATCAGGGCATCTGGTCCCATCACTTCATGGGAAATAGATGAGGAAACGGTGGAAACAGTGTCAGACTTTATTTTTTTGGGCTCCAAAATCACTGCAGATGGTGACTGCAGCCATGAAATTAAAAGAAGAATGATTAGCAGATATATGGTCCTGTCAAAAATATTCTTAAGACATTTGGTCCATAAGATATCTGGTCCAAGCCAAAAGGCCATTGAATTTCAGTTTATACAAAATGTCCATGAGCTTATCTGATTCATGCCAGATAGTTCTGGTCAGGATCAAATAAATATCAAGGATGTTTTGGCATCAGCATCACTACAAACCAAGCTAGTGGAGGTGATGGAATTCCACTTGAGCTATTTTAAATCCTAAAAGATGATGCTGTGGAAATGCTGTACTCATTATGCCAGCAAATTTGGAAAACCCAGCAGTGGCCACAAGACTGAAAAAGGTCAGTTTTCATTCCAGTCCCAAAGAAAGGCAATGCCAAAGAACGCTCAAACTACCACACAATTGCACTCATCTCACACGCTAGCAAAGTAACGCTCAAAATTCTTCAAGACAGCTTCAACATGTTCAAGCTGGATTTAGAAAAGGCAGAGGAAAAAATTGCCAACATCCACTGTATTATCAAAAAAGCAAGAGAGTTCCAGAAAAACATCTATTTCTGCTTTATTGACTGTGCCAAAGCCTTTGACTGTGTGGACCATAACAAACTGTGGAAAATTCCTAAAGAGATGGGAATATCTGACCACCTGATCTTTCTCTTGAGAAATCTGTATGCAGGCCAGAAAGCAACAGTTAGAACTGGACATGGAACAACAGAATGGTTCCAAGTAGGAAAAGGAGTACATCAAGGCTGTATATTGTTACCCTGCTAATTTAACTTATACACAGACTACATCATGAGAAATGCTGGGCTGGATGAAGCACAAGCCAGAATCAAGATTTTTGGGAGAAATATAAATAACCTCAGATATGCAGATGACACCACCCTTATGGCAGAAAGCAAAGAAGAGCTAAAGAGCCTCTTGATGAAAATGAAAGAGGAGAGTGAAAAAGTTGGCTTAAAACTCAACATTCAGAAAACTAAGATCATGGCATCCAGTCCCATCACTTCATGGAAAATAGATGGGGAAGCAATGGAAACAGTGACAGACTTTATTTTGGGGGGCTTAAAATCACTGCAGATGGTGACTGCAGCCTTGAATTAAAAACCTCTTGCTTCTTGGAAGAAAAGTTATGACCAACCTAGATATCATATTAGAAAGCAGAGACATTACTTTGCCAACAAGGTCTGTCTAGTAAAAGCTACGTTTTTTCCAGTAGTCATGTATGGATGTAAGAGTTGGACTATAAAGAAAGCTGAGCACCGAATCATTGGTGCTTTTGACCTGTGGTGTTGGAGAAGACTCTTGCGAGTCCCTTGGTCTACAAGGAGATCCAACCAGGCCATCCTAAAGGAAATCAATCCTGAATATTCACTGGAAGGACTGATGCTGAAGCTTAAACTCCAGTACTTTGGCCACCTGATGCAAAGAACGGACTCATTTGAAAAGACCCTGATGCTGGGAAAGATTAAAGGTGAGAGGAGAAGGGGACGACAGAGGATGAGATGGTTGGATGGCATCACTGACTTAATGGACATGAATTTGAGTAAACTCCAGGAGTTGGTGATGGACAGGGAGGCCTGGCGTGCTGCATTTCATGGCGTCGCAAAGAGTCGGCCACGACCTAGTGAATGAACTGAACTAAAATGATTTATGGACATTTGAAAAGAACTGAAAGCCCTGCAGGGACAAAGGCACAGATATGAATTGGTTTATATCATCATAAACACAATATGATGACTTCCCTTCTGGTTCAGATGGTAGAGAATCCGCCTGCAATATGGCAGACCTGGGTTCATTCCCTGTTTTGGGAAGATCTCTTGTGGAAGAGAATTGCAACCCATTCCAGTATTCTTGCCAAGAGAATCCCATGGACAGAGAAGCCTGGCAAGCTACAGTCCATGGGGTTTCAAAGAGTCAGACATGACTGAGCAACTAACACACATGTAACACACACACAAACACAGCACATTATAAACACATTGTAAACATCCCAAATATTGATTTGGAGGGAGGGTGTTGCTGTGTAACTTAAGCAAAGTTATAAAATGGAAAATTATACAGAAAATTACATAGACAAACTGATCTTTTAGTAACAATGTAAATCTGAAAGACATACTGAAGTGAAAGTCGCTCAGTAGTGTCTGACTCTTTTCAAACCCATAGACTGTAGCCTGCAAGGCTCCTCTGCCCTATAGAATTCTCCAAGCAAGAATCCTAGAGTGGGTAGCTGTTCCCTTCTCCAGGGGATCATCCCAACAAAAGGATTGAACCCTGATCTCTTGCATTGCAGGTAGATTCTTTACTGTCTGAGCCAGGAGGGAAGCTCCGGTATATTAAATTGAAAAATAAATTTTTGAGTGATTTTGTACAATATTATCACACTTATGCAAAGATTTTTACTGTTCAAAAAGCCACTAATGATTTTTGTGCAAGTGTGTATATGTGACATGAAAGGGAAAATTATTACCATGGCTTCCCTGGTAGCTCAACTGAAAAAGAAACCACCCGCAATGCAGGAGACCACAGTTCAATTCCTAGGTTGGGAAGATCCCCTAGATAAGGAAATAGATATCCACTCCAGTATTGTCTGGAGAATTCCATGGACAGAAGAGCCTGGCAGGCTACATTCCATGGGGTCACAAAGAGTTGAACAGGACTGAGTGACTTTCACTTTTCATATTCAGTAAAATGATTACAAATGGGACCAGAACTGTGGAAGAATAAGTTTGATGATGATACAAAAGAGACTGTACCACCAACAATACTGCAACATTTTTTTGATATTATTTACAAAGTTATACTCAACATGTATAGAAAAGAGTTAACAACTGGTAAATATATTCTCCATGTTTGAGACATGTCCTAAAAAGTTTTTATATGTCCCAACATTATACATGCTACTTTTTAACATTAGACTATTTTAAAGTATAAAATATGCATAAATGTATACTTACATTTAAAGTATTCATTGTAATTTTGTCAGATATATCTATTTAGATTTTTATTCTGAGATTATATCCTTTCTAAATATCGGTAATATATTGTTTTCTTTTGAAATTGTGGTGATAATGTTTTATTGTAATACTATTATTTTATATAATAAGAAATGGTCAACTCTCGTTATCAGCATTCTTCTCCATAAATTTACTGATCTATGTGGTAAAAATGTTTGAGAACCATTATACAAAGCATGTTAATAACAGCCATGAAGAAGTATTTTAATAGGCAGTGCTTACTAATAGGGTTTATCGATGTAAATTCTTGCAAATGATAATCCATAAATTCTCATTAACATTATTTGGTGAGTGAAATATGAACAGTGACCAGCAGCCACAGGAAAAAAAAATGTACCATTTATGTTTGCTCATGAATTTTACTTATTAAGTGTTACTTTTATGGACACTATTCTTTGCACTTGCAATATTTAATGTCTGAGTATATTTCATACATGAAGAAGACAATCAACTCTCAAGTCCTTTGGAAATGTTTAATGCTTTTTTTTTTTTTATGTGTTTCATCTAATCCAACACAGTACTGTTTTCAGTCCCGTTGTTTCTACAGCACACTTTTTTGACATTCAACATTCTGTTACTTCAAACACGATGAGGATTTAATTTTTGTTTGCTTATATAACCATTTCTCCTCCTCTTTCTTCGTCTCCCATTCTCTCTCTCTTTCTTTCTATCCATCTCCTTCCCATCTCCTCTTTCTCTAAATCTATAAAAAGAGATCACTTCTTTGAATGCTAGAGACATTACTATCCCCAAAAGAACCGTCTAAGTTTTCAGCTGCCAGTCCTTTCAAATGTGCCAACACAGACATGATGCTTGAACAAGAATATATCAAGAATAGAAACAAGTAATGATATATAATTCTGGACAGGAAAGCATAAAGGGGAACCCAAACTGACTTATCAGCAGTTAAAGACACCTGATCCCTAACAATGAGTAAAGGAGAGGTGAGTCTTTGTTACCACTGTGCCCAGCCCCAAGTATGTAGACTTTTTGAATGTATAAGATTCAAGAATGCATGGATTACAGCATTTGGAAAATAAGTTGAATTATCTGTTTTTTAAAACTGCACTAAACTATTATTGAAAATTAGAGCCTATTTTAACCGTTAACTTGAAAAACTCATAAAATTACTTCTTTTTCTCCCCAGTGCAAAAGAAAATGAAGTACAAATACAAAGATTTTTCTGCTTTTGCAGCTAATTTCTGCTCCCTGTGGACAAGCCATGCTAAACCAGAATACCTGTAGAAGGTGATGAACAACCATTCGGTTTGTGATAGCACTGCCCAAGTACAGTTGAATAAATACTTGTGACATACAAAATGTTCAAAATTACAATGCATGACTGACTAAAGTGGACAGAAATGCAAATGTCTGCTGCCCTGTGATGCCAGGCAAAACTCTCTGGACACATCTAGAACACAAGTGCAGTGCATATCGAACATCCATACTTGCACTGTGGAGCAGAAGGAAAGTGGTGTCTACCATCTCCATCACTGCTCTCTGTCCTGTGAGTCTCAGTGTAGTCAGTATGTTTTCTTATAGCCCTCACGGTGTGGGGAAACTGAAAGAGCATGGACCGCAGAACTACTGAGGAAAATTTAAGAAACAAAATATACCATCAGTGAAAAGGATCTAATTTTAATTGTGCCATGTATAAGTCTTTGTGAGGATTATGGAAAATACATACATGGGATAAGAACCTGATGAATAGTTGAATAGTATGTGAAAATCTGAGTTAGACTTCAGGCTCAAAAAAAAAAAAAATCATTTTTCTTGTCTCAGGATTTGAAACCTTCTCAGAGAACAATTCTTGCATGCATTTGTGGTTTCACCCAGGGCTCTTCAGTTCAGTTCAGTTCAGTTCAGTTGCTCAGTCATGTCTGACTCTTTGTGACCCCTTGGACTGCAGCACACCACGCTTCCCTGTGCATCACCAAGTACCGGAGCTTACTCAAACTCATGTCCATCGAGTCAGTGATGCCATCCAACCATCTCATCTTCTGTCATCCCCTTCTCCTCCCACCTTCAATCTTTCCCACCATCAGGGTCTTTTCCAGTAAGTCAGTTTTTCGCATCAGGTGGCCAAAGTAATGGAGTTTCAGCTTCAGCATCAGTCCTTCCAATCAATATTCAGGACTGATTTCCTTTAGGATGGACTGGTTGGATCTCCTTGCAGTTCAAGGGACCCTCAAGAGTCTTCTCTAGCACCACAGTTCAAAAGCATCAGTTCTTCAGTGCTCAGCTTTCTTTATGGTCCAACTTTCACATCCTTACATGACTACTGCAAAAACCATAGCTTCGATGAGATGTCTCTGCTTTTTAATATGCTGTCTAGGTTGGTCAAAGCTTTTCTTTCAAGGAGGAAGTATCTTTTAATTTCATGCCTGCAGTCACCATCTACAGTGATTTTGCAGCCCCTCAAAATAAGTCTGTCACTGTTTCCATTGTTTCCCCATCTATTTGCCATGAAGTGATGGGGCCAGATGCCATGATATTAGTTTTCTGCATATTGAGTTTTAAGCCAACTTTTTCACTCTCCTCTTACACTTTCATCAAGTGGCTCTTTGGTTCTTCTTTGCTTTCTGCCATAAAGGTGGTGTCATCTGCATATCTGAGGTTATTGATATTTCTTCCAGCAATCTTGATTCCAGCTTGTGCTTCATCCAGCCTGGTATTTTGCATGATGTATTCTGCATATAAGTTAAATAAGCAGGGTGACAATTTACAGCCTTGATGTACTCCTTCCCTGATTTCAAACCTGTCTGTTGTTCCATGTCCAGTTCTGTTTTTCTTGACCAGATCTCCTAGTCCAGATATTTTTACTACTATATTTCAATTTCTGTTCTGTATTCACTGTAAGATTTAACTATGAAAGCAATATGGTCTCTGCCAATTTTTCTTTCCTTGACCATAGAGTTCTCCACTGAGAATATTAATATTGCAGTATTATTTTTGCAATATATAATATTGCAATATTATCCTCATTAGCTTAAATATGTTTTACTATCTGCATTTTCCACATAAAATATTTGAGTCACATCTGTTACAGAAAGTTCTACTACAATCTTCATCTTCTCTAAAATCTAGTGGTAGATTTAGAGTTTTCTTGTGGCTTCTCAAGACTTTTTATCTCTTGAGACAGCTACGATTAGTGCATACTTACCTAGCATCTCCTTCTTCTGAAGGAGGTGACCATTACCACCATTACCCTTACACAGCACCACCCATCAACAGAAAACTGGATTAAAGATGAGCATGGCTATACCCATCAGAATGAGACCCAGATTCCCCCGCATCCAGTCCTTCCCATGAGAAAGATTCCAGAAGTCTCTTATCCTTATCCATCAGAGGGAAGACAGAATGAAAGCCACATTACAGAAATCAAACCAAACTGAATACATGGATCATGACCTTGTCTAACTCAATGAAAATATGAGCCATGCCATGTAGGGCCACCCAAGACATACGGGTCATGGTGGAGAGTTCTGGCAAAATGTGGTCCACTGTAGAAAGGAATGGCAAATCACTTCAGTATTATTTCCTTGAGAACACCATGAACAGTATGAAAAGGCAAAAATATACAACACTGAAAGATTAGCTTCTCAGGTCAGTAGGTGCCCAACATGCTAACAGAGAAGAGTGGATAAATAGTTCCAGATGAATAAGAGGCTAAGCCAAAGCAAAAACAACACCCAGTTGTAGTTGTGACTGGTGATGGAAGTCCGATGCTGTAAAGAACAGTATTGTAAAGGAACCTGGAATGTTAGATGCATGAATCAAGGTAAATTGGAAGTCATCAAACAGGAAATGGCAAGAGTAAACATCAGCATTTTAGGAATCAGTGAACTAAAATGGACTGGAATGGGTGAATTTACCTCAGATGACCATTATATCTACTACTCTGGACAAGAATCCCTTAGAAGAAATGTAGTAGCCCTCACAATCAACAAAAGAGTTTGAAATACTTGGTTGCAATATCAAAACTGACAGAATGAACTTGGTTTGTTTCCAAGGCTAACCATTCAACATCACAGTAATCCAAATCTATGCTCAAATCACTAATGCTGAATAAGCTGGTTTACCAGTTCTATGAAGACCTACATGACCTTCCAGAACTAACACCAAAAAAGTGGTCCTTTCCATAACAGGAGATTGAAATGCAAAAGTAGGAAGTGAAGAGATACCTGGAGTAACAGGTAAGTTTTGCCATGGAGTACAAAATGAAGCAGGGTAAAGGATAATAGAGTTCTGCCAAGAGAACACACTGGTTACAGAAAACACCCTCTTCCAACAATACAAGAGATGACTCAAAACATGGACATTATCAGATGGTCCATACCAAAATCAGATTGATTACATTCTTCACAGTCCAATGTGGAGAAGCTCTGTATAGTCAGCAAAAACAAGGCTGGGGACTGACGGTGGCTCAGATCATGAACTTCTTATTGCTAACTTCAGACTAAAATTGAAGAAAATAGGGAAAACTACTAGATCACTTAGGTATGACCTAAATAAAATACCTTGTGATTATGCAATGGAAGTGACAAACAGATTCAAGGGATTAGATCTGATAGAGTTCCTGATATATAGGGAGATCCATAACATTATACAGGAGGCAGTGATCAAAACCATCCTGAGAAAAAGAAATACAAAAACGCAAAAGAGAGAGAATAAGAAAAGGCAAAGGAGAAAAGGAAAGTATACCCATCTGAGTGCAGAGTTCCAAAGAATAGCAAGGAGAGAGAATCAAGCCTTCCTAAATGATCCATGAAAAGAAGAGCAAAAACAATAGAATGGGAAAAACTAGAGATCTCTTCAAGAAAATTAGAGATACCAAGGGAACATTTCATGCAAAGTTGGGCACAATAAAGGACAGAAATGGTATGGACCAAACAGGAGGAGATATTAAGAGTAGATGGCAAAAATGCACAGAACTATACAAGGAAGATCTTAATGACCCAGATAACCATGATAGTATCATTAATCACCTAGACCCAGATATCCTGGACTGTTAAGTTAACTGGGCCTTAGGAAGTATCACTACAAACAAAGCTAGTGGAAGTGATGGAAATCCAGCTGAGCTGTTTCAAATCCTAAAAGATGACGCTGTTAAACTGCTGCACTCAATATGCCAGCAAATTAAAAAAACAAAACAAAACAAAAAAAGAAAACCCTCTGTAGTGGCCACAGCACTGGAAAAGATCAGTTTTCATTCCAATCCCAAAGAATGCTCAAACTACTGCACAATTGCACTTATAGTAAAGTAATGCTTAAAATACATGAACCGTGAACTTTCAGATGTTCAAGCATATTTTACAAAAGGCAGAGGAACCAGAGATCAAATTGCCAACATCTACTGGATCATGAAAAAAGCAAGAGAGTTCCAGAAGAAAACATCTATTTCTGCTATGCCAAAGCCTTTGACTGTGTAGATCACAATAAACGGTGGAAAATTCTAAAAGAGACGGGAATACCAGACCACCTGATCTGCCTATTGAGAAACCTATATGCAGGTCAGGAAGCAACAGTTAGAACTGGACATGGAACAACAGACTGGTTCCAAATAGGGAAAGGAGTACATCAAGGCTGTATATTTTCACCCTGATTATTTAAATTCTATGCAGAGTATATCATGAGAAACACTGGACTGGAAGAAGCACAAGCTGGAATCAAGATTTCCGGGAGAAATATCAATAACCTCAGATATGCAGATGAAATCACCCTTATGGCAGAAAGTGAAGAGGAACTAAAAAGCCTCTTGATGAAGGTGAAAGAGGATAGTGAAAAAGGTGGCTTAAAGCTCAACATTCAGAAAATGAAGATCATGGCATCTGGTCCCATCACTTCATGGGAAATAGATGGGGAAACAGTGGAAACAGTGTCAGATTTTATTTTTGGGGGCTCCAAAATCACTGCAGATGGTGACTGCAGCCATGAAATTAAAAGATGCTTACTCTTTGGAAGGAAAGTTATGACCAACCTAGATAGCATATTCAAAAGCAGAGACATTACTTTGCCAGCAAAGATCCATCTAGTCAAGGCTATGGTTTTTCCTGTGGTCATGTATGGATGTGAGAGTTAGACTGTGAAGAAAGCTGAGCGCCGAAGATTTGATGCTTTTGAACTGTGGTATTGGAGAAGACTCTTGAGAGTCCCTTGGACTGCAAGGAGATCCAACCAGTCCATTCTGAAGGAGATCAGCCCTGGGATTTCTTTGGAGGGAATGATGCTGAATCTGAAACTCCAATACTTCAGCCACCTAATGCAAAAAGCTGACTCCTTGGAAAGAGCCTCATACTGGGAAGGATTGGGGGCAGGAGGAGAAGGGGACGACAGAGGATGAGATGGTTGGGTGGCATCACTGACTCAATAGACATGGGTTTGGGTGGACTCTGGGAGCTTGTGATGGACAGAGAGGCCTGGCGTGGTGTAGTTCATGGGGTCACAGGGAGTCCGACATGACTGAGCGACTGAACTGAGCTGAACTGAGTACAGCACTTCACAGCATCATCTCTTAGGATTTTAATAGCCCAGCTGGAATTCCATCACCTCCACTAGCTTTGTTCTTAGTAGTGCTTCCTAACACCCACTTCACTTCACATTCCAGGTGTCTGAGTCTAGATGAGTGACCATACCATCATGGTTCATTCAGTTCAGTTGCTCATTCATGTCCAACTCTTTGTGACCTCATGGACTGCTGCACACCAGGCTTCCCTGTCCATCACCAACTCCCGGAGCATCCTCAAGCTATATTCACCAATTCAGTGATGCCATTCAACCATTTCATCCTCTGTCATCCCTTTCTCCTGCCTTCAATCTTTCCCACCATCAGGGTATTTTCCAATGAGTCAGTTCTTCACATCAAGTGGCCAGAATATTGGAGTTTCAGCTTTAGCATCAGTCCTTCCAATGAATAGTCAGGATTGATTTCCTTTAAGATTGACTGGTTGTATCTCCTTGCAGTCCAAGCTACTCTCAAGAGTCTTCTCCAACACCACAGTTCAAAAGCATCAATTCTTAAGCACTCAGCTTTCTTTATGGTCCAACTCTCACATCCACACATGACCACTGGAGAAACGATAGCTTTGACTAGATGGACCTTTGACAGCAAAGTAATGTCTCTGCTTTTTAATATGCTATCTAGGATGGTCAAAGATTTTCTTCTAAGGAGCAAGTATCTTTTAATTTCATGGATGCAGTCACCAACTGCAGTGATTTTGGAGCCCAAGTTTTCCTGGTCATTAAGACCTCTTTTGTACAGATCTTCTGTGTGTTCTTGCCACCACTTCTTAATCTCTTCTGTCTCTGTTAGGTCCATACAATTTCTGCCATTTTTTTATATCCATCTTTGAATGAAATATTCCCTTTGTTTCTCCAATTTTCTTGGGAAGATCTCCAGTCTTTTCCATTTTATTATTTTCCTCTATTTTTTTTTTTTGCTTTATTCATTGAAGAAGGCCTTCTGTCTCCTTGCTCTTCTCTGGAACTCAGCATTCAGTTACGAATATATTTCCCTTTCTCCCTTGCTTTTTACCTCTTTTCTTTCCACAGCTTTGTAAAGCCTCTTCAGACAACCATTTTGCCTTCCTGAATTTATTTTTCTTGGGAATGATCTTCATCACTGACTCCTGGACAGATTTATGAACCTCTGTCTGTAGTTCTTCAGGAATTCTGCCTACCAGATTTTTCAGCAAACTTTTTCACTATCCTTTTTCACTTTCACCAAGAGGCTCTTTAGTTCTTCACTGTAGGCCATAAGTGTGATGTCATTTGCATATCTGAGTTTATTGATATTTCTTCTTGCAATCTTGATCCCAGCTTGTGCTTTATCCAGTCCAGCATTTCTCATGATGTACTCTGCATATAAGTTCAATAAGAAGGGTGAAAATATACAGCCTTGACATACTCCTTTCCCTATTTGGAATCTGTTGTTCCATGTCCAGTTCTAACTGTTGCTTCTTAACCTGCATGCAGATTTATCAGGAGGCAGGTCAGGTTGTCTGGTATTCCCATCTCTTTAAGAATTTTCCACAGTTTGTTGTGATCCACACAGTCAAAGGCTTTGGCATAGACCATAAAACAGAAGTGCTTATTTTCCAGGAACTCTCTTGCTTTTTCTATGATCCTTCAGATGTTGGCAATTTGATCGCTGGTTCCTCTGTCTTTTCTAAATCCAGCTTGAACATCTTGAAGTTCATGGCTGATGTACTGTTGAAGCCTGGCTTGGAGAATTTTGAGCATTATTTTGCTAGCATGTGAGATGAGTGAAATTGTGCAGTATTTTGAGCATTCTTTGGCATTACTCTTCTTTGGGACTGGAATGAAAACTGACATTTTCTGGTCCTGCAGCCACTGCTGAGTTTTCCAAATTTGCTGGCATATTGAGTGTGGCACTTTCACAGCATCATCTTTTAGGATTTGAGATAGCTCAACTGGAATTCCATCACCTCCACTAGCTTTGTTTGTAGTGATGTTTCCTAAAGCCCACTTGACTTCACATTCTAGGATGTCTGGCTTTAGGTGAGGGATCACACCATTGTGATTATCTGGGTCATGAATATCTTTTTTATACAGTTCTTTTCTGTGTATTCTTGCCACCTGTTTTTAATATCTTCTGCTTCTGTTAGGCCCATATCATATCCATCTATATCTAGCTAAGTAATTAATGAACTTAAGTAATTATATGTGAAGAAAAATATCTATTTTTTTAGTGTTCAGAAAACCAACATAAATGAATTTTTAGAATATTCAGGGGTGAGAAAAGTTGGGAGATTAGGATTGACATATACACTATTGATACCATGCATAAAATAGATAACTGCTAAGTCACTTCAGTCGTGTCCGACTCTGTGTGACCCCATAGAGGGCAGCCCATCAGGCTCCGCCGTCCCTGGGATTCTCCAGGCAAGAACACTGGAGTGGGTTGCCATTTCCTTCTCCAATGCATGTTGCTCAGTCGTGTCCGACTCCTAGCGACCCCATGGACTGCAGCCTACTAGGCTCCACAGTCCATGGGATTTTCCAGGCAAGAGTACTGGAGTGGGCTGCCAGTGAGAATCTACTCTATAGCCCAGGCAACTCTATACACAGTGTTCTGTGGTGACCTGAATGGGAAGAAAATCCAAAAAAAGAGGGGTTCTATGTATATGTACAGCTGGTTCACTTTGCTGTACACCATAAACTAACACACATTGTAAAG
Organism: Bos indicus x Bos taurus; assembly: GCF_003369695.1. NCBI lineage: Eukaryota > Metazoa > Chordata > Mammalia > Artiodactyla > Bovidae > Bos > Bos indicus x Bos taurus. The sequence goes on from NC_040079.1 coordinate 116,382,918, forward strand.
CAAATATACTACTATAAAAATTAACTAAACAAAGAAATGAATATTCTTATTTAATATACATGTATGTATATTGTCTTAAGTTTTTAGAAAGATGATTTTTAAAAACATTTTAAACTAAATGCTTTTAAAGGGCCACTAATATAATAATATTATCTCATTGATGCACAGATCATTATTTTTAAAAAATCATTTAATTTGGTTTTAATGTCTGCTTTTCCTCTGTAAGAAGTGGCCACCTTCACCTGATCTTGTTCCCCAGCAGCTAGAATAGTTTCCCCTTCCTCACCAGGTCCTGCCCTTCCTGCTCAGTTGTACAGCTTATGCTTAATCCATGACAAGAAAACTATAGCTCTTCTACATGCAATCCCATCAAATTACCATTTTAAAATCTCGATCTCTCTGCCAACTGTTTCTTTCAGTCATGGGGGGAGGGGCTGGTGACAGGAGGAAAGGCTTTCTGAATCCAATGACTCTTGCCTCTCTGACATTCCTCTAACTGTCAGTTATCTCCTAGACCACATTTTGTACTAGTCCTATTCTCATTTACAGACTTCTTCAGACATGCTCAGTTTTCTCTATTAGAAAAATAAAAGGAGAGAGAAAGAAACACCACTCATCTTTTGCCCAAGACATTCGCTCCATTAGTTATCCTAGCAGTTAATTCTTCCCATCATATATCAGTCACCTATCATCTAGCTCCGGGATAACTTTCAGCATACTAGCCTTTCTTTCTTATGCATGTGATTTATTCCCATCATGAATCCCCTGAAAATAGGCAAACCAGATAATATTCCATTTTTTTCAGCTTTCATTCTTTTCCCAACCTCAATAATAAGTGTGTCTATTGTCTTATTCACACCCTCTTTAAAATCTCGCTCCTCACTTCCACAACCTACCCATCATTATCCTGTGTCTCGCTCACCTCTCAAACCTTTTAAATATATGGGATCATCCTTCATGCCATAATGCAAAATGACTATTCAGTAACAAAATCTCTACTGCAGGTTCAAAATTATACATATAAATGTGTAGAGAGACAAACTGATAATCATATGCTCCAAAAAGCTAGTGGTGATTATTTTTAGAAAAATAAATCATGTTTCATTTTTATTTTTAGTGCTTAAAATAGTTTATATTGCATTTTTGCTAAACTTACTTTATGATAATTTAATTATTTGATCACTATCCTCATGTAATTTTTACTATTTTTATATTATCATAGTTTATACAGTTAATTTCATTTATGTACTCTTTTAATGCTCTTAGCCTTTAGCTAACTAGGTTTCAGTTATTTATCTTATTTGAAATTATATTTAAATTTGTTTTTAATCAAATATCTTACCAGAGACAGTTGAAGAAAGAATAAGGAGAATAAGCAAAGCAGCAATATAATAAATGATTCTAGATAAAATTAAAATATATATTATAAATCAGAAAAGGACAATTGATATTTAGAATGCAAGAACTTTGAAATAATCATATTAGGGGGAAATGATAGCATTGTAATCAAGTATATATTTTAAGAGAACTTGGTAAAATTGAATAAAGAAATGAATTTGAAAACTAAGAAAATATTTCAGGCAAACTTATGAAGAAGCTTCTTTCATCTTTTTTACATTTCAAGGATTAAAAAGGACTCCTGAAAAAATTATTTTCAGATAAATCCATATCAGGTCTGTTAATAATTTCTCCTCCATAGACTGTCAGAAGAAAATGAATCAATGTTTACAAAGTGACTGAATGTATGTTCATGAAGCGGTGGGGTGTGTCTTATACATTTTTTTAAAATCAAATTTTTTGCATAGTGAAACAGTGAAATAAAAACATGTATAGATCCTTGCTCTTATCTAGTGAAAGATATCCAGTCAGTCATAAATCCTCTACTTCAGACACCTACCAGGATGAAAATTATTCTATCTCCCATTCTCTGGTCATCCACCCAGCCCACAAATACCTATTCCACACCTGCCAAGTGTCAGGCGCATTTAAGTACTTAGGATGTAAGAGTGGACAAGATGAGCAAGATTCATGACCTGTTGATTCTCATATTCTAGTAGGGAGACAAGTTTAAAAAATACAAATAAGTAGCTTAATAATTTTAAAAATTGTTGACTTGTATAACTTCTATTTTGCACTAGATCAAGATAATTTTAAGATTAGCTTGATATCACTCTTGTAATAGCTAAATAGTGCTAACACTTTAGCTTTGGATCCATGGTATATTTGACCTGTCACTAACAATTACTAGCAGTGTGAGCCTGGGTAATTTATTTAACTATTTATTGAAGTTCACCAATAAAAGTAAACATCTCATGAGGCTGTTTCAAAAATTCTCTCAGATAATGTATATAATTGCTTTTATCAGTATCAAGAATATATATTTTGTTAATATTGCTATTTAAAGGCATTTCTAACATGACACAGTTAAAATTACTAATAATAAGTTGAATAATAGAAAATACATATTGATATTGACTGAAATGACAGTAACATAAAGCAACACTTTCATTTCCCTCCTGTTCATTTCATATCTTGGTTCAAGTGGAAAAGGAATAATTTTTCATTAACGTGAACGGGCATGAGTATGTGGACCGAAGCAGCTGAGTCTAATATATTGCATTTGATTTAGATAACTTACCCTGACCTGAATAAATATCATTCCTATGTGATCTGTATGCTCCAAAGAAAATGAGGTGAAATGAAAGAGGGCTGAAAAACTATCATTTTCACACATCTTGAATCACTGCTTTCCTATTATTATAAACATATTATAAACATAGAACTAGAAAATGCTACCAATCACAAAAGCTCAGATAAGAAACAAAGTCCAATGTCAGTTACAATGATAGGGTCTGATTCTATCATTGAAATGGAAGAGCTATGGAGATCTCGAAAAGATCCATCACCAAGTGTCAAAAATGATTACACAGATGGCAGGGAGGATCCATCACACAGAGGTTACAGGGATTGGAGGTGGCTGGATGACAGAGCTTTCATAACTTGTATTTAGAGTCTTCCTAGTTCTGAAGAATGTTTAGAGAGTTGATGAATTCTTTAATCACAAAGGATTTTAAGGAGACAGCTCCTGGGTTTGTTCATAAGTGAGATACAGAAGCCTGTGCATGACATTCTAGAAAACAAAAAGATAAAAGTCAGGGAACATCCAATGTGAAATTGGCTTAAAGATAATGACAGCTCAGTTCTCCTGGAAATGAGTTGAGTGTATAGGGGCCACAGAGAGTCTAGGGGATGGAGTCTATACACGGGGAAATCTGGGACCAGAAAAGGGGAGAGGGGCTCCCATGAAAGAAGGTAAGGGAGTAAGGGCTATAAACTGCTGTGCTCAGGGAAAAGTTGTTAGACATCATTCAGACCCGACTTTCAAGATCAACTGAAACTGCATCCCCTGTAAAATTTTGGGAAAGTGGTTTAACTTCCAAGATTTATGCATAGTCGATTATGAAAAATAACAGCACTTTATAGAAGAAAAAATGAGTTGATGTATCATGACCATAGAATACAATGACTCCTATAGTAAACTTTCAGTAAGATGTAGCTGCTGTTATTCAATACTATAACTACTGCTATTATTATGATTATATGGGTGCCATGATGGAAGTACTGTGGCTGCCTTGCTTCCTTCATAGTTGTTAATGCACAGGTCTTGTAAAGTGGAAATGACATTCTGAGTCCTGAATACAGACAATAAATAGAAGTAGTCTGTTAGTCCCTTATAAGACACCCTCATTTTAAATTCTGTGATCTGACAACTGTTATGTAAGCCCTTTTCAGAAGCCTGCCTGGTGGAGGGCTAGCTCTTTACCTAAGCCTGCAGCACAGAGGTGGCCTGACAAGACAATGATGGGAGCAATTCCATTACAGAGGAGCTGGTATTTGACAAGTATCTGAAGTCCCAGCTTGGCTCTCAGTGAAGTCTAATCATTTCCTTGATTGCTTCCTAATAGCTCTGAGATGAAGCCCAGAGGGCTGTCAGCAGCTCCTGCACAGGACTGCTGAGCTGGCACACAGGTGACCACAGGCTCCTGCTCCCTCCCAGAAGGCCTGACACAGCAGTGGGGGCACCAGAGAGGGGGGTGCTGTAATGAACCACACTTCTTAAACGAAGACTCTGTCATCCCTACCTGATATTTCAATGTTTTTGTTTTTTCCCAAATATAAAATATCCCCCTTTCTATTCTATTTATTTACTGAAAGTTTAACTTTCCTTTCTCAGAGAAATCTAACCTAACAGTGTTGTATGTCTACGTAGGGCACTGTGGAGAGAGCTACCTAAGGTTCATACAGAATATTGAACAAGGACTCACATGCTCTGCAACAGTGTTAAGGACATGCTGCCCCTTTTTTCCTAGAAAATACATGTATTTGAACACTGATGGTTTGTCTTAGTTGAGGCTCTTGAGGAGCTTCTGGTAATTAAATCCACCACTTGCACATCAGTGTCAAGGATAATTGGAGACACATCAAGGCATTTAGGTGCCTTTACTGGGTGAAACATCCCCAAAGTTGAAATACCACCTGGTCAAGTTTCTGAAAGTCCTGAAATTTCATTTCAAAAAGAGATATCTTGATCAAAGTTTACATTTGATTCAATGTGTGAAATCTACATTTTTTTAAGTGCAAAAAAAATTATTTAGCCAAGATATGCATCATCAACATTAATGAAAAGTGAAAATGTTAGTCGCTCAGTAGTGTCTGACTCTTTGTGATCCCATGGACTGTAGACCACCAGGATCCTCTGTCCATGGAATTCTCCAGGCAAGAATACTGGTGTGGGTTGCCATTTCCTTCTCCAGGGGATCCTCCTGACTCACGGATTGAACCTGGGTCTCCTGCATTGCAGGCAGATTACTTACCATTTGAGCCACCAGGGATGCATTAATAGGTCACTCCAAATGAAATATTAAATGCCATATTTTACTTTTCTAACAATAAAATAAACAACTTACTAGTCACAGCAAAAAGAACATAATGACATTATCCATTCTAATCTACATATAGGAATTACGCTTTTAGTTAACTATATCAATCACAGTCAATCTTCATCTGGTCTAATACAGGTCATTTCATATGGCACAACCTGTTTCCAGTGTTCATGAGAGCACATAGCACGTAATGGGGCTCAGAAAATACTTGTTGACTGAATAAGATTCTATGTTAAGCACTTGCCGTTCAAAAGTTTCCTACAATTCAAAATTAGAGAGATCTTTACCATGAGTGATTCATTTGGTTTTCCAGTTTCTTCAGGTTGACAGCTATATTTTTTGGATTGCATTTTCCAATGTAGAGTTTGCAGTTTGATTTTATTCATTCATTAACTTCATAAATAATTGCTTAGATAAATAATTGCCTAAAAGTATAATACTATGTAGGATGCTGGCAAGCATGATGTTCACCTTCATGGTTCTTAGATGCAAACAGAGGAAAGAGAAGCAGCTAAGTAGTTATGAATTTACGTTTGTGATGAACAAGGTGTACAAGGGGTCAGTTGTCAGATCATGCAGAGACTTTATGGTCAAGATAGGATGTTGTGTTTTATTCTAAGAGCAATGGGAATATGATAAAGCAATTAAGCAACATCAGAGCACTCATGAATAAAGTAAGACTTGAAAAGGTATTCACACTCTTTATATTCAGCAACAAAAAATTAGATGCTAGAATTGGTTCAAGAAGAAGAGTGGAGAGGCCACCATAGTAGCTGAGGCAAAATAGTTTGGACTCAGAAAAGACAGAGCTATGGATCGAATGTTTGTGTTTTTGCCAAAATCCATTTATTTACATCCCAACCCCTCCCCCTTAAGGTGATGTTATTTGGAGATGGGACCTTTGGGTAGCAACTTCATGAATGGGATATCTGCTCTTAAAGACCAAAGTTCTTGTGCCTTGTACCATGTGAGGAAACAGCAAGAAAACAGCTTTCTATGATCCAGGAGACTGAATCTACCATTGCCTTGATCCTTGATTTCCAGCCTCCATACCTACAAGAAATAAATTTCTGATGTTTTGTAAGCCACCCAGATTACAGTATTCAGTTACAAAAGCCTTAAGAAACAGAGACAAATGGAAAAGTGGAAACACATTTTAGAGGAAAATTTTGTAGCCAAAGTTGAATGAAGCTGGTTTCAATTATGCAGATAGAGTTTCAAGGTGTTTCTCAGATTTCCAATTGGTATTGTCAGGGGCATTAGTATCGAGTTTAAGGTTAAAAATTCACTTAGAAGCTTTTTTTGAAACCTAATGGATTGTAACTTTTGTGAAAAATTCAAGTGAGATTGTTGAATAGACTTGGGTATTCAATTCAAGAGTGTCAGTAATTTAAATTGTTAGTCAATTGACACACAACTGATGCTTTGGAGAGAAAGTAAATTTTTGAGACTCAATGGAGTAAGAAAGAGATCAAATTGAATTCTGAGGAGCTTCAATATTTAAAGGTGGGGGAACAAAAGTTGCTGTCAAAGTATATCTTGATAGCAGCTTACAACAGTGATGATCATCAATTGCATGTTTTTTTATAGACTCATTTGGAGGTCAATTTCATTGTAGCCCTGTCTTGCCATGTGATGACTTTTATTTAGGCAGTGGATTTTCAAAATAGAATCAAATTCATCCAAGCTGCACCTGTGAAATTCATTGTTTAAAAAATAATTCTGTTTTCTGAATTTCCAGACTCCTGAACGTGGAAGTTATAACAAAGAAAGAAAATGACAGTTAAAGAATCTAAAGGTGCTTCTTTATAAATCAATGTAGTTTCTAAGAGTGCAGAACACCATGATTCAATGGCCTATTGTGGTATCTATTGGGAACTGTCCATAAGTTCTGCAGAATTCTTGTCAGGACTTTTTCTCATTTGGTTCCTTCTGCAATTAAATAAGCAAACTCCTGCTGAACAATTAGTATATGAACTTTTCCTTTTGCTGTGTTACTGAAATAAGATGACCAGGAAAGTCTTACTTGAGGATTTTTTTTTTTTTACTTTCATAACATTTTTTTAGAAGGTCTACTACTTTAATCATTTTAAGTATATTGATATATGGCAAAACCAATACTTTCATAATATTTTAAATGAACCAGTTGTTCGGTCACTCAGCCATGGCCAACTCTGTGACCCCATGGACTGCAGTACACTAAGCTCCCCTGTTCTTCACTATCTCCCAGAGTTTACTCAAACTCATTTCCAAAATGTATTTTTATTAAAGATAGTTTCAACAGAATATAGTATATTTGTAAAGAAAGGGTTTCTCAGCCTGCATATTATTGCCATTTGACTCCATCCTGGGTTGGGAAGGTCCCCTGGAGTAGAAAAAGGCAACCCACTTCAGTACTCTTGCCTGGAAAATTCTGTGGATAGAGGCGCAGGGAGGACCACCGTCCATGGGGACACAAAGAGTCTGACACGACTAAGCACAGGCACTGCGCATACATGCTCAGCAGCATTCCTGGCCTCTCCACCAGATGCCAGGAGCATTCCCCTCTGCTTAGTTCTGATATCACACCTATTTGCAGATGTTTCCAAACACACACTTGGGGAACAAAATCTCCCCTAGTTTGGAACCAATGCTTTGTGGAATAATGAAATTAGCACCAATATAGTTCTCTGTCCAGCCTGACATTTACTACTGTCTTCAATTTGAATTCCCCATATTTCTTTCAGCTTCTTACTCTTTTCCACAAATTAGAGGAAATCAGCTTCTCGAATTCTGCATCTTTATTGCTTTAATTTTATCCATAGTTATTTTGGATTTTTCTTTGCATATTTGTTCAATTTCAAACATGCTTTCTAGTTGTAGGTGTTGTTATAATTTATATTGAACCACATTAAATGTTTATTCTGTAACTTGCTATCTTCCACTAATATTATTTTCCTGAAATATAACTATGTGTTGTGTGGCCAAAGTTCATTGACTTGTATTTCTGCATAGTTCGTACTGTATGAACAGGTTATAACTTATCTGTTAATTCTACGATAAACACTTGGCTTGTGTCTAGCTTCTTGACATCTTGGTAAATATTTGGAAGTTTCTCTAGAAAAGTGGTTTTCAACTGGGGAAAAGTTTATCCTCAAGGGGACCTTTGGCACTGTTGGAAGACATCCCATAGCTACCATCCGGCAAGTGTTACTGGCATCTAGCAGGTAAACCACAGGGGTGCTTCTAAATGCTCTGCAATGCACAAGACAACCACACAACCAACAAAAAAATTTCCAGCCCAAAATAGCAACAAAATGCCACTACTGAGGATCCCTGTCCTATGTCCTATGCCTAGAGGTTGATTAGTTGGGTTATCAGATGCATACCTTTGAACTTGAATGGAAATATATATTGGTCTCCAAAGTGGTTATTCATACTTTCATCAATGTGAAAAGAAGTGAATAAGATTTATACTTCATTTAACAATATTATGTCTAGTCTTTTATCAATCTCATGGTATAAATTAGCATTTCTTTGTAGTTTTTCTTTCATAAAGACTGATACAACTGTTATATTTTGTTGTCAGTAAAATTCATGACTATGTTTGATTTCCATTGTATTAATTGTTTCTTAATTGTATGTAAGTGCTATTTCCACATGTTGAATACTAATTTTTTCTGCTTTATATTTGTCATCTCCCAGTTTGGGTCTTACCTATGCCCTTTCATTATGACGTCTTTTAATGATCAGTGGTACTTAATTTTGTAGAACTAAATTTACTCATCACCTTCTTTACATTTATACTGTTGGGGTCTTATTTAATAAATCTTCTCTTGCCTTAAGGACAAGTGATGTTCTCTCATATCATTAGCTTTTATTTTTACCTGTGTCTAATCCTCTGTGAATTGATTTTATATATTGCATGTGATAAAATTCTGATTTAATTCATTTTTCATACTGAGAACAAGTTGATTCAACTGATTATTTCCTAAAGGTTCTTGTTCTCTCTCAAAATACAACACTATCCTCATTGTAAATAATTTCTTTTTTTTATTTTCACTGTTTTCTTTGGGACTCATTTTTCTGTCCCAATGACTTGTTTACTTAAGTCTCAGCAAGTAACATTCTGTTTTTATATCTAGAGCCACTGTAGTTACATAATAAGGCATTTTTCCTACTTTCTTTTCTGCTTCAAGACCCAGTTGTCTCTTCAAAGCTTTCGGTCCTATAATACTTAGAAGCAGTTCATCAGTTCCTAATCTCCCAAAAAGTCTTTTGTGATTTTAATTATAATTGTATTAAATTTACTAATTAATTTAAAAAAATATTACATTTAAAAATGTTAAAACCTCAACGTTTTACCTGTCCATTCAAACTGTTCATGGTTCTCTGTTTCATTCTGAATAAAAGTCCGATTCCTAATGCTGGAAGACTGCACATGCCTGGATCAGGTTGCTTCTCCTTGCTCCCCTGTACAAGGGAACCTGTCCTCCTAGCTCTTCTCAGGATGGTTCTAGTTCCAGTTCAGGTCAGGGCCCCTTTGGTTTCTGTGTGGCACACTCTTTTTCCAGATCACTTCATTCCTTTTTCCCTCTCTCTTTTCATATATTTGTTCAAATATTATTGTTAACTTAGTTATCTCCTATTTAAAATTCCCTCCATTCTGCATGACACTCCTGATCCTCTCACCTCCCTCTGTTACTGGTTTTTTGTTGATGCTGTTTTTTTTTGGCTCAATTTATTGTAGTTAATGTCCTTTAACATATACTTAATGTGCTTTTATCATTTAAGTAACTATATTATATAGGTCCCATGAGAGCTGCTGTCTTATTTTGTTCACTATATACTTGGTATTATAAATATTTTTTGACTTAGTGACTAAGTTAGTATATTTATTACTAGTGATATTTAAATATATATGTATACTTTTTTTTTTCATTTTTGCTAAGTAAATCCAAGACTACATATGTCCTCCCGTGTACTGTCTTAGAAGAATCCTAGGGCTTGCAATTTGGAATGTGCAGGAGCTAAAGCAAACCACCACATTCCTACAGCTGATAATAAGTCACTGATCTCTGCTATTCACTATCTGTCAAGTGAAAATGACTACCAAGCAATTGTATAGTATAATCTTATGTGAAATTTCAGATCAGAAATTATTCTTAGGAAGTATGTGCCCAAAATAAAAGAGGAAACTGAAAAGTTACTGTTTAATTTTCTTTACCTGTTATGTCATAAATTTTCTATTTATTAGAACTTTCATGGATGCCAAATAACACATTAAGATCTCTTTCAGAACCTATTCAATGAAACACCTATTTAATTAGCTAACAAAATGCATTTTTAATTGGAAATTCAGTAACTGAAGTTCACATGAATATTAAAATTCACTTCTGCTTATCTCTGTTTCTCCTGAAATCTTTAAGTTCTCTTTGAAAATAACATTGACTGTTATTGAAGTTAGTAAGCACAGAGCCCTATTTTAAGTCTCACAAATAAAGGGAGAATAACACAGACAGTTGATAGTGGAATGAATTAGAGATATAATTTATTATCTTATTTGTGTGTTTTATTCACTGACAGTGCAATGAGATATTATAGACTTGCTAAAAGCAAAACTAAAAGTATGATATTTCTTTTAGTTATCCTCAAATAAGAAATGCTTATTTCAGTTTATTCAAGAAAGAAGGCTCATCCTGTTACTCTTAAAACATCTCATTGTAATTTACAAGGTCCCCAGACCAGAGGTCAAAATAAAAACAATTTCAATAAAAACACCAAGTGATTTGGATTACAATTGGCAATTAGAACAGAAAACAAAGTTATTTCGAGTTTATCCTAAAATTCTGGTAATCATCTTTTAAAGAAGACCCACATATGGTATGGTGGGTATTCTCTTCTGAGAATTGGTGCAGAGAAAAATAGATGAAAATATGCATTGAAAAATAATTATTTCATTATTGGAAACTAAATTTAAGATCACAAAGACCACAGTATTTTACAAAGCTAAATTTTTCAAGCAGATCTATGTCAAGACTATGTGAGCTAAACTAGATGCTTTTAGCTTAATGGTAGTAAAAAAAAAAAAAAAAAAAGCCTTTGCCTTCCCTGATGCACAAGTTTTCCTTCTTGACAAAATGAGACATGAAACCCATAAAACTGTGTGTGTGTGTGCACCCGCACATGTGCACATGCATGCTTGACTTTAACAATACCCAGAATGTAATTCTGGCCTCAAATTTAAGCAACAATATTCTGCTTGTTTCTGCCTGCATGACTTTACTCCTTAGTTTTTATTATTTTTTGACCAGGGGATATAATATAATGGATTTGCTTCTCTAGAAATAACTTTTCTCATTTGTTGGGATACACAGTACAAATAATGATATGGGGAAATTTCTTATCCTTAGGAGAAAGTGTTAGGTGCTCAGTCATGCCTGCCAGGCTTCTCTGTCCATGGAAGTTTCCAGGCAAGAATACTTGAGTGGGTAGCCATTCCCATCTCCAGGGGATCTTCCTGACCCAGAAATCAAACCCTGGCCTCCCACATTGCAGGCAGATTCTTTACAGTCCAAGTAAGCAGGAAGGCCCTTAGAGTCTAACATTAAATACAACACTGAACCCTGAAAAACTTAACAGTTATGGATAGGCAAAGCCAGCCACATTTTACCGTGAGCTTTTCCAGTTTAGTTAATGTTTAATATCTCTACCTCATATTTTTAAACATGTATATTTGTTCAGGGTTAACTTTTATTTACTAATTACAAAAATATGCTGGGAGCTGTGATGGAGAGATAAACAAGGCACCACCCATACTTTTAAGGAATTGGAGCCAGTAATCAAAAATATGTCATTTTCCAGAATCAGACTCAGAGGAAATCAAGATGTTGGAGAATGGTCTTTTAGTGTCTAAAATTTTTACAAAAATATTTGAATAATTCTTGTAATGTGATACATTATTTGCAAATCAGGTGCTTATTTGCTTATTATAGAGAGTGAAGTGAAAGAAGTATGAAATTTAGTAAAAACTGCTGGTAAAATATACCCAACATTGCCTATTATCATCGTAATGTTATAACTGCTGTCAGTGGAAATTACTCAAGAAATATGTACCAAGATTTTGTTTGCTATCTAAGAGCCATCTTGCGCAGACATCAGCTCATGTTGCAAGGGTTCATCTCTTTCACTTCTCTTGAACACCCCACAGTCCAGAGAGTGATCGTCATTCACACTGCTCCTTCCACCAGTGTCCTGTATCTTTAAAGCCAGGTGTCTTCTATTCCACAATTATTCCTGGTTTTTCCCAACTGGAAATAAAACTTCTGCCTCTGAAATTTCATAGGACTTTGTGTGTATCTCAGATTTGTTAGGCTTTGTAAGCTCTTGGAACGTGTGAACAACCTAAAATACTAGTGTGATCAAAGTGTTTCCTTCCTTCACAGTTGTCAATGGTCTTCTCTTCCCACATGATAATCTAAGCTCTTCTTTGTTTATCATATATGATCCATATTCTAGCCCCAATCTGCCTAGTAAATCCTATCACTTCACTCACAATTTACATTTTTTCAATGATGAACATCTTGACTGCCTCCCACTCACACCACACTGAATTATGTTTCATTTTATGTAAGATGCCCCAACTCTGAACATTAGCTTTGGAAGAATAAATTGGATCTTAAAACTCTGGGTTGAGAACAAAGACTTATAATTCAAGACAGGGTTACAACCAAATCTTCGTTTTCTCTACGTATGTGAGCCCTGTGGCAGCTCATGGTATTAAACAAAACTGCATTTTCCATAATTTGCCAAAGACTAAAGTTAGACACCTAATTCCACAAGTGAATTATTCTCCAGCGCCTGCAACAAACTGTGAAATGAAGTGTAAAATTGGATAAACTTTCAAGTCCCTTGCACCTCTCAATATTCTAGGTCCTTAGCTATTTTCCATATTGTAATGAATACAAGAACGTTCTTAGAGTAGGTGTCTGAAGCATGGAGATTAGGGTGGAGGGAAGAGAAAAGAACTCTATGACATTTAAAGCACTGTAATTGCTAATGTCACCTACTTTAAATATGATTATGCCTAGGCATTCACTTTGTACAATCCAGTGTGCCAGGGAGCAATCAGGAGAAAAGTAGAGTTGATCTTTACCTGGTGGTGCTTGGGTCTATTTGGGGAGCATCAGACTTCCATTCAGCCTGTCAGAATGCAAGGTTTCTGGATTATAATGAGTTTGTGAACCACAGCATATACTCACTGTTCCAAAGCCTGAGCAACTGCCACCACATTAAGTTCTACAGGAGAAAATGAAAATTCCAAATTAAAAATATCTTCTCTGTGTCCTCAATTGACCCCAGATAAATAAGGAAGCAAAGTTTAGTGTAGGAATCCAGTGTGCTGATGAATTTGAAGGAAAGATTTAAAATTTAAAAGTTAGGATTTCTCTTGGGATTAACATATACACATTGGGTGGTGGTGATTTAGTAGCTAAATGAGGTCTAACTCTTTGCAACCCCATGGACAGTAACCCGCAAGGCACCTCTTTCCATGTAATTTCCCAGGCAGAAATGCTGGAATAGGTTGCCATTTCATTCTCCAAGGGATCTTCCTCACTCAGCGATTGAACCTGCGTCTCCTGCTTAGCAGGCAGATTCTTAAACTCTGAGCCACCTGGGAAGCCATTATATACACACTATTTTATATAAAATGAGTGCAAAAGAATGGCCTATTATATAGCACAGGGAAAAATATTCAATAGCTTATAATTTATAATGTAAAATAATCTGAAAAATAATCTGAATCACTTTGCTGTACATTACTAATAACATTGTAAACTACCTATGTTGCTGTTGTTCAGTGGCTAAGTCATGTTCAACTCTTCAAGACTCCATGGACTGCAGCATGCCCTTCACTATTTCCCAGAATTTGCTCCAATTCTCATCCATTGAGTTGGTGATGCTATCAAGGTAATGAAAGTATTTGTACTAATGGCCTGAAATAACTTCCTAAACTCACCTACCTTATTAGGAGCAGAGAAGAGGATGCCTTTGTCCCTTGCTTAGAAAGTCCGACAAGTTAATCATCCACACCTTCTTTATTCAAGAAGCAATATCACCAAGTGTTTCCTAAGGAAGTCCTCACAGGATGAATGTTGAGAGTGTCTTGGAGTGAGGAAGACACCAAGCAAACCTCAAGGTTCTATCAGAGCTTGTTGCCACCAGAGAATTCTAAAGCATGCATTCCACCTAAAAGTGTCTCACAACTTAAGGAAAGAGAGTGGGAGTGCACGTCCACACACAGGTCTGGCACTGATTAAAGGCTGTGACCATGAGGTGGGGAGTGGAGGAGGTAAGCTCCGAGGCACTTCTGGCTTCTCCTTATGTGAACTGCAAAGTCTCTTCAGGAGCACTCAGACCTGCCTCCACTTAGTCTGCATGGACAGAGTAAGAGAAGCAAAATCCCCCAAAGCAGAGGAGCTTTTAGAACAGTCAAAAGGACCCCAGAGAGAGTGGGTAGGTCACTGATAATATTGCCACACACATCCCGGGCACAGACCATGTAATGCACCTCGCAGGCATTCAATACAAGTTTATAGAATATATGAATAAATATAAGATCTAAAATTTATGTTGGATAAAGTGTCTGTTATGGTTAATTTCATGTGTCAGTTTGGTTAAACATTATTCTGGATGTTTCTGTGAGGTTGTGTGTGTGTGTGTGTGTGTGTGTGTGTGTAAGATTAACATTTAAATGGGTAGACTCATAAGCAAAACAACCTCCTTGAAGAAGGTGGGCCTCATCCAATCAGTTGAAGTCCTTAATAAAACAAGAAGACTGACCCCCCCTATGGAAGAGAGAATTCTTTTCTGACTGACTGCTTTTCAACTCGAATATTGACTTTTTCCCTGTTTTTGTACTCAAACTGAAGCACTGTTCTTCCTGTGTGTTGAGGCAGGCAGCATTTGGAAAGAGCTACAATCCTGAAATCTGCAACTTGCTGAGTCACCCAGAAGACCTTGGAAATTGTCAGTGTTATTAGACTCCTAGCAGCCAAGTATGTGGCCACTTTTGAGTAAATTTCAGTTTAAAGCAAGAGGTGGACCCTCCAAAGTTTTACTTTGATGGGATCAAAGGGTAGTCCTCTTAACCATTACCCATGTTAGTGATCAGAAAAGAGCAAATCCTCTAAGTGGAAAAAAATAACATTAGTGCCCAGAGGTCTTTGGATTTATCACCCAACCCTGAGAAGAAAAAAGAAATTGGATGCATATTAGGAAGGACACAATTTAGCTAGCTCTTGTGAAAATTTGTATGGAGGTGGAGACAGAAGGCAGGGTGATGGCTGTGAAGAAGTTCAGTTATTGGATCAATGTACACAGTAGCAGCAGGAGTCTTAGAGAGTCTCAGAGAAGGGACAAAATGGCACTCCTAGATGCATACACATTGATGCTGGCAGTGGTTCTGTCCTGGCCCAGTGGCAAGTAGAAATAAGCCACCACATTTCTTGAGTAACTGAGTACCAGGAACAGCAAAAATATATTGAAAATTCTACACTCGTGTGTGTGTGTGTGTGCAAGCATATGTAGATGTTGGGAGACAGCTACCCTCCCATGTGGTTCTTCCTCTCTGCCCCTTTGCTATGGAATCTGAAACAGCTGCTGTGATGCTGAGGGCAGGTGCAGGAGTCAGGGGCTTCATTTAACCACATGCAGCTTGAGAGAGGCTAGGAGTTGTTCCTCAGGGTGCCATCCTGTCCATTAGCCAAACTCTGCTCAAGGTTCTGCCATTGACCACAGAGACACAGCTGGGTGGAACTAAACACTGACGATCCCCACAAAGACTTGCCAGCCCTGCACATTGTGGATAAGATGACGTCTCATATCTCTTGCGACCTGGACAGACATCCTTAGACATTGGGATTTTCCAGGGTCTCCAGTAAGCTCCTCGATTTCCACTGGAGATCAACACATTTACAAACCAGTTCAACACTTTCCTTTTGAGGACTTCTATGCTACCAGAGGGTGCATTCTCTTTGGGTAAATCATGCTGACACTCCCAGCCCAGTCTTCCTTCCTGAAACATAGGTATCACTTTATCCATTCTCTTCTCATGAATGAAGCGATCTGTGATCAATTCTGTACTCTGCCATTTTGAGCTAGAGAGCTGGAGGGAAAGAACTACAGACAACTCTAGGTGGTGTTCCTGATTCTCTGTTAGGGCTCTATCAAACATTCTAAAAGTCTCAGAAAGTAAATTTGTATGGATGGTTCCAGACCATGAGGCCAAAATCTCTGATATTTCTATCTCTGAAATCCTGACATACAGCCCATTACGGCAGGGTAAGTTATCCTACAGAAAATCTTCTACATATCTAAATCATCAAGTAAAACTTAAATTCTAAAGCCCAATTGCAAATTAAAAAAAATAATATTTTGATACTTTTCAAAGTAATAATTCTATGGCCTTGGTAATTGAGCTAAATTAATTAACAAATCATACTCATTAAAAATGAAAAATTTAGTATATTTTTTCCAAAATTTCCCCAAATGGTCAAAACTGAGTTCTTAGTCCTCAGGGTATTTCTGTGTGGGATATTTAAAGATTTAAACTCAATTTTTTTCAATGTGTTCCAGTAACTGGGATATCATTATTAAGATCTCTCTAATAAACAACACCACATAAAAATAGTAATACTTTAATGTAAACAGAATCACTGCTTCCTGATCTAACACCTTATGGTTGAAGTGTCATTCTATAGAAAGACTTTATCTTTTTAATTTATTAATCTTTAATTGAAGCATAATTGATTTACAGTATGTATTGGTTTCTGTTAAACATCAACATGAATCAGCCATAGGTATACATATGTCCCCTCCTTCTTGAACATCCCTCCCTACTTCCTCCCCATCTTACCCCTCTAGGTTGTTATGTACAGATCCCTTGAAGGTGCAAATGAAAGTCATTCAGGTGTGTTCAGCTGTTTGCAACCCCACAGACTATATAGTCCATGGAATTCTCCAGGCCAGAATACTGGGTGGGTAACCTTTCCCTTCTTCAGGGGATCTTCTGAACCCAGGTCTCCTGTATGGTTGGTGCATTCTTTACCAGCTGAGCCAAAAGGGAAGCCCTTAGTTTTTAATAAAATAAACTACAAAGCAAGTAGAAAACAGAAGATAGCTTCCCTAGGTTTATCATCTTTCTTATTGTGTCATGAATATTTTAATACAGAGAGAGTTAGTTGGTTAAATAAAGATGATGCTTCTTTGTAGTAGAGGGGTACAATCAGTGCTAGGGCTGAGTAAGTGCTTCCTCACTGTCAGATCCTGGACTAAGTGTTTTACCCATAAACTCCGAGAACTTTTTAAAGGTTGTGCTATTATTATTTAATCTACTGCAAACTACCTTGAAATGTTCTAAATAGATGTGCTAAGTCACCTGCTCTGTCCATGGGATATCCCAGGCAAGAATACTGGAGTAGATTGCCACTTCCTTCTCCATGGGATCTTCCCACCCCAGGGATTGAACCTGAGCCTCTTATGTCTCCTGCTTTGGCAGGTGAGTTCTTTACCACTAGTGCCATCTGGGAAGCCCTCTAAATAGACACCAGGATATAAAGAAGAGAGGTCATTACTTGAAGTCACACTTATAAGGCTGGAAAATTGATGGAAATGACCACACTCAGAGTGTGGCCAACATAAGTAACTCAGCTTTTCTTGCCTTGATCAACACCAGAGGTGTCATCAGTTAATATCCTATACACTGTCAGAACAGGATTTCTGTGCTCATCAACATGATGAATGTTTGAAATTGGGTACCATAGATAAAATTATGACACTCAATATGAGAACTGGCTAAAATATTCCCCTATCTTCCCTGAATAGAGTAGCCTGCCAGCCTCCTTTGTCCATGGGATTCTCCAAGCAAGAATACTGGAGAGGGTTGCCATTTCCTTCTTCAAAAGGAAGTCTACTGGCAGAAATTTTTCTTGCTCAGGGGATGTCAGTCTTTGTTCTAGTCAGAGCTTCAGCTGGTTGGATGAGGCCCACCGCATTATGAGGATAATCTACTTTACTCAAAGTTCACATATTCAAATTTTACTCTCATCCAAAATACATTAAAAAAAAAAAAAAAACATTCAGAATACTGTTTGACTATTTGGAAACTGGCCTAGCTACATTGCCACAGATAATTAACCATTGTGAGCATTTATCTAGGCATCAGATCATAGGATTTCTGCTTTATTGATTCTGAACCTAAGGGAAATAGAACCTAGAATATTGTTGCAGGACATTTGAATTATTTTTCATGCAAGATTGTGATTGTAGTATGTGAAAGGACAAAGTGTTGAAACTTTGCCATGTGCATATATCAGTTCTACAAATTGTTTAATGTCTAGCTGGCAATAAAATATGCCTGTACATAACTGTGTAGAAGCACTTACTGAGATGTGCTTTTACTTTAAACTGATAGTGAGATTATGAGTATTGACTAAACTGCAATTTAGCAAACTATCATTATGTACCAAGAAACCCAGATTTGTGCTATTTCAAGCTTGCTTTGGAGAGTTAAATGACATTTAATATTCCCATTTGCAGGAAAATGAGGCCTAGAGAGGTTAAGTAACTTAGCCAATAAATAAAACTAATTAAAAGAAGTAGCTGGATTTAGACATTAGCTGTAAACTCCAACATCTACAATTTTAACCCTAAGACTAAATCTTTGTAGACATTTTAACCACATTTGATAAGAATATATGACTAAGGGAAAATGTGATGAATTTTGTAATGAAAATAGCAAGTTCTAAAGTTTTATAACAATCAGTAAGTGGAAATATTGAGAGATGTTATCTCTATGTCCAAAAGATTGAGTGCTTAATTTGTGTCTTTTTCTTCCTTGTTTTTTCTGAATGTATTACAACAGACATGTATTTCCTCTAACATTGGTGTATCAAACAAAAAACACTTTAAGCACAAGTGAAGGCTTTAATCACAATTTAAAATACATACTAAAATCAGGCCGTAAAGCAGTACTTTTTGTTTTAGAAAAAAATCCCCAATTAATGTGATAAGATGAATAGCTTATCAAGTGGAGTTTTTCTTGAACATTTTTTAATAATTACTACATAAGTTCTATCTGAATATTTCTACTGTGAGCAGCATTACACTTTTCTAGGAGAAATGTACAAATATTTTCTGTTGAGATACCCAGGAGACAGGCAGGTACCTAGTTTAGCCCTGATTATACAGTGTTTCCAGCGGGGTAGAAAATGGATCATTTTTTGCCCACATGAAGATTCTCTTATTCCTCTAGGGAAAGCATATGAGAAAGGTGATCCACACTGTCTCAAATTAACTTAGAAGAATACTGCAGTTACAGAAGAAAAAAAAAAACATCTTTACTAAATGATTTATAGGCATTCAGCTTAATATCAAGGGCATACAATTTATTTCCTCAAAGTTTTAATTTAATTTAACAGAATAATATTTATGGTCATCAGAGAGGGAAACTGTTATTCCAGAACATGTGATTTGTCATTTATGTTTTCCAATCCTTCACTGATATACCAAAAACATTTCTCATATACTCATAATTGCATGACCTTAGATATGCTTCACATAATTATATGCTAAGAAATTTAATTAGATTATTTGATAAATTATGGTATGGAAAAAGTTAGAAAACTTTCATGATAGATGACAGCATATTTGACCTTTACTTCTATCACAGAGTTCCAAAGTATAAAATATTACATTGCTTTAATTCCAGTGTGTGTACTGTGTGCACAATTCCTTAAGACAGAACTCAGTGTAATCATCCTAGATTTATGACATGATTTTTTGGCATTACTTTTCCACTATTTTGTTTGCATTATATCATTTTTCCTGTGTTCTTAATTTTTCTTCATTTTACATGTATAAAAAGTCACACTATTGACATATAGTTCTATGAGATGTTACAAATGCCAAGATTTGCACAGTCCACACCACAGACAGGATGAAGCACAGCTGTAGCGCTCCAAAGAATTCCTCCTGCAGCCCATTCATAACTCCCTACCCTAATCCCAGCCAACAATTTCTTTTTATTTTATGCTACTTAAGATTCTTTTTTTTTTTTTCTCAGTATGGCTAAAATAAAAATACCAAATAAATAGAAATAAACTCTGGAGAGCTTTTCATGTAAACTTAAGACAACAGTGTATATTCCTTGCCACCGAAAACAGATGTAGAGTTAATTCAATATCCTTTGTTCCACACAGTTTCCAAGGTTTGGTTAAAAGCGTTGCTCTCATTATGTCACCATAATCCCACCATGCCATAATCCATGGCATGATGGCACCATAAGCCATCACATTTATTTGCCTTCAAGTACAATGTACAATTTGTTGTTGTTTTTAAAACTTTTATTTTGAGATAGTTGTAGTTCCACACCCATTTGTAAGAAAAAATAGTACAAAAATATCCTTGGTGCACTTGTGGAATATAAATAATACAATTGAACCTGGAATAACTCTCAAAGGCCAAGTTTATGCATGCAAAATGGTGTACATTGGGAAAACTTTCAACTATATTAGGAAAGGGAAATTTTACGAATTTGTCTCAATCCTCATGTACCTGTAAACACTTTTACCCTCTGTTTGATTGCATATATAAAACAAAAGAGACCCAAACTCCCACAATAGTAAAAAGCAAAATCAGAATTTTGTCTATGATTTTAATCAGAAAATTTAAAATTGCTTTACCATCTGAGTCTATTTATTATAGGCACATTATAATTGATTTATATAAGTAACTTAAATCATTTAATCATTTTAATGATTATGCTTATCCTGAACTACTTCCTTATCCAAACTTCAGTCAGGCTCCTCTGAGCCTTCTTTTCAATGAGGTCTTTACTTTAGCCTTCTTGTCCATCCTCACTGAGCCCAGATTTTGGCAAAGAATCCAAGTTAATTTAGCCAGCTCCCTGCATTGATAACTAATGAAGTTCCACCCTTGCTGTCTAACTTTTGGCCTGGCTTCAGCAAGTGTCCTGTTAGGCAGGTTTAGCAAGAAGGCTTCCCAGGTGGTGCTAGTAGTAAGGAACCTTCCTGCTGAGGCAGAATACCTAAGAGAAATGGGTTCAGTCTTTGGGTGGGGAAGATCTCCTGGAGGAGGGCATGGTAACCTACTCCAGTGTTCTTGCCTAGAGAATCCCATGGATAGAGGAACCTAGCCAGTATGGTTCATGGGACCTCAGAGTCAGACACAACTGAAGCGACTTAGCACGCATGCACGCCCCTGTCTTTGATGTTCCTTTTAGCAATATCCATCCACTGACCCCTCATTCTGCTCATCATCTGTGAATCCCCAGATGCTTTTGCTACATTCAGAGTAGAACTCATCTTTATGCTAAAGTCTCTCTCTGTTGTTGCAGTAGCTCACATGAATCTTTTGCTGTCTTCAACAAGTGTTCAGTGCAATTTTCTTTTATATGCTTTAACGATTACTGGCATGAAAATTTTCTTATGTTGTCTTTGATCACTAACTGATTACTAATGGGAGGGTGACTTTTCAAGGGCCAAGAGGCAGATGCATAAAGGAAATACCTCCAAGGACTTGTCACAGAACTCCTAAAGTCTCCTGCAACCTCGAGAAAGGAGAGATTTTGTTACAACCAGATGTTTGGATAAAGCTCTTCTGGCTGTTCCTCATTCTCCTTAACATAGGTGGAATGCCCCCTTCTCTGCCCTATGCCTCCATCATATACAGAGACATAGGAAAGAAAACAGCTAATCCACACAATAGCCCTCCTCTTTTTACTCTCTTCTTTTTGTTGTTTAAAGTTTTATTTTGAGATAGTCATACATTCACATCTAATTGTAAAAGTAATAAACTTTATCTAATTTCCTCATGATGATAACATATTGCAAAACTTCAGTACATTACCATAACCAAGATGTTGACATTGATACAAATCATGAATTTCCTACAGATTTACCCATTTTACTTGTACTCACTTGAGTTTTTATTTAGTTTTAGATTGTTTTCTGGGCTTCCCTTGTGGCTCAGCTAGTAAAGAATCTGCCTGCAACGCGGGAGACCTGTGTTTGATCCTTGGGTTGGGCTGATTCCCTGGAGAAGGGAAAGGCTACCCACTCCAGTATTCTGGCCTGGAGAATTCCATGGACTGTATAGTCCATGGGGTTGCAAAGAGTCGGACACGACTGAATGACATTCACTTTCACATACTGTTTTCTGGGCTTCCCTGGTGGCTCAGATGTTAATCTGCTTGCAATGTGCGAGAACTGGGTTCGATCCCTGGGTTGGGAACATCCCCTGGAGAAGGAAATGGCAACCCGCTCCAGTTGCCTGGAGAAATCCATGGATGGAGGAGCCCAGTGGGCTACAGTCTGAGGGGTCACAAAGAGTTGGACACGGCTGAGTGACTAACATACACCACACACATAGTGTTTTCCATAATACATTTGTTGAGGTATAATCCACATGCCATACATTCACTTTTTAACATGTGTGATTCCATAGTATTTAGGATCTTCAGTGTTACGTAACCATCACTACTATTTCAAAAATTGTAATAACCCTCAAAAGAACCCCATACCCATTTACAATCACTCTTAATTTTTTCCTCTCACCAACCCACCCTCCCAAACTGTAATCTACATTTTGTCCCTGTAGATTTGCTTAGCCTTAACATTTCATATTAATGAAATTCTACAATAGCTGGTCTTCTGTGAGTAACTTATTTCACTTAGCATAATTTTTTCAAGGTCCATCCATGTATAGTAGATATAATCCATTCCTTTTTATGGTCTCAAAATATTCCAGTTATGGAGACATCACATTTTGCTTATTCACCTATCAGTTGATACATTTGAATTGTTTCCACTTTTTGGCTATTATCAAGGGCTTCCTTTCTGGCTCAGCTGGTAAAGAATCTGCCTGCAATATGGGACACCTGGGTTCAATCCCTGGGCCAGGAAGATCCCCTCAATATTGGAAAGGCTATCCACTCCAGTATTCTGGCCTGGAGAATTGCATGGACTGTCGTTCATGGAGCCAAAAAGAGTCAGATACGACTAAGCGACTTTCACCTCACTTTGGTTATTATCAGCATGTTGCTGTAAGTAATAATATAGTTTTGTATGGACATCTATATGATATATCTTGGGCATATACCTTGAAATATGAGTGTCTGGTCACATTTTGGTAAATCCAGGCTAACCTTTTGAGGAACTACCAAAATATTTCTAAAGCAATTAGTCTATTTGCATTCTCATCAATTGTGTTGTATATGAGATTTCTGGTTTATCCAGTTCCTTGCCAACCTTTGTTATTGCCTATCTTTTTCACTCACTGCAACTTCTGCTGTTTCCTGATAAGATGAGAAGGAAAGAAGGGAACAGAATACCAGCTAGATTTGCCTCCCACCACCATCTCATTTTGACTCATTGATGTCATATTGAAATAGAGGTTTAGTGCTCAACTGAATCTAAGCTATGTGAAAACACAGTGAGAGGCTGAGTGCTAACTAGCCTCATTTTGCATCATCATGATCATTCTCACTTTTACAAGGTTAGGGTGGATGCTCAGCAAAGTCAAATGCTGAATGATCATATTTATACTTGTTGATGCCATGTTGGGTAAAGATTCAAATCATGTTGAAATCTGCCCAATCTATGCAGACAGTGTAATTGGAAGACTACCTGCTTCCACTAAGTAGAAGAGGGAAGATCAGCTTCCCAGCTTGTCCTGTTGGCACTGTCTAATAACGGTACCAGAACACTGCCTCCTAATTCTGCTGTTTGTAGGAGGGAGACGATCAGCTTCTTACTTGGGCTTTTGACACAACTTCAGGGAACGTTTAACACCACCACCTGCTTCTATGGATTGGTGTGATGAAATGAAAGATTATCTCCTTCATCAACCACACTTGAAACCACAGTTAGTTGGGGGAATTGGATGGAACTTCCATTTTCCCATTGATGTTTGGAATAGGCTGGTATTGCTGAAGAGTTTTCTATTTGGTTAGTCCATTCTTTAGTCATCCTATAGCTAGAAGCAACAGGAGTTTCTTAGAGATATTTTGTCTGAGCCTGTAGGTAGTTCCAAGTTGACTCCTACAACGTCTTGTCCAGGATATAAGAAGCAATAAGAAACCCAGAGGGCTCATCATCATGTGATTTCTTATTTCTTGAGATCCCTGGAAAGCACCCCTGTTTTCTTTTCAGTTTTTCTATGCTCGTTTGCTGTGTTATGCCCAAGTATTTTTAGTTGTATGAGACAGAAACTGGAAGGAATGGAGGTACTCTAAGTTTTCTGAAGCTAAAAGCATCTGACATTGAATCTGATGGGGAATGTGATCCCCCTACTTTTCCACATTCTTTCCAGTTTTGACTGTGGTGTAGGAAGGAAGTCAGGGACAAATAAGACACTGGGAAAAGGAGAGAGGAGAGAGACCCTGACATCCTTCTTTTGGTTTGATTGTGAGAGTAAGACTTAACCATAAAGAAAGTTGTTTCATGATCATATAACAAAGGACAATTTTGTTAAATAATTGAAACACTTAGGTAAAAGAAAAATCATGAAATTGTCTACAAAACAAATAAGGCAAAAATAAAATAAAAAAGAGAGAGATCAAATAGAACATTTCTAGAGGCAAATTTCAAAATTCAGGATTAAACTGAAGAAAATAGGGAAACTACTAGGGTGTTCAGGTATGACTTCAATCAAATCCCTTATGAGTATGCAGTGGAAGTGACAAGCAGATTCAAGGGATTAGAACTAGTAGACAGAGTGCCTGTAACTTTCACTATGGATGAAAGTTCATAACATTTTGTAAGAAATGGTGGCCAAAAGCATCCCCAAGAAGAGAAATGCAGGAGGCAAAGTGGTTGTCTGAGGAAGCCTATCAAGTAAGAAGGCCTTGTAAGAAGAGTGAAAGGCTAAGGAGAAAAGAGAAGATATACCCATCTAAATGCAGAGTTCCAAAGAATAGGAAGGAGGGATAAGAAAGCCTTTTTAAGTGAAAATGAAAAGAAATAGAGAAAAACAAGAGAATTGGAAAGACTAGAGATCTCTTCAAGAAAGTTGGAGATACCAAGGGAACAGTTGATGCAAATATGGTCACAATAAAGGACAGAAATGACAACGACCTAACAGAAGCAGAAGAGATTATGAAGAGGTGGCAAGAAGAACTCTAGAAAACGGTCTTAATGATGCAGATAAATATGATGGTATGGACACTCACCCACGGCCAGACACTCTGGAGTGTGAAGTCAAGTGGGCCTTAGGAAGATTTACTAGGAACAGAACTAGTGGAAGTGATGGAATTCCAGCTCAGCTGTTTCAAATCCTTAAAGATGATGCTGTTAAAGTGTTATATTCAATATGCCAGCAAATTTGGAAAATTTAGCAGTTTTCCAAAGGCCAGTCTTATTCCAATCCCAAACAAAGGCAATGCAAAATAATGTTCAAACTACAATGTAATTGCACTATTTTATATGATAGCAAGTTAATACTCAAAATATTTCAAATTAGGATTCATCTGCATGTGAACTGAGAATTTTTAGAGGTATAAACTGAATTTTAAAAAAGACAGATGAGCCAACATCCTTTGCATAATAGAAAAAGTAAGAGAATTCCAGAAGAAAACTTCTGCTTCACTGACTATGCTAAAGCATTTGACTGTATAGATCACACACACACACACACAAACACACACACACACACACAAAAAAAAAAACTGTAGAAAATTCTTCAAGAGATGGGAATACCAGACCACCTTACCTGCTATATGAGAAACCTGTATATAGGTCAAGAAGCAACAGTTAGAACCAGACATGGAACAATAGGCTGGTTCAAAATTGGGAAAGGAGAACATCAAGGCTGTAGATTGTCACCCTGATTATTTAATTTCTATGCAGAGTACATCATGTGAAATGCCAGGTTAGATGAATCACAAGCTGAAATCAAGATTGACTGTAGAAATATCAACAGCCTCATATATGCAGATGACATGACTCTAATGGTAGAAAGTGAAGAGGAACTAAAGAGCCTCTTGATGAGGGTGAAAGAGGAGAGTGAAAAATATGGCTTAAAACTTAACATTCAAAAAACAAAGATCATGATATCCAGTCCCATCACTTTGTGACAAATAGATAGGGGAAAAGTGCAAGCAGTGACACTTTATTTTCTTGGTGTCCAAAATCACTGTGGATGGTGACTGTAGCCATGACACTAAAAGACTCTTTCTCCTTGGAAAAAAAAGCAGTGACAAACCTAAACAGCATATTAAAAAACAGAGACATCACTTTGCTTACAAAAGCTTGTATAGTCAAAGCTGTGGTTTTTTCAGTAGTCATGTATGGATGTGAGAAATGGACAATAAAAAAAGGTTGTGTGTGGAAGAATTGATGCTTTTGAAATGTGGTGCTGGAGAAGACTCTTGAGAGTCCTTTGGACAGCCAGGAGATCAAACCAGTCAATCCTAAGGGAAATCAACCCAGAATACTCATTGGAAGGACTGATGCTGAAGCTGAATCTCCAATACTTTGGTCACCTGATGCAAACAGCTGACTCATTGGAAAAGACCTTGATGCTGGAAAAGACTGAAGGCAGGAGGAGAAGGGGTGACAGAGGATTAGATAGTTATAGAATTTGAGTAATCTCCAGGAGATAGTGAAGGACAGGACAGCCTGGCATGCTGTAGTCCATGATGTTGCAGAGAGTCAGATACGACTTAGTGACTGAACAACAAGAAGCAAAGAAAGAATGCCCCAATGAGTATAATTTATAGTGACAGTATTAAGGAGATAGAAAAAAATAGTGCTACCCTGCATATTTAAGTTCTATGCAGAGTACATCATATGAAATGCCAGCTGGATGAAGCGCCAGCTGGAATCAAGGTTGCTGGGAGAAATAACAGTAACTTGAGATATGCTGATGACACCACTATTATGTCAGAAAGTGAAGAGGAACTAAAGAGTCTCTTGATCAAGGTGAAAGGGGAGAGTGAAAAAGTTGGCTTAAAACTCAATATTCAAAAAAAACGAACATCATGGCATCTGGTTCCATTACTTCATGGCAAATAGATGGGGAAACAATGGAAATAATGACATACTTTACTTTCTTGGTCTCCAAAATCACCGTGGACAGTGGCTGCAGCCATGAAATTAAAAGATGCTTCCTCCTTGAAAGAAAAGCAACGACAAATCTAGACAGCATATTAAAAAGCAGAGACATTACTTTGCCTACAAAGTTCTGTATAATCAAAACTATGATTTTTCCAGTAGTCATGTATGAATGTGAAAGCTGGACAATAAAAAAGGCTGAGCATGGAAGAATTGATGTCTTTGAACTGTGGTGGAGAAGACTCTTGAGAGTTACTTAGACAGCAAGGAGATCCAACCAGTCAATCCTAAAGGAAATCAATCCTAGATATTCATTGAAAGGACTGATGCTGAAGCTGAAGCTCCAATATTTTGGACACCTGATGCAAGGAGCTGACTCATTGTAAAAGACCTTGATCCTGGGAAAGATTGAGGGCAGGAGGAGAAGGGAACGGTAGAGGATGAGATGGTTGGATGGCATCACCAACTCAACGGACATGAGTTTAAGTGAGCTCCAAGAGATGGTAAAGAACAGAGAAGCCTGGCATGCTACAGTCCAATGGATCACAAAGAGTTGGACATGACTGAACAACTTAACAGCCTGGGTAGCTAAACACATTCAACATATGTTATAAATCATAATATATGCAACTGAATGTGGAAAGGAAAACAAAAAACTACTTGGAGCCTTGTGAATAAAAATTTTTTTTAACACACTAGTAATGTAGATTAATAAATTAAAGATAGTGACCTCTTTCAGGACACTAAACATTTCACGGATACTTTTAAACACAGAACAAAATAAGTAGAACACAGTTATACTCATGAGTTAAGTAAAGTGAAAGAAAATGACCTCAACCTAATCAATAATTTGATAGTTTTGGTTTCTATTTAAAGTATTCAAATATTTTATTTCAAATTCTAGTTATTAAAAAATAGAAGCTTTATAAGAAGTTTAGGGATTTCAAAAAATGAGCAACTGAAACTTTTCCCCTCTTATGCCTACCTTAATTTAAATTCATAGGAAAATATGGCCTAAGTAGTGAATCTTCATCCAGTATTCTGTTCTAGAAACATAATATGTAGACTCTCCAGTGAGAATAACCTTAGATTTTGTTGAAGTGATCCACAAAATCCAATTTTTGAGCTCCTTTTCTGCAGCTTCAGTTTTGAAATGCAACCCACAGACTTCCAATTTTTCAAGAGAGTCTGACACATTTATTTATAATTTTAATTTATAAGGAGATAGTTTGTATAAAACCATAATCAAATAATTCAATAGGATTATATAATAAAAATAGGCACACTTTTGTACCAGATCAAAGTCTACAAAATCCATAACAAGAGCTCTTAAAAGGTTTTGCTTTTGGTGCCATATAGCAATTTTGTATGTTAATAACCTGATGAATTCTTTTGAACTCATAAATAGATAGAATGAAAATTTGACAAATGATAACATATATACAAATTCAACAAATGAGTATTACAAATTATTTTGTTAAATTATAATTTAGTAATCTAATCTATATTCCATATATAACAATGTAAATATAACATTTAAATATCTATATACATGTAATTGATATATGTAAATATATAGTGCATATAATATGGTAGAATAAATGTAGTTTCTTCTAAAAATGTACTTTAGATTTCACATTGGGAAAGTAAAAAAAAAGTATACTCTGCCGGGAGCCAGCACGGGAGTTCCCACCCATGACAAGGTCATGTGGGAGAGCCCTGATGGGCAAGGCGAGTCAGGGCTCGGAGGGGCCCCCCTGGATCTGCCTGAGCGTCTACCCCAAAGCCAGAATCTGTCTGTTTTACTATTTAACAACTTTCACCACTCCTCTGACATTAACTGGGGGCTATCCCCAACCACCTTTCTCTGAAGGAAATCAACTTAGAGCTCTAGTTAATTAGCCTCCTGGGCATAATAGGAGTGTTTCAATCCAAACCCCTCAGATGGCTCTCTAACTTGCTTGACAAGTTTATCTGGACTCCTATAGCTACACATAGGATTGTTTACAGTCTCCCAACCCGAGAGGCACGGGAAGCTTAAGATATTCAAATAGTATAGAGCCTCTCGGAGAGTTAGAAATTGTTAGAATAGAACCAGTAGAAGATTCATTGTTGAGCCAATGCTTGCTGCCAAGTTTCCACATCCCCTATATTGTGTAGTTGGTATATAGAAAAAATAAGTAGTGGCCTTGGTGTTAACAACTTTAGACCCTTAAGATAGTAAATTCTTTCCTTGTTGTAAACCCACTGCACCTCTGCCCTATAGGAATGCAATTTTATCTAACACCTTCGGAGGATGGCACCAAACTTTAAAATAATTACTCTTAGAGAAAATAAGTCTTATGGTTGACAAACCTTTATCAGAGTCATAAAATGTTAACAGGCCGTCTGGCCAGAAGATGATGTAAATCACCTAAACCATTGGTATATGATAAGTTTGCAGAAAAGAAAGCCTGGTCTCAATAAGGATCAAAGACTGCTGACTTTGCATGATTTTACACCCCCTATTATCCTCTATGCACAACTTAATGTATATAATCTCCCTTTGAAAATAAAGCTATGGGCCTTGCTCACCAAAGCTTGGTCTCCCCGTGTCGTTCTTTCTTGCTTCCTTTTCTCTCCTTTTCTTCTCTGTTCTTCCTTCAGGGTGACTGACTGGAGCATGAAGGCTCTCTGAGACCAGTTACTTGCTTGGGCTTCTAAGACCCACTCAAGAAGGTGCCTAAGGTGGGGCACCTTCTGCTATTCGAGAGGGCGCCTGCAGCCTCTGTGGTCAGAGCAAACCTGATGTCACAGGTTTTATTGGCTTTCCGCGTAAACCAGTTAGTTCACCTCTGTCTTTTTCCTTTTATCTATCCTTTAATCGTCAACGCCATCCTCCCGAGGGAATCCCTGGATCCAACCAGGGCTGGACCCCGGTAATACTCAATTTATCTGTACTTTTTTTTTTTCCTATTGCAAAATAATGTTAAATAAGCATATGTTCTCAACTTTTGTGAACTCGGAAAATTTGGGCTGCTTATATATTATTGTTCTGAGACTGTTTCAAAGTTGTAAAATGATGAAAATGTTTTAGAGTAAATCTCTAATCCTATATGACCACTTTTAGTCATTTTTTTTCCAAGTAAACAGTAAAATATACCCTTGGGTTCATCTTGGATTTGGTCTAGTCTTAAACTTTGTGGTAACATTTATAAATATTTAATCGTAAATCATCAGCATCAAAAATGAAGTCTTTTGGAAAAGCTATGCTTATCTTCATGTATAGGTATTGTTATAATTAAAAAATAAAAACAGAGTTGGGCAGTAAAGTAATAAAAGCAGATTTTACTTAAGACTATTGCAGCTGTGGAGAAGAAGTCTCACTAGAGAAGGGTGCTCAATTCTGAATACAGTCTGGGCCAGGGTCCCAGCCTCTGATGTAATAATAAAAATAAAGTGCACAATAAATGCAATGCACTTGAATCATCCCATAAAATACCTACCCCGATCTGCTGTGTTCCGCAAAACTAGTGCCTGGTGCCAAAAAGGTTAGGAACTGCTGGCCTGGGCAAGGAGGCAGCAGGGTGGGAGTTAGTGGATGGAAATTGCTACAAGTAAGCATCAAGTAAGGGGGATCCTAGGTTAATTGACCAGACAGGCTTCTTGCTGAAGGCAGGCCAGGGTGATCAGACATCAGCTGGGAGATGGTGGGGTACAAGGAATCTGATCAGATATTGAGATATCAAGAGTGTGAAGTTTCTACTAACCTGACTTGGAAGCATTCTTGCTAAACCTGAATTGGCCTAAGAGAAGGCTCAAAGCCTAATCACAGTTTGGTCAAACAAAAAAATCTTTGTGGCTTTGTACAATTCAGGATATATGTGCATACACACAAATCCACACACATACAGCCACTTGTCTTTATAGAAACAGCTATTTAGAAAGCATCACACAAAATAAAAAGTTATAATCTGTTACATAAATTTATAATAATTAATGAACAATAAGAGAAGTGGAAATCATGCTTTTTAACTCCACAACTTATAAAATGGTTTGCTCGTCTTCATAAGAATGAATTCGTTGTTGAATGGAAAGGAAATCAGTTATTTACCTGAAACGTGAGTAGCTGAGATAAGCTTCCACGTGCTGTGATGATTTATGTGTCTTTTTTTTTAATTATATAAGAGATATGCTGAGACTGCCTTGCAATAGTTTTGTAGTTATGTCATTATGTGAGTGTTAGAAACTCCTGTTGTTGTAGGTGATGATATATGATGAAGCTGCACACTCTTACCAGCCAACCCCTATTAAGTGAACAATGGACAGCAAAGACAATAGGGGCCCTAATTATTTGTAGTGATCTGGGGAGTTTATCTACACTTGCTTCTACAGTCTTCACCTGACTTCCCTCCACCTTTCTACTGGAAGGCCAGTCATGGGTCCTCTGTTCAAACAAGTTTAGTTGATGCTCAGACCAAGTTAAAATGGGTCTCTTGACTTGGGAAAGTGTAATTATGCTAACATTAATATACCAATGTGCTCTTCGAAATACCACCAGTAGGGAATTATTTTACTACTAGATAAATAAGGAAATTTATTTTTGGAAACAACTGAAGGGTGTTTTTCTGGAGCCTCTTGTTCCAACATATTTTTGGTTAGATAAATTGTGTCATATTCAGCATCAAGATGTATCTTGTGACTGATCCTTGCATTGGTTTCATGATAATCCAGAAGCCACTAAAGGCATAAGATGATATTGCCAGAGGACATTTTCCCATGTTTGGGGGAAAACTCTGACTTAACCCAAGTTTTGAATACTAGAAATTTTGAATCTGCTTTCTTTTGTCTAGTATCTATTTAAGCTCATTTTGTCAAGTACCTGTTCATGATCTTTCCTCAAACTCTTTTAGAATATTTTTCCTATGATTGCTAACAACTCCATAGATAAGTTCATTCACTGTTTATCTCTTGTATCTATTATCAATATATTTCTAAGTGTATCTTTTTCTGCATTATTCTTATTTTTTCATAATGCAGAAATTTAAAAAATCTCATGGACTCAGATTTCATTTTTTCCCCTATTATTCCTCTTCTTTTGAAAGTGAAAGTAAAAGTGAAGTTGCTCACTTATGTTCGACTCTTTGTGACCCCATGGACTGTAGTATGTAGACCGTAACCAGGCTCCTCCCTCGATGGGATTTTCCAGGCAAGAACACTGGAGTGGGTTGCCATTTCCTTCTCCAGGACATCTTCCCAACCCAGGAATTGAACCCAGGTGTCCCTCATTGTAGGCAGACGTTTTTTACCGCCTGAGCCACCAGGGAAGTGCTCTCTTCTTTTGATGGTCAACAAATTAAGATCTGTCTCTTCCTGAGACTACACAGCTATATGGATATTTTCTTTCAGCACTATTTTGCTTTTATATTAGATAGAGTTCAGCTGTATTATATATTTGGCTTTTCTTTATTGCTATTTATTATCTGGTGACTAAATCAGACACAAGCAAAGATGATCAATTATATCTTTGCTACTGTGCTTTGTTTAAATTTTCATTATTTTTTCTTTTGAAAAGCATATTTTATATATTTTCATATAAATTAATTGTACTTATATGGTTAAAGTAATCATTTTACATTCATTAAAATACTTCCTCCCTTGAATTCAACTTGGTTTGCTATACTTCCAAAACTTTCGCTTTTTGTCTATATTGAAAGACAATATAGAATAAGGTATGCTCAATTTAGATTTTGGTTTTGAGGTGTCAAATATCAGTAAAAACCTACTTAGGAAAAATATTGTGATTTTTATCCCTATTATGTGTCCACTCTGTTGTTGAGATTTTCTTAACATTTCTAGGAGGATGACTAAATTCATTTATCCCATACATGCCAAATGAGGGACAAATTAATGAAATATTTGAAGATATGAAATCCCCAGATTAATTAATTACTTGCTACTTACAAGTAGCTAAGTGGCTAAGTGGCTAATTTGTGGAATCGCTATTGTACTGCAGATTTAAAAATCTAAATATGAATGGATAAACATGATGAAATAAGTTCTTACACTTCAGTTACAGTGTTCATCAGCTTTACAAGGGATTAAACACATAAGTCCCTTCTTAGTGATTAGAAAAGAACTGTGAGGTCTTCCAAAAACAAAACTGTCCTTTCTAGGGAAAACAACTTTAACACTTCCTCACTTTTAGGCCAATTGTTGGCAGATTATTTGCCTGTGTGCTGCTGAAAGGCATCTCTTCTGCTGTATCTTCACCTCCGGTTCCATTTCTTCCTGAATCACTTGTAAGGAATATCTCTGCACTGCTCAAAGAAAAAGTTAGAAGTAATTTTCATAATGGAATAAATAAAGCATGATTATAAGGCAGAGTAACTGCAATAAAATCATATGATCTAATCATGCAATGAACAGGTATTTATGGAACAACTTTTAAGAACTTCAAGTGGAGACTGGATTCTATAAATGTGACTAAGTGCCTGCTTTGCTTTGGGGAAAATATGACTATAACACAAGAATCACTCAGAGGATAGCAATAGCTTAAGAACACTAAACTGAAAAACGCTATTAGTACATGTAATATAAATCGATGATGGGAGGAACGTTGTGTTTGGAAGTCATGTTCAAACCTTCCCAAAAGGGCAGACAAGCTTGAGCTTGTTCAATTCATTCTAAAGAAAATGTAGCTTGGGCAGAGATTATCTGTGATTTTAGAGCATGTATGGAAAAAAATCTTTCGGGAATTTCTTACAAGCAGAGCAAGAGTTGGGATATTCAATTAATGATGTCTGTGTGTTCACAGGAAATCATTGCCCTCCCTTATTTAGCACTTTGATAGAATAAAACAAAAGAGCTAAATCACATTTTGGCATGGGTATTTGTATCATTTACATTAACAGAAATGATTCACTGGAAATGGCAACTACAGTTGTGCTGATCTGTATTAAATGATTTCTTCACTTACATTTAAGAAAATAAGACAGTACTATTTGATCAAAAAATCATTCCACTTAGCCTGTGAGGTAACAGTGCTTTTTATGAGTAAAATATAAAAGTTTAAATATTTACAGTGTGTCTGGGAAATAGACTTGAAAAACTATTTGCACAACATCTAACTCTCTGGAAAAAGCAACTGGACCCAGTCCCAAATGCTTGCTCATCTTGCATCAGAACAATTAGGATGATTGCTTCCATTTGTGTTTTCCTTCCAACATCAATGAGCAATTAACTCAATTCAGACACTGTCCATGTGGAAACACATAAACTCCCACAGAGTAAGGGCTCAGTTCAAGACTGCACCCCCAGCACTTCACATACCAGTTGTAAATCCAATCTTTTTCCTATAATTCTGACTGATGGACTGGGCTGAAGTGTCCCACAACCACCTCCTCAGGTTCAAATAATTTGTTAGAGCATCTCACAGAACCCAGACACATTCACCAACTAGATTACCAGTTTAATATAAAGGACGCAACTCAGGAATAGCCAGATGGAAAAGGTGCAAAAGGCACAATACAGAGAGAGCACAGGGCTTCCAGGCCCTCTGGACATGCCCTCTAACACTGTCTCCTAGTCATCTCCAATTCGTGGTTTTAATGGAGGTTTCATTACTTAGGCATGATTGATTCAATCATTGATCTCGGTTACTGGTGATTCAACTTAATCGGCAGCTCCTTTCTCCTCCCTGGAGGTGAGAGTGGGCTGACACCCCCACAAATTACAAGGTTTTCCTGGCAACCAGCCCCTATCCTTAGGGGCTTTCCAAAAGTCACTTCATTAACATTGTGGGGGAAATGGAATTTTCTCTTCTACCTCTCTTGAGTTTTTGTGGCTAGACTAATAATAAAATTGAGATAACACAGATTAACAGGAGAAAAAGATATGCATTTTAATCCATGTACATGGAGTTTGCATAGAAATGGGATCTAAGAAGTGATCAGAGCAGGCAGATTTTATATATATTTTTAGACCAAGAAACAATACTATTTTAAGAAATTGTCAGGACAAAGAAATTTAGCCTTTGAGTGCTTAGTTAGCAAAGAATCTAAACAGACTTTGGGCTCGAGTTATTTAATTAAAGCTGTAACAAGCTTCTTGGCCCTGAATTCTCTATCCCTGGTGATAAGAACACCTTTCTACTTCAGATGCAGGGAGTGCTTCTTCTGGATGAGAAGTTGATTTCTTGCTTTCAGGGAGATAGAGAAGGCAGTCAAAGCATCTCTGTTGTATCAGCTGTTTAAGTAGCCTTAATCTCAAATAATTAATATGCCATTAAGGTACATTTTGGAACAGCCTATCCCAGACTCCCCAAGATGTAAACTCAGGTATGATTAAAAGGGACTTCTTACAGGAATAACAGGACATCCATTGCATCTTCATCTTTATGATTCTGGAATGATGTGAGTAACTGAGCACAAAAAATAAAATGTTATAACAAAATATGCTCCCTTTGCTTTTATCACTTTGGAAATTCCAAGGGATTTAGGAGTCCACACATTTTTAAAGCATAACTTACAGATTTTGGTAACTACTATAAAAGCATGAAATGTGAGAACATACAAAGTAGGGACCAACCGTACTTTGGGGTCTGATCTTTCCTTACTCTTCTCCTCCTACTCTTTGCTATAAAATTACAGGAAAATAAATGAGTGGAGATTAGACCCAACTCAAGTTGTTCACTATAGATGTCTATTCAGACTGATGGAGAAGAGCTGAGGATAGGAGCAGCCCCAAAGATCCAAAATGGGGAGTGGTGGGAGAACAAGGCCCAGGCCTCCGCCTCTCACCGAGGTGGGGGCAGGAGCACAGCAGGAGCACAGTCAAGGCAGGAGAGGACCACAGAGACTGTGGGGAGAGTGCAGCAACTGAGGAGCTGGGAAGTTGGGATTCCTCTTGAGTTTAAGCAGGGAATGGGCCCTCATCTCCAGATGAGGTGGAAAACACAGGGCTTTTCTCGAGTTGTGGCGGGAAACTCAGCTTCATCTCGAGTTGTGATGGGTATCTCTGGGCCCCCTTGAGTAGCATGAAGGGAGTCAAGCCTCCTGTCGAAGCTTAGTTATGAGAAAGGACTAGGAGCGCAATGCTTGCTTGTCCTGCTACTTTAAATGATGTGCATTTATATCTTTCTGTATGTTAAAGTTTTAATCACATTAAAGTTCTAACCTCAGGTACCAACCCTAAAAGTGAACCAGCCCTAAAAACACCTCAATCTTGGGCTTCTTGTCTCCAAAACTGTGAGGTCTGCCATAGTACTTTATTATCACAGCCTAGCAAACTAATATAGTAGCCCTTCTGAAATTTTAAATTTTGGATCAGAATTTGAACGTGTGATATTTATCAGCCATAAACATGTCTAGTGTTTATGACAAGTGTTTAGTTATAATTAAAATGCAAAATATGTTTAAAACAGTGTTTCCTTGAGTCTAATCTACTGCATAAAAACATGGATCACCTGGATACACATTCTCAAAAGTACAGAGTATGTTTTTAACACTCAGAGACCCATCAGATCTGTGTATGTTATTTATGACAAATTTATCTTAGTGATTTCATTTCATATCAGTTTTCAATCATAGGCCATGGAAATTTAGGGAAATAATATTCTAGTGGGTTTTTTAACTTTTTTTTTTTTTGCCTACTGGATTAAAATAGAAAAATAGAGAAAAATTCAGGTAACATTTCCCTCTTAGGAGTTTCAATTTTAGCTGAAGGCAAATGGGTGCAGATTCATATGGTTTATAATGAGTTAGAATGGTATAACATAGGAGGTTGATCTTAGCCCAAAAGTGCATTTTCTGAATACTACATTTCAATTTCAATCTCTAAATGAAAAACAAACAAGCAGACTCAAAATGTCCAAAGAAAAAATAGCTGCCCGTGTAAGAAAAAATAGAACAAATAAAGGCATATTGATAGTCCCTATGGTTAGAGAACATGCTGTGATCTAAGTGAACTTGCAGAGTTAAGCATGAGACCCATCCATTTATCCCTCACCACAGTACCATGCAATAAATCCTGTAGATATTAAAAAGAACCCATGGCTCCTCTCCCCTCACCCATGAGACATCTGTAAAAAGTGTGCAAGCATGCAGAGGCATGCCTACTGTGGAAGTACATTTTCTAGATGTACTGCCAAGTTTTTTTTTTTCCTCAAATAATTTGTATGGAATATTTTAACTCTCCTTTGAAGTTTAGAGTGTCAGAGCTTCTGACTGATTCAAGCAGGTGTTTGCATCTGTAAACTTTAGTTTTTCAGAATAGACAAAGTCATTATACTTTCTCTCTTTGAGTCTTTGTCTAAGTGGATGTCAACTCTAGAAATAATCTACTGTGAATAGTAGCAGGGCAATATATAGAACTATCCTATCTCCATAGGATATGGAGAGAACATGAGAACCACCACATTCACAAACATTCAATCAGTGAGTTTTCTTTCTGGTACTTTATCTAGATTGACAGAGGTTTAAAAACCTATGTCAGCCTGAATTTCCTGACACATTGCTTTAGCATTCTGTGTAGCCAATGATGAATATGAGTGACATTGCCTGTGTCAGATATATGAGTTACTATTGCATCTACATGGTAACTGACTGTAGAGCATCTTCTAGGTGGTGTGTATAGAGTTTCTGAAAATATTCCTATATGACAGTTTGTATTGTTACATTAAAAAAGAGCACAGAGATTCACATGCATGGCATCCTTGCACATAAGTAAGGTAACATGAAAAACAAAAGTTTAGTTGAAGGGATGGACAAGCTGAAAACTGTGGGCAGGTGTGCAGTGATATCATTCAGAGGACATTAGGAAGCATTTAGGACTTTACCCTGTCTTGCTAACTGACCTATATACCTTAACTCATTTATTCTTAAATAATCCTATGATATTCATATCATAATCATCATTGTACATGAAAGGAAACTGAGGATTTTAGGAGTTCAAGATTCTAGGCTAAATATATCTATTCAAATGGTCAAGTCAGAATACATTTCCCATCTGTCAGAAGGCAAAGAGATATTCTCCCCACCCCTCCCCCCCAAAAAAAAATAATAAAGAGAGATTTCTGCTTTGGAATTTAAACACCATGAGAAGAGAAAGCTTCAGGGGACTCAAAAATGAGAAACACTCTGTCTCTTATTGGTGTGAAAAATGCAAATTCAGTTAGCCAGGTGTTAATCAAGTTTTAAATATTTTTAAATGTATGAGCTATGTGTGCACTCAACCATTATTAATGTGAACTATCAAAACACTTGCTGCAGTTTTAAATACTTTAAGTACACATGACAGGCTCTTCCCACAGTCTGTGCTGTCACAGAAAATTACCATGTGGAGGACCTGTAGGTGTTGCACAGCCTATTAAACTATAATTGTGGAACTGTAATTACAGCAGATACACTACAGTGTCTGAATTATAGAAAACAACTTCCCCTTAAATAATAGAAGAAGAGCAGACTTTATGTACTTTCCCTGCAATGACATGATTCTATTAAAATAAAATACTGCTAGAGGTGCAAAATTAACTTTTTCAACAAATGTGAAAAATTAGTATACTTATTCATCACTAAAAATAAATACATTCATATCATAATCATAGCTGAGAAAAGAGTCACAACCAGAAACCCAGCGTGTTAAAAACATCCTGTTTTTGTAGTTTTTAGTTATGTATTAGTTTACAGGTTTTGACAATTGCTCTTGAGAAACCCTACATAAAGATCAGGAAGCAACAGTTAGAATTGGACATGGAACGACAGACTGGTTCCAAATAGGAAAAGGAGTACGTCAAGGCTGTATATTGTCACCCTGCTTATTTAACTTATAAGCAGAGTACATCATGAGAAATGCTGGGCTGGAAGAAGCACAAGCTGGAATCAAGATTTCAGGGAGAAATATCAATAACCTCAGATATGCAGATGACACCACCCTTATGGCAGAAAGTGAAGAGGAACTAAAAAGCCTCTTGATGAATGTGAAAGAGGAGAGTGAAAAAGTTTGCTTAAAGCTCAACATTCAGAAAACAAAGATCATGGCATCTGGTCCCATCACTTCATGGGAAATAGATGGGGAAACAGTGGAAACAGTGTCAGACTTTATTTTTTTGGGCTCCAAAATCACTACAGATGGTGACTGCAGCCATGAAATTAAAAGACACTTACTCCTTGGAAGGAAAGTTATGGCCAACCTAGATAGCATATTCAAAAGCAGAGACATTATTTTGCCAACAAAAGTCTGTCTAGTCAAGGCTATGGTTTTTCCAGTGGTCATGTATGGATGTGAGAGTTGGACTGTGAAGAAAGCTGAGCACTGAAGAATTGACGATTTTGAAATGTGATATTGGAGAAAACTCTTGAGAGTCCCTTGGACTGCAAGGAGATACAACCAGGCCATTCTGAAGGAGATCAGCCCTGGGATTTCTTTGGAAGGAATGATGCTAAAGCTGAAACTCCAGTACTTTGGCCACCTCATGTGAAGAGTTGACTCATTGGAAAAGACTCTGATGCTGGGAGGGATTGGGGGCAGGAGGAGAAGGGGACAACAGAGGATGAGATGGCTGGATGGCATCACTGACAAGATAGACGTGAGTCTGAGATAACTCTGGGATTTGGTGATGGACAGCGAGGCCTGGCGTACTGAGATTCATGGGGTCGCAAAGAGTCAGACACGACTGAACGACTGAACTGAACTGAACTAATAAGGCAAATATATAAATATCCACGTTCCCAGGTAACTTCTCTCTCAAGATGTGAATTGTAGAGGCAAACAAGCCAACTGCCTAACTGGACAGATCAGCTTCATCAAACCTGCTGAGATAAGTGGTCTGTCAGATGGCTTTCAAACTGAAATGGGAAACTGTTTCCTTATTGATGCCAGCCCATCTTCACAGAAAGAGTATTTTAAAAATCACCTTATATTATGCTGAGAACTAGCTCTATATACCCTTCTAGGGGTTGCTTCTAAGCAACAACAATGAAATTATTTTCTCTAGTACATGGTAGTACTTAAATATGTAAAGTATGTGTTCAGAACACATCACCTCAAAAAATGCCATTTGGCATAATGATTATTTTGAATTAAAGGTGCTTGAGAAACAACCTGTGCAAGAAGGACACACTGACCCTCCTTTATTCCCCTGACATCAGGAGACAAATCTCCCATGTGTAAATTACCCTCTCTGTAGCAGGAGGGTAGAGGCATCTTTACGATTAGAGACAAGAAATTTAGGACCAAGAAATTTGCGCAAACAAACCTTGTTGGTTCTTTACCATTCTACTGCCTTTATCCCAAACTCCTTTATTTGGGCAATTCTTCACAAAGTTTTTGTTTCTTTGTCTAAAAGATATAAAAACTGCCTGCTCTGGTCACTTCTTTGAGCCTTATCTCTTTGTGGAGTCTTAGTTATATGTATGTAATCAAATTTGCTTTTTCCCTATTATTTTTTATATTAGAGGGATAAGAGGGTCTCAGCCTAAAACCTAAAAATGTATAGGGAAATTTATTTTTCCTCCTCTACAAAGTAAATTTATATATCTTATTTCTGTCATCTTTGTTACAGGCAACAGCCTTATTACATAACCTGTCCCTTATGAGAATCAAATGAACAACTCAAGAGAAACGTTTTATAGCTTCACCATGATGTAGGCATTCCAGCACATAAATTTCATGTGGTGAAGTTGAAACTGTAGTAAGGCTGAATTTTGAAAGAAGTCGGAGGAGACACTCTATTGAGTGTATATATCATTTGAGGCTCAGTAGTAAGTAAATGTGAATTTTTTAAGATATAATTTGTATTAAGTATTTGTAAATAAATATTTTAAGAACTAATAGATGAAACTGAATGACAAAATTTACAGAAAGTTGAAAGAAATGATCAAAATACCAACATTTATTAGCGTGAGGATTAAAAGTAGCTGTGACCTTGACATATCTGAGAAAATGTCACTATATTATGGAGTAAAGATAACATTTTTGCTTTGTATTGTTGGATATAAGTTAGACTTAGGGTGACAAAGGAACTTTACAAGTAACATTCTCTCTGAAATACATGGCAACAAAAATGTCTTTATTTTTGGCAATGAACTGAACTGAACTGAACTCAGTTCATTTTTCCTATGAACTGAACTGAACTGAACTCAGTTCATTTTTCCTATGAACTGAGTAGATTCTCCCTTAATCCACCCTATCTGCCACCATCTTTTTTCAAGTCCTTTGCAAGAACTTAGATGAACAACATTGTATTTTGATTTGTGTCTCCACCTCTTATTTACCCTCTCTTATGAATTAATTTTGCTAATGTACCATTGTAAACAGGACACCAACCTACAAAACATATAGCTTTCTTTGCTAATGAGAGTTAGCATTCTTGGGAAGTGCCTGATTTTCATCAAAGGAGAAAAAAAAAAAAAAGCCATTTGCTGTCTACTGATTTTGGGCAAGGGACTATACTACTTTTATGGGTGTTTGTGAAGGTTAATGAAATTTCATTTTTAGCATGCTATGAACTATAGTGAGTTATTGAAATTGCTAGTATTATTTTAACTATACTTCTATGACCTTAAGATTTAGTTTTATATTTTATGTTCTGATTCTAAACTTTATTCTCAAGCTTACTTTTTTTTTCCTATTGATTTATAGTTATCTTATGGTATCACATAAACAGCCTACTCACAACTTTTCATCTGCATTATTGTTGATACTAAATCCTATGCCAAAAGGGCTCTGATAAGTGACTCTTTTTAGGTGTATCTTCATGGACATTCCAATTTCCCTCTACTTTTTACTATGCTATCTATTCTGCATATCAATATACTCAGCATGCTTTTGCTTTTCTTTCATTGATATTCTGTTATAACTGACAAAATGATATGTACCTGTTTCATGTCCAGGGTAGACAGGGAAGGTGCAAAGTTGTCTTAATCTATTTAATATCCCATGATCAAAATCATAGTCAATGCCTTCCTTGAGGCATCTAATGATTTAGGAAATAATTGTTTAGTATTTGATTATGGGTATATTTTTGTAATACATTTTTATCAATTCAAAAACAGATTTTTTTTTTAAGCATCCATTTAATATGCGAGGGACTTCCCTGGTGGCTGAGACGGTAAAGCGTCTGCCTACAATGCAGGGGACCCAAGTTCGATCCCTGGGTTGGGAAGATCCTCTGGAAAAGGAAATGACAACCCACCCCAGTACTCTTACCTGGAAAATTCCATGGACGGAGAAGCATGGTAGGCTACAGTCCATGGGGTCGCAAAGAGTTAGACACGACTGAGCGACTTCACTTAATATGCAAGGAGCTAGTATGGGCATTGAAATACAACAGTTATCAAAACCAATAAAAATCCCTAGCTTCATGAGGACAGATTATAAATAAAATAAGCAAATTAAATGCTGCATAGTGTAAAGTGATAAATATTATTAAGGGGACTGAAGGTGAGAGAGGGCTGGAGTTTTAAGTAGAGGAGTGTGTGTGCTAAGTCACTTCAGCTGTGTCTGACTCTTTGTGACCCTATGGACTATAGCCTGCCAGGCTCCTCTATCTATGGAATTCTCCAGACATAAATACTGGAGTTGGTTGCTATTACCTCCTCCAGGGAATCTTTCCCATCCATCCCATCCCATCCCTTCTCTTTTGTCTCCTGCATTGGCAGGTGGGTTCTTTACCACTAGCACCACCTGGGAAGCCCCAGAATACTGTAGAAAAGGAAAAATAATTGTCCCTCTACCCTTCTCAGTGTCTGTCTGAGACCCTATGTTATAAAGGACAAATTAATAAGAGAAAACCAAATAGCAGTTTATTCATATGTATACATAGGTATACATGTATTCTTCATGCATACATGGGGCTTACCCATAAAAACTAAGTAACTGACCACGATGGGTCAGACTAACACCTTAAATAATATCTTCAGCTTAAAAAAAAAAAAAAAAAAGATGTTGGAGATGTTGGAAGATTACAAAGAAAAGCAAAGGAAACAGCATAAGGTTTATTATGCACATTTAAGTTGTACCTTCTCCATCGGTAAGAGTTTCTTGTGATTTAGTGTCATTATTCGCCTTCTGGTACAAAAGTGAAAGTCACTGAGTCAGGTCCAACTCTTTGCGACCCCATGGACTATACAGTCCATGGAATTCTCCAGGACAGAATACTGGAGCGGATAGCCTTTCCCTTCTCCAGGGGATCTTTCCAACCCAGGGATCGAACCCAGGTCCCCCACATTGCAGACGAATTCTTTATCAAGACAATTACAAATGAAGACTTTCTTTATAAATGGCAATTGCCTTTACAAAAGGCAAAATTTCTACTCTGTTTTCAGAGTGTGTCTGGTGTTACTCGTAAAAATAATTATCTCAAATTGTTCTTTAGGCCAAAGAGGTGGTGGCATATTGTGGTACACTTTAGTAGTTGAGACAGATTACAATGAGAAGGCGACATTAAGGAAAAGATTCAAAATTAGTCTGATACCTGGAGGAAGAGCAAGGAAGTCTGACCTGTTCATGTTTTTGTGAAGACCAAGCAAAAGACAGAAATAGGTGCAGTCCTCATCAATCTGAAGTCAGATTATGTAATTTTTTTTTTTTTTCAAGCCCTGTACACATTGATGTCTCAATGGTAAAGAATCTGTCTGTCAGTGCAGGAGACACAGGAGACTCAAGTTTGATCCCTGGGTTGAGAAAAACCCTGGAGAAGGAAATGGCAACTGACTCCAGTATTCTTGCCTGGGAAATCCCAGGAACAGAAAAACCTGGAGGGCTACAGTCCATCAGATCACAAAAGAATTGGACATGATGTAGCAACTAAACAACAACAACAAATAATAATATTTTTAGTACTACTTTTTTGCATGAAATGGGGAGGACTTAGAGAAATTTTATTAGATACATACTATTATTTGACTTTATATTTAAAAAGAATATTCTGATAGCAATATTGAGTGTCTTAAAGGAGAAAATGGCAGACACAAGGAGACAAGTTCAGAGACTACTGTCATATGTCAAGAAAGGGATGATGGAGGCTTGAAAGGAGTAGCAAAGTGTCCAGATATTGAATATTACTTGAAGGTGGAGACCAGATGATGTTCTAACTGGTTGTATCGGAAATGTGGAAGAAAAATATGTAAAAAATGAGTATGTTTTCCATAAGAAACTGGAAAAATGGAGCTTGCATTGACTACAGGAGAAGAGGAGAAGATGAGGAGTTACATTTTGGATATTCCATCTGGAAATCTGTTAGTCGAAGAAGATTCCAGAATTCATAGGGATTTTCAAGCTCAGTATATAGGTTCATAGCATGGAGTTTAAATTTGTAAGTCTGGATGAAATCATCCCAGAAGGATAGAGGGAGAAGGTGAATGATTTAAATATTTATCCCTGACATACTTTAAGTGAATAAAAAGAGAAGCCATTACAGAAAACTATAAAGATAAGAGAAATAACATTAGAATGAAAACCCCTAACCAAGTTACAAAAGAAGAAATAAATAGCCTATGTTAATGCAACTGATAGGTCTAGTCAGAAGACAGCTTGACTGTAGGATTTGGAAATGCTTATGGAGATAAAGAAAGTTAGCAAGGGGGAAAAAAGACTTTTAAATGAGTTTAAGAAAAAAGAAGAGAAGAATTAGACAATGAAAGTAGTGACAACATATTTGAGAAATTTTGATGTTGAAAATGACTTAGAGCTTGAACCATGACAACAGAGTGGTATCAAGAGATCGTATGTTTTTCTTGTGGGATGATAGATGTGATAGCCTGAATAGTGGCCCTCTAAAGACGTCCGAGTCTGAATTCCCAGAGTCTGTCAATATGCTGCTGCTGCTGCTATTGCTGCTGCTAAGTCGCTTCAGTCGTGTCTGACTCTGTGTGACCCCATAGATGGTAGCCCACCAGGCTCCCCCGTCCCTGGGATTCTCCAGGCAAGAACACTGGAGTGGGTTGCCATTTC
Source organism: Bos indicus x Bos taurus (assembly GCF_003369695.1). Classification (NCBI taxonomy): domain Eukaryota; kingdom Metazoa; phylum Chordata; class Mammalia; order Artiodactyla; family Bovidae; genus Bos; species Bos indicus x Bos taurus. Next base: position 116,427,904 of record NC_040079.1, read on the forward strand.
CTTCTCCAATGCATGAAAGTAAAAAGTGAAAATGAAGTCACTTAGTCGTGTCCAACTCATAGCAACTCCATGGACTGCAGCCTACCAGGCTCCTCTGTCCATGGGATTTTCCAAGCAAGAGTACTGGAGTGGGTTGCCATTGCCTTCTCTGGTCAGTATGCTACTTGATATATATTTTACCAAACACAAAATCTGTAAGTATGATTGAATTAAAGAACTTTAAATGGAAAGAGGGCTTCTAAGGCGGTGCTAGTAGTAAAGAACCTGTTTGCCAATGCAGGAGACCTACGAGATGAGGGTTTGATCCCTGAGTCAATGGCACCCCACTCCAGTACTCTTGCCTGGAAAATCCCATGGATGGAGGAGCCTGATAGGCTGCAGTCCATGGGGTCACTAGGAGTGGGACACGACTGAGCAACATGCATTGGAGAAGGAAATGGTAACCCACTCTAGTGTTCTTGACTGGAAAATCCCAGGGATGGGGGAGCCTGATGGGCTGCTGTCTATGGGGTCGCACAGAGTCAGACACGACTGAAGCAACTTAGAAGCAGCAGCAGCAGGAAGATCTGCTGAAGGAGGGCATGGCAACCCACTCCAGTATTCTTGCTTGGAGAATCCCATGGACAGAGAAGCCTGGTGGGCTACAGTCCATGGGGTTGCAAAAAGTTGATGTGACTGAAAGATTATCTTGGATTATCTGGAGACATTCAATATAATTACAAGATACTTAGGAAAAGGAGGCAGGAGAAGCAAAGTTATAAGAAGAAAATGTAGTGACAAAGTAGAGATGGAGGAATGTACGGAAGGGGTCATGAATTAAAAAAAAAATTCATTCAACTTTTTGGATCTGGAAGAAACATGTAAATGGATTATCTTCTAAACCTTGAGAAGTAACCAGCCATATCAAACACCTCAGCTCTAGAGTTCTGATTTCCAGAACTTGAGATTGCAAACTGATATGGCTTTAAGCCACTTGTCTTGCGGTAATTTGTCATAGTAGTGATAGAAATCTGATTCAAGGAAAATAGCAGCAACTTTTTGTGTTGATGGGAAAAATCCAGTCTAGAAGGGGACGTCTACAAGACAGGATAGAGATTGGAGATTCGCCATACTGAGAGGCAAGGGTGAGAGAGTGAGCTCAGTGCACCATTAGAGGGGTGGGCTTTTCTTACCAAAGTGGACACCTTGGTTTTTCTTTTTTTTTTTTTTAAACAAAAGAAAGAATAGGCAAAGTATAAGGTGTTATATGGTGCTAACTAGGTAAATGTAATGGGAAAAATTTAATAGGTGTTCTTTTCAGATTGCTTAGTTTTCATAGTACAGGGGAGGAAAAAGAGTTTTGCTTCTGCCCTTGTAGGTTTTTGATTGAGATCCCCCAGTAATAAGAGACAGATTAACAGGAAAAAAAACAAACAAACAAACAGAAGTTTAATATTAATACCAGGTACATGGGAAAGATCCCTTGGAGAAGGAAATGGCAACCCACTCCAATACACTTGCTTGGAAAGTCACATAGACAGAGGAGCCTGGCTGGCTACAGTCTCTGGGGCTTCAAGAAGCTAGACATGACTTAGCAGCTAAACAACAACACTTACTGGATACATGGGATAGACACATAAAACTGAGTGAATCCTCAAAAGAGCCTGAACTATCACCTTAAATATCATCTTTAGCTAAAGATAAAAGATATTGGGGGTGGGGTGGAGGATCATAATGGGAGCTTAGCAAGAAAAACACAGTAATCAAGGATAATGTTGTGATGCAGAGTGTCTTCTAGTTTAAAGTCATCTTTCCTTTTCTGGTCCAGAGAAGGATACACCATTCCAAATAAATATTTCCTTTATAGATGTACATGCTTCTTACAAAGGTAATATCTATTCAGTTTTTAGAGCTTCCTCTGTGTCTGCTGTTTCTTAAAAATAACTAGCTTAGAATAATCAATATGCCAAAGAGGAATATTTTAATGATATATTTTTCTTCTCTTGAGTAGATTAGAAAGTCATCATGAGTTCTGCAGATATGTATTCATGATTGATGAGTGTTTGTGTTTAATAAAATCTGAAGTTTAGCCAATTGAGTGTTACGAGGTTTAAAAAGGAACAGTTTAAGTATGTATGTATAAGCCGTGAAGAGAGGACATCAGTATGTTGAGAAAAAATGAAATCTGTGGATTGTAGGTTATGGCAAGAAGGGCCCATTGAGGTCTTTCAGTGAAAGGCCAAGATATCCATACATTATTTCCTTTAAAAACAGAAGAATTATGAAATATTTAGAGTTGTTGTTGTTCAGTCACTAAGTTGTGTCTGACTCTTTGCAACCCCATGGACTGCAGAACTCTAGTCTTCCCTGTATTTCACTATCCCTCAGAGTGTGCTCTAACTCATGTCCCCTGAACTAGTGATAGAGTTGATCAATATTTAAATATCTTATAGCATTCAGCCCTACTCTGACTTGCATTTCACTATTATTTTGTTTAATTTAGACATGTGCAAGGCTGCCAGTGCTTGGAAACAGGAGTGGTTATTGAGCTATATACCTCCTAGGCCATGTATTTATTTATACATATGCTCATTTATTCATTTGCCCATTTATTTCTTTATCACATTCTTCAGTTGCATCCAACTCTTTGTGACATCATGGCACACCAGGCTTCCCTTTCCATCACCAACTCCTGGAGCTTGCTCAAACTCATGTCCATCAAATCAATGATGCCATAAAACCATCTCATCCTCTGTCATCCCCTTTTCTTCTCGCCTTCAATCTTTACCAGCATCAAGGTCTTTTCCAATGTCAGTCCTTCGCATCAGGTGGCCAAAGTATTGGAGTTTCAGCTTCAGCATCAGTCTTTCCAATGAATATTCAGCACTGATTCCCTTTAGGATTGACTGGTTTGATCTCTTTGCAGTCTGAGGGACTCTCAAGAATCTCCTCCAACACCACAGTTCAAAAGCATTTATGTTTGGCAAAACCACTACAATATTGTAAAGTAATTAGCCTCCAATTAAAATAAATACATTTAAAAAAAAGCATCAATTCTTCAATATCAATATTAAAAAGGAGAGACATTATTTTGCCATCAAAAGTCTGTCTAGTCAAAGCTAGTTTCTTCCTGTAGTCATGTATGGATGTAAGAGTTAGACCATAGAGAAAGCTGAGAGCCAAAGAATCATGCTCTTAACAAGTGTCTAATTTAGGTTCTGTGATGGACATAACCCCTGTCTGCTTGCATTGGGAGAGGGTCACAGAAGGAAAGATGAAAGTCCAAATGAAAAGAACCAACTATGGAATCACTAAAATGCATAGCCAGTAAGTCCAGTCTACTCTCATGGCTCAGGAAATAAGTCTCCAAATTGGATTAGGAGATTTAGGAAATTCTAGAAAAAGGAGAATCAAAGACCAGATTTGAAGCACTTGAAGTGGAGCTTGGAGCATGGAAGTAGAGACTATATTTTCCAATGTGTTTATCACAAAAAATTTAGTAGGACTTAATCTACAGATTGTATGATAATTATATATTTCAAGTATATTTAAAATATTTACATTTTAAAAAACAAAAGCAGGAATATATGTACTGATATACCTCAGATTTTCTATGTTATGTGTTTAAGCCAATATGATTTTTTTTCTGTCAAATCTAGTTTAAAAGGAACTTATAAAATAATTTTCCTAGAAGCATCTGAAAACCAAGGGATTTGTAAATGAGAGTTTTAAATGTTTACATTCAGGTCATAAAAAATTTAAAACTAATCATATTTCAGTGCTTAGAAAATTTATATAGATTTTGTGTATGTAAAATACATTCATTTATCTCCAGCGACATTTATAAAAACAGTGTAGCAAAACATGTGACCTGAAGTATTCACCCTCTGGCTTTTAAATTAAGCTGATTAATATTATTAATCATTCTGTCTCCACAAAGCAAATGCCTGCTAAGACTTAAGCAACAGAAGATGTCTCAGATTTTAATACATTACATATGTCTATTTTAAAATAATGTGTTGGTAACCAAGGCATACTACAAATTACAGAAGTTTACCTCATTTTGTAAACTGTTATCAACGGCAGAGAGCCATATGTCACCAAACTAAGACTTACTTCCTGTCAATTTGGAGTCACCTTGGAGCTCATTTGCCTGGCAGATCCCTGCCTTACTCTTAACAGGGAGGGAGGAGGGAGGAGGGTTCAGGATGGGGAACACGTGTATACCTGTGGCGGATTCATGTTGATATATGGCAAAACCAATACAATGTTGTAAATTTAAAAAATAAAATAAAATTAAAAAATAAATAAATAAAGGAAGGAGATCTTGCCACAACAACCCCCCTTTCACTAGTCACTTCCTGGTCTCTCTCTTTCTTCCTGTCAAAGGTTCTCATTCTGTACATCTTGGAGCTTCTTTCCATCTGCTACCTGAGATGCTGTCTGATTTACGAGTCATTGAACAAAACCAATAAGATCTTTAGATTTTACCTAGCTGAATTTTTTTTTTTTAAACAGATTTGTTGGAAGTGGTGAAACTAAATGAAACTTCTTATTTCAGGACAACCAGAAAGGAATAGCACCCTGAACTCTTAGAGTTCTTTGTCTTTTTCACCATTTCTGAAGGTTGTAGGTAAATTTCTCTTGGCTCTTTGCCTTGAGCTGTTGATTTAACTGGGTTTTGAGTCCAGGGCAAGGCAGACAGTTCCACCTGGAACCTGAGACCCTAGTTCTTGGTTAATGTTAAAGTTCCATTTGTTAGAGTCTGCTGGCTTAGTCCCTAGTTGCGGTTTGTTGATTCCATTCTCAGTTCCACAATGGGAATTACAGATAGTGTGCAACTTGGGCCTTTATTTGGCCAATCTACCAAAAATATATATATATATATTTGTATGTATATATCTCTTTGGTTACTGCTGGTTTGTTATTGTGGCCATAAGGCAAAGGTGGTTGCTAATTGGAATCTAGAAACCCAACAGTTGCAAAATTGAGAACTTAAGAGTTGTTAGAACACTTGATGCCCAACACTAAGGCTATTGTGTTAGGATAAGTTGATGACAAAACAGGTTAAATTGTAACTAGGTTTACCCACTAACCACAAGAAAATTTCCGTGTAATCAGGTACAGTGTAAAAGACTTCATAATAACCAAACCCAGGGGCACCTCCCTCTTAGGTATTAATTTTGAGACTAAAAACTACAAAGCTGGGCTAAAGAAATAAAATCCTCATATTCCAAACACTGGAGGACTCCACTTTCTTGCATACTAGCTTATTTTATGTCTAAGAACTGTGGCCACATAAGCTATAGGTTATGCTAGTGGTAAATAACCTGCCTGCCAATGCAGGAGATGGAAGAGACAAGGGTTAGGTTCAGTCCCTGGGTCAAGAAGATCCCCTGGGGGAGGACATGGCAACCCACCCCAGTATCTTGCCTGGAGAACCCCATGGACAGAGAAGCCTGGTGGGCTATGGTCCATAGGGTCACAAAGAGTTGGGCACAACTGAAGCAACTTAGCATGCACACAAGAGCTGAGGCCTTATAAGCTATAAAGTGAAAGTGAAAGTGAAGTCGCTCAGTCATGTCCAACTCTTTGTGACCCCGTGGACTGTAGCCTACCAGGCTCCTCCGCCCATGGGATTCTCCAGGCAAGAACACTGGAGTGGGTTGCCATTTGCTTCTCCAGGGGATCTTCCCAACCCAGGGATCAAACCCAGGGATTAACTCCTGAATTGGAGGCAAATGCTTTAACTTCTGAGCCACCAGGAAGGTCCTTTATAAGCTACAAAAGTGGCAAAATCTTACTGAAGACAACCAAGAATTACAACAACCATTATGGGGAATGCCCCAATTAGGCAAGGTCTTTCACTGAAGAAATGTACTTGAAAATGAATGCTCCCTAAACACAGAATGGTTTAATCTTCAGTCTTCTGAAGTAGTTTCATTAAAAATTTTGTTCCAAAAGGCTAATGAAAATTAGAGGCAACAGTAGCTAAAGCAACACCTAGGCCTCCTCCGTTGTACTCTCCAAGGGGTCCCTCATCAAAACACTGATCCAGAAATCATGTTTCACTTTCCATCAATTGGGATACCGGGGCAGGGGGGAGGGGTGTGAGGGGAAATGCTTAAAGGTTTTATGCAAATCCTATGGTACCAATTTAAGTACCTTCATGTTTACCTTCACAGGAAGATCCCTGTAAGGGTCGCTTTCTGGGTGGATGGAACTCTGACTAGTTCTCTGATACACTGTTCCCAGTAATCCCCTTAAACAGTCAGTTCAGTTCAGTTCAGTCGCTCAGTCATGTCCAACTCTTTGCGGCCCCATGAATCGCAGCATGCCAGGCCTCCCTGTCCATCACCAACTCCCGGATTTCACTCAAACTCACGTCCATCAAGTCGGTGATGCCATCCAGCCATCTCATCCTCTGTCGTCCCCTTTTCCTCCTGCCCCCAATCCCTCCCAGCATCAGAGTCTTTTCCAATGAGTCAACTCTTCACATGAGGTGGCCAAAGTACTGGAGTTTCAGCTTTAGCATCATTCCTTCCAAAGAAACCCCAGGGCTGATCTCCTTTAGAATGGCCTGGTTGTATCTCCTTGCAGTCCAAGGGACTCTCAAGAGTCTTCTCCAACACCACAGTTCAAAAGCATCAATTCTTCAGTGCTCAGCTTTCTTCACAGTCCAACTCTCACATCTATACATGACCACTGAAAAAACTATAGCCTTTACTAGACAGACCTTTGTTGGCAAAGTAATGTCTCTGCTTTTCAATATGCTAGTCAAGTGGGTGCCTAAATCTTCCTTTCTTTTGGCTCTCTTTGGGAGTGGCTCTGGATCTTGGGAGGGCTGTATGATTTGCACACTCTTTGGGGACTCCTCTCACACCCAGTTCAATACTGTCATGAATATTTATTAGGTATTCTTTCATCTGAAATCTGACAAGATATTTGAAAATATTTTTAAAAGTAGCTTTATGGACAAAACTTGACAAAGTCAGAAGCTGATATTCAGAGTCTGATAGGAACTTAGTCAGGCCTCCTCCCCTGTGTTAATGTGCCGGGGGCAGCAGGTAGGGGGCTAGGGTGTACCCAAGACAAAGCTCCAATCTAGAATATTGGAATCTGGTGACTTCCATCCTACTTGACGATCTTCTCCCTTATATACAGGAGCAAATTTAAGATTATATAGTCGGAGGAATGAGTAGTCCTTCTGAAGTTATTTAGGCTGTAACCCAATTTTCTGAGGAATTAAGAAGAGCTGCCCTTGTCTTTCACATCAAGTCTTTCTAGGACCACAGTTGTGGCTACAGAAACAATTCAAAGCCCATCTATATTTTTTACCAAACCCCATCTATTTATCTCAAAAGGCTTGTATGTATTATAAAATTATGGCCTTATGAAACAAACTCCTTCTTAGGAGAGATAGCATTCTTTCTCTGTGCCTTTGAGATGTTAATATTCTGCCTAGTCTTCACCAAGAAGGCCTTGTCTAAGTCATTCCTTGACATGTAAACTTCAGAGAGGTAACTCTTTCAGAAGGAAAAAAGAGGGGGATTATATTTGAAACAGATAAATGAAAAATCATAATTGTCTTCTATACAAATATTAATAAAAAACTTTGGCCACCTGAGCAGACAACCTTAATTTATTTCATTAGTCAAAAGCATGCTTAGTTTTAAATGTTCAGGAGCTACTGAATTTCACATTAGTATACACATTTCATGGCTAAATTTTTTTTAATTTTATTTTATTTTTAAACTTTACATAATTGTATTAGTTTTGCCAAATATCAAAATGAATCCGCCACAGGTACATATTGGTCTTTGTTTGCAATTGTCTGCAAGTTTATATATGGCTATACATGCATGTTGTAAATGCGATTGTTTAACCTCCAGATGGTATTGCAAAAATTAACTTGTATAAGAGCTCTACTTATGATCTAAAGAAAAATAATCATTATCAAATTAAATATCTCTATACTCATAAATACTGAAAGTAAACCCAATGTTTTCCAAGTTCATATGATCAAGGATGCTTGGTAAAAAAAAATCTAGTTTAAATTTAGTGTAATTAAAAAATATATGCCTTTATAGTAATCACTGAATGTAATGGAGACATACAAGTTTTATCCTACCTGGGTTTATAAAAAAGTTCAGGCTCTTTGTGTTATGACATTTGTCAGTAAGAAAAATAGCTTGAACTGATGGCTGACTTTTTTTAATGTTTCCTGAATGTTTTATGAGTATTCTTGTACACATGGGTACTTAGTCATGTTCAACTCTTTGTGACCTCATGGACCATACCCTGTCAGGTTCCTCTGACCATGGAATATTTCCAGGCAGGAATACTGGAGTGTGTTGCCATTTCCTCCTCCAGGGATTCCTCCTGATCCAGGGACCAGAACATGCCTCTTGCATCCACTGCAGTGGCAAGCTGTTCTCTGTATCTACTTGCTTTGTTTTGTTTGTTTTCCTTCTTTACACTTCACATATGAGTGAATCATACATTATTTATGGAACTAACCTTTCATTTACCACTTAGGTGCATTCACACGGTAGCAAATGGCAAGTTTGGTTTTCTTTTGTTGTTGTTATGGCTGAACAGCAGAATACCAGTTCAGCTCAGTCGCTCAGTCGTGTCTGACACTTTGTTACCCCATGCACTGCAGCACTCCAGGCCTCCCTGTCCATCACCAACTCCTGGAGCTTGCTCAGACTCATGTCCATTGAATTGGTGATGCCATCCAACCATCTCATCCTCCGTTGTCCCCTTCTCCTCCTGCCCTCAATCTTTCTCAGCATCAGGTCTTTTCCAAGGAGTCACCTCTTTGCATCAGGTGGCCAAAGTTTGGTGATTCAGCTTCAGCATCAGTCCTTCCACTGAATAGTCTGGACTGACTTCCTTGAGGAAGGACTGTTTGGATCTCCTTGCAGTCCAAGGGACTCTCAAGAATCTTCTCCAACACCACAGTTCAAAAGCATCAATTCTTCAGCACTCAGCCTTCTTCACAGTCCAACTCTCACATCCATACATGACCACTGGAAAAACCATAGCCTTGATTAGATGGACCTTTGTTGGCAAAGTAATGTCTCTGCTTTTTAATATGCTGTCTAGGTTAGTCATAACTTTTCTTCCAAGGAGTAAGCGTCTTTTAACTTCATGGCTGCAGTCACCATCTGCAGTGATACTGGAGCCAAAAAAAAAAGATAAAGTCAGTCACTGTTTCCATTGTTTTCCCATCTATTTGCCATGAAGTTATGGGACTGGATGTGATGATCTTAGTTTTTTTAATGTTGAGTTTTAAGGCAGCTTTTTCTCTCTCCTCCTTTACTTTCATCAAGAGGCTCTTTAGCTCTTACTCACTTTCTGCCATAAAGGTGGTGTCATCTGCATATCTGAGGTTATTGATATTTCTCCTGGCAATCTTAATTCCAGTTTGTGCTTCATCCAGCCCAGTGTTTCTCATGATGTACTCTGCATATAAGTTAAATAAGCCGGGTGACAATATATAAGCTTGACGTACTCCTTTCCCAATTTGGAACCAGTCTGTTCTCTGTCTGATTCTAACTGTTGCTTCTTGACCTGCACACAGGTTTCTCAGGAGGCAGGTAAGGTGATCTGGCATTCCCATCTCTTGAGGAATTTTTCTTCTTTTGTGTAGTTTGTTGTGATCTACATATATATATATATGCAAACACACACAGACACAAAGATGGCCAACAGGCTTGTAAAAAGATGCTCAGTATCACTAAATATATATATTTTTAAAAGCTCAAAAATAATATTTGAAATAAAGTTTTTCACCTTGAACTAACATTGAAAATTTTCAGAGGTGCCCAGAATGTAGCAAAAGATTTGTTTTAACTCCTTATAAAAGCAGAAATGCTAAAATAATTATGTTGATATCAATTACTTGGGAAGCACTATTAAATAAGAAATAATAATTATGCTATGTTTCCATAAACAAGTGTTGTTAATATAAATGTTCCATAAATTGCATGAAATTCCAAGAAATATTGTATTTCCTGTTACAATGTTTTCAGTAATAACTCTAGTTTTTTTAATTTTATATATAACAGGAATAACTAAATTTTCTTATAAAATTCATTATGAATTTCCCTAACCATGACTGTTTTTGAGACTTTGTCATTTATAAAAGGTTACTTTACTCTAATACTTTCCCAAAACTGTTCCCACAAAAGTAATTTTTCTTTAAGGAGATTCATGAAAAGAACTTTGACAAGTACAGATTTCTGATAACTTTAAGATCATAAAAACTGAACTGTGGTAAGAATTTACAGAATTCATAGAAAAACTGATATCAGATAAAACAAATATTAATCACATTGAGCTGAATAAACAGAGGAATATGATTATAATTTTTGTGACTTTGTTTGAGTCATTGTTTAATTATTATGTTTCCACATTTAAGGAAATCTTATAACTTAAAAAATACACCTTCATAAACATAGGTGAAAATTAATTTTTTCTCTCTACATAATCCCCACAGAACTTAGAAACTTTTAATTATCTTTTTCATGGTGATGTAGTTAGATATTTTCATAAGTTCAATAAGAATATGCTCACCTTGTAACTGGACTCAACTGGAAACAATGTTTACCTTATCAAAGCTTTGGCTGGAATGTCATATTAGAGAGAAAGGTACATATACTTGGATATGCCCAGACCACTGTAAGGCATTAAGGTGAATTTACAGAACCTGAAAGTCCTAGGAAAAGTTGGCTGGTACCTTGTTTATGACTCCTGAGAGTCTTACCAGGTAAGCAAAAAAGGTCACTACTTGGCAGATCCAAGGACCTCAGCATATGTTGGGGCCCTCAAGAAAACAGGAATTTCCCCAAAATATCATCTTATTGCAGGCAAAATCTTGGTTTGACATCTGGGCCTCAGAAGTTTTTGAGAGATCATTTTGAGATTTCTTTTTTAAAAAGTTGAGGCAAGGCAGTCTGAAAAAGAGCTTATAAGTTAAATAAATACTCTTCTTGCTGTACTTCTGGAAATAATCAAGCCATGTTTAATGTAAAAAACTAGTACTAGGATTGTCTTTGGTAAAAAATGAAGATGACACCTCCCAGAATATTGGAAATAAAAGCAAAAATAAACAAATGGGACCTAATTAAATTAAAAGCTTCTGCACAACAAAGGAAACTATAAGCAAGGTGAAAAGACAGCCTTCAGAATGGGAGAAAATAATAGCAAATGAAGCAACTGACAAACAACTAATCTCAAAAATATACAAGCAACTCCTACAGCTCAATTCCAGAAAAATAAATCACCCAATCAAAATATGGCCCACAGAACTAAATAGACATTTCTCCAAAGAAGACATACAGATGGCTAGCAAATACACGAAAAGATGCTCAATACCACTCATTATCAGAGAAATGCAAATCAAAACCACTATGAGGTACCATTTCACACTAGTCAGAATGGCTGAGATCCAAAAGTCTACAAGCAATAAATGCTGGAGAGGGTGTGGAGAAAAGGGAACTCTCTTACACTGTTGGTGGGAATGCAAACTAGTACAGCCACTATGGAGAACAGTCTGGAGATTCGTTAAAAAACTGGAAATAGAACTGCCTTATGATCCAGCAATCCCACTGCTGGGCATACACACCAAAGAAACCAGAATTGAAAGAGACATGTGTACCCCAATGTTCACTGCAGCACTGTTTATAATAGCCAGGATATGAAAACAACCTAGATGTCCATCAGCAGATGAATGGATAAGAAAGCAGTGGTACATATACACAATGGAGTATTACTCAGCCATTAAAAAGAATACATTTGAATCAATTCTAATGAGGTGGATGAAACTGGAGCTATTATACAGAGTGAAGCAAGCCAGAAAGAAAAACACCAATACAGTATACTAAAGCATATGTATGGAATTTAGAAAGATGGTAACAATAACCCTGTATATGAGACAGCAAAAGAGACACTCATGTATAGAACAGTCTTTTGGACTCTGTGGGAGAGGGAGAGGGTGGGAAGATTTGGGAGAATGACATTGAAACATGTATAATATCATATATGAAACAAGTCACCAGTCCAGGTTCAATGCACAATACTGGATGCTTGGGGCTGGTGCACTGGGACGACCCAGAGGGATGGTAGGGGGAGGTAGGAGGGAGGAGGGTTCAGGATGGGGAACATATGTATACCTGTGGCAGATTCATTTTGATATATTGCAAAACCAATACAATATTGTAAATTTTAAAAATAAAATAAACATTAAAAAAAGATGATTGTAGAGATAAAATTACATTTGCATCTTTGTAAAGATTACATTCTAACTTTGCTAATTGTCTTTGAGGTTTTGTTATAATGTGCAATCTGAATCTTGAATCAGTTTTATTTTCTACAAATATCTCGCTATGACTCTCCAAAGTAACATTTCCAATTTTTTCCTGCCCTTCTGTTTTGTAAGCACTAAGAAAAAAGATTGCCTTTGACTGTTTTGAAAGGGATTATACCTGGTCCTCCTCACTGCCCAGATGGTAGTCAACCTTCAGGGACTTGAAGCTTGAGATTACATCTCCCAATTAAAAACAGCTCTGCCAAACTCTAGGAACTTCACACAGTCAGAGACCTCAAAATCAAAGTGACTAGGAAGAGAAATGGTTGTCACTGAGGTACAAGACATCAGCTTCCCTCAAAGACATAAGCACAGGAGACTGAAGAGTGTTTCCTGTGTTTCTTTTCATTCCTCCTTTCTTATTTTTGGCTGTGCCAGTTCAGTTCAGTCGCTCAGTTGTGTCTGATTCTTGGCGACCCCATGGACTGCAGCACGCCCAGCTTCCCTGTCCATCACCAACTCCTGGAGCTTACTCAAACTCATGTCCATCGAGTTGGTGTTACCATCCAACCGTCTTATCCTCTGTCATCCCCTTTTCCTCCTGCCTTTAATCTTTCCCAGTATCAGGCTTTTTCCAAGGAGTCAGCTTTTTGCATCAGGTGGCCAAAGTATTGGAATTTCAGCTTCAGCATGAATCCTTCCAATGAACATTCAGGACTGATTTCCTTTAGGATGGGCTGGTTGGATCCCCTTCAGTCCCAGCAACTCTCAAGAGTCTTCTCCAACACCACAGTTCAAAAGCATCAATTCTTCAACACTCAGCTCTCTTTTTAGTCCAATTCTCATATCCATACATGATTACTGGAAAAACTATCACTTTGACTAAAAGGACCTTTGTTGGCAAAGTAATGTCTCTGCTTTTTAATATGCTGTCTAGCTTGGCCATAGCTTTATTTCCAAGGAGCAAATATCTTTCAATTCCATGGCTGCAGTCACCATCTACAGTAATTTTGGAGCCCCAAAAGTAAAGTTTGTTACTGTTTCTGTTGTTTCCCCATCTATTTGCCATAAAGCGATGGGACTGGATACAATGATCTTAGTTTTGGCTGTGCCAAGTGACTTTCAAAACCATCTTATTTCCCTAAGCAGGAATTGAACCTGGGTCACAACACTAAAAGTGGCAGGTCCTAACCACTATACCACCAAGAAACTTCCCCTCTCTCCCTTCCTGAGCATTCTGTTCCAACGTTTTTACACCATGAAGATCTTCAGGATTCTTTTGTTCAGTTTTTCCTTTTTCTGACCCAGAAAGATAGTGCCACTGTTCACATATCTCAGAGCATTGCAAAGAGGGGTGATCCAGCCTCTAAACAACTGTTAAACTTGTCACAGTGTTGGTGATTCAAAGTCTGCTACTCACAATATTCTCCCTGATGTCCAATACTTCATTTTTTTCTAGAATAAACCCAGTCCCCTTTCTATTGTGTTAGACTCCCTAATGCAGGAGATCCTTTTATCTGCCTCTGGTTAACAACCTCAAACCTGAGGAACATTTTGCCCAGCTTCTGAGAAAAGTTAGGGACACAAGACAGGGCAAAAACAGAATAAAACACCTGTGTGGTCTATAGATCCTTAGATTTTACTGGTCTCCATGCCTGTCACCTATCTAGACTTGAGCCTCAACACAGACTCAAATGGGAAGTACTGGGAGGCATTCATGACTCAAAATTAGTTCCCTTTGACAGATCCCTACTGCACTGGCTCTGGTGGCTCAGATGGTAGTGTCTGCCTACAATGCAGGAGACCTGGGTTCAATCCCTGGATCAGGAAGATCCTCTGGAGAAGGAAATGGCAACCCACTCCAGTACTCTTGCCTGGAATATTCCTGTGGACAGAGGAGTGTGGTAAGCTACAGTCCATGTGGTCGCAAAGAGTCGGACACAACTGAGTGACTTCACTTTCTTTCACTGCACTGGCTAGGAGTGAGTGCCAATGCGGCTATGACCAGAAATCAGTCTCTGATTAACTCATGAAGATATTTCAGAATCTATTGCTGAATCAGTAACTGCCCAGCAAAAATCCTCACACTCTCTGGCTGGAGTTATTTTTGTTAACAGGAAAGCCATTGATCATCTTATAGCTGAGGAGGGAAGTATCTGTGCTGCAGCCAATACTACCTTTTACACATGGCTTGGAAATTCAGGGAAAGTTCAGAGTAAGCTGTATAACATCACTTAACAAGCCACTTGACTTAAGAAAGTGATTCCTTCAAATAAATCTTTGACATTTGATTTTGATTGATTTGTGTCCTGGGTCCATGGCCCCAAAGTGCACTCCAGATATGGGAAATCACCCTGTTTTTAATAATCAGAATAGCCTCCCTGGTATACCATATTCTCTCAAAAACTTTAAATGTCTGTTCACAGCTGCTCACCACCAAGCAAATGATCTCCTTCAGACTAAAGTGTCGGAAAAGGAACAGGAAGAAAGACCAATTTAGAATGTGAGCTTGACATTTTGACCCGTAAATACCACAAAGAGATTCAAAAAAGAAAAAAGAAAATGTGGCCTGTGACTACCACAGAAAGATTTAGAAAAAGCTGCTAAACTTCAGAGCAGTAGCCAGGAGTAGCATTCAGTTCAGTTCAGTTCATTCGCTCAGTCGTGTCTGACTCTTTGCAACCCCATGGACTGCAGCACAAGCAGCACTAATGGTTAAATGTGACCACATCTCTCAGTAAGGCTGTCTGATCAAAAGAGTATAGGAGGATTGTTAAAAACAAGACAATGGTCCCCAAAGGAAATCTCTGATTCTAAGCCCCACATCACCAAATGGAGACTTAATTATAATTTCAGCTGTCCCAGAAATGGAATCCTAAATCAGTCAATCAGGAATCACTTGATCACCACTACTAGTGAGGTAACTGCATGGTAGACACCTGCCGTCCACTAAGGGAAGCAACCTTACCATACCTAATCTGCTTTCTGCTGGTATAATTTACTTATTCCTTAACCCCTGCAATTTATAAATGTATTTCATTTTGTATAGCTCCTTTCTCTGCTAGATGGGATACTGCCCAATCATTAAGCATTGAATAAAGTCAATTAAACCTTTAAAACATACTCAGTTGAATTTTTATTGTTTTGTATTGTGTTATATCACTGTTTCATAGCAATATGAAAAGAGTTGAAATTCTAGATTAATTGAAAATTAAAACGGGGATCTGAAGAACAGAGAATGTTGTTAGGGTACAAAGGATCACTTAATTTTCTTTTGGGGAGAAAACATATTGTTTCACCATAGCCCATCTGAATTTAAGGGTTAAGCTCTCATTCTTTAGGGTACATAAAAGAAATAGGTCATATCACCATAATTCTGTTAAAAGGGCCATTTAGTTTTATATCAGTTGCTTTTTCTCTCTTATCCAAGTGACTCCAGCAAATATATGACTTCTGCAACATTGTACTTATAATTCTTAAAGCTGCTCTTTTACCCTGGGCATGTACATCTGATTCCCCAAGATGGCTTTAAATCCAATAATGCATCCATCACAGGAAAAACAAATTAAATGGAGTACCTTTGCAGATAAGCAAGGACGCTCCTGACTCGGACTGGAAGGAATAATGTTAATCCCATTACAAATATTGTGCAGGATGTCATGTAAAGAAAACAGATGGGTTTTTCAACTCTAGTTTCTATTTGTCATCCTACACTGTCAGGATCAGCCAGGGTGGCTTAATATCTTCCTTGTAATACTCTCTCTGCATAGCAGTGGGATTCATAGAGCAAGAGTCAGATGTGCAGGGGACTGTGGGATCTGCAACTGAAAAATACTCAAGAAAAACTGATGCAGATTTATATTCAGTGCATTAGGAATTCCCTCCATGGCCCTCTCTCCCACATGGAAACTACATATTAAGGAGAGATAAAAGTCAACTATAGTCACCTATTCCATGGTGGAGGGAATATTCAGGGTGTCTCAGACTGAGATAATTTGGTTCTACCAGACAAAATGTAAGGTTTCTTGTGATTGTTCTTTAGGGCAGGAGGGTAATTATTAATCTGAGAAGCCCCTCTGCCTTCCATCCTCTTGTTTGATTATAGGGGTTTATATTAGAGTAGATGTCTCTTTTCAGTACCACACATGTAGGTTGTGAGATTGTAATTGTAATAACTGGTGATCACACTTAAAAGTCATTCATTAACTTAACCCATGTAAAAGACTGATTTAACTTACCAAATATTTAAAGCTAAAACTAAAAATTCTGTGCCTGGAACAGAGCTGCCATAGTAGTTAAAAAGAACATTAGTTTTAATGAATATTCTTTTAAATTATATTAAATGATTTTGAACAGTTATAGTATTTAAAAGAAATATTTTTGCTAAAAAAAAAAAGTACTCAAGTCCCCTTGCCAAAGATGTCTAGATTCTAATCCCTATCATGTGTAGATATGCTACTGTATATGGCAAATGGACCTTTGCAGACATGGACCTTGAGGTGAAGAGGTTATTGTGAATTACTTGGCTGGGCCCAGTCTAATGACATGAGTAAATAGAAGAAGAAAAGATTGGAAGTATGAGAAGGACTTGACTTGCCAGAGGAGGGAATCACAAGATGACCAGCCTCTAGAAGTGGAAAGGAAAAAACAGATACTGCCCTCCAACTCCCAGAAAAAAATGCAGCCCCACCAACATGTTATTTAGCCATTCAAGACCCACACTGGACATCTGACCTACAGAATCATATAATAAAGTTGTGTTGCTTAACCCACCAAGAAATATAGTATTAAGTTATATTCCTTACCCATTCTTGCTAAATTACATGATGATGTAAAAATAGTGAATTTTTAAACAATAATAATCCACAGAAGAGTACAATCTATAAATAATATGAATATCCAGAAACCTGTTTTGAATATGCTAGTATGGTTGCATACCCTCTTCCCATGTATATCGCTTCATTGGAGATCACTGACTGAATAAGAAGTTCTTTGAGTGTAATAATGGGAGAGTAGAACTGCATTACAAGTGAGCTAGATGCTCAGAGCCTTTGGCCAGGCTTACCATGTGTGCATGCACACATGAGTGTCTGTGTATATGTGTGTATGCACACGTGTACACCTGTGTGTGTGCCTGTGTTCCTGGGACTGATCTGGAGCCCTGGGAGGAACAAGCACATCAATGATCTGTGAAGTCTAAAGCTTATAAAGTTTGGAGGCAGGTGGGCACACTGTGAGAAAGAAAGCCTTCTATCCACATTTTTACCAAGACACATGACCATGGAATCACATTGAGTGCTAAGGTGGATCCTGGGGCACTGGAGTAGTGGTGTGAGGTGAGGGGAGATGCAGCTTAACCTTCATTATCTTCAGAGAAAACTCTCCTTGGCTAACTGCCACTTGTAAACATTCCCTCTGCCATTCAAGGCTCAGGCACCGCAGCTCTCGCCCTTTCTTGCTAGGTAAATGTTATACCTGTATTAACTAACTTCCATGAGTCTCAGTTTACTGTCCTTAAACAGATTGTTCATTTAAGAAATGCCATGAAAATTAGAGAAAATACATATAAAGTGCTAAATAATTGTATTTAACATTGGCCTGAGAAATAGATGCTCATTTCCAGTGGTCATGTATGAATGTGAGAGTTGGACTGTGAAGAAAGCTAAGCGCCGAAGAATTGATGCTTTTGAACTATGGCTTTGGAAAAGACCCTTGAGAGTCCCTTGGGCTGCAAGGAGATCCAACCAGGCCTTTCTGAATGAAATCAGCCCTGCGATTTCTTTGGAAGGAATGATGCTAAAGCTGAAACTCCAATACTTTGGCCTCTTCATGCAAAGAGTTGACTCATTGGAGGGACTGGGGGCAGGAGGAGAAGGGGACGGCAGAAGATGAGATGGCTAGATGGCATCACTGACTCGATGGACTTGAGTTTGAGTGAACTCTGGGAGATGGTGATGGACAGGGAGGCCTGGCATGCTGCGATTCATGGGGCCACAAAGAGTCGGACACGACTGAGTGACTGAACTGAACTGAAGTAATACTTCCTGAGACGGTATTTGTGACTTTCATGTAAGTAAATGAAAATCTTAGGAAGTGTGTGCTAGGGGAATAGTGTGTCTACTGCTCTCACTCTCCCCATCTCCAGAGACAGCGTGGGATCAAGTAGCTCCAGGTGCCTGGGAGAGACAGCCCACATCACAAGACCAGCATCAGTAGGGTCATGAGTTTACCCATTAGCCGGGCTTCAAAAGGGAAAACTTACTTTGTATATGACTTGTTAAAGTCATAGGTCCATAAAACATTGTGATTTGGAGTTACTATCTCTAATAAAGTCCAGGGAGTACATTTATTCATATTAAATTATGATGTAAATAAGTGAGCTTAGGCATCACAAAACTAGCCATAGCAGAAAACATGCTGACATTTCTTCTTCATCCCTTCACTCTTAATCCAGAAACTGAAGCTGAGAGTAGAGTCTCAAAAGCAAATTGCTGAAAATGTCTGTGACCTTCAGGCTTGGGATCTGTGTTCCCAGTCCAACCTTTTGCGGTGAGGAGCAGTAAGTGGTGTCACCCTGATATGTCAGGAGTTTGAGCTGGATCCCACTCCTCATGGGTCCTCTCTTAGTGTCACTTTTCATTATGTAACTCATAGTGCTCATATTTCCATATGTTTTGCATATACCTTTTTTTCTTAATTACAATAAAAACAGCTCAAGAGTAATAAGATTACTTATTTGGATAGTAATAAGGTTCTTGCCATTCTGTGGGAGGAAATACCTAAAACTAGAGACATTCAGTGAAATCATAAAATAATATAAATGTATTGATATTATTCAGTTAACAGAACATTTTCAGATGTGTTATACAATTATATGATGGTTCTTATAGTACTCTGACAGTGACAGATTTTATTTTCTTGGTTTCCAAAATCACTGCAGATGGTTACTGCAGGTACGAAATTAAAAAGATGCTTGCTCCTTGGAAGGAAAGCTATGCAAAACCTAGACAGCATATTAAAAAGCAGAGACATCACTTTGCTGACAAAGGTCCCTATAGCCAAAGCTATGGCTTTTCATGGCAATGAAGATCATGGCATCTTGTCCCATCACTTCATGGGAAATAGATGGGGAAACAGTGGAAACAGTGTCAGACTTTATGTTTTTGGGCTCCAAAATCACTGCAGATGGTGACTACAGCCATGAAATTAAAAGACGCTTACCTCTTGGAAGGAAAGCTATGACCAACCTAGATAGCATATTGAAAAGCAGAGACATTGCCAACAAAGGTCCGTCTAGTCAAGGCTATGGTTTTTCCTATGATCATGTATGGATGTGAGAGTTGGACTGTGAAGAAAGCTGAGCACCAAAGAATTGATGCTTTTGAACTGTGGTGTTGGAGAAGACTCTTGCGAGTCCCTTGGACTGCAAAGGAGATCCAAACAGTCTAAAGGAGATCAGCCCTGGGATTTCTTTGGAAGGAATGATGCTAAAGCTGAAACTCCAGTACTTTGGCTACCTCATACGAAGAGTTGACTCATTGGAAAAGACTCTGATGCTGGGAGTGATTGGTGGCAGGAGGAAAAGGGGACAACAGTGGATGAGATGGCTGGATGGCATCAGTGACTCAATGGACATGATTTTGAGTGAACTCCGGGAGTTGGTGATGGACAAGGAGGCCTGGCGCAGTGCGATTCATGGGGTCGCAAAGAGTCGGACACGACTGACCAACTGAACTGAACTGAACTGATGGCTCTTCAAGTAGTCATGTATGGATGTAAGAGTTGGACCATAAAGGAAACTGAACGCTGAAGAATAGATCCCTTCAAATTGTGGTGCTGGAGAAGACTCTTGAGAGTGTTTTGGATGGCAAGGAGATCAAACAAGTCAGTCCTAAAGGAATCAACCCTGAATATTTATGGAAGGGACTGATGCTGAAACTGAAGCTCCAATACTTTGACTACCTGATGTGAACTGCCAATTCATTGGAAAAGACCCTGATGCTGGGAAAGACTGAAGGCAAAAGGAGAAGGAGTGATAGAAGACTAGATGGCTGGATGACATCACTGACTCAATGCACATGAATTTGAAAAAAATTCCAGGAGATAGTGAAAGACTGGAAATATTGGTGTGCTGCAGTCCATAGGGTCACAAAGAGCTGGACAATACTTAGCAACTGAATAGCAACAATAGTACTCTGACTTTGGTTTTACCATAATAGTACAGATAAGAAACCTGAAGAATAAAGATTGCAGAGACTTAATTAAGACTATTTTTCCTCAAGCTTTATTCATTGATTTTTCAAAGTGGTGTTTTTTTTTTCACCTGCAGCATACAATTCCAGGATGTGGGGATGGGAGGATGAGGCTAGAAACAATAGTGATTATGAATTTATTCAAATTATGCTAATTGAACATTGAATGCCTGCAATAAGGGAGAGGGGATACTATAGACATTGTCAATAATGAACAGGATGAGGATCCTTAGACCAGGGAAATGAATGTTCTAGAGATGCTATGCCTCCCACTATAAAACTGAAGGGGCCATAAAACAGGCTTTAGTTTAAAAAAAAAGAAAAAAAATAGCCTGTAACCAAAAATTAAAGGAAATTTCTATTAGAATTATAGGGAAAGTTTTCATAGAGCAGAACAGATAAATATCAAAATACATATGCTTATAGGTGTCCATGTATACACATACACATACACTAGACATATATATGTGTATATGCATTTGTGTATTCTGATACTTATGTATAATGTGTGTATACACAAATATGTGTCTATTTTCATCTATTTCTAGATGAGTAACCTTAGGAAATTTAATTAACTTCAGTTTCCTCAACAATAAAATGAAGCTGGTAATCACACCTAACTCACAGGACTTTTTGTTGGGAAGATTAAGTGAACTGATACAAGAAGCATTAAGATGTGGTGTTGTCTGTCCAGACTAAACCCATTATACACAGTCGTTGCTGTAATTAACACTGTTGTTATCACACTGTGCCAGGTAATGCACATAACACTTGTCCCTGTTAACAAAATGTGGAGTCCAACATTTCTAGACTTTCATTGCCTTTATGCTATGAAAAGGAATTACTATGTCCTGATAAAACTAAATTTAATTTTAAAACTCCATAAACACAGTTAAAAATGGTGTGGAATGAGGAAAACAATTGGATACCTAAGGAAAATTGCTGCTTCTTCCAGTGCCACGTAGAGGCTCAGACCCCTGAATTTCTTTCTGGTGGATGGTCACTCCCAGACTGTCTGGATGTGATGTTTACACAGCACATTCAACCGTGTAGCACTAGCATCTTCAAACAGGAATTATGTTTGGGATCTGATCAGAACTGGGGATGGCAGAGCAAAACTGATACAGATGACGGTGTAATGTGCTCAAAGAATGTGCTTGAAACAGGATTTTGAAACCAAGTTTTTTTTTTTTCCTCCCTTCTGCTGGAAGATATCATAAGAATTAGCCAACTCTGCATCGTTAAACTGGAATAACAAGACAGCTAAAAGTGAATTTATCTGTGTGGGCAGTCATTTTGGATTACTTCATGGATCGCACCATATGTTAGCTACAGTTGGCATTCCACCGGGGATTGCAAATGTTTACAAAGCTTTGAGGGAGAAATTCTTTTTGCTGCAGGGTCCAGCATGTGGGGAAGCTTGCCATGAAAATATGATAGAAATGTATGCTTTTTTATCAAATATATTTTCTATACTCTTGTTCCATATTTAAAAGACCTTACATATTGAAGATGATTTAGACACTGAATATAAAATGTGGATTTTCCATTTCCTCCACTTGGCTCCCTCTCTCAGCTTGTCTTCACACATCACTTTGAAATTTGTAGATGCAAAGGGAAAAGAACATGTTCAGAATCATATGAGTTTTTGTTCTACAAAAATTGTCATTTCAAGCTCTTTTCAGATTTTTTTAGGATTATATTTTTGAGCCCTTTCTAATCAGTTGATATGCCAACAAGAAAGAATTTGTACTCAAGAAGACATAAAATATATCATAATTGTTGAATTGGAACTAGAAAGTGAAAAAAAAATCCTATATGTTATCAGCTCTTTCCATGAAATATTTGCTACAAAAACTTACCAGGTAGATTTTGCCAGGGAAAGAAATATTTCTTTTTCTCATTTTCCCATGACAATCTCCAAAGTGTACCAGTTTAAAATAGAAATTGTATGTTCACCCTAGTTACAGACTGCATTATTTCTTTCATCCCAGTTCTCACTTTTAATGAGACCACAGTTACCAGGCAACTGTATTATCACAGAACACAGAGCCCAGCCCATTCCAGAGTAATGGACCTTGAAAATTTTCAGAATGCAACATGGAGGAACAGAATAAGTGACTTGCAGTACTCTTCCCTGGAAGATCCCATGGATGGAGGCGCCTGGTAGGCTGCAGTCCATGGGGTCCCAAAGAGTCAGACAAGACTGAGCGACTTCACTTTCAGTTTTCACTTTCATGCATTGGAGAAGGCAATGGCACCCCACTCCAGTACAGAATCCCAGGGACGGGGGAGCCTGGTGGGCTGCCGTCTATGGGGTTGCATAGAATCGGAGACGACTGAGGAGACTTAGCAGCAGCAGCAGCAGTAGTATGGAAGCCATTTATCTTGGTGTGTGCGTGCTTAGTCACTTCAGTCATGTCCAATTCTCTGTGACCCCATGGACCATGGCCAGCCAGGCTCCTCTATCCATGGGACTCTCCAGGTTAGAATACTGGAGTGGGTTGCCATTTCCTTCTCCAATGATAAAGTATGAAGTGAGTGAAGTGAGTGAAGTGAAGTTGCTCAGTCCTGTCCGACACTTGGAGACCCCATGGACTGTAGCCTACCAGGCTCCTCTTTCCATGGGCTTCTCCAGGAAAGAGTACTGGAGTGGGTTGCCATTTCCTTCTCCAATTAACTTTGTACTTATAACTTACATTCTTGGGCCTTTGTATTCTTACTTATGAAATTAAGAAATTGGGAAAAAAAAAGTTTCCTTTGCATACATGAGAAGGGATCTAGCTACAAAACTTTGTGTTCCCTTCTCATTAGGCAGGATTCTGGAGATGAGTCTCCAGGTTGGACTACATTTCCCAGCCATCTTTGCATCTATCAGAGTAATGTGATTAATTTTCCAAATAGAGTGTGAGTGAGTCTCTGTGTTTCACTTTTGGGAGAAGTATTATAAAAGTAGATATTCTTCCTCCACATGAACTTCCACATGTAAAAGCCTAGGTTAGAAAAGACATACACACCAAGGAAACCAGAATTGAAAGAGACACATGTACCCCAATGTTCATTGCAGCACTGTTTATATAGCCAGGACCTGGAAGCAACCTAGATGTCCATCAGCAGATGAATAGATAAGAAAGCTGTGGTACATATACACAATGGAATATTACTCAGCCATTAAAAAGAATACATTTGAATCAGTTCTAATGAGGTGGATGAAATGAGCCTATTATACAGAGTGAAGTAAGCCAGAAAGAAAAACACCAGTACAGTATACTAATGCATATATATGGAATTTAGAAAGATGGTAATGATAAACCTGTATGTGAGACAGCAAGAGAAACACAGATGTATAGAAAAGTCTTTTGGACTCTGTGGGAGAGGGAGAGGTTGGGATGATTTGGGAGAATGACATTGAAACATATATAATATCATATATGAAATGAATCTCCAGTCCAGGCTTGATGCAGGATACAGGTTGCTTGGGGCTGGTGCACTGGGATGACCAGAGGGGTGATACAGGGAGGGAGATGGGAGGGGGGTCCAGGATGGGCAGCACATGTACACCCATGGCAGATTCATGTTAATGTATGGCGAAACCAACACAATACTGTAAAGTAATTAACCTCCAATTAAAATAAATAAATTTAAATTAAAAAAAAAAAAAAAGACAGAGGAGCCAGGGATCAAATTACCAACATACATTGAATCATAGAGAAAACGAGGGAATTCCAGAGGGGGAAAAATCTACTTCTGCTTCACTGACTACACTAAAGGCTTTAACTCTGTGGATTACAGCAAACTGGAAAATTCTTAAAGAGATGGAAATACCTCACCTTACCTGCTTCCTGAGAAACTTGTTTGTGGGTCCAGAAACAGCAGTGAGAACTTGACATGCAGCTGATTCAAAATTGGGAAAAGAGTATAAGACTGTCTATTGTCATTCTACTTATTTAACTTACGTGCAGTCTACATAATGTGAAATTTCAGGCTGGATGAATCACAAGCTGGAATCAAGATTGATGGAAAAAATGTCAACAACCTCAGATATGCAGATGTGCTCAGTTGCTCAGTTGTATCTGACTCTTTGCAACTCCATGGCCTGTAGCCCACCAGGCTCCTCTGTCTGTAAGATTTTCCAGGCAAAAATAGTAGAGCGGGTTTCCGTTTCCAACTCCATAGATATGCAGATGATGCACTCTAATGGCAAAAAATGAAGAGGAACTAAAGAGCCTTTTGATGAAGGCGAAAGAGGAGAGTGAAAAGCTGGCTTGAAACTCAACATTCAGAAAAAAAAAAAAAAAAAAAAAACTAAGATAATCACATCTGGTCCCATCACTTCATGGCAAATAGAAGAGAAAAAAATGATAGATTTGATTTTCTTGGGCTCCAAAATCACTACAGACAGTGGGTGCAGTCATGAAATTAAAAGATGGTTTCTCTTTGTAAGGAAAGTCATGAAAAATCTAGACTGTATTAAAAACCAAAGACATCATTTTGTCGACAAAGGTCCATATGGTCAAAGCTTTAATTTCTCCAGTAGTCATGTACAGATGTGAGAGCTGGAGCATAAAGAAGGCTGAGTGCTGAAAAATCGATGCTTTCAAATTGTGTTGCTGGAGAAGACTCTTGAGAGTCCCTTGGACTGCAAGATCAAACAAGTCAATCCTATAGGAAATTCTCCCTGATTATTCATTGGAAGGAATGATGCTAAAGGTGAAGCTGCAATATGTTGTCTACCTGATACAAAGAGCCAACTCATTAGAAAAGACCCTGATGCTGGGAAAGACTGAGCACAAGATGAGAAGGTGGTGGCAGAGGATGAGATGATTAGATAGCATCACTGAGTTAATGGACATGAATTTGAGTAAACTCTAGGAGATAGTGAAGGCCAGGGAAAACTGGCATGCTATAATCCATGGAGTCTCAAAGAGACAAGACTTAGGGACTGAACAACAACATCAACAAAATACCTCCTCCACTTTTTTGTTTTCCCCCCTCCCATCCTCTGAGTGAATATCAAGGAATCTCAAGTCCTAGAGAAAACAGAACACAGACTGGAGAAGACCTTAATCCTGGAATGACAATGAGCAAAGCTGCTTACCCACTAGGACCATTTGTGATTGTATACTAATGAGAAATTGTTTTTAATTTTGTTCAGCCACTGAAGTTTCCATCTTTATTTCAAGAGCAGACAACTAATCATAAATTCCTTGTCATTTTTCCATCTAACTTGAACATTGACTGATCAGCTGCAGATATTTCCATTCAAACTTGCATCCTTTCCAGTCACAGGGTTCCCAGATGCTGAGGAGGCAACTCTGTTTTTTTCCTCACCTCGGAATTTTTATGTGGCTCACAAACGGGACCCTCTCTCTCTGAGCTCTTTTAAGTTTAGAACTAATGTTAAAACAATTATTGGCTCAGTGACATTGGCAATGAGATCTTACTCTGTTAAATAATGTAGTAGTCAATGTTATAAGAAAAGGTTAAACACAGTAAGGTTGAGAAAAGAGAAATATTTCTCTTTGATCAACTCATGTTTCGAGGCTGTCAAAAAATTAAGTTAAAAGATGGCAGAGGGCTGCCCTTATGGCTCAGTGGTAAAGAATCTGCCTGCCAATGTAGGAGAAGTGGGTTCCATCCTTGGTCTTAAAAGATACCACATGCCTCAGAGCAGCTAAGCTGATGTGCCACAACTACTGATCTTGTGCTCTAGAGCCCGGGAACCACAACTACTGAGCCCATGCACTGCAACTACCAAAGCCCACAGGCCTAGAGCCAGTGCTCTACAAAAGAGAAACCACCACACTGAGAAGCCTGCACAATGCAACGATAGTAGCCCTTGCTCTCTGCAACTAGAGAAAGCCGACTGAAAGCAATGAAGACCCAGCATAACTGTATACAGACGTATATATATATATTTCAACATGGAAGATATTTAGAAATAACAAAGAGAAGTTTTACAGAGAATCCTTCACTGTCCATTGAAAGATTCATTCGAACAATTATCAGTATAAAGTTCTTGCTGTAAAGATCAGAATTAGAAACACTTCTATTGATACTGAGAGTAGAAATCATGGAGTTACAAAATCAGAGAGAGTTGTAGTGCCTGGTAAGAGAAGAAACACCATAAGCTGAAATGAGTAACAATATGGGTTCATATCTATGAGTTAAGATCAGAAATAAAGAGACAGAAATAAAACCCCAAAATGAAAATCTTCCATGATTTTTTGAAAGTGAAAATACAATTTTATAAGATACAGTAGGATTCACATTTGAGGCACAGAAAGAGGAAGAAGGAAATAGGTTTAGCACACATTCTTTAGGATGTAGCCAGTTCCATGTGGAAACACCATGTTCGGGATGCTTAGTTTATGTAAAATTTTACCATAAAATATGGGTTTAGTGATTTTGTATATCATATTTGCATTTTTATAACTCAAATTTAAAGAAGTGTTTCAAGTATTTGTAGAGCGTTCAAGAGATGCCCTTTGGCAATTGCAAAAGCTCTGATACAATTGTTGTATGGTCACTAAGTCATGTCCAACTCTTTGCAACCCTATGGGCTATAGCCCACCAGGCTCCTCTGTTCATGAGATTTTTGGTGTATAGGTGAAGAGCCATGTGCACACACACACACACAAACTTGTGAATATGAAACATTTAAACTAAAACATAATTTTTCACAAGAGACTTCAGATGATTTTCCTTAAATGTTTTAAGAAATTAATATTTTCTGTTTAGAGAGAATTAAGGGAAAATTACAATGTGGAATTGCATAGTGCAGTTAGTCAGTCGCTCAGTCATGTCTGACTCTTTGCAACCCCATGGACTGCAGCACTCCAGGCCTCCCTGTCCATCACCAACTCTCGGAGCTTGATAAAGCTCATGTCCATTGAGTCGGTGATGCCATCCAACCGCTTCATCCTCTGTCATCCCCCTCTCCTCCCACCTTCAATCTTTCCCAGCATCAGGGTCTTTTCAAATGAGTCAGTTCTTTGCATCAGGTGGCCAAAGCATTGGAGTTTCAGCTTTAACATCTGTCCTTCCAAAGAATATTCAAGACTTATTTCCTTTAGGATGGACTGGTTGAATCTCCTTGCTGTCCAAGCTACTCTCAAGAGTCTTCTCCAACACCAAATCATGGTACATTCATTGATATTATATAATTGACTGACAAGATTGAAGGACTCTGCATAGAAGAGAAGCATTGCCCTCTGATGACTGGAATACAAAAATATTAGACCTCAGGGTGGAGATTATAAATAAATTAGATGTACAAGCTATTTTTTATTACATTATAGTAAATTTTTCTTATAGTCCAAGGTGTCCAAAAATGAAAAGAAAGCTGTATCTGTTTTCAGTGCTAATAAAAGAAAATATCATTATTTTTTTTCTGAAACTGACGACTGAAACTACCTAGACAAAATTACCATATGGTCACGGAACAAGAAATGGAAAAAACTTTAATTAAAAAAAAATTAAAGTTGGTTTTTTACAAAAGAGACATTTTTCTTATGGTAGTGACTTATTTCTATCTTCAAAGAATGCTGAGCCTCCCTCTTGCTGTTACTCATTGGAGTGATGTTTGCAAGGAGTTAATCAAAGGAGATTTGTCACCTAACCTCAGGCTAGGGCAAGTTTGAAATTTGTTAGAATGAGTGGATAGAATTCAGGCATCCATTGATTTCCAAGTTTAAGTGATAGAGGCCATCAATCACTGATACTGTTTGCTTTTCTTTTGATTTGAGTGTAAGTGTTGAAATGAAGGGAGGTAAATCTGTATATTGTTTCATAATTTAGTATTTATAACTGGCAAAGGGGAAGATAGCATAAAATGCCCCCTTGACTACTACCACTGTCCTGCTGATATGTTTCCTGTCTTGCTGAGAAATTAGGCCAAGGTAGTCAGTTACTCTGAAAATTCCTAAATACAATCTCTAATGTGGTTACACAAGTAAGCAAAGGAGTTACTGCACACACACATAACAAAAAGTTAAAGAGGAAACTGAACTTATTCAGCAGGGCTCTGTTAGTGTTACTCTTTCTGTCGTGTCCAACTCTTTGTGACTCCATGGTCTGTAGCCAGCCAGGCTACATCGAATTCTCCAGGCAAGTGTACTGGCGTGGGTAGCCATTCCCTTCTCCAGGGGATTTTCCTGACCCAGGGACTGAACCCTGGCCTCCTGCATTACACACAGATTCTTTACCATCTGAGCTACCAGGGCTGAGTTCTCACTAAAAACTCCATTAATGACTGCTGTACCTACAGTCAGTAACCAATGAAGAATTATTGAATAATGTTTTTGGTGCAAATAAACTATCTTTGATGAAAATTGCCAGGGTCCAGCCCTGGTGGATCCAGGGAATTCAAAGGGGAGATGGCATCGGTGATCAGGAGACAATAGCTTAATTAAGTGTTAATTAGAGATATAAAGAGTGGTTAAATAGGGATAACTCAGTGAAAAACTTCAGTGGAGAAAAGAGGCTGAATAACTTGGTTTACGTGGAAAACCAGTAAATCTCCGAGACAAGGAGTTTGCACCACCTACGTAGGCCACAGGGGTCCTCCCGTTCTCCCGAAGGAGAGGAGACACTAAGGCCTCCCCGGTCAGATCTTAGAAGCCCAGGCAAACTTAGTAGGCTTGGCAAGCCTCCATGCTCCAGATGGGAATTCAGCCAGAAGGTGAGAGAAAGAACGACATGGGGAGACTAAGCTTTGGTGAGCAAGGCCCGCACTTTATTTTCCAAAGTAGTTTTTGTACCTTAAGTTGTGCATAGAGGATAATGGGAGAAGGGGTAGAGTCATGCAAGGTCAGCAGTCCTTGATCCTTATCGAAGCCAGGCTTTCTTCCTGCAAACTTACCTATGCAAAAGTTTAGGTGATTTACATCATCTCTGGCCAGGAGGTCTGTTAACATTTTATGACCCTTTCTTCAGAAAACTTATTTTTCTCTAAAGGTGATTATTCTAAAGTCAGGTGCCACCCTCCGAAAGCATTAGATAAAGTTGCATTCCTATAGGGCAAAATTGTGGTGGGCTATAACAGGAAAAGAATTAACTCAAGGGTCCAAGGTTACAAACATTAAAGCGACTACTTACATTCCTATACACCAACTATATTAATCAATACACTCCCAGGGACACAGTAGGTAAGGGATATGGAAACTTAGCAGCAGACATTGGCCCAATAAATGAAAACCCTTCACCAATATAATTTCTAATCAACCCACTATACTATACTAATAATCTTCTAACTGCTCAAAATAATCTGTATTTAGAAAGTTTAGAACATCTTGTGCCTCTCACGGTTGGAAGGCTGTGAACCTGTGGCCGGGAGAACCTGTTCAGGCAGGCTAGAGAACTTCCAAAGGAGTTTGTGAACCAAAACACTCTTGTCACTCCCAGGAACTTTATTAGCTGGAGCTGTAGGTTAACTCTTTTTCAGAGAGAGAGAGATGGTGGTGGGGGACAGCCCCCAGTAAAGTCAGAGGTGTAGGTGAGAGCACAAAGCAGTGAAGTAGGAAGACTCTGGTTTTGGGGGTAGATGCTCGAGAATTTCCAGGGGACTCCTGAGGCTCGATCCCGCCTTTGCCTATGCTGAACCTCCTTCCTCATGACCTTTGCCACGGGTGGAGTTACTCATGCTGGCTCCCGGCAAATATATATATATATATATATATATATATATATATATACACACACACACACTATTCTTAAATATAAATAAAACTAAAAACAGAATCAAATATCTAATAGCCTTTATGCAAATTCACTAAAATTCCTCTAAGTGCTCTAAGAAGATATTGCTAAAAAAGAGTGTGGATGGCTATCAAGCCATCAGCCACCACAATAGTACTCCACTCCTTGATCACTGGAGAAGGCAATGGCACCCCACTCCAATACTCTTGCCTGGAAAATCCCATGGACGGAGGAGCCTGGTAGGCTGTAGTCCATGGGATTGCTAAGAGTCAGACATGACTGAGTGACTTCCCTTTTACTTTTCACTTTCCTAGATTGGAGAAGGAAATGGCAATCCACTCCAGTGTTCTTGCCTGGAGAATCCCAGGAACGGTAGAACCTGATGGGCTGCATCTATGGGGTCTCACAGAGTCAGACACGACTGAAGCGACTTAGCAGCAGCAGCCCTGATCACTTGCCATTTGATGGGGTCCAGGATCAAGAAAGCAGGATACTGGCCCAAGATAACTAAGGTGCATACCAAAATAATGATTTCAATGAACCCAGACTCTTGACTCTTTCTGATCTAGGGTGTCCTCGGCTTCCAGTTTGAAGGGGAGCTTCAGTTCCTGTCCAGAGACTGAGGTCAGCCTGCAGACATGAGAGCACTGAAGACTAAACGCTAGACCAGTGGTCAGTGACAAGGTGTAGAGGAAGAGAATACCCACAAAGACAGAAGGTAAGCAAACAAGTAAAGTGTTTTATAAGAGGGCAAAAAAGAACAGGCAAAGCCTTTGACTGTGTGGATCATGGCAAACTGTGGAAAATTCTTAAAGAAATGGGAATATCACCTGACCTGCTTCCTGAGAAATCTGTATGCAAGTCGAGAGGCAACAGTTAGAACTGGACATGGAAAAACAGACTGGTTACAAATCAGGAAAGGAGTATATTGTCACCATGGAGTATATTGTCAAGGCTGTATATGGTCACCCTGCTTATTTTTATATGCAGAGTGCATCATGAGAAATGCTGGGCTGGATGAAGCACAAGCTGGAATCAAGATTGCCGGGAGAAATATCAATAACCTGAGATATGCAGATGACAGTGCCCTAATGGCAGAAAGTGAAGAAGAACTAAAAAGCCTCTTGATGAATGTGAAAGAGGAGAGTGAAAAGTTGGCTTAAAGCTCAACGTTCAGAGAACTAAGATCATGGCATCTGGTCCCATCATTTCATGGCAAATAGATGGGGAAACAGTGGAAACTGTGAGAGACTTTATTTTCTTGAACTCCAAAATCACTGCGGATGGTGACTGCAGCCATGAAATTAAAAACAAACAAACAAACAAAAAAACAAAAAAAACGCTTGCTCCTTGCAAGAAAAGCTATGACCAACCTAGATAGCATATTAAAAAACAGATATATTACTTTACCAACAAAGGTCTGTTTAGTCAAAGCTATGGTTTTTCCTGTAATCATGTATGGATATGAGAGTTGGACTATAAACAAAACAGTGCTGAAGAATTGATGTTTTTGAACTGTGTTGTGGGAGAAGATTCTTGAGAGTCCCTTAGACTGTAAGGAGATCTAACCAGTCAATTCTAAAGAAAATTAGTCCTGAATTTTCATTGTAAAGACATACTGAAGCTGAAACTCCAATACTTTGGCCACCTGATGTGAAAAACTGACTCATTGGAAAAGACCCTGATGGTGGGAAAGATAGAAGGCAGGAGGAGAAGGGGATGACAGAGGATGAGATAGTTGGATGGCATCACCAATGAGATGGACATGAGTTTGAGTAGACTCCAGGAGTTGGTAATGGACAGGGAAACAGTCCATGGGGACGTGGCTGAGTGAGTAAACAACAACAAAAAAACATTTTAAATGCTTTATAGAAATACATATTAACAAGTGCAATTGCTAAAAATATTCAAAATATCCAAGTTCAGTTCAAGCACTCAGTTGTGTCTGACTGGATAATTTTGTATAAAAATCTAAAAAAGTCTGATTTTGGATAAAACCCAAAAACTGTGTGTAAATTGAATGGAGCATAATTATGGAGAATTGATTATTAGATTCTTTTTGGTTTTTGTTTTTTAGAAACAAACCTTCTTTAATTGGGAACAGGGAAGGCATGACCTGGTGAGATTAGATCTTTTACTGGCCAAGACGCCTGATCTGCTTAGAGGGTTCAGGTTGGGGCTGGGCAGGAGTATAGAAGAACGTTCATAACCGCTGTCCTGAGTGCCAGGTATGGAGACACAGATGCCAACAGCATGCAGAGAGAAGGGGCATAGGGGATGCAGAGCTGAAGCTGGGGCATGTATATATGTGCATGTTCACATGTGTGGTAATGTAGATACACGAGCCCAGTGCACACAGAATCTGCAGGGTACCTCCAAGTTTGAACCAGGGAGAGGGTCAGGGATAAAATGCTTCAAATCTCTGACACTCCCATGGACTGAGAAAATATCAGAAGAGGGGTACACACAGGTGTGTGCTGAATGCCCAGACCTAGCTCTGCTTCTGCCACTCAGACTTGCTATCTCACCTGAGACAAGTTACTTAGCCTTTCTGTGCCCCAGAAAGATTCTCAAGATGATCTCAGGTGTCTTTAGAACATCTGTCACCCCTTGACTTCTTCTTGGGTCCTTCGAATGCTGAGCCTTTGTCCAGCTCACTCTCCCCATTACAGTCACCTATGATGACCTGTACTCACCCCATCTAATTTTGATGCTGTGGACCTCTTGACAAAAAGTTTACATTTTCACAGTTGCAAGTAGAAGCTACTGTTACCATTAAACAAAGAGATGTACTATTTTGAAGAATTATCAACAAAAAGAAAAAGTTCCCATTTTATTTGCATAGAATTGAGGTCATCATCAAATAAGAAATCTGTATTGCTACCAAAACCTCAGATACTTTCTGGAACAGTCTTCTCAACACATTTTTATGGTAAAAAGACACATTTCCCAATGCTTCCAAGACCTGTACTTTATAAAATGAAATAAAATTTAGTGTGATAAAAAGATATACAAGTAGAAGTCCTATTTTTAATGATTATGTTCAATAGAAAAAAAGTTATTTTCTCAAGATGCTACAAATGTTTCTAAATTTTGCTCTACTTATTCTATAACAGATGGGAAAGGAGATGTTTGAGGACCTACACTTGCCATCAGGCTATGTTCTAACCAGAAAGCTACTTCTTGTTTCAGAAACATTTTTAAGCACTTTTATTTCTCACTACATGTTGTTTTGATCAGAATTTTGATAAAACATAGATAAATTTTCTTTTTAAACCAAAATTATTTGAGATTGAATTTCAAAGTCTATATTGCTAATTGAATAAAAGCTTTTGGGGAGTCAGTAAAATAGTATTTTTGAAACTTGGATAGTAAATAATTTATCTTAATGGAAGACCAAAGGTTTTTCTTAAAGACAACTTTAGGTATCTAAAGGGCTTCCCAGGTGGCACTAGTGGTAAAAAACCCGCCTGCCACTGCAGGACACATAAGAGATGCCATTTGATTCCCGGGTCAGAAAATTGTCTGGAGGAAGGCATGGCAACCCACTCAGTTTTCTTGCCTGTAGAATTCCAAGGGACCGAGGAGTTTGGTGGGCTACAGTCCATAGGGTTGCAAAAAGAAGTACATGTCTGAAGTGACTTTGCACTCACACATGCATCGTATTTAAAACTCTCATAATACTTGACAGTAATTTAGAAACTATTTTAAACAGAAAAATAAGAAATATCATTTATCTAATGGTTGCCTCAAGCCAAAACAACATCAGTTTTAAGTGATACTGTTTCCTGATGCACCCACCAGCGTTTGAGCACCGCTGGTGTAAGAACAAACTGAGCTCTGCTAGGAGTTTATTTGTCCATTTTAATATTAAAGAGTGTGTATCAGATACCTGCTGTGGCCATTTTATTTTATTTTCTGAAAAGACTTAGATAATAGAATCACACGCTTCTTGAATACACTATTAATTACTGATAACGTTTTGCCTTTCCACGTTCTCAGGCAGCAGACTTATATTCTATATTGGAATGATAAAGACGGCTGTGCCTGGCCATGGACTTATGTGAGAATAAACACCTCTGTAAGAAAGTCATCTCCACAGTATGTGTTGATTCAGGCTCTGCAAAAACCCCAGGTCAGTAACAAATGCACAGAATTAATCTATTGATTCTAAGAGGAAAATGGAAAATTTCTAACCCTCTTCTTACTCAGAGTCTCATCAAGCTGTTAATGTTGCAATGACAAATATTGGACAAGATGCACTTAAAATTCCTTTGAATTTCATAGGAGTTATTAGATCATACAGGAGGTATGGTAATTTTCATCATTTGAAAACAGGAGAGTGTGCATCTGAACTCCCAGCAGTGAGTTCCTGGTGCTCTGCGAGATAAGGATGATTGTAAATGTTTAATACTGCTGAAAATTTTAAAACTTGTTTTTCAACTTTGACAGTATGTGAAATCATGTTTGAACATGATTTTTTCAGCTGTCTCCTTAAACTCCCAAACTTTGATAGTATTCTGTTTTTGAAAATTTACCAGGGAGAGCACTAGCAATCACGAAACAGTTGTTTTCCCATTCCCATGACCTTCCACGGAACCATCAATCAATCCCTGTGACCGTTAATTAGAAAGAATGTGTTATTCCTCAAATATCTAGTGTACATGTGGAAAATATCTAACGTGTTTGGTTCAGTTCAGTTCAGTTCAGTCGCTCAGTCGTGTCCGACTCTTTGAGACCCCATGGATTGCAGCATGCAGGCCTCCCTGTCCATCACCAACTCCCGGAGTTTACCCAAACTCATGTTCATTGAGTCGGTGATGCCATCCAGTCATCTCATCCTCTGTCGTCCCCTTCTCCTCCTGCCCCCAAACCCTCCCAGCATCAGAGTCTTTTCCAATGAGTCAACTCTTCGCATGAGGTGGCCAAAGTATTAGAGTCTCAGCTTTAGCATCATTCCTTCCAAAGAACACCCAGGACTGATCTCCTTTAGAATGGACTGGTTGGATCTCCTTGCAGTCCAAGGGACTCTCAAGGTCTTCTCCAACACCACAGTCCAAAAGCATTAATTCTTCAGAATTTAGCTTTCTTTACAGCCAAACTCTCACATTGATAAATAACTACTGGACAAACCATAGCTTTGACTAAATGGACCTTTGTTGGTAAAGTAATGTATCTGCTTTTTAAAATGCTATCTAGGTTGGTCATAGCTTTTCTTTAAAGGAGCAAGTGTCTTTTAACTTCATGGCTGCAGTCACCATCTGCAGTGATTTTGGAGCCCAAGACAGTGAAGTCCGTCACTGTTTCCATTGTTTCTACATCTATGTGCAATGAAGTGATGGGGGATTTGGCCACCTCATGAGAAGAGTTGACTCATTGGAAAAGACTCTGATGCTGGGAGGGATTGGGGGCAGGAGGAAAAGGGGACGACAGAGGATGAGATGGCTGGATGGCATCACTGACTCGATGGACTTGAGTTTGAGTGAGCTCCAGGAGTTGGTGATGGACAGGGAGGCCTGGCGTGCTGCAGTTCATGGGGTCCCAAAGAGTTGGACCTGACTGAGTGACTGAACTGAACTGAACTGATGGGACCAGACATCATGATCTTAGTATTTTGAATGTTAAGTTTTAAGCCAGCTTTTTCACTATCCTTTCATTTTCATCAAGAGGATCTATATATAGTTCCTTTTCACTTTCTGCCATAAGGGTGGTGTCATCTGCATATCAGAGGTTATTGATATTTCTCCTGGCAATCTTGATTCCAGTTTGTGATTCATTCAGTTCAGCATTTCTCATAACATTCTCTGAATAAAAGTTAAATAAACAGAGTGCAATAAATAGCATTGATGTACTCCTTTCCTGATTTGGAACCAATGTATTGTTCCATGTCCAGTTCTAACTGTTGCTTCTTGACTTGCATACAGATTTCTCAGGAGGTAGGTAAAGTGGTCTGATATTCCCATATCTTGAATTTTCCATAGTATGTTGTGATCTACACTGTCAAAGGTTTGGTGCAATCAATAAAGCAGAAGTGTATGTTTTTCTGGAATTCTCTTGCTTTTTTGATGATCCAGCGGATGTTGGCAATTTGATCTCTGGTTCCTCTTCCTTTTCTAAATCCAGCTTGAACACCTGGAGTTTCTTGGTTCATGAACTGTTGAAGCCTCATTTGGAGAATTTTCAGCATTGCTTTGCTAGCATGTGACATAACTGCAGTTGCACAGTAGTTTTAACATTATTTGTCATTGCCCTTCTTTGGGATTGGAATGAAAAGTGACCTTCTCCAGTCCTGTGGCCACTGATGAGTTTTCCAAATTTGCTGGCATGTTGAGTGCAGCACTTTCACAACATCATCTTTTAGGATTCGAAATAGCTCAACTGGAATTCCATCACCTCCACTAGCTGTGTTCATAGTGATGCTTCCTAAGGCCTACTTGACTTTGCATTCCAGGATGTCTGGCTCTAGGTGAGTGATCATACCATCATGGTTATCTGGGTCATGAAGATCTTTTCTGTATAGTTCTTCTGTTTATTCTTGTCCCCTCTTATTAATATCTTCTAGTTTTGTTAGGTCCATACCATTTATGTCCTATATTATGCCCATTTTTTCATGAAATGTTCCCTTGGTATCTCTAATTTTCTTGAAGAGATCCCTAATCTTTCCCATTTTATTTGTTTCCTCTATTTCTTTGCACTGATCACTAAGTAAGGTTTTCTTATGTCTCCTTGCTATTCTTTGGAACTCTGTATTCAAATGGCTATCTTTGTCCTTTCCTCCTTTGCCTTTAGCTTCTCAGCTCGTGGTTTAGTCGCTAAGTTGTGTCTGACTCTTGCAACCCTGTAGACTGTAGCCCACCATGCTCCTCTGTCCATTGGATTTTCCAGGCAAGAATATTGGAATGGATTTCCTTTTCCAGAGTATCTTCCCGACCCAGGAATTAAACCTGGGTTTCCTGTATTGCAGGTGGATTCTTTACCAACTGAACTATTAGGGAAGCCCTTTATTCCTCAGTTATTTTTAAGACCTCTTCAGACAACCATTTTTCCTTTTTGCATTTCTTTTTCTCTGGGATGGTCTTGATCACTGCCTCCTGTACAATGTCACAAACCTCTGTCCATAGTTCTTCAGGCAGTCTATCAGATCAAATCCCTTGAATCTCTTTGTCACTTCTATTGTATAATCAATCATAACGGATTTGATTTAGGTCATACCTGAATGGTCTAGTGGTTTTCCTTTCTTTCTTCAATTTAAGTCTAAATATGGCAATAAGGAGTTCATGATCTGAGCCTTAGTCAGCTCCACGATCTTGTTTTTGCTGATTGTACAGAGCTTCTCCATCTTTGGCTACAAAGAGTATAATCAATCTGATTTTGATGTTGACCAGAATTTCAGAGTAGACCCTTCAAAAAGATCCAACTATATGTGGTCTACAAGAAGCACACTTTAAATATTGACACATTGTATATTAAAAGCAAAGAAGTGAAGAGTTATAGGTATATTATACTACAAAATTTTTATCTTAAAAATATATATATTTGGTCATTCAGATGAATGATGTATGGTTCTTATATATATTTGATCTTTGTTGATGGTTCAGGGTTCATAGCTCGACACACTTCTGGAATTTCCTGAGTGATTAGAACAATGGGAGCATCTTTTGTCCTGATATTTGGTCTCTCATCTTTACTTCCTGAAACAACTTCAGACTCATAAAAGCAAAATGAGTATATCTCCTTATTTATAACAAGTCCCTTTCTAATACAACTGAGTTTATGTTAATGGAGTGACTTTTAGAAAATGCCAAAGAATGATTGCTGGCTGCCAGGGAACCAATGAACAGAGGGTTGGAACTTCCAGTTTCACCCTTTTGACTTCTGGGGAGAGGATGTTGAACCAATCGCCTACAGGCAATAATTTAATCAATCATGCTTAAGTAATGGGCTTCCCTGGTGACAGTAAAGTATCCACCTACAATGCAGGAGACCTGGGTTTGATCCCTGTGTCAGAAAGATTCCCCTGAAGAAGGGAATTGCTACCCACTCCAATACTGTTGCCTGGGGAATCCATGGACAGTGGAGCCTGGCAGGCTACAATCCATGGGGCTGCAAAATGTTAGACAGAACTGAGCAACTAAGCACTCATGCTCACCTGTGTAATGAAGCCTCCATAAAAACACAAAAAAGACTCTTCTAAGAGATTCTAGGTTGGTGAACCCACGGATATTTGGGGAGGATCACATACTCCAAGAGAACATGAAAGCTCTGTGCTGTCTTCCAAATACCTTGCCCTATGCATCTATTCCACCTGGATGTTCCTGAGCTATACTCATTTACAATAACCCAGTAATATAGTAAGTAAATGTTTCTTGAGTTCTGTGAGGAGTCCAGCAAATTAATCAACCCCAAGGAGGGGGCTGTTTCAATAGAAGCTCAGGTGATAACCTGAGCTTGTAACTGGCATCTGAGGTTGGGGACTGAATCTTTGACCACTGGAATCTGGTGCTATCTCTGGATAGATAGCATCTTTTTTTTTTTTTTTAATTTTATTTTATTTTTAAACTTTACATAATTGTATTAGTTTTGCTAAATATCAAAATTAATTGAGTTGAATTGTAGGTCACTTTGCTGGTGTCCAACTATTGTTTGGATGTGTAGGAAACCCCTCTCTCCATATTGGAATCAGATGTTAGAAATTTTATGTGCTCACACTAATCCAAAGAAAGCTGGGATAGCTACATTAATCTCAGATAGAACAGACTTCAAGGCAAGGAAAATTATCTGGGATAAATAGACATATTGCACAATAATAAAAGGGTCAGCTCTCCAAGAAGATATAACAATCCTTAATGTATAAACACCTACGAATAAAGTATACAAAATATGTGAGACAAATTGATAAAACTATAAGGAGAAATAGATAGGAAACTTCAGCATTCCTCTATCAGAAATGGACTTCAGCAGCAGACAGAAAACCAGTAAGGATACCATTGAGCTTGACAGAACCATCAGTCAACTGAATTTAATTGTCATCTATAGACTGCTTTAGCCAACAACAACAGAGTATACATTCTGCTCAAGCTCACATGGATTATACTTCAAGATAGATCACAATCTGGACTGTACAACACATCTTAACAAACTTAAAGGAATGAAAGAATATCCAGCAATCTGTACTAATATATTTATATGAAAAGCTAATTGTCTTATACGTTATAGACTGACAATTATCAACTAGTAAAAGTATTCGTTTTTTTCTATGATTAATTTTTAAGACAGAAGTACATACTTATTGTGCTTCTTTCAGTGTATAATTCTTAAATTTAAATTTATGACCTCATTGAAAGAGACAAATATCTCATAAAAAAATACCAAATAATTTTTGTGGAGTGTAAGGAGTATACTTCTTAAATATTGAGAGTTTATAGTGACTCTTTCTAAAAAAGTACATTATGGAAAGAGGAAAAAAGAGTTATTTCACAATGAAGAAACCTGGTAAATATCACTTCAATCAGGTGATCTAGATCAACACCAATAGTAATATGATGCTAATGGTATGTAAACTTTTCATGATATGGTGAAAATGGTACTTTTCCTCTGTGATCGTCCTCCTAAAAACCTATGGCTTAGCCTAACCATGATAAAAGCACTAGACAAATTCCATTAGAAGTGCATTCTACAAACTGCCTGACTAGTACTCCTCAAAGTCATCAAAATTAAGAAAAGTCTGAGAAAAAGTTACTCTCTGCAATGAACATTGGGGTACACGTGTCTCTTTCCCTTCTGGTTTCCTCAGTGTGTATGCCCAGCAGTGGGATTGCTGGATCATAAGGCAGTTCTATTTCCAGTTTTTTAAGGAATCTCCACACTGTTCTCCATAGTGGCTGTACTAGTTTGCATTCCCACCAACAGTGTAAGAGGGTTCCCTTTTCTCCACACCCTCTCCAGCATTTATTATTTGTAGACTTTTGGATCGCAGCCATTCTGACTGGTGTGAAATGGTATCTCATAGTGGTTTTGATCTGCATTTCTCTGATAATGAGTGATGTTGAGCATCTTTTCATGTGTTTGTTAGCCATCTGTATGTCTTCTTTGGAGAAATGTCTATTTAGATCTTTGGCTCATTTTTTGATTGGGTCATTTATTTTTCTGGAGTTGAGCTGTAGGAGTTGCTTGTATATTTTTGAGATTAGTTGTTTGTCGGTTGCTTCATTTGCTATTATTTTCTCCCATTCTGAAGGCTGTCTTTTCACCTTGCTAATAGTTTCCTTTCATGTGCAGAAGTTTTTAAGTTTAATTAGGTCCCATTTGTTTATTTTCATTTTTATTTCCAATATTCTGGGAGGTGGGTCATAGAGGATCCTGCTGTGATGTATGTCGGAGAGTGTTTTGCCTATGTTCTCCTCTAGGAGTTTTATAGTTTCTGGTCTTACGTTGAGATCTTTAATCCATTTTGAGTTTATTTTTGTATATGGTGTTAGAAAGTGTTCTAGTTTCATTCTTTTACAAGTGGTTGACCAGATTTCCCAGCACCACTTGTTAAAGAGATTGTCTTTAATCCATTGTATATTCTTGCCTCCTTTGTCCTTTCTCCATCTATTAGCAGCACTGTTTATAATAGCCAGGACATGGAAGCAACCTAGATGTCCATCAGCAGATGAATGGATAAGAAAGAAATGGATAAGAAAGCTGTGGTACACGTACACAATGGAGTATTACTCAGCCATTAAAAAGAATACATTTGAATCAGTTCTAATGAGGTGGATGAAACTGGAGCCTATTATACAGAGTGAAGTAAGCCAGAAGGAAAAACATAAATACAGTATACTAACACATATATATGGAATTTAGAAAGACGGTAACGATAACCCTGTATACGAGACAGCAAAAGAGACACTGATGTATAGAACAGGCTTATGGACTCTGTGGGAGAGGGAGAGGGTGGGAAGATTTGGGAGAATGGCATTGAAACATGTGAAATGTCATGTATGAAACGAGATGCCAGTCCAGGTTCAATGCACGATGCTGGATGCTCGGGGCTGGTGCACTGGGACGACCCAGAGGGATGGTGTGGGGAGGGAGGAGGGAGGAGGGTTCAGGATGGGGAACACATGTATACCTGTGGTGGAAAATTTTTAGCTTTTTTTTTTTTAAAAAAAAAAAAAAGAAAAAAAAAAAAAGTTCACGATGTTTGAATTAATCAAAAAAAAAAAAAAGTGAAAGTGAAGTCACTCAGTCGTGTCCGACCCTCAGCGACCCCGTGTCCTAATGTGTGTGAATACAAGACAAGAGAGAGGGGTGAAGCCTGTGGAAAACTGGAAAGTTCATGTCCTATCTAGAAAACATCATGCCCACTAAACAAAGCTTGTTTACTTAGTCTCTGGACCATATATCTAATCTGGAATAAGAAATATGGAATATTGCTTGATTTTTGTTTCTTCATTGGTATTTTGGTAATTATATTACCCTCAAAGCATTGATGAGTTATAGAAAGTGCTTGGCAAATAATAGTTGTTTAAATACAGTCTTCCTAAAAAAAAAAAAAAGTTACTCTCAAGAGGAGCCTAAGAAGATTTGACAATTAAATATGAGATGTCCTGGATAGAATTTTAGAATATTAAAAAAAGAATAGATAAAAACTAAGGAAATCTAAATAAAGTATGGGTTTTAGATGATGATACTGTGTTCATTTTGATTCCTTAGTTAAACAGCTATACTAATGTAAGATGTTAATAATAGAGGAGTCTGGATGTGGGACACATTGAACTACCTGTACTAATCTCTCAATTTTCCAATAAATGTAAAATTATTCAAAATATTCAAGTTTACTTTATTTTTTAAAATTTATTTACTTTTTAATTTAAGGATAATTGCTTTATTGCTTTTCAGAAATTTGGGGTGCCATTGAGTCCTACTGGAAGTTTCCTTAAATCATTCTGGTAAAAAGAGATGGGGCTTAGACTTGGGAATAAGCATTGGAATGGGAGAAAATGCCAAAGAATACTCAAACTACCGCACAATTGCACTCATCTCACACGCTAGTAAAGTAATGCTC
This sequence comes from Bos indicus x Bos taurus, assembly GCF_003369695.1. Lineage (NCBI taxonomy): Eukaryota > Metazoa > Chordata > Mammalia > Artiodactyla > Bovidae > Bos > Bos indicus x Bos taurus. Next base: position 116,470,202 of record NC_040079.1, read on the forward strand.
AAAATTCTCCAAGCAAGGCTTCAGCAATATGTGAACCGTGAACTTCCTGATGTTCAAGCTGGTTTTAGAAAAGGCATAGGAACCAGAGATCAAATTGCCAACATCTGCTGGATCATGGAAAACGCAAGAGAGTTCCAAAAAAACATCTATTTCTGCTTTATTGACTATGCCAAAGCCTTTGACCGTGTGGACCACAATAAACTGTGGAAAATTCTTCAAGAGGTGGGAATACCAGACCACCTGATCTACCTCTTGAGAAATTTGTATGCAGGTCAAGAAGCAACAGTTAGAACTGGACATGGAACAACAGACTGGTTCCAAATAGGAAAATGAGTACTTCAAGGCTGTATATTGTCACCCTGTTTATTTAACTTATATGCAGAGTACATCATGAGAAACGCTGGGCTGGAAGAAACACAAGCTGGATTCAAGATTGCTGGGAGAAATACCAATAACCTCAGATATGCAGATGACAACACCCTTATAGCAGAAAGTGAAGAGGAACTAAAAAGACTCTTGATGAAAGTGAAAATGGAGAGTGAAAAACTTGGCTTAAAGCTCAACATTCAGAAAACAAAGATCATGGCATCTGGTCCCATCACTTCATGGGAAATAGATGGGAAAACAGTGGAAACAGTGTCAGACTTTATTTTTCTGGGCTCCACAATCACTGCAGATGGTGACTGCAGCCATGAAATTAAAAGACGCTTACTCCTTGGAAGGAAAGTTATGACCAACCTAGATAACATATTCAAAAGCAGAGACATTACTTTGCCAACAAAGGTTCGTCTAGTCAAGGCTATGGTTTTTCCAGTGGTCATGTATGGATGTGAGAGTTGGACTGTGAAGAAGGCTGAGTGCCGAAGAATTGATGCTTTTGAACTGTGGTGTTGGAGAAGAGTCTTGAGAGTCCCTTGGACTGCAAGGAGATCCAACCAGTCCATTCTGAAGGAGATCAGCCCTGGGATTTCTTTGGAAGGAATGATGCTGAAGCTGAAACTCCAGTACTTTGGCCATCTCATGCGAAGTGTTGACTCATTGGAAAAGACTCTGATGCTTGGAGGGATTGGGGGCAAGAGGAGAAGGGGATGACAGAGGATGAGATGGCTGGATGGCATCACTGACTTGATGGACGTGAGTCTCAGTGAACTCCAGGAGTTGGTGATGGACAGGGAGGCCTGGCGTGCTGCGATTCATGGGGTCGCAAAGAGTCGGACATGACTGAGCGACTGATCTGATCTGATCTGTTCATAGAAAACTATTGATTTTTGGTATAATCTTGTGTCTCCTTTATAATAGCACTAATAAAATTTTAGTTGCTTGTCTTAACTTTTCTAGATAGATAATTATATAAAGTTGATAGTTAATTTTGCATATTAACATTCCTGTGGTTAGGAATGCCCAGATAGTTGGTTAAAAACTATTTCTGGGTGTGTCTGAAAGAGTATCTCTGGAAGAGATTAACATTTGAATTGATGGACTAAATAAGGAAGATCACCTTCACCAATGTGATGGGCATCATTTAATTTGCTGAGACTTTGAATAGAAGAAGGCATTAGAGGGAGTTTGAGTTTCTCAAGTTTCTCTGCTTGAGCTGAAACAACAGTGCTCCTGGATCTGAGCCTCTGTACACAGACTAAATCTTACCCCATTGTGGCCTATTGTTCCCTAGCTTGTCGATGACAGATTTTGGAACTTTCAGGCCTCCATAATCAAATGAGATGTTGCCTATAACAATTTTATCTCTCTCTCTTTATATTTAAATATAATATTTGCTCTGATTCGCTGAAGAACTGTGACTAATACAAACAGATACACAAACGTTTAATGCCCTTTCTCTTCCCTTGTTTTAAAAGCAATTAGACTTATTCTACCTTGTTTATGTATAATTCTCAAAGAGTTAAAAAAAAATCATGACCTTCATACAAATCAGATTGAATATTTGTCTAATATTGTATTTATTTCATTACTTAGTGAGGAATAGAGGTCTATAAAGTCTATCAGTAATGATATTAAAGACATATTGAACAGTTACAGCCCACATTCGCCCACATTCTACAGCTCCTCTTTCACAGGGAACCAAGGCAAAGTCCCCTCCCAACTTTTAAGCATTGCCTCCAGTCCTGCCTTTCCAGGGAAACCTGGAAGCCTGGAGTACATGTGACAACATTTTATAGCATAGAACTCAGTCTCCTGCCTCATCCAACAGTAGAGTCCATCTTATGGTTTTAGCCAGTTGTCAAGCACAGCTGTGGCCTTGCCCAGGCTGGCAGTTCAGCCAGTGGGCCCACCCAAAGGGGAGCCTTGCCTGAAGTCCCCCTTGACCAGGAAGCCTGGACAGTGACCTACATGACCACAGAGCACAACATCAAGCCCAAACCAAATTCAAGGTTGAGTCAGTAACCTCCTTTGACCAGAAATCAGAGCCAGCAATCCCACCCACGGTCAGAGCACAGTTAACAGCCTTGTCCAAATTTGGGGGACTACATGCATTCACTTCATTATAGAGCAAAGACTGAGGACTTATCTAATTATAAAGGCCAGGCTGGAGCCCAGCCTGAACGTGGGCTCCAGCCAGAGAACACACCGGGGTGCCATTCATCCAAGGAGCATTGCCAGAGCCCAGTTAAAGCCTGGCCTAATCACAAATTTGAATCAGAATATCTGGTCTGTCAGGAAACACAGCCTATGACCCCACAAAAACAGAAACGATTAAAGAGCCAGTGATGACTGAGGTTCTACTTGACTGTAAAACCCAGCCATCAGTGAAGTTCAACCAGCGAGTTCAGTCAGCTTCCTGTCTGACCTAAATGTGGCACATAGTCGACCCAAAGAAGTTAAAGCTGGATGAGTCCCACTGGCCCATGGATGCTATGAACGGTCTCACCTAGAATCCAAAGCTCTGCTGACTGGAGAAATTACTACTTTGCTGAAGCAAATGTGGGAAGGCTGCAAGAGAAGGCCACCTACTCAAATGTACAGATATCATCTCAAAGATGTAAGAATCAAGGATGATCAATTAAACATGACACATCCTCCCCCCAGAAAAACTAATAAAGCTCCAATGTGGGTGTGTGTGCTTAGTCACTCAGTTGTATCTGACTCTGTGACCTTATTGACTGTAGCCCTCCAGGCTCCTCTGCCCATGGGATTTTTTCAGGCAAGGATGCTGGAGAGAGTTGTTGCCATTCCAGGGCATCTTTTTTTTTTTTAGGAGGTTGTTTTCTTTTTTTTTTTTTTTTTAATTTTATTTTATTTTTAAACTTTACAATATTGTATTAGTTTTGCCAAATATTGAAATGAATCCGCCACAGGTATACCTGTGTTTCCCATCCTGAACCCTCCTCCCTCCTCCATCCCCATACCCTCCCTCTGGGTTGTCCCAGTGCACCAGCCCCAAGCATCCAGTATCATGCATCGAACCTGGACTGGCAACTCGTTTCATACATGATATTATACATGTTTCAATGTCATTCTCCCAAATCTTCCCACCCTCTCCCTCTCCCACAGAGTCCATAAGACTGATCTATACATCAGTGTCTCTTGCTGTCTCGTACACAGGGTTATTATTACCATCTTTCTAAATTCCATATATATGTGTTAGTATACTGTATTGGTGTTTTTCTTTCTGGCTTACTTCACTCTGTATAATAGGTTCCAGTTTCATCCATCTCATTAGAACTGATTCAAATGTATTCTTTTTAATGGCTGAGTAATACTCCATTGTGTATATGTACCACAGCTTTCTTATCCATTCATCTGCTGATGGACATCTAGGTTGCTTCCATGTCCTGGCTATTATAAACAGTGCTGCGATGAACATTGGATGTTCATGTGTCTCTTTCCCCTCTGGTTTGCTCAGTGTGTATGCCCAGTAGTGGGACTGCTGGATCATAAGGCAGTTCTATTTCCAGTTTTTTAAGGAATCTCCACACTGTTCTCCATAGTGGCTGTACTAGTTTGCATTCCCACCAACAGTGTAAGAGAGTTCCCTTTTCTCCACATCCTCTCCAGCATTTATTGCTTGTAGACTTTTGGATTGCAGCCATTCTGACTGGCGTGAAATGGTACCTCATAGTGGTTTTGATTTGCATTTCTCTGATAATGAGTGATGTTGAGCATCTTTTCATGTGTTTGTTAGCCATCTGTATGTCTTCTTTGGAGAAATGTCTATTTAGTTCTTTGGCCCATTTTTTGACTGGGTCATTTATTTTTCTGGAGTTGAGCTGTAGGAGTTGCTTGTATATTTTTGAGATTAGTTGTTTGTCAGTTGCTTCATTTGTTATTATTTTCTCCCATTCTGAAGGCTGCCTTTTCACATTGCTAATAGTTTCCTTTGTTGTGCAGAAGCTTTTAAGTTTAATTAGGTTCCATTTGTTTATTTTTGCTTTTATTTCCAATGTTCTGGGAGGTGGGTAATAGAGGATCCTGCTGTGATGTATGTCGGAGAGTGTTTTGCCTATGTTCTCCTCTAGGAGTTTTATAGTTTCTGGTCTTACATTTAGATCTTTAATCCATTTTGAGTTTATTTTTGTGTATGGTGTTAGAAAGTGTTCTAGTTTCATTCTTTTACAAGTGGTTGACCAGATTTCCCAGCACCACTTGTTAAAGAGATTGTCTTTAATCCATTGTATATTCTTGCCTCCTTTGTCAAAGATAAGGTGTCCATATGTGCGTGGATTTATCTCTGGGCTTTCTATTTTGTTCCATTGATCAATATTTCTGTCTTTGTGCCAGTACCATACTGTCTTGATAACTGTGGCTTTGTAATAGAGCCTGAAGTCAGGTAGGTTGATTCCTCCAGTTCCATTCTTCTTTCTCAAGAGAACTTTGGCTATTCCAGGTTTTTTGTATTTCCATACAAATTGTGAAATTATTTGTTCTAGCTCTGTGAAGAATACCGTTGTTAGCTTGATAGGAATTGCATTGAATCTATAAATTGCTTTGGGTAGTATACTCATTTTCACTATATTGATTCTTCCAATCCATGAACATGGTATATTTTTCCATCTATTGGTGTCCTCTTTGATTTCTTTCACCAGTGTTTTATAGTTTTCTATATATAGGTCTTTAGTTTCTTTAGGTAGATATATTCCTAAGTATTTTATTCTTTCAGTTGCAATGGTGAATGGAATTGTTTCCTTAATTTCTCTTTCTATTTTCTCATTATTAGTGTATAGGAATGCAAGGGATTTCTGTGTGTTGATTTTATATCCTGCAACTTTACTATAATCATTGATTAATTCTAGTAATTTTCTGGTGGAGTCTTTAGGGTTTTCTATGTAGAGGATCATGTCATCTGCAAATAGTGAGAGTTTTACTTCTTCTTTTCCAGTTTGGATTCCTTTTATTTCTTTTTCTGCTCTGATTGCTGTGGCCAAAACTTCCAAAACTATGTTGAATAGTAATGGTGAAATTGGGCACCCTTGTCTTGTTCCTGACTTCAGAGGAAATGCTTTCAATTTTTCACCATTGAGGATAATGTTTGCTGTGGGTTTGTCATATATAGCTTTTACTATGTTGAAGTATGTTCCTTCTATTCCTGCTTTCTGGAGACTTCTTATCATAAATGGATGTTGAATTTTGTCAAAGGCTTTCTCTGCATCTATTGAGATAATCATATGGTTTTTATTTTTCAATTTGTTAATGTGGTGTGTTACATTGATTGATTTGCAGATATTGAAGAATCCTTGCATCCCTGGGATAAAGCCCACTTGGTCATGGTGTATGATCTTTTTAATGTGTTGTTGGATTCTGATGGCTAGAATTTTGTTAAGGATTTTTGCATCTATGTTCATCAGTGATATTGGCCTGTAGTTTTCTTTTATTGTGGGATCTTTGTCAGGTTTTGGTATTAGGGTGATGGTGGCCTCATAGAATGAGTTTGGAAGTTTACCTTCCTCTGCAATTTTCTGGAAGAGTTTGAGCAGGATAGGTGTTAGCTCTTCTCTAAATTTTTGGTAGAATTCAGTTGTGAAGCTGTCTGGACCTGGGCTTTTGTTTGCTGGAAGATTTTTGATTACAGTTTCAATTTCCGTGCTTGTGATGGGTCTGTTAAGATTTTCTATTTCTTCCTGGTCCAGTTTTGGAAAGTTGTACTTTTCTAAGAATTTGTCCATTTCTTCCACGTTGTCCATTTTATTGGCATATAATTGTTGATAGTAGTCTCTTATGATCCTTTGTATTTCTGTGTTGTCTGTTGTGATCTCTCCATTTTCATTTCTAATTTTATTGATTTGATTTTTCTCCCTTTGTTTCTTGATGAGTCTGGCTAATGGTTTGTCAATTTTATTTATCCTTTCAAAGAACCAGCTTTTGGCTTTGTTGATTTTTGCTATGGTCTCTTTTGTTTCTTTTGCATTTATTTCTGCCCTAATTTTTAAGATTTCTTTCCTTCTACTAACCCTGGGATTCTTCATTTCTTTATTTTCTAGTTGCTTTAGGTGTAGGGTTAGGTTATTTATTTGACTTTTTTCTTGTTTCTTGAGGTGTGCCTGTATTGCTATGAACTTTCCCCTTAGGACTGCTTTTACAGTGTCCCACAGGTTTTGGGTTGTTGTGTTTTCATTTTCATTAGTTTCTATGCAAATTTTGATTTCTTTTTTGATTTCTTCTGTGATTTGTTGGTTATTCAGCAGCGTGTTGTTCAGCCTCCATATGTTGGAATTTTTAATAGTTTTTCTCCTGTAATTGAGATCTAATCTTACTGCATTGTGGTCAGAAAAGATGCTTGGAATGACTTCAATTTTTTTGAATTTACCAAGGCTAGATTTATGGCCCAGGATGTGATCTATCCTGGAGAAGGTTCCGTGTGCGCTTGAGAAAAAGGTGAAATTCAATGTTTTGGGATGAAATGTCCTATAGATATCAATTAGGTCTAACTGGTCTATTGTATCGTTTAACGTTTGTGTTTCCTTGTTAATTTTCTGTTTAGTTGATCTATCCATAGGTGTGAGTGGGGTATTAAAGTCTCCCACTATTATTGTGTTATTGTTAATTTCTCCTTTCATACTTGTTAGCATTTGTCTTACATACTGTGGCTCTCCCGTGTTGGGTGCATATATATTTATAATTGTTATATCTTCTTCTTGGATTGATCCTTTGGTCATTATGTAGTGACCATCTTTGTCTCTTTTCACAGCCTTTGTTTTAAAGTCTATTTTATCTGATATATGTATTGCTACTCCTGCTTTCTTTTGGTCCCTATTTGCATGGAAAATCTTTTTCCAGCCCTTCACTTTCAGTCTGTATGTGTCCCCTGTTTTGAGGTGGGTCTCTTGTAGACAACATATGTAGGGGTCTTGTTTTTGTATCCATTCAGCCAGTCTTTGTCTTTTGGTTGGGGCATTCAACTGTTTACGTTTAAGGTAAATACTGATAAGTATGATCCCATTGCCATTTACTTTATTGTTTTGGGTTTGAGTTTATACACTGTTTTTGTGTTTCCTGTCTAGAGAATATCCTTTAGTATTTGTTGGAGAGCTGGTTTGGTGGTACTGTATTCTCTCATCTTTTGCTTGTCTGAGAAGCTTTTGATTTCTCCTTCATATTTGAATGAGATCCTTGTTGGGTACAATAATCTGGGCTGTAGGTTATTTTCTTTCATCACTTTAAGTATGTCTTGCCATTCCCTCCTGGCTTGAAGAGTTTCTATTGAAAGATCAGCTGTTATCCTTATGGGGATTCCGTTGTGTGTTATTTGTTGTTTTTCCCTTGCTGCTTTTACTATTTGTTCCTTGTGTTTGATCTTTGGAGCTCAGGGCTGTGTTCCTTGTTGCTGGAGCATTTGCTTGGTATGCCTTGCCCTGAATTTGTTTCACCCAGAGAGGTTTACAGCGTTATATGGAGAAGAAAAGAGTGAGGAGGGAGTTAGAGGTGACCTGAATGAGATGAGGTGGAATCAATAGAGGAGAGAGTGGGCTATTCAGTTATCTCTTCCTTATGTGCACTCCACAAGTGGACTGCTCAGAGTTGTTCACAGAGTTATACAGAGAAGAGAAGAAGGAGGAAGGTGGCAGAGGTGGCCAGAAGGATAAATAGGGGGAATGAAAAGGAGGGAGACAGATCCAGCCAGTAATCAGTTCCCTAAGTGTTCTCCACCGTCTGGAACACACAGAAATTCACAGAGTTGGGTAGAGTAGAGAGGGGTTAGGGAGGAGACTCAGGCGACCTGGTGGAGAAAAAGGAGAGTCCAAAGAGAGGGAGGGCAGTTAAGCCAGTAATCTGGCTCCCTAGTGAAAAATGGATACTGAAGATTGGGTTCTTAAAGGTACAAAATTGGTAACAAATACATAAAAGTAAAAATTTTAAATCTAGAGTAGAGTTTGGAATTTCAAAAATACAATGTTAAAGAAAAGAAGAAGGAAAAGAAAGAGAGAAAAAATGAACAAAAACAAACAAGGTCGCAAAAATTATAAAGAAAATATAGGTACAAAACTGATAACCAATACCAAAAAGCAAAAGTTAAAAATCTAGAGTAGAGTTTGTAATTTCAAAAATACAATGTTAAAAAAAGAAGAAGAAAAAGAAAGAGAGAGAGAGAAAAAAAAAAAAAAAAAACAAGAACAAACAAAGTCGCATAAATTATATAAAAAAAAAATACAGGTACAAAATTGATAACAAATACCAAAAAGCATAAATTAAAAATCTAGAGTAGAGTTTGGAATTTCAGATATACAATGTTATTTAAAAGAAGAAGAGAAAGGAACAGAGAAAAAGAGAAAGAGAAAATAAAAAAGGGTCACAGAAATTATATATATTAAAAAAAAAAACTATAGGTACAAAATTGATAACAAATACCAAAAAGCTAAAATTAAAAATCTAGAGTAGAGTTTGGAATTTCAAAAATACAATGTTAAAGAAAAGAAGGGAAAAAAAAAGGTCAAAAAAATTATATAAAAAAAAATATATATGAAGTTTGCTTTAAAAAAATAGGGTCTTTTTTTTGTGCAAAGCAATCAGTTATAAAAGTGGAAATTAAAGGAATAATAGAGGACTTAAATTTTTTTTTAATTAAAAAAATAATTTAGAAAAAAAAGAAAGAAAGAAAGAATGATCGTACAAATAGTAAAAATATATCTAGGACTTTCTCTGGTTTTGTTGTGAGTATTGTGGGTTCAGTTCATTTTTGGCTAGTTCCTTGGTCCGACTTATATTTCTCAATATCTATAGGCCCCTTCCTATGTAGTTGGTAGTAACCCCAGAGTTTTAATCTATTGCCTGTAGCTTCCGAGGCGGTTCCCTCTGTTACAGCTTCTTCTGTTTGCTGGTCTCTTCAGTGTCTGGTTTCCTCCCTGACACAAAGGGGACGGTGGAGGACACTTTTTTTTTTTTTTTAGGCTCACTTGTTCAGTCGTTCTGAGGGGAGGTAGGGAGGGATGCTGCAAACAAATAACACTGGCGTGTGCTTGCAGTGCCTCAGCCACACTGGGTCTGCCCCCCGTTAACGGCGCGTGTAGCCTCTCTGCACACACTGCTCAGGCTCTAGGTTGCTCCGCCGGGAACCATCCGTGGCCGGCCCTGGGCTGCCTGTACTTCCCAGGTCCAAGCCGCTCAGGTTCAGGCACTAGGGTAGTCCTCAGAGGCGCAGACTCTCGGTTGGGCCTGCGTTTTGTGCCCTTCCCAGATCCGAGCAGCTCAGGTGATGAGGTGTTTGACGCGTGTGATTACTGCGACTTATCGTGTCCCCACCGCTGGATTATCTAGGTGTGCACCGGCACACCTTCTCAGGCAGATGTTGACTGTCCAGACCCCCAAGAAGTTTTAGTTAGCAAAGAAGCCTGCTTACAGTTTTATAGATAATGTCTCTCTGGGGCTGCGATTGTCCCCTTCCGGCTCTGGCTGCCTATCACCGGAGGGGGATGGTCTGCTGCGGGCTATCTCTGTTCAGTCCTGTGTTCTGTGCATGGGCATGGAGGTGTCATAGGTTAGGGCTGGCTTTTTGCGTGGTAGATATCCCACAGTTTGGTTTGCTAGCCCAAATTATTTCGCTCAGATAGCACTCGGGGTATTCAGGCCAGATTTTTGCGATGCAGCCCGAGCCACGCCTCCCTGCTCAGCCCCCGCTTGCTAATGGCGGATGCAGGCATCTTCGCTGCTTCTCTGCTGGGGGAGTTACCGTAGGGCTCGCAATGTGCAGGTTTTAATTGTTTATTTATTTTTCCTCCCTGTTATGTTGTCCTCTGTGCTTCCAAGGCTCGGCACAGATTCGGCAGTGAGAAGGTTTCCTGGTGTTTGGAAACTTCTCTCTTTTTAAGACTCCCTTCCCGGGACAGAACTCCGTCCCTCCCTCTTTTGTCCTTTTTTTTGTCTTTTATATTTTTTCCTACCTCCTTTCGAAGACTTGGGTTGCTTTCCTGGGTGCCTGATGTCCTCTGCCGGCATTCAGAAGTTGTTTTGTGGAATTTACTTGGCGTTTAAATGTTCTTTTGATGAATTTGTAGGGGAGAAAGTGTTCTCCCCATCCTACTCCTCGGCCATCTTACCTCCTCCTCTCCAGGGCATCTTCTCTACCCAGGGGTTGAAGCCGTGTCTGCTGTGTCTTCTGCCTTGCAGGCAGATTCATTGCTGAGCCATCAGGGAAATCCCAAATCTCCAATAATTGACCTTAAAACATGGAAATCTATGAAGTGTCTGACGAAGAATTGAGAACAATTGTCTTAAAGAAGTTCAATGAATTAAAAAGAAAACACAGGCAGGAAACTACATAAAATTACAAAATTGATAAGACAGTAATGAAATAAAGATGCAAATAATTGGAAAGTTATCTTGTGTTTACAGTTCAGAAGAATTAATATCGTTAAAATATACATACTAAGCATACCTCTATAGATTTAAAGCAATCTCTTATCAAAATTTCACTGGCATTTTACACAGAGTTTGGAAAAGCAGTCCTAAAAATTGTATGGAACCACAAAAGATTGCAAACATCCAAGCCAATCTTGTGAGAAAACAAAATTAGAGGTATCATTCCTCATGATTTCAAACTACATTACAAAGGTGTACTGTTAAAAATAGTTTGGTACTGGTTTAAAAACAGACACATAGATTAATGGAACAGAATCGAGATCCTAGAAATAAACTTATACATTTATTAATGCAAATAAACTAATATTTGGCAAGTACTCTTTGGGAAATGGATATTTTATTTAATAATAGTGCTGGAAACCTAGGTAATTAAATGTCAAAGAATGAAATTGAACTTCTTTGTTACATCATTCCCAAAGTTAACTCAAAACAGATTTAAGACTTAAATATGAGATTTGAAATCATAAAACTCCTAGAAGAAAATATGAGGAACATGATCCTTAACATTAATTTTAGAAATGATTTTTTGAATATTACACCTAAAACACAAGCAAAAGAAGAGATAATAAGGAAATGAGGCCACATCAAAGTAAAAAAAAATCCATATCGAAATAAACAATCAACAAAAAGAAAATATGATGTAAGGAACTGGAGAAAACATTTTCAAGTACAGGCTTAATATCCAAAATATATAAGAAACTCAGATATCTAGATAAGGAAAAACCCAAATAATCCATTTTAAGAATGGACAAAAGAACTGAGAAGGAATTTTTCCCCCAAAGAAAACACATAGATGGCCAAAAAGAACATAAAAATATGCTAAATATCACTATTCATCAGGGAACCATAAATCAAAACCACAATAGGTGTTATTTCAACCTATCAGCTGGGTCATTACCAAAGAGGAATAAAGGTTGCTGGTAAAGGTAGGAAGAAAATAAAACCCTTTGGTTGCATTGGTGTATATGTAAAATGGTGTAGCCACTGTGTAAAATAGCATGGACGTTCATCAAAACTCTTAAAAAAAGAACTACCATGTAATCCATTAACCTCACTTCTGGGTGCAGAATCATCTTTCATTATCAGTGAGGGAATTGGTTCCATGACAAAACACAGACACCAAAATCTGCTGATGCTTGAGTCCCTACATTTGTCCTCTTTATCCAAGGAACCCACATGTGCAGACTTAACTGCAGATCCAGTAGCCCAGAGAAAAGGCACGTGCTATTATTATCCAAGTCAATTGGTTAAATCCTTGTGTGCGCAACTTGCAGATACAGAGGGGCCAACTGTATCTCTATTTTTTTAAATCTGCCTATCAGTGAACCCATACAGTTCAAACCTGCATGATCCATGGGGCAACCATATATTCAAATGGAATGGAATTGAGTATCCCTAAGAGTTATATCTGTATCCCCATGTTCACTGCAGCATCTTTCAAGATGGTAAACATATAGTAACAACTTCAGTGCCTGTTGAATGATGAATGGATCAAGAAGGAGTGATATTACACACAGACACATGTACACCCATAAATACACACAACCTAAAACAAGCACATCCCTTCTGAATTAGTACAACAATAAGGTCCTGAGGTCATGAGGCACATCTCAGGGAGGGTCCTCTTGAGGCTCACCTGCCTCAAATCCCACACTCCTTAATAAATCAATAACCTTTGGATAGTTTTTCAAGTAAGAGAAACTCAAATATTTGACTATGAGCCCATGTCCTTGAGCTGCCATGGTTCATCAGCCATGTTCTCACACCTAACAAATATTGGCCACACTATTGCACAGACTGAAAATCATGTGTGCATATATGTATGTGTGTGGATGTGTGCTTGTGTGTGTAAAGGTGAATTTGATATGTTCTTAAACTCTATTGCAAAAAAGCCAAATACCTTCAAACAAGGTTCCTCCTGAAAGTCATTTGGGATTGAATGTGAAGAAGTTCTAAATTTGAAAACAAGTTCTGTAATGTCAAGTGTTTCTCCCAACATTGATATGGAAAAGGGCTGAAAAATTTTCTGCAGTACTTCTGTTCCTTCTTTCCTGTAACAGTCAAGATTACCCAGGATATGCCGAATGTTAATAACTACAATGACAGAATTGCCTAATCAATTAACAGCCTAAAAGAAGGTTTGTGAGAAAAGAATGAAATACTTTTATTTGGATACTGGAACCTTTAAGAGGGTGTTGTAGATCTAGAAAGGAAAATTATACTTCATTGGTGTTCAGCCAACTTTATTTTATTACTGAGATTATAAAAAGAGACATAAAATTTGTTTTAAATATTTGTACCTTCCATTCGCCTTTTACACTATGTTAATTTCAATACTTGCATCTTAAAGGTGTTTATTTTGGTCTCTTTTGATTCAGTTCAGTCATTCAGTCATGGTGGACTCTTTCCCACCTTATGTACTGCAGCACTCCAGGCTTCCCAATCCATCACCAACTCCCAGAGCCTACTAAAACTCATGTTCATTGTGTCTGTGATGCCACTCAACCATCTCATTCTCTGTTATCCCCTTCTCCTCCTGCCTTCAATCTTTCCCAGCATCAGGGTCCTTGCCAATGTCCTTCGCATCAGGTGGCCAAAGTTTTGGAGTTTCAGCTTCAGCATCGGTCTTTCCAATGAGTATTCAGGACTGATTTCCTTGAGTTTAATCTCCTTGCTGCCCAAGGGATCTTCGGGAGTCTTCTCCAATACTGCAGTTCAAAAGCATCATTTCTCCAGTATTCAGCTTTCTTTACAGTCCAACTCTCACATCCATACATGACTACTGGAAAAACCACAGCTTTGACTATATGAACCTTTGTCGGTAAAATAATGTCTCTGCTTTTTATATGCTGTCTAGATTTGTCATAGCTTTTCTTCCACAGAGCAAGCATTTTTTAATTTCATGGCTGCATTTCCATAGTTTCCCCATCCTGAAGTGGTGGGACCAGATGCCATGATCTTAGTTTTTTGAAAGTTGAGTTTTAAGCCACCTTTTTCACTCTCCCCTTTCACTTTCATCAAGAGGCTCTTTAGTTCCTCTTCACTTTCTGCCATAAGGGTGGTGTCATCTGTATATCTGAGATTATTGAGATTTCTCCCAGCATTCTTGTTTGCAGCTTGTGCTTCATCCAGCCCAGCATTTTGCATGGTGTACTCCGCATATAAGTTAAATAAGCAGGGTGACAATATACAGCCTTGATGTACTCCTTTTCCTATTTGGAACCAATCAGTTGTTCCATGTCCAGTTCTAACTGTTGCTTCTTGACCTGAATACAGATTTCTCAGGAGGCAGGTAAGGTGGTCTAGTATTTCCATCTCTTTAAGAATTTTCTAGTTTGTTGTGATCCACACAGTCAAAGGGTTTAGCGTAGTCAATGAAGCAGGAGCTGTTTTTCTCTTCTTGGTACTTGTCCTCAAAATGATATATTCCTATATTCATATATGCATAAGTTAAATTCTGAGTACAAGATTACCTTTATGAAAAATCAAAATAACACTGTTGTTTAGATAAGACTCTGTTTTCTTTCCAATGTGATATTTTTCAGTTATTAGTATCTTTATCCATTCTGGATAGTGTTACATCAATACCACAGATAAAAGACACATGTTTTTATTATCCAAGTCAGTAGTTTCAAATATTTCTTGTTTTAAGATATCTGAATTAGCATAATTCAATCACTAATAGTAATTCAGTACAGGAATAACTTTCAGTTGCCCAGATTTATTTCAGAATGTGAAATGTCTGTGTAGTTGGAAAAAAAATAAATTATTCAAAGTCACTTAATTACAAATAATTACATATGAATATAGTTTTTCTTTTCTTATTTTATTATCAACTTCAAATTTAGAAACAACTTTCTTTATACCTACATTAGGGATAAATCCTGCTTTATTTTTCATTATTGTGTTATTTTCATCATTTCATAATATATATATAAAAAAAATGGACTTCTCTGGTGGCTCAGATGGTAAAGCATCTGCCTACAATGCAGGAGACCCGGGTTCAATCCCTGGGTTGGGAAGATCTCCTGGAGAAGGAAATGGCAACCCATTCCAGTATTCTTGCCTGGAGAATCCCATGGATGGAGGAGCCTGGTGGGCCACAGTCCATGGGATCGCAAAGAGTCGGACACAACTGAACGACTTCACTTCACTTCACTTCATAATAAAAATAAACAACTTTGAAAAGTTTATTAAGATACTGTTTCTCCACTAGAATGTACAGACTGTAACATGACAGAGCTAAGTATTCTCCTAAGAGTTGCTGTTATGTAGGGAAAGTGATGAACTTTTGAGACCTAATGGCAGAGATGTTGATAGCACAGATGACAGAGAGGCAAGAGAGGCAGTGTGGCTTACTGTGCGTTTTTCTGCCCCAAGCTATTTTCCACATGGCATGCTATAGTCCCATAGCCTCAGAAACATTTACGTAGGAACTGTCCCCATCCCAATTCCTTAAAAGCTTTATATTTCTTCATTATTTCATTTGAGCCCCATTTCTCGAGTGTCTCTGAGATATGCCGTCCCTGGTTTAAGAGTCATTTGTCTTGGGGAACCAATGGAATTCTATGTCCCATTGTAATATTTTACCCAGGCTAATTATATGATATATAATGTCCTTTCTGATCTCTTATGTTCTGTGAGAATTTAAGAAAAATTGAGTTGAAGGTAGATGAGGGACAGAAGAGCAGCATCAGAATAATAATCTAGGTTTCCAAACATTTGACTTGAGCTTATTGATATATATGTCCCTGGAAACACACTTTTCAAAATGCTTTCTTTTAAAAATGAAAACATTTATACAAATACATAAAAATACATGTGAAAAAGTTAAAACAATAAAATAAATCTTTCAATGGCCACAATGCATGCTTTTTTTTAAGGTATCCCTTATATTTATGTATATATTTATTTAAAACAGAGTGTAAAAAGTAAAATAAAATTTTGTACATAATTCTAAAAAAGGATACTGTTTCTCAACTTAAAATTTGTGTTTTATCCATCAGTCCTAAAAAGATATTGACAGTTTTTCATCATGTACCTAGTTTGTCCGAAGATGTGACAAATCACTTCAAAAATTATCAGCTGTTTTTGTGAAAAACAAATATGATTTAGTTTTAAAAGTTTGAAACCAACAAACTCACACTGTGAAAGTCACAGTTTATTGTATTTTTCCCAGTAAAGAGATGATTGATTTTGCTCTACTAGGATGTAAAAGCAGAATTCGGGGAATTTAAGTATTATCTACCAGATGTTGGTTCCACTAAGCTATCTTTTTAGCTTATGTTAGGGGCTTCTGATCACAGTTGGCTTGCAATTAACACATGGCAAGCTTACTCGGTGCCTCTGATACCAGCAGATGAGCACAGCTCAGGGAAGCAGAAGACATAGCAGTGGGGGATCTTAATGGGCTGGCACATATGTAGGTCTTCAGAAATATGTTATAATAGTTGACTCAACTATAACTATGCTAGAATTGCTTTGACTCAGCTGCAGTTAAAGGATTGCACACATGGGCCTCCTCTAGGTCAGAAGACCAAGGCAAGTCCCCTGACGTTTGCCTTGAGCCTCAAGGAGTTATTTAATGACCTTCAACAGTGCACAGATCTAACACTAGGGGTTGGTACTGCATAATCTAAGGGTTTCCCAAGAAACAGTGAGGTGTATGACCAGGTAAGGGCTTCCCTGGTGGCTCAGATGGTAAAGAATCAGCCTGCAATGTGGGAGAGCCGGGTGCAGTCCCTGATCAGGAAAATCCCCTGGAGAAGGGAATGGCTATCCACTCCAGTATTCTTGTCTGGAGAATTCCATGGACAGCAGAGCCTGAAATAAGGTCTGTATCTTTTGACTGGCCATAAACTCAGTCCCTACTGTGTTTAACATCATGTAGTTTTATCAACAATAATAAGATAAACAAAATAGTTTTAAGGAAAAATGCAAAACAATAGAAACATAACTCATCAGACAACTTTAAAAAATAATTTTAAAATATAGTCAGATTGATTTATTACTCATCCTACACAGATCCCCACCTCAAGTCTCAAGGCATCAGTCTGTCAGAGGGGTTGCTTTAGGGTTTTATGTAGATCACCTGAATTGATATCCCAACTCGAGTTGTACAAACTTAGGCAAAGGTGGTGCTAGTGATAAAGAAGTGGCCTACTAGTGCAGGTTCTCAAGGCAAGGATGCTTAAGTGGTTTGCTTGGAAGGACTGATGCTGAAGCTGAAGCTCCAATACTTTGGCCACCTGATGCAAAGAGTCAACTCATTAGAAAAGACCCTGATGATGGGAAAGATTGAAGGCAGATGAAGAAGAGGATGACAGAAGATGAGATGCTTGGATGGCATCATCAACTCAATGGACATGAGCCTGAGTAAACTCTAGGAGATGGTAAAGGACAGGGAAGCCTTGCATGCTGCAGTACGTGGGGTTGCAAGGAGTCTGACACAGCTGGGCAACTGAACAACCAGTACAGGAGACACAAGACATGCGGGTTTGATCCCTGGGTCTGGAAAATCACCTGGAGTAGGAAATGGCAACCCATTTCAGTATTCTTGTCTGGAAAATGCCATGGCAAGAGGAGTCTGACAGGTTACAGTCCATGGGCCACAGAGGATCAGATACTACTGAGCGACTAAGCACATTTTACTTTTATCTTCTATAATATGGATAATAATGGTCCCTACTAACCAAAGTTACCAAGTGGACTAAGTGAGTTAATATTGCAAAGTGCTTGACAGATGCCTGGCACAAAATAGATTTTGCTAATCATTAATCTAATTATCAATAAGAGGTTGGGAGGACAGAGATACAGGGAACTTCTGCGGCACAATTAGTTATTCTGTGCGTTGAAGATGTTCTAGTGTTGAGAATCAGGAGTGATAAATCCATTGATGAGTCACTGTATGTCTTTTAGAGATGTCTATACTGGACATCATTCTTGGCTGCCCTTTTGAGGAGAGAGCCTGTTTCACACACAATAGAATTTGTTTCTTTAAGTTTCCCCTAGCAACAAAGTTAGTTCTCCCTCTGTTAGATATTATGTATGGGGGTTCAAAGGAAACTGAAAAATAAACCTGAAAAGAAAATAATCAGGTGTCATCACCTCATTAAAAAACAACAACAACAACAAATAGTTACCTAGGGACTACAGCTATTATAACAAATGGAAGGGTGAAGCAGGGATTATTTAGAAAGAATTGTGTATGGCTTTTCCATATGAAAGTGGTATCATTGATCTCTGCCAGTGCATTCTGTAATATATTGTTTTTATAATACTGGGAATAGATTTTGAACTATCTGATAGCCTGTTTAGCTCCTTAACTGCTGCCTCAATTTGCTGCTTCTAAGAACAATCCCTATTCAGAATATGGATGTCACAAACTTGAAATACATTTGCCACACCTGTTCTGAACACAAATTGATGCACATGCATGTGTCTGGCCATACTCTTCTTTTCTTTTAAGTGTCCTTAAGAGACAGATTAAGTTTTACTTTACAGGAAGGAAAAGTAAAGCAGGTTGAAGTACACACAAAATATTTGGTACAGAAATTCTTATCTGTGGATACACAATCCAATATTTTTTTCACAGACACAAGCACATATACTAAAGGCAAGTCCTAATCAATATCTCAATCAATCAATCTCTCTCTCTCTCTTTAACCTTATACTTCTTAAGCCACCTAATGTTCTGAGGCATTGCTTTAGAAAGGGGTTTCTTGTAACTTCTTGTCTATTAGATGACATAATTGAAACACTGAGTCTCTTTGGCTCCTAGTAAACACTAGGAGATGAGAAGTCAATGGCACCCCACTCCAGTACTTTTGCCTGGAAAATCCCATGGACAGAGGAGCCTGGTAGGCTGCAGTCCATGGGGTCCCTAGGAGTTGGACATGACTAAATGACCTCACTTTCACTTTTCACTTTCATGCACTGGAAAAGGAAATGGCAACCCACTCCAGTGTTCTTGCCTGGAGAATCCCAGGGATGGGGGAGCCTGGTGGGCTGCCATCTATGGGGTCGCACAGAGTCGGACACGACTGAAGTGACTTAGCATAGCATAGCATAGCAAACACCAGGAGATTCTTTGTACTAGGATTCCCTAGTATCAGGACCTTAGTACATTTCTTAGGTCTGTATTACTAAGGTATACAATATCCTATGTCTCAACTTTCTTTTTGCTATCTTCTCCCATATTGCATTCCAGCCCCAGTATTCTAATTAAAAATGAAACGTGAGCTGTGTCAAATCCACTGTAGTGTTTTTTACCTTACATTGGATTGATGTTTTAGTTGCACAATAAACTTTGCAGGCAAAGAGTATATATCAACCTCACGTACGCATATGTGTGTACATCTTGCTTCTCCTTGCTTACTTAGACAGTTGTCATTTCTAGACTGAGATGTAATAATTGAAATTTAACAAATATTTACTGAACAAATAGATGCCCAGATATCTGGGTGTATGTGTTCAAAATATATTATCCAGTTATCAATTTGCTCTTCTCAGCAGAATTTAGAACTTCATTTGTACCTTTATGATGTACAAAATAATGATTTTTTGACCACTCATATTCTATATTTTCTTGTATTCATGGGACAGTGAGAAAAATTAGAACATTGTAGTGAAACATATATCAGGCTGCATTGTAACTGGTAATATTTTTCTTTATGTTGTATGGTGGTTGTGGTTCTTGTGGGCATGTGTATAGGTATGTGTTTAAATATTCTTTCTAGGAAATAAAATGTTGACAGTTCTATGTTAGTCCTCAAATCTTTTATTGAAGCTTTACTGGTTATAAATCCCTAACTCTAGAAACCACTATACTATACAAAAACGTGATGTTAGCTATCCTAGCGAGGCTAAATGGTTTGTATTCAGCCATTGTCTCCTGCTCACACCTGTTCTCTAACATATTTGGATTCTTTCTAATCAGGAGAAAATCTACTTTGCTGTAAGCTTGCACCTTACCCAGTCTGAAGAAATGGAGAATTTTCTTTTTTTTCCAATTAGGTGGTAAGTGGTTTGCTGAAGAGCATCTGAAAATTAGTCATGGGACAAGGCCCACAGAAGTGAGCCTGTTATCTTCCATGATTGCAATTCAGGGCCTATGAATTCCATTTTGTGTCAGCTAGAAAGTTTGGGCAAACTAGGTATCTTTTAAAGTTTATAGGTACAAATGAAATTGGCACTTTGAAAATGATCCCAGAGCATAAAGACAGTTGCATAAAAAAGAAAGCCACCCTTTCTAACTTCAGCTTCTATAATTATTTTGACAAAGTGAATCTCCCCCAGTTTTAAAGAGAGCAGCTTTGAAGGGAGTGATGCCTTTAAAAAATGAATTGATGAGAAGTTTTGATAAGTCACTGAGGTAAACAGCAGCTATATTTGACTGAAGGAAATAAATTGTCAGGTAGCACAAAACCTGGATTCAGTGACATATTTGCTAAAAACAGTACTTAAGGCAGGACTCTGAGATATATACAGGGATAAAAAAGATTCAAAAAGAGACTTCCCCAATGGTCCTGGAGAAGAGAATGACTACCCACTCCAGTATTCTTGCCTGGAAAATTCCATGGACAGAGGAGCCTTGCAGGCTACAATCCATGGGGTCACAAAGAGTGTCATGACTAAGTATGCACACTTGCTTGCTCCCAGTGGTTAAGATGGAGAAGGAAATGGCAATCCACTCCAGTATTCTTGCCTGGAGAATCCCATGGACAGGGGAGCCTGGTGGGCTGCCGTCTATGGGGTCACACAGTGTCGGACATGACTGAAGCGACTTAGCAGAGGCAGCAGTGATTAAGAATCTGCCTTGCAATGCTGGGGGCATGGGTTCAATCCCTGGGTGATGAAATAAGATCCCACATGACTCAGAGCAACCCTACATGAGACAACAAAGATCCTGCATGGCACAACTAAGACATGGCACAGCCAAATAAGGAAATAAATAAATATACATATATATATACACACATATGTATGTATGTGTGTGTGTATATATATACACACACATATACATAATTAGGCAACTATCTTAAAAAGAATCAGATGGTGGTTTTTAAACTATTATCATGTGATCCTGTGTTTCTTTGGGGAGGGTCATCTAAACACAAATAGCAAAAAAAAAAAAAAAAAAATTGTAAAAATTAAATCACACTAACTTGTTTATACTGTGGACCCATGGGCATGTAGTGGGTCTGAATAATGATGGGCAAGTTGATGTAATGTTCTGCACCTAATTTCTCCCTTCCTGTGAAATAGGAAGAATAACATAAACACACAGATTTGTTAGAAGGATTAAGCAAGTTGGTATGGAAAAAAAGTGCCCAAAAGACTGTCTGCATAGTAAGTACACAATAACCATTAACAGCATGGCTATTACTGCCTTGCAGATCCCTCTCCTAGCATCTCTCTGCAGCTGTTTCTCATCACTATGGTAAAAACAAAGCACCAGGTTTCACAAGAATCACTCAATGAAATAAGAAGCACTCTGCAAAAGACACTCTACTTCCCTAAACTAGAAGTCATTGACAGACTGAGGAAACTCTTAGGCATGTTTTATATGACATTCAAATTACAATGGCCCTCATTGAAATAATTTAGGAGAACCCCAATTTGCAGCCAGAGTTGGAATGTCAGATACCATGGGATTGCTGGGTTCTACTGTCCATCCTGTGGTCTGCCTCTTCTCTATGTGTTGAACAAATATTAAAGACTATCTATTTGAAGGCAACATGCCCTGAGTACTCATGTATTGTTCCCTGGTAATCAAGAATTGTGTTCATTAAAATAAAGATAAACACATCTGGAATCAGGAGTAAAGAGCCCTGGATTATCTGACAGTAGGAAGTGTGGGATGTTGACCATGTGAGGGCAAATAAATACCTTTAGTATTTGTCAATGAAATATGTGAATTAAAAGAAAAAGCCAAAATAAGAAATAGAAAATAAGCTAGGGGATAAAGAAAAACAATGCGTTTGGCATTTAAAATTACATGCGATTTAGAGAAGGAAGAGATGGCTGTGTCAAAGAGCACAGCTGTCTGCAGAGCACTCAGGAGATGCTTTAAGTCTGCAAGAGGAGACAATCCCACCCAACCAAGTGGGAGGTACAGAGCTGCTGTGAGACAGAGCACCTTGCAGCTTAACAAGGTACTGATTGCAGAGTTCGATGAGTAAGTCACTATCTTATCCTTGTGTCAGTTCACTCATCTTTAAACTCAGGAGGAAGTGACTCCTATATATACATAACTGTTTTTCCACTCCCCCACTCTACCCCATATTTTTCCATATATATTTTTTATGTTAGATATGTTTTCCCAATGATTTAGAAAATATCCTTACCTGACATAGAAAGGATCATTCAAATCCCAGTGACATTCCTGCTCTGAGTTATTTTCTTGCATTTTATTATAAGTCAGAGATACTTAATATATACAGTAACTGAGAGCATAAAAATTAATTAACCTATGTGAATTCTACTTCTACATAATATTTCATATATTTGATTAATAAAAGATGTAAACATGTGGCTTTATCAAGATGCACTTTAAATATATTGTGCCAAAGCAAGTATCATTTAGAACTTTTTTTTGAAAGCCACTTGTTTCAAGGAGTAAGCCAATGTTTTAGAAGGAATTTACCAGTAATGTGGAAATTGACAATGACAGTTACTGACAGTTTTAACTACTTAGTCATTTTTCAGTGACTGGTACCTGAAGTTGGATGAAGACTACTAGGTTTACGCATGGCATAGATTATGTATCTAGGTTTGAGTTTAACCCAAATTCTCAAGTTTAAAGTAAGACATTTCTAAAGGTGGATGGGCAGCAGGGCTCCTGAAACTGTCCACTGCCGTGCAATGAAAGTGAGGCACTTCCTGGAATATCTATTAATCTAAAGTCATTAAAATATTTTAGTGCTAAACAGATATGATTTTGAAGAGAATGTAAATTTTAATTTTCTTAAGCAAAAATGGTTTTTTAAAGAAAACATAAATTTTGGCCAGCTAATTCCCTCTGAACTCTGAAGTTATGCATTTGAAGGAACATTTTTGAATTTTAAGTTTTAAAAAATTTATTGAAGTATGATGTCTTAATTTCTGCTATGCAGAAAAGTGATTCATATATATATATTCATATATATATATATATATATATATGTAAGGGTGAAAGTGTTAGTCACGCAATCGTGTCATGTCTGACTCTTTGTGACCCCATGGATGTATATGTGTATATATACACACACACATTTTTCTCCATTAAGGTTTGTCTTAGAATGTTGAATAGAATTCACTGTGTTATATAGTAGGACTTTGCTGTTTATCCATCCTATATAAAATAGCTTGCCTCAGCTAACCCCAAACTTCCAATCCTTCCCACCCCGCCTCCCTCTTGGCGATCACAAGTCTGTTCTCTATATCAGTGAGTCTTTGTTTCTTAGCTATGCTGAGGTGTGTCGTATTTTAGATTCCACATTCAAGTGATGTCATATGGTATTTGTCTTTCTCTAACTTGCTTTGCTTAGCAGGATTATCTCTAAGTCCATCCATGTTGCTACAGAGTGGCGTTATTTCATTCTATTGTATGGCTGAGGAATATTCCATTGTATATATATACACAGCAATTCTTTACCCATTCACCTGTTGATAGACATTTAGGTTATGTTCATGTCTTGACATTACTTTGCCAACAAAGATCTGTATAGTCAAATCTATGGTTTTTTCAGTAGTCATGTATGGATGTGAGAGTTGGACCATAAGGAAGACTGAGTGCCAAAGAATTGATATTTTCAAACTGTGGTGCTGGAGAAGACTCTTGAGAGTTCCTTGGACTGCAAGAAGATCAAACCAGTCAATTCTAAAGGAAATAAATCCTGAATATTCATTGGAAGTAATGATGCTGAATCTCTAATACTTTGGCCACCTGATGTGAAGAGCTGACTCATTGGAAAATACTCTAATGCTGGGAAGAACTGAAGGAAAGAGGAGAAGGGGATAACAGAGGATGAGATGGTTGAATGGCATCACTGATTCAATGGACATGAGTTTGAGAAAACTCTGGGAGACTGTGGACAGAGAAGCCTGGCACGCTGCAGTCAATAGGGTTGCAGAGTAGGACACGACAGAGTGATGAACATGTCCTGACTATTATAAATAGTGCTACAATGAACATAGGAGTGCATATATCTTTTTAATTACAGTTTTTTTCTGTGTATATGCCCAGGAGTGGGATTGCTGTATCATATACTGGTTCCATTTTTTGTTTTATGAGGAAACTCTATATCGCTTTCCATAGTGACTGTTGCAATTTACATTCCCACCAACAGTGTAAGAGGGTTCTCTCTTCTCCACACTCTCTCTAACATTTGTTATTTGTAGACATTTTAATAATAACTGTTCTGACTGGTGTGAGGTCATTGTAGTTTGTAGTTTTGCAGAACTTCATTGTAGTTTTGATTTGCATTTTTCCAATAATTGATAATCTTGAGCAGTTTATCATGTGCCTATTGGTTTTCTGTTTATCTTATTTGGAGAAACATATTTTTGCTTGGGTTGCAGGGGATTTGAGGAGTCTTCTCTGCAGAAAGAAATACAATAAACAGATATACAATAAAGTACAAAAAGGAGGAAATGGGAGGTTGGGACAGACCTTTTCAAGTGCTATTGAAACCTACAAACCATAAGAAAATGAATTCTGAATATATAGGAATAAAAATATGAAAGAATATGAAAGATTATGTCATAATGAAATCAGTAATCGACAAAATGTCATTGAAAATTGGGAGAAATGGACCAATGCTTTCAATATACTGAAATATAATTATCCAAAGAAATGTATACCCAAATAAACTATATGTAAAATATAACGTTAAAGACCTTTTCACTAATGAAGATATATATGTAACACACAGCCCATGTATCTTTTCTCAGAAGGTCCCTAGGTATTTGTCTCCAAACTACCGCACAATTGCACTCATCTCACACGCTAGTAAAGTCAAGCTCAAAATTCTCCAAGCCAGGCTTCAGCAATACATGAACCGTGAACTTCCAGATGTTCAAGCTGATTTTAGAAAAGGCAGAGGAACCAGAGACCAAATTGCCAACATCCGCTGGATCATCAAAAAAGCAAGAGAGTTCCAGAAAAACATCTATTTCTGCTTTATTGACTATGCCAAAGCTTTTGACTGTGTGGATCACAATAAACTGTGGAAAATTCTGAAAGAAATGGGAATACCAGACCACCTGACCTGCCTCTTGAGAACTTTGTATGCAGGTCAGGAAGCAACAGTTAGAACTGGACATGGAACAACAGACTGGTTCCAAATAGGAAAAGGAATACATCAATGCTGTATATTGTCACCATGCTTATTTAACTTATATGCAGAGTACATCATGAGAAATGCTGGGCTGGAAAAAGCACAAGCTGGAATCAAGATTGCCAGGAGAAATATCAATAACCTCAGATATGCAGATGACACCACCCTTATGGCAGAAAGTCAAGAGGGACTAAAAAGCCTCTTGATGAAGGTGAAAGAAGAGAGTGAAAAAGTTGGCTTAAAACTCAACATTCAGAAAACGAAGATCATGGCATCTGGTCCCATTACTTCATGGAAAATAGATGGGGAAACAGTGGAAACAGTGTCAGACTTTATATTTTTGGGCTCCAAAATCAGTGAAGATGGTGACTGCAGCCATGAAATTAAAAGATGCTTACTCCTTGGAAGGAAAGTTACGACCAACCTAGATAGCATATTGAAAAGCAGAGACATTACTTTGACAACAAAGGTGCATCTAGTTAAGGCTATGGTTTTTCCAGTGGTCATGTATGGATATGAGAGTTGGATTGTGAAGAAAGCTGAGCACTGAAGAATTGATGCTTTTGAACTGTGGTGTTGGAGAAGACTCTTGAGAGTCCCTTGGACTACAAGGAGATCCAACCAGTCCATTCTGAAGGAGATCAGCCCTGGGATTTCTTTGGAAGGAATGATGCTAAAGCTGAAACTCCAGTACTTTGGCCACCTCATGCGAAGAGTTGACTCATTGGAAAAGACTCTGATGCTGGGAGGGATTGGTGGCAGGAGGAGAAGGGGATGACAGAGTGTGAGATGGCTGGATGGCAACACTGACTCGATGGATGTGAGTCTGAGTGAACTCCGGGAGTTGGTGATGGACAGGGAGGCCTGGTGTGCTGCAATTCATGGGGTCGCAAAGAGTCAGACACAACTGAGCAACTGAACTGAACTGAGGAGAAGAAGAGATTAGGATAAGGAATCTTCAAAAAAGGGATTCGTACACATTTGAAAATTGTAATTGGTAATCTGATTATCACATCTATATAAAAACCTGAGAGCATAAACAATGAATGCTAAAACATGTGGAGGACTCTAGATCCATTCATTTTTCTACAAATGACCCAGTTTCATTTCTTTTTATGAATGAGTATATTCCACTGTGTTTATATATTGTATCTTCTTTATCCATTCATCTATTCATGGATATCTACGTTGCTTCCTTGTCCTGGCTATTTTAAATAGTGCTGCAATGAACATTGAGGTGGCGTGTGTCTTTTTGAATTATATTTCTCTTAGGTATGTGCTCAGTAATGGACTTGCTGAATCATACAGGGAGCTCATCTTGGTATTCTTTGTGACCTAGATGGGTGGGATAGGGTGGTGGGAGGAAGGGCCCTGAGAGAGGGGATATATGTATACATACACCTAATTCACTTTGTTGTACAGCACTGTAAAGCAACTACACTCAATTAAAACAAAAAAAAATTGATGGAGGGAGGGCTCCAGGAAAGAATATTTTTAGTCTTTATTTTATTTTCTATTTTTGTTCATATTTACTTTTCAAATGACAAAGCTTCCATTCTCTTAGGTAAGAAAGCAAGGGACAAGTCAGAGATATCAGGACACAAATACCACACTATCAGTGCTTCTGCAGCCAAGTAGGGAAAGGGACTTAGTGTTCCACAATTCACTATTTAGATTGTTATTAATATCTCTATTTTCAGCATTATCCATCTACTAGCAGCTCAAAAGTGCCTAGAATTTAATCCAAGCTGTTTAATGAAGAAAAAGAGGACACAAGGAAGTTGGAGTCACTGGAAATATATTAAAATAATTGGAGTGGAAGATTCCAGGCCTAATTAATTTTTATGAGAGACTACAGGAAATGAACTGTTGAATCATTAAAAAGGCAAAAGAGTTCCAGAAAAAACATATATTTCTGCTTCATTGACTATGCCAAGGCCTTTGACTGTGTGGATCACAACAAACTGTGGAATATTCTGAAAGAGATGGCAATACCAGACCACCTGATCTGCCTCTTGAGAACTTTGTGTGCAGGTCAGGAAGCAACAGTTAGAACTGGACATGGAACAATAGACTGGGTCCAAATAGGAAAAGAAGTACATCAAGGCTGTATATTGTCACCCTGCTTATTTAACTTACATGCAGAGTACATCCTGAGAAACACTGGGCTGGAAGAAGCATAAACTGGAATCAAGATTGCTGGGAGAAATATCAATAACCTCAGATATGCAGATGACACCACCCTTATGGCAGAAAGTGAAGAAGAACTAAAGAGCCTCTTGATGAAAGTGAAAAAGGAGAGTGAAAAAGTTGGCCTAAAGCTCAACATTCAGAAAAGTAAGATCATGGTATCTGTTCCCATTACTTCATGGTAAAAAGATGGCAAAACAGTGAAACAGTGGCAGACTTTATTTTGGGGGGCTCCAACATCACTGCAGATGGTGATTGCAGCCATGAAATTAAAAGACACTTGCTCCTTGGAAGAAAAGCTATGACCAACCCAAGGTGAATGTGAAGTTGCTCAGTCGTGTCTGACTCTTCACCCCCATGGACTGTAGTCTACCAGGCTCCTCCATCCATGGAATTTTCCAGGCAAGAGTACTGGAGTGGGTTGCCATTTCCTTTTCCAGGGTATATTCCAAACCCAGGGATAGAACCCTGTCTCCCGCATTGCAGGGAGATGCTTTACCATCTGAGCCACCAGGGAAGCCCTGACCAACCTAAGCAGCATGTTAAATAAAGGAGACATTAGTTTGCTGACAAAGGTCTAGTCAGAGCTATGGTTTTTCCAGTTGTCATGTATGGATGTGAGAGTTGGGCTATAAAGAAAGCTGAGCACCAAAAACTGATGCTTTTGAACTGTGGTGTTGGAGAAGACTCTTGAGAGTCCCTTGGACTGGAAGGAGATCCAACCAGTCCATCCTAAAGGAAATCAGTCCTGAATATTCATTGGAAGGACTCATGTTGAAGCTGAAACTCCAATACTTTGGCCACCTGATGAGAAAAACTGACTCATTGGAAAAGCCCCTGATGCTGCAAAGATTGAAGGTGGGAGGAGAAGGGAATAACAGAGGATGAGGTGTTTGGATGGCATCTCTGACTCAATGGACATGAGTTTGGGTGAACTCTGGGAGTTGGTGATAGACAGGGAGGCCTGGCGTGCTGGAGTCCATGGGATCCCAAAGAGTTGAAACATGATTGAGTGACTGAAATGAACTGAACTGACAGGAAATGAATTGGAAAGTTAAAAGTCTAAAATAAATAAATTTAAATTAAAAAAAAAGTCTATTTTCAAAGGATTGTTATTTGGTCACTCAGTCATGTCTGACTCTGGAAGCCCGTGACTGAGGCACACCAGTTTTCCCTGCCCTTCACCATTTCCTGGATCTTGCTCAAATTCATGCCCATCGAGTCGGTGATGCCATCCAACCATCTCATCCTGGGTTGTTCCCTTCTCCTTCTGCCTTCAATCTTTCCCAGAATCAGATTATTTTCTAATGAATTGGCTCTTCCCATCACATGGCCAAAGCATTGGAGCTTCAGCTTCAGCATCAGTCTTTTTAATGAATATTCAGGGCTGATTTCCTTTAGTAGTTACTGGTTTGATCTTCTTACAGTCTAAAGGACTCTGAGAGTCTCCTCCAACACCACTGTTCAAAAGTGTCAATTCTTCAGCTCTTAGCCTACCATAGGGTTCAAATCTCTCATCCATGTATGACTACTGGAAAAACCACAGCTTTGACTGGATGGACATTTGTTGGCAAAGTGCTATCTCTGCTTTGTAGCATGCTCACAGGTTTGTCATGCTTTCTTCCAAGGATCAAGCATCTTTTAATTTCATGCCTAAAGTCACCATCTGCAGTGATTTTGGAGCCCATGAAAATAAAGTCTGTTATTGTTTCCATTGTTGCCCCACATCTAGTTGCCATGAAGTAATGGGACCTGATGGCATGATCTTCATTTTTTGAATGTGGAACTTTAAGACAGTTTTTCCACTCTCCTCTTTCACCATTATCAAAAGGCTCTTTAGTTCTTCTCTTTCTGCCATAAGGGTGGTTTATTGATATTTCTCCTGGCAAACTTGATTCCAGCTTGTGCTTTATTCAGTCCAGCATTTCACATGATGCCCTCTGCATTTAAGTTAAATAAGCCAAGTGACAACACACAGCTTTTATGTACATCTTTCCCAATTTGGAAATAGTCCATTGTTCCATGTCCAGTTCTAACTGTTGTTTTTGGACATGCATACAGGTTTTGCAGGAGGCAGATAAGGTGGTCTGGTATTCCAATCTCTTGAAGAATTTTCAAAGAAGAAAATGCTTCAAATGGAAATATTGGATCAACACAGTTGATGAAAATTACATGTGTTTCTTCCTCACCCATTGTAACTATTTACTCTGCTCTATCTTACACACAGTTCATCTTCTTTATTTCACAATCTCTCTTGTAATTTGGATTGTAATATTGTCATCCTGAATTGCTGGATTGATTACTTTATTGGTTGTCAGTTCCATCTTTAAAATCACTAGTTAAGTTTTTCATTTTTGAACAAACATTTTGTTCTTCTATATTATCTGAAATTGCAGCCTATTGACTTCTTGATTTACAACTTTTTCATCGTGCTTATTTTTTCTTTATGCTTTTCTGTTTATGCAGCTTCTACTTTATATGACTTCTACTAAAAAGAAAATGCCGATACTCTAAACCATTTTGCTTAGCTTTTAAAAAATATTGTAAAAAAGCATAAACTTTATCCTGAACTACTTTTAACTGTGAGTTTCCCTGGTGTCTCACCAGTGAAGGATCTGCCTGCTAATGTAGGAGACATGGGTTTGATTCCTGGGTTGGCAGGATCCCTTGGGAAGGGAGAAAATGTCAGTCCACTCAAATATTCTTGTTGAGAAATCCCATGGACAGAGAGGGCTGGTGAACTACAGTCCACAGGGTCTCAAAAAGTCAGACACAACTTAGAAACTAAACAACAACAACATTTTAAAGTATACAGTTTGGTAGTAGTAATTGTAGTCATATTACTATTTAACAAAATCTAGAAATTCTTCATCATACAAAACTGAAACTATACTGCTCAAAAAATGGCTCCCTATTTTGTTCTTACTTCAGCATCTGGCAGTATTCATTTGACTTTCCATTTCCTTGATTTTGACTATTCTAGGTATCTTACAAAAGTGGATCAAACAGCATTTGTCATCTTCTGACTGACTTATTTCATTGAGCATAATGTCCTCAAAGTCCATCCCTGTTATAGCAGGTATCAGTACTTCCTTTCTTTTGAAGGCTGAATAACATTCCATTGAATGTATATACCATACACTGTATTCTTTATTCATGTATTTATGTGTTCATGTATTGATTTCTTTAATCATGAATTCATGTATTTGGGCTGCTTCCAGTTTTTGCCTATTGTGAAAAATGCTTCAGAGAACATTGCTGAGCAAATATCGCTTCAAGATCCTGCTTTCATTTATTTTAAATATAAACCCAGATGTAGGAGAACTCAGTCATGTGATAATTCTGTTTATAACTTTTTGAGGGATTGCTATACCTTTTCCAATAGTGAGTGCACCCATTTGATATTTCCACCAGCAGTGCCAAAGGGATTCAATTTCTCCACATTGTCATCAGCACTTGATATTTGCTGGGGAATTTTTGTTTGTTTTTGATAGTGGCCATTATATTAAGTGCAAGGTAGTAAATCATTCTGGATTTGATTTACATTTCAACTTTCAGCAGTAATTAATGATAGTAAGCATCTTTTTATACTTTTATTGGTCATTTGCATGTCTTAATTGGTGAACTGTCTAGCTAGATACTTTGCCCATTTTTTACTGTGTTTTTTTTTCTTCTTTTAATTATGGTTCTTGAGTTGTAGGACTTTGCACACTGTGGATGTTAGCCTCATATCAAATATATGATTTGAAATTATTCTGTAAGTTGCCTGTTCATTCTGATGATTGTTTCCTTTTGCTATGCAGAAGTGTTGGGATTATTATGTTTTTTTATGTTTCTCTCTACATTTATAGTTACTTTTGTTGCCTGTGTTACAGACAAGAATTTGTTACTAAATACAATGTTATGAAAGTTTTCCCAATGTGTTTTACCAGAGATTTTTAGTTGTTGGTCTTATTTCTAGGTCTTCACAAATTAGTTTTGTATGAGCCATACAGTAAGAGTGCAGTTTCATTCTTTTGCATGAGGATATGCAGCTTTCCAAGCATCTTCTGTTGAAGAGACGGTTCTCATTTTCTGGTCTTAGCGTCCTTCGGAATATCATTTGATGACATATGTGAGGTTTAATTTCTGGACCATTTTTTTTACTTTGGTTCATGAGTCTGTCTATATGCCAATAGCTCACTTTTTGATTACTATAGCTTTATAAAATGTTTTGATATTAGAAATTTGAAGCCTCCAACTTTCCTGTCTCCTGAGAAATCTGTATGCAGGTCAAAAAGCAACAGAACCAGACTTGGATCAACATACAGGTTCCAAATTTGGAAAGGAGTATGTCAAGGCCGTATATTGTCACCCTGCTTATTTAACATATGCAGAGTACATAATGTGAAATGCCAGACTGGATGAAGCACAAGCTGGAATCAAGAATGCCAGGAGAAATATTAATAACCACAGATATGAAGATGACATCACCCTTATGGCAGAAAGTGAAGAACTAAAGAGCCTCTTGATGAAAATTAAAGATGAGACTGAAAAAGCTGGCTAAAACATAACATTAAAAAAACTAAGATCATGGCATCTGGTCTCATTACTTCATGGCAAATAGATGGGGAAAAAATGGAAACAGTGACAGACTTTATTTTCTTGGGCTCCAAATCACTGCAGATGTTGACTGTAGCCATGAAATTAAAAGCCCTGTGCTCCTTTGAAGAAAAGGATCAAACTAAACAGCATATTAAAAAGCAGAGACATTACTTGGCCGACAAAACTCCATCTAGTCAAAGCTGTTTTTTCCAGTAGTCATGTTTGGATGTGAGCATTGGACCATATAAAGAAAGCTGAGAGCTGAAGAACTGATGCTTTTGAACTGTGGTGTTGGAGAAGACTCTTGAGAGTCCCTTGGACAGCACATGGATTAAAGCAGTCAATCCTCAAGAAAAGCAGTCCTGAATATTCATTGGAAGGACTGATGCTGAAGCTGAAGCTCCAATATTTTGGCCACCTGATACGAAGGACTGACTCATTGGAAAAGAGCCTGATGCTGAGAAAGATTGAGGGCAGGAGGAGAAGGGGATGACAGAGGACAAGATGGTTGGATGGCATCACTGACTCCATGTACATGAGTTTGAGCAAGATCCAGGAGTTATTGATGGACAGGGAAGCCTGTAGTGCTCCAGTTGCTAGGGTCACAAAGATTCCAAAACAACATTATACCTTTGAGACAGTTTTCCTCTATTCCTGGTTTATTGGGTGTTTTTATCATAAAACCATACAGAATTTTGTAAATTTTTTGCATAAGTTAAGCTGATCATGTTTCTTTCTTTCACATGGTTAATGTGATATATTGCATTGCTTAATCTGTGAGTGCTAAACCATTTTTTAAAAAAATTCCATATCATCAATTTTAATATCTTCCTTTTATTTTTCATTTTATTCATGAGTCATTTCTATTTTTTTCTTAGTCTAGCTAAGAGTTTGTGAATTTTGTTGGCATTTTCATCATGAGACCTAAACTTACGTTTTGTCAATTCTTTTTTATTTATCTTACTATTTATTTATTTTACACATAAGTTTTTTCTTCTCTTTCTAGTTTCTTGAAGTGTCACTTTAGGTTGTGGAATTAAGATCCTTTTTTTTTTTTTTTTTAAATAAATTGCTATTGCTCTAAACTTCCCTACTAACACTGCTTTTGCTATATCTCAAAAGTTTTGAAATGTTATGTATTCATTTTTGCTTGTCTCGAGGTATTTTTCAATTTTTCTTGCAGTTTCTTTTTTGATCTATTAAGAATGTGTGTTTTAATTTCTATCTAATTGTGATTTTCCCCATTTTCCTTATCTTGCTGATTCCTAACTTAATTCCATTGTGGTCAGCAATGATACTGTTATAGTTTAGTCTTTTAAAATTTTGATGTAAATATTTAAATGTTGATTTAAATATATTATTTAAAATGTTTTTGTTTTATTATCTAATATTGATAATATAATTGCATGTTATATAATTATAACATTGTACAATTATATTATTATAAATAAATATTATTTAGTATTTAAAGAAATATTTGAATTTAGATTTAAATATATTAAATAATATATTTAGAGTTCTTTTTCTTCTTTTAATCCATTCAGCCAAACTATGTATTTTGATTGGCAACTTTAAACCATTTGCATTTAATTACTGATAGAATATGCTATTACCACTTAGTAATTCTTTACTGTATGTGTTATACTTGTTTTGTCCATGTTTTCCTCTTGCGGTTCCTTCCTTTGTATTTTGTTGATTTGTTTAGTGACATGCTGCGAGTTCATTCTCATTTTCTTTTTTGTACCTTCTATTTCTATTTTCTCTGTGGTTACTGTAGCAATTAGTTAAAACATTTTAACATCATACTACCTATTTTAGGCTGCTCAATACTTAATTCTTATTGCATATAAGAATTATATTATTTTACGTCTCTCTTGCCTCACATTTCATCTTTAAATTTTGTGTATCTTTTAACATTAGTTTATACCTTTTCTTTATATTTTTCTTTCAAATTCTATTCAAAAATTAAAAGTGATTTATGCACCAATTTAATCACACAGCTTTTTTTTTTGTTTGTTTATTTTTTTTATTTTATTTTTAAACTTTACATAATTGTATTAGTTTTGCCAAATATCAAAATGAATCCGCCACAGGTATACATGTGTTCCCCATCCTGAACCCTCCTCCCTCCTCCCTCCCCATACCATCCCTCTGGGCCGTCCTAGTGCACCAGCCCCAAGCATCCAGCATCGTGCATCGAATCTGGACTGGCAACTCGTTTTCTACATGATATTTTACATGTTTCATTGCCATTCTCCCAAATCTTCCCACCCTCTCCCTCTCCCACAGAGTCCATAAGACTGTTCTATACATCAGTGTCTCTTTTGCTGTCTCGTACACACAGCTTTTTATGTTTGTCTAGTTTTTACTCTCATCAGACACACACACACACACACACATACACATATATATATGTGCTTTTGTCTTGCTCTCTGTCATCCTATGGACTGAAGAACTTCTGTTACCATTTTCAGTAGGAAAGATCTAGTGATAATAAACTCCCTCAGCTTTTGTTTACATGGGAAAATCTTCATTTATTTTTTGCTTTTAAAATATAATTTTGTCATATATAATACCATTTGTTGGCATTTTTTCTTTCTTTCAGCAGTTTGTATATACTACTCACTTCTCTTCTGCAAAGTTTCTGGTGAGACCTTCCCTTCTAATTTTATGGAGGCTGAATTTTGTGACAAGTCACTTTCTCCTTGATGCTTTCAAGATTCTGAGTAACTTTTATAATCTTGGTATGTCTTGGTGTAGGTCTTGCTGCTGCTGCTGCTAAGTCGCTTCAGTCGTGTCTGACTCTGTGTGACCCATAGACGGCAGCCCACCAGGCTCCTGTCCCTGGGATTCTCCAGGCAAGAACACTGGAGTGGGTTGCCATTTCCTTCTTTAATGCATGAAAGTGAAAAGTGAAAGTGAAGTCGCTCAGTCGTGTCTGACTCCTAGCGACCCCATGGACTGCAGCCCACCAGGCCCCTCCGTCCATGGGATTTTCCAGGCAAGAGTACTGGAGTGGGTTGCCATTGTCTTCTCCGAGGTCTTCTTGAGGTAATCCTAATTGGAATTCTTTGAGATTCTTGAATATGGGTGTCTATTTACTTTCTCAAATTTGAGAAAATGAGTCAGGGAGAGGCATCAGGTTTATTATCATTGAAGGGAAACTATTACATTTCAACCTGACCTAGCTGGCTATTAACTGGACTGTTAAAGTAGTTTTTAACAACAGTTTAGCTTTTTCATTAGTTTGTTTTACCCTATAATCTGGGAGGAGAATGAACCTGCATACTATTTAAATGTTTTCCTGCAGGACCTCAGCCTCTGACCAGGCCTATTTAAAAATATCAGTCTTGAGTAATCAAACATTGGGGATTACATGTTGTTATTGTTGTTGTTTAATCACTAAGTTACGTCTGACTCTTTTGCAACCCCATGAACTTAGTTTGGCATTATGGTGAGCTGTTGAGTCAACAAATATGTACTGATTTCTGCAACTTCTGAATATTCACCTAATAGAGAAAAATGAAGCAAAATGCATACAAAAAACATACATGAATAAGTTTTTTGTTGTTAAATAATGGTCAAATCAAAATAATATTTTAGCTTTATACAGTATGTAAAATTTGTTATGGACACTCGTATACTTAACTGCTGAAAGTAACAGATATCTTGAATCCACATATTCCAGATATTTTAAAGAATTCCCAAGGCAAACTTATTCTTGCTGCAAAACACAGCAATGGGACTGCAAGAAACTGCTTTTCTTAGGAGCATCTCCATACCCTAGAACAAGACTCTGTAGACATTTGGGGCATCCTTGGAAGAAAAAGTTAAGATTTCCAAATCAAAACTAGAGTGTAGATAATCTGATATAGGTGAAAAAAAATACATTGCAAGGAAGAGTAAATTTTATATATATATATATATAAATCACTTTTGTCTGATGTTTTTTAAACATATTAGAATTATTGTTTTTTAAAATTTCCTGGGTTAGGAAGATTTGCTGAAGAAGGGAAAGGCTACGCACTCCAGTATTCTGGCTGGAAGAATTCCATGGACTCTATAATCCATGGGGTGGCTAAGAGTGGGACACGACTAAGTGACTTTCACTTTCAAACATCTTAAACCTTCATTTTTTTGCCTTTCTATATTTTCACCTACATATATATTTTCTGAGTAATAATTGATTTTTCTATTTTGATTAATAGTTTACCTATTTTTTTTATGTTTTACTGTGGGGTTTATTTTTTAATTCAATTTTTATCAAAGTGATATATATTACAATTAAATTCAAACAAGAAAAACTCTTTAAAATTTCTCACAGAAAATCTGTATCAATCCTTTTCCCAGCCTTCACACACTTGTGCTCCACAGATATAATATTTTCAACACTGATAGAAATTTTTTCTAATATTTACATTTATAATTTAAATAGAATGCCTCTAATGAAGATTTTTATTGGTTATAAATTTATACATTTGTTAATAAATATAATAATATATTTATTATTGACTTGTTATTTTGGAAAGTAAGCATCTGGTTTATCTATACCTTCATTCACACACATACCTCCCACTATATGTATGTATGTTCAGCCACTCGGTTGTGTCTGACACTTTGTAACCCTATGGAGTGTAGCCTTCTAGGCTTGTCTGTCCATGGGATTTTCCAGGCAAGAATACTGAAGTGGGTCGCCATATCCTTCTTCAGGGGATCTTCTTGATATAGGGATGGAAGCTGTTTCCCTGTGTCTCCTGCATTGTCAGGCAGATTCTTGGCCACTTTACCACTGACCTTCCACTACTATGTTTATAATGCTTCCTAGTAGTTATAAAACAATTCTTGGTTATCATAGCCAATGTTTTTATTATGGCAACATAAACAGGTTCATGGTAAGACATGAAGTGAGGCTTATATTTTTTTCTAATGCACTTTGATTTCCTTTGGAATAAATAATATCTTATTATTTTTTATTATTGATGTATTTTCTATGCATCCATGAGTAATTTATTTCCAAATATTTTAACAAAATGTTATGTCTTTTTTTTACATGTAGAAATATATCTGACTTTGTGACTTTGTATAGGTGTGTGTGGCAAATACACAAGGTGGCTACCTAACTTCTAAGGCACAAAATGAAATGAAAGTTTGTTACTTTGCTCAAAAGTATAAAAAGTTTCACTAAAGGAACTAAAATATATTTAAAGCCCATTCTTTAAAAGACATGCTATTACTTATAAAACACAGTAACAGTATTAATTGTGAATTATTACCTAAACGTATAAAATATGTTTACGTATAAACGTATCAGTTCAGTTCAGTCGCTCAGTCGTGTACGACTATTTGCGACCCCATTAATCACAGTACACCAGGCCTCCCTGTCCATCACCAACTCCCGGATTTCACTCAAACTCATGTCCATCGAGTCGGTGATGCCATCCAGCCATCTCATCCTCTGTCATCCCCTTCTCCTCCTGCCCCCAATCCCTCCCAGCATCAGAGTCTTTTCCAATGAGTCAACTCTTTGCATGAGGTGTCAAATGTACTGGAGTTTCAGCTTTAGCATCAGCCCTTCCAATGAACATCCAGGACTGATCTCCTTTAGAATGGACTGGTTGGATCTTCTTGCAGTCCAAGGAACTCTCAAGAGTCTTCTCCAACACCACAGTTCAAAAGCATCAATTCTTCGGCACTCAGCTTTCTTCACAGTCCAACCCTCACATCCATACCTGACCACTGGAAAAACCATAGCCTTGACTAGATGGACTTTTGTTGGCAAAGTAATGTCTCTGCTTTTGAATATGCTATCTCGGTTGGTCATAACTTTCCTTCCAAGGAGTAAGTGCCTTTTAATTTCATGGCTGCAGTCACCATCTGCAGTGATTTTGGCACCCCATAAAATAAAGTCTGACACTGTTTCCACTGTTTCCCCATCTATTTCCCATGAAGTGATGGGACCAGATGCCATGATCTTCGTTTTCTGAATGTTGAGTTTTAAGCCAACTTTTCACTCTCCTCTTTCACTTTCATCAAGATGTTTTTTAGTTCCTCTTCACTTTCTGCCATAAGGGTGGTGTCATCTGCATATCTGCGGTTATTGATATTTCTCCCGGCAATCTTGATTCCAGCTTGTGCTTCTTCCAGCCCAGGGTTTCTCATGATGTACTCTGCATATAAGTTAAATAAGCAGGGTGACAATATACAGCCTTTTCCTATTTGAAACCAGCCTATTGTTCCATGTCCAGTTCTAACTGTTCCTTCCTGACCTGCATATAGGTTTCTCAAGAGGCAGGTCAGGTGGCCTGGTATTCCCATCTCTTTCAGACTTTTCCACAGTTTATTGTGGTCCACACAGTCAAAGGCTTTGGCATAGTCAGTTAAGCAGAAATAGATATTTTTCTGGAACTCTCTTGCTTTTTCCATGATTCAGCAGATGTTGGTAATTTGATCTCTGGTTCCTCTGCCTTTTTTAAAACCAGCTTGAACATCAGAAAGTTCACAGTTCACATATTGCTGAAGCCTGGCTTGGAGAATTTTGAGCATTACTTTCCTAGCCTGTGAGATGAGTGCAATTTTGTGGTAGTTTGAGCATTCTTTGGCATTGCCTTTCTTTGGGATTAGAATGAAAACTGACCTTTTCCAGTCCTGTGGCCACTGCTGAGTTTTCCAAAT
Organism: Bos indicus x Bos taurus; assembly: GCF_003369695.1. Lineage (NCBI taxonomy): Eukaryota > Metazoa > Chordata > Mammalia > Artiodactyla > Bovidae > Bos > Bos indicus x Bos taurus. The sequence continues at coordinate 116,508,775 of NC_040079.1, forward strand.
TTGCTGGCATATTGAGTACAGTACTTTCACAGCATCATCTTTCAGGATTTGAAATAGCTCAACTGGTATTACATCACCTCCCCTAGCTTCGTTCGTAGTGATGCTTTCTAAGGCCTACTTGACTTCACATTCCAGGATGTCTGGCTCTACGTGAGTGACCACACCATCATGATTATCTGGGTCATGAAAATCTTTTTTGTACAAATCTTCTGTGTATTTTTGCCACCTCTTCTTAATATCTTCTGCTTCTGTTAGGTCCATACCATTTCTGTCCTTTATTGAGCCCACAAAGATTGCATGAAATGTTCCTTTGGTATCTCTGATTTTCTTGAAGAGATCTCTAGTCTTTCCCATTCTGTTGTTTTCCTCTAGTTCTTTACATTGATTGCTGAGGAAGGCTTTCTTATCTCCGTTTGCTATTCTTGGGAACTCTGCATTCAGATGCTTATATCTTTCCATTTCTCCTTTGCTTTTCACTTCTCTTCTTTTCACAGCTATTTGTAAGGCCTCCCCAGACAGCCATTTTGCTTTTTTGCATTTAACGTATAAAAAACATGAATTATTACCTAAATGTATAAAATACAAAATAATATTTCTGGTACCATTATTTTAAATAGTATAAGTAAAATTTAAATTGTATAAATAAATAATATTACCTTATTAATGTAACAACTTGACTATAAGATTTTACTGGATCTATTTCCTAAAATGTCATTTATTACTTCAAATCATGTATTGTTTTTGCAATGTCTTTTTTGATCAATATAAATGAAAATTATTTCGGTCTTTCTTGGCAAATACAAGATCTTGGTAATTTTTGATAATTTTTAATTTTAATAAAGATCTTTCTATTAATTCAACTGCTAAGAGTCTTTTATAAGCCATGACAACGTTGGAATACATTCTGATAAATCATTTCATATGATAAATTTTAATGTAAGGAAGCTGATATTTCTTATGGGTTAATTTTTCTAAAAAAATTAATTCTTCAAAAAATCAGTTTTATATAAGGCTGAGTTTAATTTTAAATGCAATTTTATATGGCATTTTAATATTTAATCTGTTCTCTTCTGCAACTTGTGGTAGTTGCACTAGAAATAAAAGTAGCTTCATGATATTGATATATTTCAACATTCATCTGTATGTCTTTATTGTCATTCTTGTACTGTAAAAAACTCTTTGATATAAAAATATTGTTGTTTTCTATCAAGTGTAATAATCTTAAACTTACTTTCTCTCTCTAAATTGAGTGTTTGTTTTGTGATGTTGTATTTTTTTTTTCTTTCTAGCACAACTATGTTTTTTTAATTTTGTTTTTTTTTATTTTAATTTGAGGATAATTGCTTTACAATTTTGTGTTGGCTTATGCCAAACATAAGCAGGAATCAGCCATAGGTATACATATGTCCCCTTCCTCTTGGACCTCCCTCCCACATCCCACCCCATCCCACCCTTTAAAATTGTCACAGAACACCAGATTTGAGCTCCCTGTGTCATATAGCACATCTCCACTGGCAATCTAATTTTACATAAAATAATATATATGTTTCAATGCTACTCTGTAAAAAACTGCCCCATGTAGAGTGCCTCCTTGCCCTAAGTTAATGCTGTTACCTTTGTTGCTACTGGGACTCATCTGAGCTCAGGTCCAGCACTCAGACTGCTCCAAGTGGGCACACTGTACCTCCAGTTCAGCTGCTGGGTGTGCACATTGCCATGCCCAGGGCCTCAGCCAGCATGTCACGTGATGCTGCCTGGCAGATCACTCCTGCTCTCACACACGCCCCCTAGGTCTATCAGACTTCCCACTGAAACACAAGTTCAGAGATAAGCTATCAAAAATGTAATGACTGAAAAACAGAACATTAAAAAGTGAACAGGGAACTGAGAGCTTCCAAAAAAGGGAAGTGCATACTGCTCAAACTGTGTGTGCATGAAGCCAGTTATGAGTTGGGCTAATGTCTATCTAGTCAGTAAAACACAGGCTAACTATTCATTATGTTTACAGCTTGCATCCATAGTGATCGGGCTGGCTTTGCTTCTAATTACTCAATGCTGTTGGCTTATGACTTGTTAAATAGTCTGAATACCACCCTAAATGTCTTTTCATTCCCCAGCTACAATCTGGCTGTTGCTCTAAAAACTAGCTGCCAGACTTTTGCCCTGGAGCTTCTCTTCAGCATCATGATAGAAATTCTTGCCACTTGATCCCACCGCTTGCTCCTTGTTTTACTCCCTAGTTTTGGTGGACGATTTCTTCTGGTAATCTTTGAGGAAGGATGCAATAGCATACCTGAAAACATCTATATTTTTCTTTACTTCTGTTTTCCTTAATTCATAATTTGACTGCTATAGATTTCTAGTTTGAAAGTTTTTTTTCCTATAATTTTGAATAAATTATTCTTTTGGCTTTAAATTTCTGTGGAGTCTAATGACATTTCTATGATTTATCTCATTCTTCAACTTACAGGAGTATATAAGATGTGATTTAGCCACCTGTCACTGGAAAACCTCAAAGACTAATGCCTTCAGTAGAATACACTGAATTTCTCTTTAACATAATGAAAGTATACCAGTAATATCAAATTACAGCCTTTGCCATGGGCATCATTTTACCCTTGTTGCTGTTCAGTCACTAAGTCATGTCTGATTCTTTGCAACCCCATGGACTGCACACTCAAGACTTCCTTGTCCTTCACTATCTCCTGGAGTTTGCTCAAACTCATGTCCATCAAGTCAGTGATGCCATCCAACCATCTCATCCTCTGTCTTCCCCTTCTCCTCCTGTCCTCAATCTTTCCCAGCATCTGGGTCTTTTCCAATGAGGTAGGCCTTTGCCTCAGGTGGTCAAAGTATTGGAACTTTAGCATCAGTCCTTCTGATGAATATTCAGGGTTGATTTCCTTTAGGATGGACTGGGTGGATCTCCTTGCAGTCCAAGGGACTCTCAAGAGTCTTCTCCAACACCACAGTTCAAAAGCATCATTTTACCTTAATTACATCTATAAAGTTTCTATCTCCAAGTTCAGTAATATTCTGGAGATTAAGATATTAACATATGAGTGGAGGGGCAAAATTCTGTCCATGAGACTCCTCCCATTGCCCTTCAAATTCATGTCTTTCTTACGTTCAGAATGTTTTCACCCTATCACAACAGCTACCAAAGTCTTACTCCATTGCAGAACCAACCCTGATTTCAAAATCTCATCTAAGTATCATCTAAATCAAGTTCAGGTTAGATGCAAGCTGTGACTCACCCAGAGGGAACATTCCTCTCTAGCTGTGAACCTGTCAAACCGAGTCAGTTATCTGGGTTTACACATCACAGTATAGACATTTTCATTCCAAAAGGGAAAACTGGAGAGAAGAAAGGGTTCCAAGCAAGTGTGAAACCTAAGATGACAAATTCCATTAGATTTCAAGGCTTGAGAATATGGACCTTTACTCCCTTAACTGTCGTGGGAGTGGCAGCTTTGCCAACCTCTAGACCACCTTCAGGGACACGTTTCCCTTTCCTTGAGAGATAATGCATGTTTGTAGCTCTGTTGGCTCATTCTCTATACCTCCAGGAGTCTGATGACTTCCATAAATTTTGTCCTATTTCTATCTCCTTTAGTTCAAGCAATAGCATTTCTTCTGCAAAATTTTTCTCAAAAAACTTGTTGGTCTTCCATGTATTTCATAGGACGTCAAGCCATCAAACTTTAAGTTCCTCCTTTTGTCTTTCCTGTATACCTTTGATCTCTATGCCTGGCTTCTGAGATGAATTATTTTATCTATAAGTTACACAATATAATCTTTTTAGGAAATGGGGATCCAATTAAATGTTGATGTTATCTCCAGAGCACCCTTTCTAACTTTACACAATACAAAAAGGTTGAGAATTTCACAAATCTTAAGTTATGGTTTCTTTTTACCTGATGATTTCTTCAACTTATCTCACTCCTCTTATATTTTAATGTAAGCAACTACAGAAAATCCAGGCTGTGCCTTTTCAGTATTTTGCCTAGAAACCTCGTATCCAACTTGATTGTCTACAGGATAGACTTTCAATAAAGTAGTAGGAGAAAATTTGACCAGGTTGTTTACCACTTATAACAAAAATCACCTTTCCTTCAGGTTGTAATAATAGATTCTTCCTTTGATCTGTGATGCCACAAGAGGGAACTTTAATGGTTACACTTCTACCAACATTCTGTCAATGATGATATACGTGTATCACTAAAGCAATAGAAAATTACTCTAGTCTTCCTCTTTCCTTTCTGGGCTCTCACCAGAATCTGCTTTGAAATCCTATGTCTACCAACTCTCTTTTTGAGGCTGTCTAGAAAGTGGTCCATTGGAGAAGGGAATGGCAAACCACTTCAGTATTCTTGCCTTGAGAACCCCATGAACAGTATGAAAAGGCAAAATGATAGGATACCGAAAGAGGAACTCCCCAGGTCGGTAGGTTCCCAATATGCTACAGGAGATCAGTGGAGAAATAACTCCAGAAAGAATGAAGGGAAGGAGCCAAAGCATAAACAATACCCAGTTGTGGATATGACTGGTGATAGAAGCAAGGTCCAATGCTGTAAAGAGCAATATTGCATACATACCTAGAATGTTAGGTCCATGAATCAAGGCAAATTGGAAGTGGTCAAACAGGATGGCAAAAGTGAACATCGACATTCTAGGAATCAGTGAACTAGGATGGATTGGAAGGGGTGAATTTAACTCAGATGACAATTGTATCTACTGCTGCAGGCAGGAATCCCTTAGAAGAAATAGAGTAGCCATCATGGTCAACAAGAGAGTCCAAAATGCAGTAGTTGTATGTAATCTCAAAAACGACAGAATGATCTCTGTTCGTTTCCAAGGCAAACCATTCAATATCACAGTAATCCAAGCCTATGCCCCAACCAATAATGCTGAAGAAGCTGAAGTTGAACGGTACTATGAAGACCTACAAGAACTTTTAGAACTAACACCTCAAAAAGATGTCTTTTTCATTATAGGGGACTGGAATGCGGAAGTAGGAAGTCAACAAAAACCTGGAGTAACAGGCAAATTTGGCCTTGGAATACAGAATGAAGCAGGGCAAAGGCTAATAGAGTTTTGCAAGAGAAAGCACTGGCCATAGCAAACACCTAAACGACACAAGAGAAGACTCTACACATGGACATCACCAGATGGTCGACACCAAAATCAGATTCATTATATTCTTTGCAGCCAAAGATGGAGAAGCTCTATACAGTCAGCAAAAACAAGACCAAGAGCTGAGTGTGGCTCAGATCATGAACTCCTTATTGCCAAATTCAGACTTTAATTGAATACAGTAGGGAAAACCACTAGACCATTTAGGTATGACCTAAATCAAATCCCTTATGATTATACAGTGGAAGTGAGAAATAGATTTAAGGGACTAGATCTGATAGATAGAGTGCCTGGTGAACTATGGACGGAGGTTCGTGACAGTGTACAGGAGACAGGGATCAAGACCATCCCCATGGAAAAGAAATGCAAAAAATCAGAATGGCTGTCTGGGGATGCCTTACAAACAGCTGTGAAAAGAAGAGAAGTGAAAAGCAAAGGAGAAAAGGAAAGATATAAGCATCTGAATGCGGAGTTCCAAAGAATAACAAGGAGAGATAAGAAAGCCTTCCTCAGTGATCAATACAAAGAAATAGAGGAAAACAACAGAATGGGAAAGACTAGAAATCCCTTCAAGAAAATTAGAGGTACCAAGGGAACATTTCACGAAAGGTGGGCTCAATAAAGGACAGAAATGGTATGGACCTAACAGAAGCAGAAGATATTAAAAAGAGATGGCAAGAATACACAGAAGAACTGTACAAAAAAGATCTTCCCGACCCAGATAATCACGATGGTGTGATCACTGACCTAGATCCAGACATCCTGGAATGTGAAGTCAAGTGGGCCTTAGAAAGCATCACTATGAACAAAGCTAAGGGAGGTGATGGAATTCCAGCTGATCTATTTCAAATCCTGAGGTGATGCTGTGAAAGTGTTGCCCTCAATATGCCAGCAAATTTGGAAAACTCAGCAGTGGTCACAGGACTGGAAAAGGTCAGTTTTCATTCCAATCCCAAAGAAAAGCAATGCCAAAGAATACGCAAACTACAGTACAATTGCACTCATCTCACACACTAATAAAGTAATGCTCAAAATTCTCCAAGCCAAGCTTACACAATACATAAACCATGAACTTCCAGATGTTCAAGCTGGTTTTAGGAAAGGCAGAGGAACCAGACACCAAATTGCCAACATCTACTGGATCATGGAAAAAGCAAGAGAGTTCCAGAAAAACATCTATTTCTGCTTTATTGACTATGCCAATACCTTTGAGTGTGTGGATCACAATAAACTGTAGAAAGTTGTGAAAGAGATGGGAATACCAGACCACCTGACCTACCTCTTGAGAAACCTATATGCATGTCCAGAAGCAACAGTCAGAACTGGACATGGAACAACAGACTGATTCCAAATAGGAAAAGGATTACGTCAAGGCTGTATATTTTCACCTTGCTTATTTAACTTCTATGCAGAGTACATCATGAGAAATGCTGGACTGGAAGAAGGACAAGATGGAATCAAGATTGCTGGGAGAAATATCAATAACCTCAGATATGCAGATGACACCACCCTTATGGCAGAAAGTGAAGAGGAACTAAAACACATCTTGATGAAAGTGAAAGAGGAGAGTGAAAAAGTTGGCTTAAAGTTCAGCATTCAGAAAACGAAGATCATGGCATCTGGTCCCATCACTTCACGGGAAATAGATGGGGAAACAGTGGAAACAGTGTCAGACTTTAATTTGGGGGGCTCCAAAACCACTGCAGATGGAGACTGCAGCCATGAAATTAAGAGACACTTACTCCTTGGAAGGAAAGTTATGACCATCCTAGATAGCATATTCAAAAGCAGAGAAGTGAAAAGCAAAGGAGAAAAAGAAAGATATAAGCATCTGAATGCAGAGTTCCAAAGAATAGCAAGGAGAGATAAGAAAGCCTTCCTCAGTGATCAATGCAAAGAAATAGAGGAAAACAACAGAATGGGAAAGATTAGAGATCTCTTCAAGAAAATTAGAGATACCAAGGGGACATTTCATGCAAAGATGGGCTCAATAAGGGACAGAAATGGTAGGGACCTAACAGAAGCAGAAGATATTAAGAAGAGGTGGCAAGAATACAAAGAAGAACTGTACAAAAAAGATCTTCATGACCCAAATAATCAGATGGTGTGATCACTCACCTAGAGCCAGACATCCTGGAATGTGAAGTTGCCAACAAAGGTCCGTCTAGTCAAGGCTATAGTTTTTCCAGTGGTCTTGTATGGATGTGAGGGTTGGACTGTGAAGAAAGCTGAGCACCGTGAATTGATGCTTTTGAAATATGGTTCTGGAGAAGACCTTTGAGAGTACCTTGGACTGCAAGGAGATCCAATCAATCCATCCTAAAGGAGACCAGTCCTGGGTGTTCATTGGAAGGACTGATGCTGAGGCTGAAACTCCAATACTTTTGCCACCTCATGCGAAGGGTTGACTCATTGGAAAAGACCCTGATGCGGGGAGAGATTCGGGGCAGGAGGACAAACAGGATGAGGATGAGATGGCTGGATGGCATCACCGACTCGATGCACATGAATTTGGGTAGACCTCGGGAGTTGGTGATGGACAAGGAGGCCTGGTGTGCTGCAATTCATGAGATTGCAAAGAGTCGGATAAGACTGAGTGACTGAACTGAACTGAACTGAAGCCATTTTCTAACTTGAATCTTACAATTTATCCAAACTTTACCCATTAACCAATTCTGAAACCACATCCACTAGCATAAGATGGTTGGATAACATTACTAACTCTCAGAAAACTCAGGGAGAGAGTGAAGGACAGGGAAGTCTGGCATGCTGCAGTTCATGGGGTTGCAAAGAGTCTGACATGACTTAGCAACTGAACAACAACAATTTGTTACATCAGCATCCCAATTATCTATAACAAAATCTGTGTTAGTTTGTTAGGACTGTAATAGTAAAATAACCACAGTGGCTTATACAATAGAATTTTATTTTCTCACAGTTCTTGGAGTTAGAAGTTTAAGGTCAAGTTTTCAACAGGGTTGATTCCTTCTGAGGCTTTGTTCCTTGGCTGGAAGATAGCTGTCTTCTCTATGTGTCTTTATAGGGTTTTCTCACGTGTGGTTTTGTGTCCTCATTTCGTCTTCTCATTTAGATACCAGTTACATTTTGGGTATAACGACCTTGTTTAACCTTAATTATCTCTATAAGAAACTATCTCCAAAATACAGTCACATTTTGAGATATTGGTAATTAGGACTTAAGAACTTCAGAGGACCCAGTTCACACCAGAAAAAAAAAAAAAAATGTCAATGTTTGCTTCCTTCTTTTATTTTGGTTTACTGTTTTTATGAAGTGATGTCATGGGCAAAATTTCATAGCATTTATCTAGCTTTCAAATTAACTCACAGATCTCTACTGAAGCATTAATTTGTACCACGTATTATACAAAAGAGACAAGATATGATATTAAAAGAAACATAATTCTTACTCTTTATAAACTGTATGCTAATCAAATGTGCAGCTATGGATACAAATGGCTATAATGGTATAAACTGCACCACTGGTGTCATGAATAAGGTTCATTGTAGCTCAGCAGAGAGTATGATGAAATATTTTTGATGTATCAGCAGAAAAAAAGGTAGTCAGGGAAAGGGTATTAAAGTAAGCACTATTCAAGCAAAGTATTAGAACAATAAGAACAACAGAATTCCATCAGATATGAAGGGTGGAAAGCTTTTTTTTTTATCCTGTGTGGTCATGTTAAAGAATGGGTTTTAGCTTCTAAAGCAGAGTCTTTTGATTCCAGATATTTCCATTTTTATGACTATATTTTATTATTCATTATCTTAGGGGAATTTCAAGGGTAGAATTCAAAATAGAGTTCAGAATGTTAAAACTTTTAAAAATAATTAATTAACTAGAGACATGCTTCAGAGTGTACATTTAGAAAGGAGTAGAGCAAAACCTTAAAAGTACCAAGACGTATTCACTAATCAGAACTGACTGCTCATACATTTGGACTCTTTCTTTAACCATCCTATTAATGGATGAAAATTCTCCCATCAAACCTTGTCTTCTTAATATTTTTAGGCCATTTTTTTAATGAAAAGATACTCCAAGGTATTATTAACTCTTCTTTTATTGGAATAATTTCTTTGCGACCCCATGGACTGTAGCCTACCAAGCTTCTTCATCCATGGAATTTTCCAGGCAAGAGTACTGAAGTGGGTTGCCATTCCCTTCTCCAGGGGATCTTCCCAACCCAGATATTGAACCTGGGTCTCCTGCATTGCAAGCAGATGCTTTACCATCTGAGCCACCAGGGTAGTCTCAATTTTTATTTTATTTACATCTAAATATATCATGCTATTAATCAGGATGCATATTTAGTCTTCATGATCATCTACACAGACAGCAGTAAGAACAATTTCTTTAAATATACTTATTATTTTATTGGGACTTACCTGGTGGTCCTGTGGCTAAGATTCTGCACTTCCAATGCAGGGGACTCGTTTGATCCCTGGTCAGGCAACTAGATCCCACATGTGCAACTAAGACCTAGCACAGCCAAATAAATAATTTAAGTGGGGGGCTTCACTAGTGGCTTAGACAGTAAAGAATCTTCCTGAAATGCAGGAGACCCTGGTTCACTATCTTAGTTAGGAAGATCCCTTGGAGAAGGGAGTGGCTAATTCACTCCAATATTCTTGCCTGGAAAATCTCATGGAGAGAAAAGCCTGAGGGCTACAGTCGATCTGGTCACAAAGAATTGGACATGACTGAGCAAATAACACTAACTATAATACTGCTTGTTAATTTGTGTATAAAGCACTCTTGACTTTTTGTTTGCTTAGTTTTTAACAAATTATTTAAAACTTGGTCAAATCATAAAGTTCCCAAAGCTGTGAATATTTAAATGCATTTATTATTTTCATAGAAAATATTACATTGTAACTAGGTTTATTCCTATGAAATTATGCCACCTGAATATATATTTGGAGTTAACTATGCATCTGGTCCCATCACTTCATGGGAAATAAATGGGGAAACAGTGGAAACAGTGTCAGACTTTATTTTTGGGGCTCCAAAATTACTGCAGATGGTGATTGCACCCATGAAATTAAAAGACGCTTACTCCTTGGAAGGAAAGTTATGACCAACCTAGATAGCATATTGAAAAGCAGAGACATTACTTTGCCAACAAAAGTCTGTCTAGTCAAGGCTATGGTTTTCCCAGTGGTCAAGTATGGATGTGAGAGTTGGACTGTGAAGAAAGCTGAGCACTGAAGAATTGATGCTTTTGAACTGTGGTGTTGGAGAAGACTCTTGAGCATCCCTTGGACTGCAAGGAGATCCAACCAGTCCATCCTAAAAGAGATCAGTCCTGGGTGTTCATTGGAAGGCCTGATGCTGAAACTCCAATACTTTTGCCACCTCATATGAAGAGTTGACTCATTGGAAAAGACCCTGATGCTGGGAGGGATTGGGGGCAAGAGAAGGGGATGACAGAGGATGAGATGGCTGGATGGCATCACCAACACGATGGACATGAGTTTGAGTGAACTCCGGGAGTTGGTGAGGGACAGGGAGGCCTGGCGTGCTGTGATTCACGGGGTCACAAAGAATGGGACACGATTGAGCGACTGAACTGAAGTGAATGCAGTGTTATCGAATCCCAAAGAAAGGCAATGCCAAAAAATGATCACAACTACTGCACAATTGCACTCATCTCACACACTAGCAAAATAAGGCTCAAAATGTTCCAAGCCAGGCTTCAACAGTACATGAACTGTGAACTTCCAGATGTTCAAGCTGGATTCAGAAAAGACAGAGGAACCAGAGATCAAATTGCCAACATCTTTGGATCATTGAGAAAGCAAGAGATTTCCAGAAAAAAACATCTACTTCTGTTTTATTGACTACACCAAAACATTTTACTGTGTGGATCACAACAAACTGTGGAAAATCCTTAAAAAAATGGGAATACCAGACCAACTGACCTACCTCTTGAGAAATCTGTGTGCAGATCAGGAAGCAACAGTTAGAACTGGACATTAAACAGACTGTTTCCAAATCAGGAAAGGAGTACACCAAGGCTGTATATTGTCACACTGCTTATTTAACTTATATACAGAGTACATTATGAGAAACGCTGGGCTGGAAGAAGCACAAGCTGGAATCAAGACTTCAGGGAGGGAGAAATATCAATAACCTTAGATGTGCAGATGACACCACCTTATGGCAGAAAGTGAAGAGGAACAAAAGAGCCTCTTGATGAAAGTGAAGGAGAAGAGTGAAAAAGTTGGCTTAAAGCTCAACATTCAGAAAACTAAGATAATGGCATCTGGTCCCATCACTTCATTGCAACAAGATGGGGAAGAATTGAAACAGTCTTTTTTTTTTGGGAGAGGGAGAGACTCCAAAATTACTGCAGATGGTGACTGCAGCCATGAAATTAAAAGACAGTTACTTCCTGGAAGAAAAGTTATGACCAACATAGACAGCATATTAATAAGCAGAGACATTACTTTGCTGTCAAAGGTCTGTCTAGTCAAAGCTATGGTTTTTCCAGTAGTCATGTATGGATGTGAGAATTGGACTATAAAGAAAGCTGAGTGCCGAAAAATTGATGGTTTACAACTGTGGTGTTGGAGAAGACTCTTGAGGGTCCCTTAGACTGCAAAGGGATCCAATCAGTCCATCCTAAATGAAATAAGTCCTGAATATTCATTGGAAGGACTGATGCTGAAACTGAAGCTCCAATATTTTGGCCACTTGATGTGAAGAGCTGACTCATTTGAAAAGACCTTGATCCTGTGAAAGATTGAAGGCAGGAGAAGAGGACAACAGAGGATGAGATGGTTGGATGGCATCGCCAACTCAATGGACATGAGTTTGAGTAACAACTGGGAGTTGTTGATGGACAGGGAGGCCTGGCATGCTGCAGTCCATGGGGTTGCAAAGTGTCAGACACAACTGAGCAACTGAACTGAAGTGAACTGATGTAATGTTATATACTCAATAGAATTCCTAATTTAGCATGAAAAGATAAATTTAAACTCTATAAACATTTATTTTCATTTTTTTATTTAAAAGAGATCTATATTTACAAATGCCTAAATAACTAGACTATATAAAATTGTCAATACATCATGAAGAAGGGTCCATTAATTGTATAATTTTTATTAAATATTACCCTTATTAGAGCACCAATTTTATTTTCCCTTTATTAAAATAGGATTTGGTGAATTTATTTTTTATATGAATTCATTACACAAATTAAAACAGAAATGATATGGACCTAACAAAGCAGAAGATATTAAGAAGAGATGGCAAGAATACACAGAAGAACTGTACAAAAAAGATCTTCATGACCCAGATAATCACAGTGGTGTGATCACTGACCTAGAGCCAGACATCCTGGAATGTGAAGTCAAGTGGGCCTTAGAAAGCATCACTACGAACAAAGCTAGTGGAGGTGATAGAATTCCAGTTGAGCTATTCCAAATCTGGAAAGATGATGCTTTGAAAGTGCTGCACTCAATATGCCAAATTTGGAAAACTCAGCAGTGGCCACAGGACTGGAAAAGGTCAGTTTTCATTCCAATCCCAAAGAAAGGCAATGCCAAAGAATGCTCAAACTGCTGCACATTTGCACTCATCTCACATGCTAGTAAAGTAATGCTCAAAATTCTCCAAGCCAGGCTTCAGCAATATGTGAACTGTGAACTTCCTGATGTTCAAGCTGGTTTTAGAAAAGGCAGAGGAATCAGAGACCAAATTGCCAACATCTGCTGGATCATCAAAAAAGCAAGACAGTTCCAGAAAAACATCTAGTTCTGCTTTATTGACTATGCTAACGCCTTTGACTGTGTGGACCACAATAAAATGTGGGAAATTCTGAAAGAGATGGGAATACCAGACCACCTGACCTGCCTCTTGAGAAATTTGTATGCAGGTCAGGAAGCAACAGTTAGAACTGGACATGGAACAACAGACTGGTTCCAAATAGGAAAAGGAGTATGTCAAGGCTGTATATTGTCACCATGTTTATTTAACTTATATGCAGAGTATATCATGAGAAACACTGGACTGGAAGAAACACAAGCTGAAATCAAGATTGCTGGGAGAAATATCAATAACCTCAGATATGCAGATGATACCACCCTTATGGCAGAAAGTGAAGAGGAACTAAAAAGCCTCTTGATGAAAGTGAAAGTGGAGAGTGAAAAAGTTGGCTTAGTCTTATGGACTCTGTGGGAGAGGGAGAGGGTGGGAAGATTTGGGAGAATGGCATTGAAACAGGTAAAATATCATGTATGAAACGAGATGCCAGTCCAGGTTCAATGCACGATACTGGATGCTTGGGGTTAATGCACTGGGACGACCCAGAGGGATGGTATGGGGAGGGAGGAGGGAGGAGGGTTCAGGATGGGGAGCACATGTATACCTGTGATGGATTCATTTTGATATTTGGCAAAACTAATACAATTATGTAAAGTTTAAAAATAAAAAAAAATAAAAAAAAAAAGAAAACGTTGGCTTAAAGCTCAACATTCAGAAAATGAGGATCATGGCATCTGGTCCCATCACTTCATGGGAAATAGATAGGGAAACAGTGGAAACTGTCAGACTTTATTTTTCTGGGCTCCAAAATCACTGCAGATGGTGACTGCAGCCATGAAATTAAAAGATGCTTACTCCTTGGAAGGAAAGCTATGACCAACCTAGACAGCATATTCAAAAGAAGAGACATTACTTTGCCAACAAAGGTTCATCTAGTCAGGGCTATGGTTTTTCCTGTGGTCATGTATGGATGTGAGAGTTGGACTGTGAAGAAGGCTGAGCACCAAAGAAATGATGCTTTTGAACTGTGGTGTTGGAGAAGACTCTTGAGAGTCTCTTGGACTGCAAGGAGATCCAACCAGTCCATTCTGAAGGAGATCAGCCCTAGGATTTCTTTAGAAGGAATGCTAAAGCTGAAACTCCAGTACTTTGGCCACCTCATGCGAAGAGTTGACTCTTTGGAAAAGACTCTGATGCTGCGAGGGATTGGGGGAAGGAGGAGAAGGGGATGACAGAGGATGAGATGGCTGGATGGCGTCACCAACACGATGGACATGAGTTTGAGTGAACTTCGGGAGTTGGTGATGGACAGGGAGGCCTGGTGTGCTGCGATTCATGGGGTCGCAAAGAGTCGGACATGACTGAGTGACTGATCTGATCTGATATTCAAATCAGTGGCTAAGGATTATTCAAGTTAGTATTCTAGAACAACTTACAGTGCTTTTGTTGTATTTATTTTGGTGAACGATTCCACAATCTATGATTCACTTGTCTCAATAGTGTAATGAGATAATTATATAAAATTTGATATGGTCTCACTCTGATTTGGGGCTTTCTGTAATTCAGGAGAAATATATATCTACCAAGGATATATGAAGACATAATAACAAATAAAATGACAAAGTTTATGACGAGATATATATATATATATATATATATATATATATATATATATATATATATCTCTCTCTCTCCAACCAGTCCTTCCTAAAGGAGATCAGTCCTGGGTGTTCATTGGAAGGACTGATGTTGAAATTGAAATTCCAATACTTTGGCCACCTGATGTGAAGAGCTGACTCATTGGGAAAGACCCTGATGCTGGGAAAGATTGAAGGCAGGAAAAGTGGACAACAGAGGATGAGATGTTTGGATGGCATCACCAACTCAATGGACATGGGTTTGGGTAAACTCCGGGAGTTGGTGATGGACAGGGAGGCCTGGCGTGCTGCAGTTCATGAGGTTACAAAGAGTCAGACATGACTGAGGGACTGAACTGATCTGAATTGATATATATTTATTGTTATTATTATATAATTTATTTATATGTATTATATGTGTATATAATGTTAATTTCCACATATCTTTATCTTAAAGGCAAAATACACAAAAGTAAGTGTTATCAAGAGATTTTAAAACATAAATTTTAAGAATTTCAATTTTAGTTATTCTAGATTTTATTTATTTTTGCATTTCATTGAGCCTTCCTGATAAAGAAAACTAAACTTGAACATCATCATTAAATGTATGTCATCAAGATTGATATGTTTACTTTTGTGAGAATAGTGTTGTCTAATAACATTATTTTTAGAAAACATAAAAAACCATTAGTTTTCATGTGATTTGTTCATAAATGCTAAAGAGACAAGAGAGTCTAACCAATATGAATGTTCCATTTTGCATATAAGCAGGCTCTGAAATTCAGTTTTCACATTGTTGGCACAAAATCATTTACACAATAAAGTTATCTTGTCCCAATCATACTATGATGAGTAGCCAAATATTGCCTCTAGAAATAAAAATTCAGCTGTTGCCTCAGAAGTGAAATCACATGCATTTTTAGTACCTTAATTCATAATTAGTCCATTTGAATTGCCATTAAGTGTCTCAATCAAAATATTCCTTTGCAGTACTATTTTTTACAGAACACTCCATGCAGTTACACTGGCATTTCTGTTCCATTCTCTTTGATTTCAGCATGGAGTATTGAAGTATAAATCACTTTGGCTTCTTTCCCACAAAGTAATGAATGTTCCATCATATCAGCCCGCATAGGATTTTTTTTTTCTCTTTTTTGTTTCTTCCCTTTCTCCATTCCACTCTCACTCTCTCTCTTTCCCATTATATACCATCATGGACTTTTTCTCGATCTCCCATCAAAGCATCATATAAGAAGTACATGTAAGATGAAGCTCTTCTTCAATGTTGACCTAGAGCTTACTGTTTTATTTATATGAGATATACAGTGTTGAATTATGTTCATCACACAAATTCTCATGTCATAGTTTTTAAGGCTCTGAATAAAAAGGCAATTTTAGCTATTTTAACACTCCTCATATGAAAGGTTGGATTTGAAATCTCTTATTTGAGGGCTCCTGGATCAATAGTTGGTCACCCTCCAGAACACAAGTAAAGGTAGAGAATGTCAAGAATATTATTCTTCTGGGGAATGCAAATGTCTGCATAATTGAAAGAGTGGTGTCAAGCAGTTCATAGTCATAAAATTAGGACTTCAGGTAGCCTGTGAACTACATACGACTCATTGAGTCTTTTCACACAAATGACTTGAGTGTTGTCTGCACACACTTCAGTTAATCAGGCTTATCACTTAAGGCAGTCAGCAGGAGGCAAATAGGTCTCTTACCAGTATTTTGACTTCATTTGTTTCAACAGTTTTTACTTTTCTCATGAGAAAATGTTCTCTGAAACAAGAATGTCAAGGCTTACCCTGACCTAATGTTTGCCATCATAATAATATTAACAACAGCAATATTAATAATTGCTAACTTCTATATTATGTTTAAACAATACAAGAATTGTGCTAAGCATTTGCTTCCTTCTTCATTTGTTAAGAAGTTTGTTTTTTGCCCATTGTATACACATGAGACCTGAGATACACAGAGATGAAGAAAATTTCCTCTGGTCCTTGGGGGTGGAGGAGTTTGACTCCAGAGTTTTAAATATTTGCTTCCTTTCATAATGGGCATACAATGAAGTTAAATGGATATGAATTTTGGAATTCAAACAATATAGCTTAAAACATGTAAATCAATACATATCACAAAATTATAAAGAATTATAGGAAACATTACATGGACATATTAAAATATTATTCTAAGTTTATGAAAAATTTAGAATACAAATAAACAGTAATCCAAACTTGACTAAGTGTGGTTCACTCTGTAAAGTCAAAACACAACAAATTGCCTACATTTTTTTCCAGAAATGCCCAGATTGCCTCTCTATGTTAATAACCACTTTTCTCAATTGCTTTCCCTATGCCATCTTTTCTGATATCTATATTGTTGAATCCACTTGGTTGGATTTTGCAACCACAAAGGAAAATCTTATCTTTTACCGAAAACATTACAACCCTGCACATTCTTCAAGATATGAAACGGCACAGCATGCCCCTTGAACCTCTTTGAAATGTTTAAGCAATACAATGTTTTTGGAGAAGTGGGAGACCCCACCTTCATGCCCAGCATTCTCTTTTGTAACCTGAAGCCACTGAAGCTATACTGCTTGGTCTCAGCCCCATTTACTACCACTCTGGCTCTTGTTGGATTAGTAGTGCCTAGAACTGTAAAAGGAGGGAAGGGGGCAGGGCACAACCTTTAAAAGAATGATACAGCCATGTGCTGTGCTTAGTCACTCAGTTGTGTCTGACTCTGTGTGACTCTAGGGACTGTACCCCACCAGGCTCCTCTGTTCATGGCAATTCCCCAGGCAAGAATACTGGAGTGGGTTGCCATGCCCTTCACCAGGCAATCTTCCCAACCTAGGGATCAAATCCAGATCTCCTGCATTGCAGGAGGATGCTTTACCATCTAAGCCACCAGGGAAGCCCTGATATAGATAGCCATGGGACATGACAAAAATTGGTCAGAACCAGCTAAGTCCAAGATGGCAGAAAATTTGACTTTCAGTGGATGTTGAGTCTCATTATACTCTCACTGTTATGTATTAGCTAAATAACCCACCAGCACCTTGGCAGTTCTGAGGCCAATCATAAAAAGTCAAAATATGAGGCATGGACCACTTCCTGGAAATCTCCACTCCTCCCCTGAAATAATTGGAATAATCTTCCCAAACTATGAAATTACCCAGTCCATAAAAATTAACCATACCATATCTTGGGGCTGCTCGCACTTTTTGTTTGTGGATTGTGTGGATTGTGGATTGTGTCTATCTAAGTAACCATAATTTGTTTGTGGATTGTGTCTATCTAAGTAAATCTAATTCTTACCTATCATTTTGTCTCTCATTGAATTCTTTCTGTTGGGAAATATTAAAACCCTGAGCTTTATTAAATTCTAAGACAGGTAAGACGTTTCAGTTAAAAGAATGTGGGTTCAAGTTCCAGTCAGAGGAACACAGTTTTAGAACCAGATTGAGAGCCAACATGATTATGCTCTTCATTTCTGTGTTTTTCCTAGAATTCTCTCTCTTGTCTTTCATTTCTCTCAATTTTAACTCAACTTATGAAATCAATGGCTTACAAAAAGTCCACCATAAAGGCTGACTTAAACTAACGTTGGCATATTTTTGCTGTAGAAAAATAAACTTTTACATTTTACATATATACTTTGGAATTTAAAAAAGAGATATTTACAAAATTTAGACTTTCACACATCAATGTTGATCAGTTTTACTCCATAACCGTGTAAGGAAAAAATATTTCAATGTCAAAATCTATCATTTTATTCAATAAGTTTTGTTGAGCTATGTGTTAGGTGCCTTCAACAAAGTAGTCATGTGGGAGATTTGTTTACTAAATAAATAGCACTCTCAAGCACTGCTAAAAAAAATAAATAAATAATTTCCTTGTGCATGATTTAGTTGATCCTTTTTGTTGGGCTGGGTTATTGATGGTTCTCTACTCAATGTAAATAAGGACAGGTGATGAATTTAATTGTTTCTAGGTCCTTATAGCTTATGGCAACGCTGTTCCTTTCACTGGTGGAGATAACTTTTCTTCCCCTGAAAGCCTTCTGCACTAAAGGGACTCACCCTGACCTTGAGATTAACTGTCAAATATCAACTGGAATCTGATCTCATGCAAAATATAAACTTCTGCATCTTAATAGCATCTGGTAACTACATTATCTAATTCACCTAGATTTGCAACAATCAAATAAAACTATTTTAGAGTTATTAACAATTAAGTAACTGAAATCAGAGCAACAGAAAGGAGGAGACAAGGTCACAGAATAGATGGTTTCAGAGAAAATGTTGAAATTAATTAAAAATATAAATGTGTTTGGATGATTATGTGATCTCAGCTTACTTTTCCCTTTTCCTGCCTCTGAAATAGATGCTAAGACATTGGAAAAGTGGTTAAGTGGTTTTCTAAAATCTTTTGCCCCTAAGGGTGCCTGTAGGGTCCATTGCCAGACAAAGAGAGGTGCCTGGTGGACTGTGGGGATTCCTGAGAAAGTTTGTCCTTACAGATTAGAGGAAGATATGTGATGATTAAGCCAATTTTACTTTCATTCTTGTTTTCCTATTTTGAAAGCATTCATTTTAGAAACTGGTTTCTGGGACTATGGATCTTCCTTGATACCAAGAAGCAGTAGGACTGGGTCAGGGTCAATGTAGTGAGAGGGGCAATTTTGAAGGATAGACGTGTGTCCTGAGTCTGGAAGCATTGCTGTGTGTCCAACAACTCTTGGGTACTTTCAATGGGCCATCAAGTTTTGTTCACAATTATGTAAACAGAAAAGAGTCTTCCCACATAAGCTGAAAATGTTGCTACTTGGGACAGAAATATACTCCTATAAGCAGCTTTTAGCAGGAAAGAGCTCTCTGCAGGAGGCATCTTTGTCTTGTCACTAACCTTAAAACAGGCACCCTCATGCTCTACTCTTCCCTGGCCAGAGCATACCTTTCAGATCTTTTGGGCACACACTCCTTGCCTAATTTGTTCCTTCTTTCCTTAGATCAAAGAAATAAAAATGAAGAAGAAATAATTAACAGATAACCAGATCTCTTTCCCAACTTCCTCTTCAGTAATCTTGCTAGCAAACTATGAAGGATCAGGAGGAGTCATCAAGCCTGCACACAGAAGGGATGGCGATATCCCTGACCCCTGATTTCAACGATTAACTGAGATTATTTCATTTTTTTTCTCTTGAAAAACTCTCATGGCTGAGTAAAATCTTAAGAGATGGTTTTGGGGGACACTAAGTCCACTATCTCCCTAGATTGCTGACGTTCTGATAAAACTGTCTACAAACATTTGCCTCTCCTTGGGTATTGATTTTTCAGTACTGAGCAGCCCAACCTGACTTCAGTAACACTGCTGCTGCTGCTGAGTCATTTCAGTCATGTCCCACTCCTAATAAAATTATAGCTAAGCCTGTTTTGTGAGGTTCTCCCAATGCGGATAACTTTGTTAAGTTCTTTGCTACCTTGTCTCAGTCATCCCTAACAACAATATGCAAGATAAGAACTTTGTCCTGGAGATACTGAAGTTCAAAAATGTAACAGAACAGCTAAATTAACTAACCTAGAAGAATGGAGTTTGTGTCTCTCAGAAATAGTCAATTTCACACATGTAGCAGAGGGAAGAAGAGAAACTTCTGAAAAGGAGAATGTGTGTAAATATCAGATCATTGACTGTATTAAAATAAGGAAAGAATTATTTGTAACTGTTAGCAACCCTGCAGACTTGACAGCTTCAGGTAGGGGGCCCTATCTTCTCAGACAAGCACTGAAGAGACTTTTCTTTCTAATTAGTCAGCTGCCTCCTAACCTAACTGCTCTGGATAAGGGCTATTTGACAATATTGTGCTGTCCCTAGGGGAGAAAGGAATGGGACAAGATGGTGATGGGGTTTGAATTAATTTTTTTTTTGGCTGTACCACATGGCATGTGGGATCTTGTTTCCCCTGACCAGGGATGGAACCTGCACCCCCTGCATTGGAAGTGCAGTCTTTACCACTAGCCCATCAGGGAAGTCCTTTGAATTTAATCTTATTGGATTTTAATGACAATGTTTATTTAAACATCTAAAAGCATATTTAAAAAGGTTGTAGAAATTGTAAAACTGCCCACTTTTCAAAAAGTAGCATGGATTGAATAATTGAGAAGATATTAATGAAATTATATTTTATGATAATTTCATTATCAAGCAACTATTATGCAAAGAAACATCAGGGCAATACCATAGTGAGGTGTCTGAACATGCACTTTAATGAGAAAGACTTTGACATTTAAAAGTTTAACAAAAACATTAAGACACAAATATCATGTCAAAACCAATTAATAATTATTTTTAGACCATTGTTTCCTGTTCTTTCTGTATTTTCTATATTTCATGCTAGTTTTATTAGGTATCTTTAAATAGATGAAGAGTGTATGACCATAGAGCTACATGAATAATTGGACCTAATTTCCATGAGAAAGGTAGAAAACCAAGAGAAATTTTAATTTAATAGCTAATTTTAGATTTTGTTTGAGCTCCAGATTGATGTTGTGGTATATATAGAGTGAAATGATTAATCTTGCTTTCCACTGTACTAAGGGAGAGAATTATTAACAGTATCTTGACAGTTCTAAAAAGGGTGAATATAAAATATATTTGGTTAAAATATCTGGTTCTCAGAGAAATTAGAGTGAATCAGGCTGGAAAAGAGACTGCTTTACTGGCTAGGGAGTGCCGTAATTTATCCTTCATCTTCATTGTGCTATCCTTTCTTAAGACCCATTTCCACGAAAAGAAGAAATAGATGACAAATTTTCTGTTTTGTTTTTGTTTTTCAGGAAGCAATACCTCTGAAAATAATGGATAAATCGTTAGACCTCTTACATCACCCAAAAAACTACCTGATCAATGTTCTTTCCTTATTTCTGTGTGTATATCTATGCACCTGTGTGTTTGTGTCCCCACAAGATAGATGCTTCTGGCCAAGCCTGGGAAAGTGGAATCATTGTATTTGAATGCTGCCTTTTCTTTATGTTATGCTGTAAAGCACTTGGGAAGCAAGCCAGGCCCGGCATGGTCACTGCAACCCCTCTAGACCTCAACCTCTTCAGCTCTGAAATAGGACAATGAGGGTTGAATCTGTGCTGTGCCAGAATCTGGTCACTCAAGAGAAAGGAAGGGGAATTCTTTTTTTTTTTTTTTTAATTTTATTTTTAAACTTTACAAAATTGTATTAGTTTTGCCAAATATGGAAATGAATCTGCCACAGGTTCTAAGGTCAGGTGGGAATGCAAAATTTGACCAAGCCAGGAAGGGATCCGGCCAAGTCCTTCAGTCCTGACTGCTACTCCTCAGTAAGAGTTACATCATCTTGTAGTGACTATTGAGCCCTTGTGCCCACAAAGCCCTCCACAGAAGCTGCGGTCTTTCTCAGGTCTCACTGCACAGCAGTCTCCCCTCCCCACTCCTTCATTCAGGCTGCTGCTTGTTTCTGCAGCTCCTGGGGCTCTTCACTCCTCAAAATCCCAGTTCTTTAATAATCAAATACTACCCCCTTAGGAAGCCTTTCTGCACTTACCCATAGAATGCCTTCCTGGATTTACCTTTAGACTAATGTTTTAAAACTTTTCTTATCAGATAACTATATATCTTTCTCTATATATTTTAGTAGGCTTTATGCATGTTCAAATGTGCAGTATGTTATATTTGTAAAGTATGAACATGTACACTATGCTTACATACATTGTATAAAAATGTTTTATAATATTCAAATGTACAGGTGTTCAAATATACAGCATATTTCATGTATATTTATAATGTTTTATATATTATACATTTTATTTATACAAAATATACAGAACATGCTGTACATTTGAGCATTTTCTCTCTGAATTCTCCATTTCTGCCCAATATAAACTCATTTTGTTTCCAATGTCCAGCTAAAACATAATATTTTTGTGCATATAATACTCATCCTCCACAAAAGTTAGGATATATTTACCTATAAAACATGCAAAGTCAAATAAAAAACAAAGTATATCACAAATCAGTTAAAGAACTAGTGATAGGTTTGTAAAAATATTTGCTGATAAATGTTCTTATTTTGACAGAAAGTAAGAATGGCCCTGTGGAAAAAATGAGCCAAGTGTGTGATGAGGTAATTCAGAGAAGAGTGACTCTAGTAAAGACGCAAACGGGTCTGCTTAATACCAGAAAAGTAAGGTAATGGAGAAAAAAAGTTAATAGGAAAGAAATATCATTTTTTAGTAATTTAATACCTATATCCCTGATGTCCAAATGTAGTGATATGAAAACAACTGTTCACAAATTGGTTTAGAATAATTTGAGGGAATCCATTGACTTCTTTACATTAATGATAAAAGAAGAAGAAAAAATAAATTCCAAGTTTTTTTCTGGCAGATAGAACAAAGTGACTAAATATATATATTCTACAATTACAAGTGTGTTTGAAGAGTATTGTTTAATAACTAATAATAAAAAAACTTTAGAGGTTAAAGAATACAGTCCATAGAAGATTACTTTTGAAGTTCCAGGAAAGTTTGTTTTCTTGTTTTGTTGTAACAGACAATATCTATGAAACATTTTTATTGGCTACTGAATTCACATCATCTCCTTATTCTTAAGATCTTTATAGTTCAGTTTTATTTTTAAAAACTTTTTTCTCAACTCCTGTATTTTCTATAAATTTGCTCCTTCTTCACCTACATTCGCATCTATTGTCTCTCTTATGTCTGTTCAAAGATTCACTTACCAGTAGCTTATAATCTGGGGATCCAGGAGTCTTAGAGCTATATAAATGTTTTCCTTATACATGGTGAGGAAATGTAGGCCTGAGGAAACTTAAAACTTTTATGGGAAAGGAGAAAAATTGCATTTTAGCAAAAGGTATACAAGCCATGCAATAGTGTGCCTTTCTTTGGTGGAAAAAAAAAAATAAAAAAAACAGTAGCATTGGCTTTATCACCACTAACTATTCCTAGGAGAGCAGACTAACTACCAAATGATAATAGCATAATAACTGGAGGAAAAGTAGATGCAAAACTAGATTCAATAGAGTCAGTTTCCATGACTGAATGAACTGAACACCAGGAAAGGGGATTTTCTGTATAAGGAGCACAGCTGGGATCATCACAAGCATCATTATGGGGAAAGACCCAGGGCCTGGGAAGGACACGGCTACTTTTCTCAGTGCTCTGTGTAAACTGAGCTGGGTTGGAGCAACCTAGTGACCCACAGTTGTGATCTCCAGATGCCACTTCAAACAGAAACACGGGAAGGCCCCACCCTCCACCAAGGAAGAAGTAAAAGAGTTAGTGGGTCTGATTAAAACATCAGCACAAAATCTTACTTGGCTTAGTAGAAGTAATAAAATTTTTACTTTTCAGACATTTTTTATGTATTAGACCCTCACAGCCATTATTTGTTTGTAGAGGATCCAACATTGCACTTGTTTACAGAGCTGTAAAGGAGTGCCTTGGAATAAGGAGCTTCCTGCTGCTGCTGCTGCTAAGTCACTTCAGTCGTGTCCGACTCTGTACGACCCCATAGACGGCAGCCCACCAGGCTTCCCTATCCCTGGGATTCTCCAGGCAAGAACGCTGGAGTGGGTTGCCATTTCCTACTCCAATGCATGAAAGTGAAAAGTGAAAGTGAAGTCGCTCATTCGTGTCCAACCCTCAGCGACCCCATGGACTGCAGCCTTCCAGGCTCCTTCGTCTATGGGATTTTCCAGGCAAGAGTATTGGAGTGGGGTGCCACTGCCTTCTCCAAAGAGCTTCCTGCACCTTCTAGTAATCCCATCCCTCTCACCCGTCTTGCTCAATGGCCATTAAATTCACATTTTGTTGACCAGATTGGTTTCTATCGGCTGTCTTAAACTATCCACGCACAATCAATCAGAGAACCCGTGCAGCTGACCCAATTTGGCAGTTAAGATGGCAAAACTACCTATAGGCTATGGTATCTGCGCATATGTTCCCATCAGAAATGTAGGGGGTAGTTTTTAGCAAGAATCAACTTCATCTTCATACAACTTATTCTCAAAATAGGTACTCCCAGTTGCATACTGGTTGAGCTTCACTTAACCTACAGCCACTAGTAGAGTTTAATCGAACTGACATTGAAGCTGACAGTTACTTCTGACATATGCATAACAAAGACTATTTCACTTAACAAACAGCCCTTTCAGGGAATTCTGATTCCAAAGTACTGAATTCAAAGTACTTGCAGCCATAAACACTGCCAGGGACACTATCCTCAGGAACCTTGAGTTGTTGGCTCATTTCATTACTGGAATATGCCCCATCAGAGTGTTTGCATATTATATTTATTTAGTTAGTTAGTTGCTTAGAAATACCTAATTATCAGTGCTAATTAACTTAAAGATAATATTAAGAGTAAATTTAACACTTGGGAGAAGGAACTGTTGAAAGGCAACCATTTAAAAATACATATTTGTGCCCCAACTATTACATTAATTCACTATATAACTCTGAATTACTTAAAGGTTCTCTGAGCCTCAATTTTGTCTTCTGTAAAAGTAATAATAGTAATAGCTGTATTAAATACAAAAAATCACTTTTGTGCAGTAAATGCAACAAAATTGTTTCCCCCTGCCACATGTTCAGAGAATATTTTTATATACAACTATATCACATTGTGTGCCTTGGAATTACCTTTTAATAAACTCTTTACATTAAAAACTATAATAAAAATTCTAATACTTCAGTTTTAAACAATTTTATTTCATTACTAATGATTTGCATTTTTTAAAAAAATTTATCAGTTCATTTCATAGCAGCCCCACTCCAGTACTCTTGCCTGGAAAATCCCATGGATGGAGGAGCCTGGTGGGCTGCAGTCCATGGGGTTGCTAAGAGTCAGACACGACTGAGCGACTTCACTTTCACTTTTTCACTTTCATGCATTGGAGAGGGAAATGGCAACTCATTCCAGTTTTCTTGCCTGGAGAATCCTAGGGGCAGGAGAGCCTGGTGGGCTGACGTCTATGGGGTCACACAGAGTCGGACACGACTGAAGTGACTTAACAGCAATCTGTCTTAAGGGGGCTTTCCTGGTGGCTCAGATGGTAAAGAATCTGCCTGCAATAGTGGGGTTTAGTGAAGATCAGGGAAACCTGGCACGCTGCAGTCCAAGGAGCCACAAACAGACACTACTTACCAAGTGAACAATAATCTGTCTAATCTTGATGGTAATAAAGCCCATTATTTTTATACACCTCACCCCTTTTTCTGCTCCAAATGTGTATTATTCAGATATATTTACAAGCATACTAAAGAAGGGATGTCAACCTGAAAACTTTTTGAGCACTGAATGAATGAATGAATGAATGCAGTGGATCAGGGTTATTTAGAAGAGTTAATTAAAACTGAGAATGAACTGCTGCTAAGTCACTTCAGTCGTGTCCGACTCTGTGCAACCCCATAGACTGCAGCCCACCAGGCTCCCGTGTCCCTGGGATTCTCCAGGCAAGAAAACTGGAGTGGGTTGCCATTTCCTTCTCCAATGCATGAAAGTGAAAAGTGAAAGTGAAGTCACTCAGTCGTGTCCGACTCTTCACAACCCCATGGATTGCAGCCCACCAGGCTCCTCCGCCGATGGGATTTTTCAGGCAAGAGTACTGGAGTCGGGTGCCATTGCCTTCTCCAGAGAATGAACTAGAGGAAAATAAAAGGAAATGATAGGTATCAGTCCAATCTCACTATTCTGTAAGTTCTTTCTAAGAATAAAAGCAAAGCAAAACAAAATCGTAATATAGATTTTACTCCATTAAAAATAATTTTTCAAGAAAATCAAATTGTTAAACGCATTAATTTTTTTAATGGATGAATTAAACTTAGCTTAGAGGGTGCCATGTAAGCAGAGAAAGTGACTAAGAAAATGAATGTAGCTTGACTTACAGCAAATATAATAAACATTCATCTGTGTTTCAATTAACAACACTGTTTCATGAAATGCTTTGTTTCATCTAACAAGCAAAATTGGGACATATTTAGGATTTGATTTCTGAAAGACCTGAGACATTTTCACAGTGGTCCTCAACAACAGGTCCCTTTACAAAAGGAATGGATCATATGATTCTTCAGATGTGCAGCTGTGCGCCATTTTTGGACTTTCCAACAGTCATCTTACCCACACTAACTAGCAAACAACAGTGGGCATAAATTCATTTCCCCGAGTTTCTGGTCCCACACAGATGGACTTGTTTAATTATTCTTAATAATGTAAAGACCTTGGGTTATGGTAGACATAACTAATTCCAAAAAGAAAACAGTAAACTACTCAAGATAAATAAAAAGCAAACAGAATAAAACCTTCAATAAATTAGAAAGAACAACACTGAAAGCAAATGACAACTTGAAATATATAGGTTAATACCCTTAAACCAATTATAATTTGTACTTTAATACAAAACTATTTAATAAAGAAGAACATATCTAAAAAGGAAAATCACAATTTCAATTAAAGACTGAAACATATTTAATAAAACTGGTGGTCAAATATATAAAATTTAGACCAACAAAATTATAATTTGTTAAATTAAGGAAAATGGGGGAAAAAAAATACCTGTTAACCAGTAATAGAAAGTGTTTGGAAGAAACAGATCTTCATAAATAAGAGTGTAATTTAGTGCAAATATTTGTAAGGTATGCTGGCAGGGTTTTCAGAATCTAAAGATATTACTATCCTTTGATAAATTGTTCAATGTCTATGATAATCAGAGACATGCACAAAGATTTAAGATAATAGCATTCATTACAGTGTTGTTTCTTCTTGAAAAAATCTCTAAAAAATCTAAATATCTTCAAATAAACTGCTTGACATCTGTCACAATATATATTTAGCATAAAATATTACATCCATTAATATTCAATGCATATGAAAAATGTGAGTATAAAAGGCATGCTAATCCAGAGATTAATACATACAAAATAAAGTACATACTGTGTATTTATAAATATTTAAGTGATAGGTTCTTTTTTTAATATAAATTTATTTAATTGGAGGCTAATTACTTTACAGTATTGATAGGCTCTAAACAAAAGAAGATTTCCTTTCTAATATTAAAATTTAAGAATTTATTTTCAAAAGACAGCAGCTGAAAGACATCAATGTTATACATATTGAATGGGAGACTATTCAGTTATAAAAAGGAATGAACATTAACCACTGGCAACAACTTGGGTGGATTTGGAGATTATTATGCTAAGTGAAATGTCAGACAGAGAAAGACAAATATTGCGTGATATCACTTATATGTGGAATATAGTGAATATAACTGGCATTCAGTTCAGTTCAGTCGCTCAGTCGTGTCCGACTCTTTGCGACCCCATGAATCGCAGCACGCCAGGCCTCCCTGTCCATCACCATCTCCCGAAGTTCACTCAAACTCATGTCCATCGAGTCAGTGATGCCATCCAGCCATCTCATCCTCTGTCATCCCCTTCTCCTCTTGCCCCCAATCCCTCCCAGCATCAGAGTCTTTTCCAATGAGTCAACTCTCCACATGAGGTGGCCAAAGTACTGGAGTTTCAGCTTTAGCATCATTCCTTCCAAAAAACACCCAGGGCTGATCTCCTTTAGGATGGACTGGTTGGACCTCCTTGCAGTCCAAGGGACTCTCAAGAGTCTTCTCCAACACCACAGTTCAAAAGCATCAATTCTTCAGTGCTCAGCTTTCTTCACAGTCCAACTCTCACATCCATACATGACCACAGGAAAAACCATAACCTTGACTAGATGGACCTATGTTGGCAAAGTAATGTCTCTGCTTTTGAATATGCTACCTAGGTTGGTCATAACTTTCCTTCCAAGGAGTAAGTGTCTTTTAATTTCATGGCTGTAGTTACCATCTGCAGTGATTTTGGAGCCCAGAAAAATAAAGTCTGACACTGTTTCCAATGTTTCCCCATTTATTTCCCATGTGGTGATGGGACCAGGTGTCATTATCTTCGTTTTCTGAATGCTGAGCTTTAAGCCAACGTTTTCACTCTCCTCTTTCACTTTCATCAAGAGGCTTTTTAGTTCCTCTTCACTTTCTGCCATAAGGGTGGTGTCATCTGTGTATCTGAGGTTATTGATATTTCTCCTGGCAATCTTGATTCCAGCTTGTGCTTCTTCCAGCCCAGGGTTTCTCATGATGTACTCTGCATATAAGTTAAATAAGCAGGGTGACAACATACAGCCTTGATGTACTCCTTTTCCTATTTGGACCCAGTCTATTGTTCCATGTCCAGTTCTAACTGTTGCTTCCTGACCTGCATACAAAGTTCTCAAGAGGCAGGTCAGGTGGTCTGGTATTCCCATCTCTTTCAGACTTTTCCACAGTTTATTGTGTTCCACATAGTCAAAGGCATTAGCATAGTCAATAAAGCAGAAATAGATGTTTTTCTAGAATTCTCTTGCTTTTTCGGTGATCCAGCGGATGTTGGCAATTTGATCTCTGGTTCCTCTGCCTTTTCTAAAACCAGCTTGAACATCAGGAAGTTCATGGTTCACATACTGCTGAAGCCTGGCTTGGAGAATTTTGAGCATTACTTTCCTAGAGTGTGAGATGAGTGCAACTGTGCGGTAGTTTGAGCATTCTTTGGCATTGCCTTTCTTTGGGATTGGAATGAAAACTGACCTTTTCCAGTCCTGTGGCCCTTGCTGCATTTTCCAAATTTGCTGGCATATTGAGTACAGCACTTTCATAGCATCATCTTTCAGGATGTGAAAGAGCTCAACTGGAATTCCATCACCTCCACTAGCTTTGTTCATAGTGATGCTTTCTAAGGCCCACTTGACTTCACATTCCAGGATATCTGGCTCTAGGTGAGTGATCATACCATCGTGATTATCTTGGTCATAAAGGTTTTTTTTTTTTTTTTTTTTTTTTGTACAGTTCTTCTGTGTATTCTTGCCATCTTTTCTTAATATCTTCTGCTTCTGTTAGGTCCATACCATTTCTGTCCTTTATCAAGCCCATCTTTGCATGAAATGTTCCTTTGGTATCTATAATTTTCTTGAAGAGATCTCTAGTCTTTCCGATTCTGTTGTTTTCCTCTTTTTCTTTGCATTGATCGCTGAGGAAGGCTTTCTTATCTCTCCTTGCTATTCTTTGGAGATCTGCATTCAGATGCTTATATCTTTCCTTTTCTCCTTTGCTTTTTGCTTCTCTTCTTTTCACAGCTATTTGTAAGGCCTCCCCATACAGCCATTTTAAATAAATGGAGTATAACCTTTCAAAATTGTGACAAACTGGTACACTTGTAACTTACATAATTGTGTACATTAACTATAGTTAAATTTAAATAAAAGAAAGGCACCCATGGGGAGAAATTTTCTCAGGAATCTAAACTATTCTGTAGTCCTTCCCAGTCCTCTGTTTGCCTGAACTGTTTCAAAGTTTTCAGCTCCTAACTCTGCCTTTCTTGTCTCATTAAATGTGACCTCCCTGTGCTCCTCACCCCTGAGTTAACCCACCTGCCTATTTGAAAGGTGAGATGTTAGTGATCTTTTCTATGTCCATGTTTCCACTATCATTGGGTCATTAAAGGGTGAATTTTCTCTATACCAGAGATATTACAGACAATAATCATGCACCTTACAAACGTAGATTTTTGTAACAAAATAGGCCAGTCTTAGGTCCATGCTCTCCTGTTGACAACTTACTGAGACCCATGTTAACAGGCGGCTGTTGCCACCTGCAAAATGGCCATTGACTAGGCTGCTAAGGCAGGGTTATTCTAGGGTTCTCTTTGCTCAATATATACATAGGAAAAACATGCTGGAGGAAAATACAGATTAACCATAGTAATGTTGGGTAGTAAATAGTGGATGCTATAAACACCTTGCTTCATTTATTCATTCACTTATCTCCTATTATACAACAATGACTGAGTCCAGTGATCGTGACATAATAGTGAATAGAAATAAATGCAGTCGGCTCAATATCTTTTAATCACAATTATTCTAGTCATGGACATAAAATCTGGATTGAACTATTAGACAACAAATATTCAACAACTGAAAATAGGAAGTTAGTTAATTAAAGGGGAATGGCTATGTTCATTATTAATGGCAATATCATTAATAAAAGAAGAAAAGAAGATAGGAAAAGAGAGAGGGAGGGGGAAATAGAAAAAAGAGCAATGGCAGAGGAAAACTTTCAAATTAAATAATACTAAAAAGACATGACAACTAAATGCAATACCTGGTTGTAGACTTACCTTGTACTGGAAGAAAAAGAAATTTTAAAGGCACAACTGACAACATTGATTAGATTAGGTAATTGTATTGTATCAGTGTTAAATTTACTGACATTGATAACTGTTCTGTGGTTATATAAGATAATATTCTGTTCCTAAATGCACTCTGGAGTTTGAAGAGAGAGATCCATGATACCATAATATAAACAACTTACTCTAAACAGTGCATAAATCATATAATGTAAACACATATACAATATATAAATTATATAGGTAAATAACTGCATATACACATGTACGTATGTGCTGTGCTGTACTTAGTCACTCAGTCATGTTCAACTCTTTGTGAACCCATGGACTTTAGAACACCAGGCTCCCCTGTCCATAGGATTCTCCAGGCAAGAATGCTTGAGTGGGTTGCCATGCCCTCCTCCAGGGGAATCTTCCCAACAAGGGCTCAAACCCAAGTCTCCCATATTGCAGGTGGATTCTTCACCATCTGTGCCACCAGGGAAGCCCCAAAATACTAAAGTGGGTAGCCTATCCCTTCTCCAGGGGATTTTCCTGAGCCAAGAATTGAACCAGGATCTCCAGCATTGCAGACGGATTTCTTTACCAGCTGAGCTACCAGGGA
Organism: Bos indicus x Bos taurus; assembly: GCF_003369695.1. Taxonomy (NCBI): domain Eukaryota; kingdom Metazoa; phylum Chordata; class Mammalia; order Artiodactyla; family Bovidae; genus Bos; species Bos indicus x Bos taurus. The sequence continues at coordinate 116,540,207 of NC_040079.1, forward strand.
AGCCCCACATGTGTGTGTGTGTGTGTGTGTGCGCATATATATATATATATATATATATATATATATATATATATATACATATAATGAGATAGATGGTAAAAGTAAGTGTATTTGGTAAAGGCCATATGGATGATTTTTATATTGTCTCTTCTTTTGCAAACATTTCTGTAAATTTGAAATTATTTCCAAATAGAAGTCTTACTAGAAAACCACACTCAAAGCTTACACACCAAATAATTGCAATGTCTAGGAGGACTTCAATATTTCTAAACACTCTATTATGAGGGGACCTGTCCCATCAAGTAGCATAGAACAGGATTCAAGAATTAAGGAAACCGAGATCTAAAGCAAAACTAGAGCCAGAAGATATAGTGGGGAGGGAAAAGAATGCAGGGGTGTGCGGTGGGGGTGGGGAGCAGAGGCCACATACCAAGGCCCTTTTTAGCAGAGAGGAAAAAAAGTGGAATGGGAGGGGCCTGGACCTCTAAGTAAGAGGGGCTGAAGGCTTAGGGGAAAGTTTAACATGTGTGGCTTTGACACACTGTTGAAACGTGTTTTTCTAGAATTCTGGTGGAAGCTGAGATGGTTCTAAGAATATCTGGTGGAAGTTGCAACTATTATAAGGACAGAGAGTCCAGGACAGTTTCTAAAGATACTAAGGAGAACAAGGGACAGATTTTTTTTTTTCTTTTTTACATTTGAGGAGAGTTAAACTAGAGGAGGAAAAGAACCAAAAGAAAGGCAGTGTCAAAATAAACCATGTTTTTAGAAAATCTAAGGGACTTAACGGTTTAGAAGGTCAAGTGTCCTGAGAAGAGAAACTACAAATTTTAGCAGTCCTATGCTTGGAAAAAAACAACAAAAAACTTGTAACTATGTATAGCAAGGAATGTTAACTAAACATTGTGGTTACCATTCAGCAATATACATAAATATTAAATTATTATGTTGTACCTCTGAAACAAATATAATGCTTTATGTCAATTATGTCTCAAAAAAGGAGAAGATTGTGATTGAGTTTACAGCATGGAAGTGATGGTCATGAATCTCTGCAAACTCTGGCAGATATTGAAGGACAGGGAAACCTGGGGCGCTGCAGTCCATTGGGGTTGCAAAGAGTCAGACATAACTTAACAAGTGAAAAACAAAAAGTGTTGGAAATGTGACTTAATAGGATGGATGTGTGTAGGCAGCTGCTTTGAAGGTGGTTGTGATGGAGAGGAGAGAGAGAGGCAGGAGGTGGATATAGAAATGCTTATGAGAAAGGTCTCTTTTCTCCCCAGTAAGATAGACTTTTCTGCTTTTCCCACATGTATAACAATGAGCATACATTTTTTTCCATCAGAATAAACACAATTGCTTGCCCCAAAATATAAAAAATGCTGCTATACAAAGTATTGTTATAAAATCAGGTCCAGCTCCCCACCACTCAAAAATCAATACTTGAGCAAAAGATAAATGTTGGTAGAAAGGAAAATTGCTTTAAATCAGAATGCTGACAATCCGGGGAGATGGTGGACTCAGTATCTCCCCAGACCATTTCTGAAGGTTTTGCTGGGTCATGAGTTTTTAAAGGGAAAAAAGGAAGCAATCTTAGCTAATCATTGAGATAGAAGGTCAGAGTTGTTGCCATTCCCCACTGTGTGCAGGCTCGTGTTCAGGCTTGTGTTCAGGCTCATCAAATGTTTATGATTGTCTTTAGATGCTGTCTTGTCCACAAAGTCTGTCAGATTGCTGAAGGGAAAGATAGGGAAGAGATCTGGTTATCTATTAGTTACTTATTCTTCATTTCTACTTCTTTGATCTATGGAAAGAACCAACAAGTTAGGCAAGGTGTTGTGTACCCAAAAGATCTGAAATGTGTGTTTAGGCTGAGGGTGAGGACAGCATGAGGGTGACTGGTTTAAGGTTAGTGACAGGACAAAGGGGCCTCTTGCAAAGAGCTTTTTCTTGTCAAAGATGCTTATAGTATCTGCCCCTGTATTAAAGGGGAATGCAGGGGAATTCCTTGGGGGTCCTGTGGTTAAGATTCAATGATTCAACTGTAGGGGACCAGAGTTTGATCCCTGGTCAGGGATGGCCCACATGACTCAATGGTAAAGAATCCACATGCAATGTAGGAGACATGCAGGAGTTGTGGGTTTGATCTCTGAATTCAGAAGATCCCTTTGAGGAGGAAATGGCAACTCACTTCAGTATTCTTGCCTAAAAAATCCCAGGGACAAAGGATCGTGGCAGGCTACAGTCCATGGGGTCAGTAAAGATTCGGAAACACCTTAGTGACTAAACAACAACAAGGGGAACTAATATCCTGCATGCCCTTTGGCATTCCCCCCACCCCCACAAAAGAAAAAGAGGATTGAATAAATGAGGAGGTAGTTGATAGTTAATAAATAAAAGAGATTTCACAAAGAGTCTGAGGACAGTGTAGGTGCGGTAGGCATGTGAGTAGAATAATAAGAACATAACCTTAGAAATTATGCCTAATGAGGTTAATCAGTTTATGTACACGACAATTCACTAACCTGGCTCTGCTTCCTTATTCTCATAGTAGATATAAGGTGGAATAGGATCCTGAAAAGTGCTCATAAAGTAGAGGACGTTCATTGTTGTGCTATGAATAGGACTGCTTCTTGTGGGCTCTGCAAAGGGGTCTATCCAACCAGAGAGGCCTGACACATGAGCCACACAGAGCACAGAGATTGAGCAATGATCCCTGCCTGGGCTCAATTCCACCTGATGGACCCTGGTGTTAGCTGGGCCCCATGGAGAGGGAGCAGGGCCTGGAAGCCAGGAAACTGAACTCCACCCGGCTGAGGTTTGAAGGCAGTGGGACTGTCTGTCTCAGTCTCACTCCTGGTGGTGAGAGGGGCATTACAGAACCTGAGGATGTCCATGAAGAAAGACCAGGTCTGAGGGTTTTCTCCAGCAGGCCTTCCATCTGAATGACAGGCCTTTATGTGGAGGAAAACAGAACTATTGTCTTCAGACATATGAGCTTTTGGGGGGATGAAGTGTTTTAATTATTCCATGTGGCCCCTGGAGCTAGAATTAGGGCAGATACAGAAATTTGTCCAAGTGCTGGAACCATCTAAAGATAGAGCACTGCCTATTGAGGGGAACTCAACCTTAGTCATGTAACCAGCCGGAGCAGAGGTTAAAGGCTGAGGGCAGTGGAGGTAGAGATCTGGGAAGAACTGCAGTGAGGAAAAGCCTGTTCTGGAGTCTGCTCTACAACAGTGCTGGCCTTAACAACACAGGACTGCTCACTTCAAAATGTGCTGAGAGTAGATCTCAGGTTAAGTGTTCTCACCACCAAAAAAGGAACTCAAAGATATTCTGGGAGGTGTTCAGTAGGTCTGTTTCCTTGATAGTGGTGATGGTATTGCATATGTCTAAATTCAGAGATTCCCTGTGAATCAGTTATCTTCCAATAAAGTTGTTATTAAAAAAAAAAAAGAACTTCATAAGCTAGTGACCCCTACAATGGCTCTTTCCCATTCTAATTCATTTACAAGCCGACAAAAGCAAGACAAGAATGCAAATCTATGTTCTGAAATTCTGTAGTTGGGGGGTGGAGCATAGGGGCTGGAGGACTCTCACATTCTCCTCTAACAGCTATAAATATGGCAATAAACATTGATCTATTTGTTCCTGACGGCTATACAGAGTGAAATCAATATAGTATATTGAGTGGCAATCTGTTCCTAGTTAGAGCAGTACATACTCTGGGCTGGGCAATCAGCTGCATTTAAATATGAACCATGTGACTTGGACTGAGAAGAAATACCCTGTGACTAACAGCACAGATCCAGGATCACAGTGCCCACTTCTGCAGAGAGCTGCAATGGTCATTAAGCTGTGAGTTTCTAGGAGGTGATTTCAGAAACATCTCACTGCATCTCAGTCTCCTTGACTGATCACAGACATGCTGTCAGCAGCACCACATTTGAAGGAGCTGATCTCCACCTGCTTAGAAAATAAGGGAAACAACAGGTGATCAGAAATCCTGGAAACCGCCAAGAAACATGATTATAGGCATTTTCATCTTCAGTACTTGCACTTGTAATCTGTCACTCTTTCAAAGGCTGTCTTAAATGAATTTTATACTAGGTTTCCACAGGGTAAGTGCAGTAAAGCATGGAATGTAATTTGTCTTATTATTTTCTGCCTCTATGTCTCTTGTCTTCTCTCTTTTGATCTGTGCTCCTGCCTTGGAATAAAATGAAGTGAAAGAATGTACAGGCAAAATTTATATATATTTTATAGTCTTCTGAGATTATCTGCCTGCAAAAACCTTTTTTTTTTGTTTGTTTGGTTTTTTTAAATATATTTAACTGTTAATTTTTGCAAAATGTTGTCTGACCTGGATAACTGTGCTTTCTTCTCAACCAGTCACTTTTCTCCTCTTCTCTCATAGTCACTAAAGTAATCCTTTGACAAAGTAAATCAGATGTCACTTCTATCAAACCCTGCTGTGGCTCCTTATGTCTTTTGAGTGAAAGTTGAAGCACTCATGATGACCTATTTGTCCCACAGAATCCTGCTCAGGCTTCTCTGAACCAAACCATCCCCTCTTCCACCCTTCCATCACATAAGACATGCTTATCTTCTGGAATATCTAGCCATCTTCCCATTGGGGTCTTTGACTGTCTCCAACCCTGAGCCTCATCTGAGCATAGGCAGTACTGACTACCTTGCAGTCTTTGAAGCTGTGCTCAAACGACTGCTTCACAACAAGACACAACCACTTTCTCCAACCTTTGTTTCTTTTTGCCATAGAAATAATCATTTTTATCATTCTCTAGAACTGATGCATCTTTATATTTATTGGGTATTCTTCAGCATCACATCCCATTAGAATAGCAGTTTCATGGTTAGAGGGAGATTTTTATTTTGTTCATGAATGTTTCCAAGCTCCTCAAATGGTACCTGCATGTACTGGGTACTCAATATCTGTTTGTGAAATTACAATAGTAACATAAGAAATTGAAAAACTTATTTGACAGTCTGTCATGCTTCTATCACACAGTAAGGAAATTTGTATATGATTAAACATTACATGAATAAAATTTAGCTCATTGATGTAACTCTGTCCTTGTGAGAAGATAACAAACAAATAACAATCATTCTAAATATATATATATATATATATATATATATATACACATACATACACACACACTTACATATATATGTCACAAATTTTCCAGCTTACAGCTCTGTTTACAAGATAATTTTAAAATGTAGAATTTCACAAAATAATTACAAAGTAAAGTGAAATGAATAAAATGGTTATTTTACTATAGGATGGAGAGGCAACTAGGCAGATAAAAGAAACAAAGGCACAAAAGTATGAATGCCTGTTTCATCTTCAGGGAAATTAAAGTGGCCCCATGTGGCAAATCAAGAAAAAAAAACCTTTACCAGGGCCCAGATGGGAGAACATGTAGTTCTATTCAGGGAATCAAAGTGTTATTGTTGGCAAATTCACAGTACAGTGTAAGAAGGGACATGAGATTATCAAAGCATCCTACGTACCCCTTTAAGATGTCTTATCTCACCATCCATAAGAATTCCATAAAGATTTTTTAAAAATAATTAGTTGAACAAATGTGTAATTCATGGCCAAGAATAGGATAAATTCTGACCTCCAGACCAAATATTCAATCAAGAACAATGAAAAAGGTGGTCCTAAGATGGTGGAGGAATAGGAAGGGGAGACTACTTTTTCCCCACAAATTCATCAAAAGAGCATTTGAATGCTGAGCAACTTTCACAAAGCAACTTCTGAAAGCTGGCAGAGGACATCAGGCACCCAGAAAGGCAGCCCATCTGCTTCAAAAGGAGTTAGGATAAAATATAAAAGACAAAAAGAGACACAAAAGAGTTAGGACAGAGACCTATCCTGAGGAGGAAATCGTGAAGGAGGAGAAGTTTCCAAACAGAAGCAAACCCTCTCACCAGCGGATCTGTGGGGAATTTTCGAATCCCAGAGGGCAACATAACCAGGAGAAAAGAAAAAAAAACAAAACAAAACACAGAATACAGGCCTAACTGCAACTGCTAGCAGAGAAGTGGCCCAGACTCTCACATCCACCACCAGCAACCGGGGGCTGGACAGGGAGGCTTGGGTTGCATGCTTAGGGTAAGGACCGGGTCTGAATGCCCTGAGGACAATTTAAGGGAGCTAATGTGAGATAGCAACCCAAACTGTGAGAGAGAGAGGAAAAAAAAGAGAGAGAGAGAGAGAGAACTTTCACACAAAAAGCTCTAACCTAAGGCACAGCCTGGCCTGCTCACAGAACTAAGGACTGAGCGAATACCAGAGGAGAGCTAGCCTGCTGCAGACCAGCCCCTCCCTCCGCTGGAGGCAGAGAGGCAGGAAGGCGACAGCCAGAGCCAGAAGTCAAGGGGCAACCTCGACCCCAGAAGTGGCATCATCCACCAAACTGTGAGAAGGCTCCCAGTTGCTAACCAAGACTTTCTGGGATCCTGGATAGTTGATATCTGCCAGGAGGGTCACAGCCAGAGATCAGCTCCCCAGAGGAGACACACAGCACACCTGAAATAGCGCTCTCGCAGCACACCCAGGAAACCAAGCAGCTGGGACCAGGGAGTTGATTAAGACGCACAGCACACCTGGGACAATGTGCTTGCCAAGCACCTGGTCGCCTGAGCTTCTCAGACCTGGGAAGGTCACAAAAGGCATGCCCAACCAAGTCTGTGCCTTTGTGGAGTACCCAAGAACCTGAACCTGAGCAGCTTAGATCTGGGAATTGCATGAAATGCAGGGCCTGTTTTGGACTGCATCCTTGCAGAGCAACCTGGAGCCTGAGCAGTGTAGACTGGGAAAGCACATGCCATTGTGAGTTGGGGCAAACCCAGTGTGGTCCATACACTGTGAGCACTCCCCCCACACACCAGTGATATTTGTTTGCAGTGTTCCTCCCTCCCCACAACACAGCTGAACAAGTAAGCCTAAATAAGTGACCACCTTCACTCCTTTTTATCAGCGCAGAAATTAGACACTGAAGAGGCTTGCAAACAGAGGAAGCCAAAATAAACAAAGAAGATGGAACCTCTCTGGAAGTGACAAGTGCAACAGATTAAAACCCTGTAGTAAACAGACTAAGCATTAGATGGGGCCTATACCTGGAGAAGTATAAGCTGGAACAAGGAGCTATCTGAAACTGAACTGACCCCACACAGCCCTAAACAACTCCAGAGAAATTCCTAGGTATATTTTTATTATTATCATTTTTTCTTTATTTTTAATTTTAAGTTCCTTATTACTCCTTTCATTTTCATTTTTATAACCTACCTTGCAAACAAAGATCCTGTTTTTAATGCAAATTTCATGTATATATATATATATATATATATATATATATATATATATATATATAATTTTTGTGACTGATTTTGTTTTGCACTTTTAATATGGTATTTTTGAGACTCTAACCTCTACTCTATATTTTTAATCTTTGCTTTTTGGCATTTGTTATCAATTTTGTAGCTTTAAGAATCTAATCTTCAGTACCCATTTTTACTTAGGGGTATGATTACCAGCTTGATTTCCCTCTCCCCTTTTGACCTTCCTTTTTCTCCCCCAGGTCACCTCTATCTCTTCACTCCTCTTTCTCTTCTCTACTTAACTCTGTGAAACTCTCTGGGTGTTCCAGGCTGTGAAAAACATGTAGGGAGATGATTACTGACTAGATTGGTCTCTCCCATTTTTATTCCCCCTCTTCTCCTCCTGGTCACCTCTATCTCGCACCTCCTTCTTCTCTTCTCCATGTAACTCTGTGAACCTCTCTGGGTGTGCCTCAGTGTAGAGAATCTTTTCAGTATGAACCTAGATGTTTTATATTCAGTGCAGTATGGTTGGAAAAATCTTGAAGCTACTATAAGAATAAGACTGAAAGCCAGAGGCAGGAGGCTTAAATCCAAAACTTGAGAACACCAGAAAACTCCTGACTCCAGGAAACATTAATTGACAAGAACTCATCCCAAAGCTTCCATACCTACAACTGAAACGAAGCTCCACCCAAGAGCCAGCACGTTCCAGAGCAAGACATGCCATGCTAATTCTCAAGCAATGCAGGAACACAACCCTGAGCATTAAAATATAGGCTGCCCCCAATCACACCAAACTAATAGACACCCCAAAACTCACTAATCTACACTTCATTGCACTCCAGAGAGAAGAGACCCAGCTCTACCCACCAGAACACGGACTCAAGCTTCCCTAACCAGGAAACCTTGACAAGCCACTCGTCCAACCCCACCCACAGGGAGCAACCTCCACAATAAAAAGGAACCAAAAATTTCCAGCTTACAGAAAGGCCACCCAAAACTCAAAAATCTAAACAAAATGAAAAGGCAAAGAAATATTCAACAAGTAAAGGAACATGATAAATGCCCACTAAACCAAACAAAAGAGGAGATAGGGAGTCTACCTGAAAAAGAATTCAGAATAATGATACTAAAGATGATCAAAAGTCTTGAAAGAAAACTAAAGTTACAGATAAATAGAATAGAGAAAAGAATTGAGAATAGGCAAGAAATGTTTAACAAGCACATAGAAGAAATAAAAAAGGCAATAATGAATATGAATAAAAAATAGTCAATAATGAATAATGCAATAACTGAGCATAAGAGCACTCTTGAGGGAACCAACAATAGCATATCTTAGGCAGAGGATAGGATAAGTGAGGTGGAAGATACAATGTTGGAAAAAAAAATGAGGCAGAGAAAAAAAATTAATTAAAGGAAATGAGGAAAACCTCAGACACCTCTGGGAAAATGTTAAATGCCCCAACGAATCATAGGAGTCCCAGAAGAAGAAGACAAAAAGAAAGGCCATAAGAAAATACTTGAGGAGATAATAGTTGAAAATTTCCCTAAAATGAGGAAGGAATTAGCCATCGAAATCAAGAAACCCAGAGAACCCCAAACAGGAAAAACCCAAGGCAAAACACCCCAAGGCACATATTAATCAAATTAATGAAGATCAAACACAAAGAACAAATATTAAAAGCAGCAAGGGAAAAGCAACAGATAACACACAAAGGGATTCCCATACGGATAACAGCTGATCTTTCAATAGAAACTCTTGAGGCCAGAAGGAAATGGCAGGACATACTTAAAGTGATGAAAGAGAAAATTCTACAACCAGCAAGGATCTCATTCAAATATGAAGGAGAAATAAAAAGCTTTACAAACAAGCAAAAGCTGAGGGAATTCAGCACCACCAAACTACCTCTTCAACAAATGCTAAAGGAATTTCTCTAGACAGGAAATACAGAAAAGGTTTATAAACTCGAACCCAAAACAACAAAGTAAATGACAATGGGATCATTCTTATCAATAATTACCTTAAATGTAAATGGGTTGAATGCCCCAACCAAAAGACAAAGACTCACTGAATGGATACAAAAATAAGACCCCTATATATGCTGTCTACAAGAGACCCACCTCAAAACAAGGGACACATACAGACTGAAAGTGAAGGGCTGGAAAAAGATATTTCGTGCAAATGGTAACCAAAAGAAAGCAAGAGTAGCAATACTCATATCAGATAAAATCAACTTTGAAATAAAAGCATGAAAAGAGACAAAGAAAGACACACCATAATGATCAAAGGATAAATCCAAGAAAAGGATATAATAATTATAAATATATATGCAACCAACATAGGAACACCACAATATGTAAGGCAAATACTAACAAGTATGAAAGGGGAAATTAACAGTAACACAACTCACGCATATGGATAGATTAATTAAACAGAAAATTAGCAAGCAAAAACAACTTTAAATGATACAATGGACCAGTTAGACCTAATTGATATCTCTTGGACTATCTACCGCAAAACAATGAAATTCACCTATTTCTCAAGTGCACACGGAACACTCTCCAGGATAGATCACATCCTGGGTCATAAATCTACCCTTGGTAAAGTCAAAAAAATTAAAATCATTCCAAGCATCTTCTCTGATCACAATGCAGTAAGATTAGATGTCAACTACAGGAAAAAAAAAAAGCTATTAAAAATACAAACATATGAAGCCTAAACAACATGCTTCTGAATAACCAGCAAATCACACAAGAAATCAAATATGCATAGAAATGAATGAAAATAAAAACATGACAACCAAAAACCTAAGGGATTCAGTAAAATCAGTGCTAAGGGGAAGGTTCATAGCAATTCATGCTTACCTCAAGAAACAAAATAAAAATAAAATAAATAACCTAACTTTACACCTAAAGTAACTATAAAAAGAAGAAATGAAGAACCCCAGGTTTAGTAGAAGGAAAGAAATCATAAAATTAGGACAGAAATAATTGAAAAAGAAACAAAGGAAACTATAGCAAAAGTCAATATAACTAAAAGCCGGTTCATTGAGAGGATAAATAAAATAGACAAACCATTAGCCAGACACATCAAGAAAAAAAGGGAGCAGAATCAAATCAATAAAATTAGAAATGAAAATGGTGAAACCACAACAGATAACATAGAAATACAAAGGATCATAAGAGACTACTATCAGCAACTGTGTGACAATAAAATGGACAACTTGGAAGAAATGGGCAATTCTTAGAAAAGTATAACTTTCCAAAATTGAGCCAGGAAGAAATAGAAAATCTTAACAGATACATCACAAGCATGGAAATCAAAACTGTACTAAAAAATCTTCCAACAAACAAAATCCCAGGACCAGATGGCTTCACAGGTGAGTTCTACCAAAAATTTATAGAGTTAAAACTTATTCTATTCAGTCTTCCAGAAGACTGTAGAGGAAAGTAAACTGCCAAACTTATTCTATGAGGCCATCATCACACTAATACCTAAACCAGACAAAGATGCCACAAAAAAAGAAACTACAGGCCAATATCACTGATGAACATAGATGCAAAAATCCTCAACAAAATTCTAGCAAACAGAATCCAACAACATATTAGAAAGATCATACATCATGACCAAGTGGGCTTTATCCCAGGGATTCAAGGATTCTTAAATATTCACAAAACAATGTGATACACCACATTAACAAATTGAAAGGTAAAAACCATATGATTATGCAATAGATGCAAAGAAAGCCTTTGACAATATTTAACATCCATTTATGATAAAAACCCTCCAGAAAGCAAAAATAGAAGGAACATACCTCAACATAATAAAAGCCATGTATGATAAACCCACAACAAACATTATCCTCAATGGTGAAAATTTGAAATCATTTCCCCTAAAGTCAGGAATAAGACAAGGGTGCCCACTCTCACCACTACCAATCTACATAGTTTTGGAAATTTTAGCCACAGCAATCAGAGATGAAAAAGAAATAAAATAAATCCAGATTGGAAAAGAAGAAATAAACTCTTTCTATTTACAGATGACATGATCCTCTACATAGAAAACCCTAAAGACACCACCAGAAAATTACTAGAGCTAATCAATGAATATAGTAAAGTTGCAGGATATAAAATTAATATATAAAAATCCCTTGCATTCTTATACACTATCAATGAGAAAACAGATAGAGAAATTAAGGAAACAATCCCATTCACCATTGCAATGAAAATAATAAAATACTTAGGAGTAAATCTACCTAGAGAAACAAAAGATTTATTTATATAAAACTATAAAACACTGATGAAAGAAATCAAAGATGACACAAATAGATGGAGAAATACACCATGTTCATGAATCAGAAGAATCAATATAATGAAAATGAGAACACCACCCAAAGCAATCTATAGATTCAATGCAATCTGTATCAAGCTACTTTCAGAGAACTTGAACAAATAATTTCACAATTTGTATGGAAATACAAAAACGTAGAATACTCAAAGCAATCCTGGGAAAGAAAAATGAAACTGGATGAATAAACCTCCCTGACTTCAGACCATCCTACAAATCTATAGTCATCAAGACAGTATGGCACTGGCACAGAGACAGAAATACAGATCAGTGGAACAAAATAGAAAGCCCAGAGATAAATCCACACACCTATGGAAACCTTATCTTTGACAAAGTAGGCAAAAATATCCAATGGAAAAAAGAAAATCTCTTTAACAAGTGGTGCTGGGAAAACTTGTCAACCACTTGTAAAAGAATGAAACTAGAACACTTTCTAACACCATACACAAAAATAAACTCAAAATGGATTAAAGATCTAAACGTAAGACCAGAAACTATAAAACTCCTAGAGGACAACATAGGCAAAACACTTTCTGACATAAATCACAGCAGGATCCTCCATGACCCACCTCCCAGAGTAATGGAAATAAAAGCAAAAATGAACAAATGGGACCTAATTAAACTTAAAAAGCTTTTGCACAATGAAGGGAACTATAAGCAAGGTGAAAAGTCAGCCTTCAGAATGGGAGAAAGTAATAGCAAATGAAGCAACTGACAAAGAATTAATCTCAAAAATATACAAGCAGCTCATGCAGCTCAATTCCAGGAAAGTAAACTGCCAAATAAAAAAATAGGCCAAAGAATTAAAGAGACATTTCTCCAAAGAAGACATATATATGGCTAACAAACACGTGAAAGGATGCTCAACATCACTCATTACCAGAGAAATGCAAATCAAAACCACAATGAGTTACCATCTCACGTTGGTCAGAGAATGGCTGCTATCAAAATGTCTACAAAAAATAAATGCTGTAGAGGGTGTGGAAAAAAGGGAACCCTTTTACACTGTTGGTTTGAATGCAAACTAGTACAGCCACTATGGAGAATAGTGTGGAGATTCCTTAAAAATCTGAAAATAGAACTGCCATATGACACAGCAGTCCTACTGCTGGGCATACACACCAAGGAAACCAGAATTGAAAGAGACACATGTACCCCAATGTTCCTCATAGCACTGTTTACAATAGCTAGGACATGGAAGCAACCAAGATGTCCATTGGCAGACAAATGGATAAGAAAAGTGTAGTACATATACACAATGGAATATTATTCAGCTATTAAAAAGAATGCATTTGAATCAGTTCTAATGAGTTGGATGAAACTGTAGCCTACTATACAGAGTGAATTAAGTCAGAAAGAAAAACACCAATACAGTATATTAATGCATACATATGGAATTTAGAAAGATAGTAATTATGACCCTATATGCAAGACAGTAAAAGAGACACAGATGTAAAGAACAGACTTTTGGACTCTGGGAGAAGGTGAGAGTAGAATGATTTGAGAGAATAGCATTAAAACATGTATATTACCATATGTGAAATAGATAGCCAGTCCAGGTTCGATGCATGAGACAGGGCACTCAAGGCCAGTGCGCTGGGATGACCCTGAGGGATGGGATGGGGAGGGAAAAGGGAGGGGGTTTCAGGATGGGGGACACCCATGGCTGATTCATGTCAATGTATGACAAAAACCAGTACAATATTGTAAAGTAATTAGCCTCCATTTAAAATAAATAAATTAATTAAAAAAAAGAACAAGGAAATGTAATGGAAACAATACATTATACGTGTGTTTGGCACACACACACACATACACACACGACACCTGAAAACAGGGAAAACTAGAATGGGCTTTGGGTGGGAGCTGTGTTTGCTCTGAGGTCATTTGCAGCATGAGATAAAGGAGGAAGCAGTCAAGATCAGAGCTTGCCATGATGGAGAATCTTAGAGTCAGTGCCTGACAACTATGGATTCCTGGAGATTATATATATATATATATATATATATATATATATATATATTATGTCAAGGAGAATATTTCTAAACCAACTATAACTTCCCCACCTCCTGACAAAAGGCTATGTATACAGAAAAGGCTACCTTTTCAGTAAGCAGAACAAATGGAATGAAAGCAGATTTAAAAGATTTGTACATCTTTTTTTTCCTAAACTTAAACATTTTACTTTCACTTTCACATGGATGGATTGGGGAGAGAATCTCAATTATGGAATTTATGTTGAACAAATCCCAACTTGGATTTTCTACAGGCATATAGATATGAAGAAGGCAATGTTTCTACTCTAATGTGGATGGTTGTTCAGTCGCTCAGTTGTGTCTGACTCTTTGTGACTCCATGGACTGCAGTATACCAGGCTTCTCCATCCTTCACCATCTCCCATGTCCATTGAGTTGATGCTATCCAATCATATTCTCTGTTTCCCCCTCTTCCTCCTACCTTCAATCTTTCCCAGCATCAAGGTTTTTTCCATGAGTTGGTTCTTTGCATCAGGTAGCCAAAATATTGGAGCTTCAGATTCAGCATCAGTCTTTCCAATGAATATTCAGGGTTAACTAGTTTAATCTCCTTGCTGTCCAAGGAGCTCTCAAGAGTCTTCTCCAGCACCATAGCTCAAAAGCATCAATTCTTCAGTGAATCCTTCCAAATACATCATTTATCAAGGAAAATGAACCATCAATAGGGAAAGATAACTAAGGACACAGCAAAATGATATCCATAAATGGATGAAAAAGAAACAGAAACCTAAAAATCAATGGTTAATATAGATCCACCAAAAGTTTACGCATTGGTTTTATCAAATGTTTTACAGTGTTCAAACAAGTTAATGCAACAGGTGATCTCAGCATGGAAATTAACTTAATTAAAAATGAAATAGGACAGTTGATAGATGGGTAAATGGAAAAAAGTATAGAATTTAAGGAAACTAAATAACACTAGTTATATTCTTAATAAATTATAATATTGGATAGAGAGGTTTAATGGGAAATGTAAAGACATCTGAAGATAGAATTTATAAATTGGGGTGTATGTCAAAAGATATTGGGCAGAACATAGCTTGAACAGACACAGATACGGAAAACATAGAAGAAATGGTAAGAAACACAGAGAAAACAGTAAGACAATCAACATACCCTTGATTTGAATCCTATAAAGAGAAGGGATAAATTAGGGCAAAATTATATTTGAAGCAAAAATGGCTGAGAGTTTCCCAGAACTTATGAAAGATATCAAGTGTAATTTCAAAAGGCCTAGCAAATTTCAAAGCAAAACAAACAAAAAAATCTAACTCAGCATAACACAAATCATTGTGAAAACTGAGGTAAGTTGAAGTAAAGCCATTTCCAGATAACAGAAATTGAAGTAAACGCCACAAAGAATGTTCTAAACAGAAACAGAGAATAGCTAAAGGCTTTGATCTATGGGAAAAGAAAATGATAAGACAATCTCTTTACAATCACAGTGAAATAGTACTGTAAAGTGTAGAGTAGGTCTAGAGGTCAAGGTTTCACCTCCCTTGTCAAGTGGTCTGGATTTTTCCAGGAGCAATGAGAAGACACTGAAGCTTTAGGCTGAAAAGTTATACATAGCTGTGTGTATGTTTTTCAAAAGATTACTCTGACTGTAATGTCAGAAAAAAGCTGTAGAGAGAGCTGAGCACAGAGAGATGTTAGAAGGTAAATGACAGCCAACCAGCCCATAGAAGAAAACCCTATTGCTGCCTTCACATTCAGTAATATAGTTTCATTTCCTTTAGGTAATTTTTGAATATACTCCACTATATGCATGGGTTTTTAAAAACACTATAGAAGAGGATCCTTATACTCAATTAATTGTCTTCCTCTTGTAATTTAAGATTTCATACACTTCTTGCCTACAATACCAAATTTGCCCAATCTAGCCAAATGGCTCATCCTATGATATTTACCCTCCTAATCTCCTATGCACATTTACATGGTCTTTATTTATTATGGATTCACTTATACTTCTAGTGTGAAGACTTCCAAAAAGGAAAATACTATTTTTGCAGATTATTTATGCACTCATAAGAACTTACTAGACACCTACCTGTGGTTAGAGGAGCTATCAAATTGTATCTTCATATCCCTAAATGTTGAACAGACTTCACTTATCCCTTGAATGCTGTACATTATCAGATGTGTTACACACAGAAACACACACACTCATACACACATAATGAAATACAGTATGTGAGAAGAAATTTGAAAATATGATTGAACCATGTAGGATCTCCTTAATACTTATTGTAGTGTTTGAATTTGAAGAGGAAGACAGAGTGGACTAATGCTTTAAAAAAAAAAAATCATTCAGTGGATTTGGAAGCCATATTACTTGCTCAACTCCAGACTGTGTATACTGTTGTTCAATCATTAAGTCATGTCTGACTCTTTGCCACTCCATGGACTCCAGAACTACAGGCTTCCCTGTCCTTAATTATCTCCTGAACTTTGCTCAAACTCACATCCAATAAATCAGTGATGTTATCCAACCATCTCATTCTCTGACCCTCTCTTCTCCTCTTGCACTCAATCTTTTCAGCATCAGGGTTTTTTTTTTTTTCCCCAATGATTCAGCTCCTCACATCAGGTGACCAAAGTATTGGAGCTTCAACTTCAGCATCAGTCCTTCCAAAGAATATTAAGGGTTGATTTCTTTTAGGATTGACTGGTTTGAACTCCTGGCAGTGCAAGGGACTCTCGAGAATCTTCCCCAGCACCACAATTCAAAAGCATCAATTTTTTGGCACTCAGCCTTCTTTATTGTCCAACTCTTACATGCATAGATTACTACTTGAAAAACCATGGCTTTTAACATATGGATCTTTGTTGGCATAATGATATCTCTGCTTTTTAATAAACTGTTTAGATTTGTCATAGCTTTTCTTCCAAGAATCAAGCCTCTTTTTTATTTAATGATCTGAGAGAAGCATGCTCAGAACTCAGGGCATTTACTTGGACATTTCCTGTGATTCCAAGCCTGTTTATCATTATGAAGATAATCTTTTTCAATCATGGTTTGATGAAAGCAAGGCAACAAAAGATTTTATTATTTACAAAGAAGGACCAGTTTCACCCCACTAAAAATCTAGACCAGTTGAAATGCTGAATGAATTTTAAGGAGTGAGATGATAGACCTCATTATAGCTTGGGGCTCTTTTCAGTAATAGAAACTAAATAATCTCATTAAAACTCCCAACATTTAAAAAGAAATCAGTGAATCACCATTTCAAATAGAAAGCAGTATTATGAGCATAAAGAGTACAAACAGACATGAACCCTGTAAGGTGTGGGTTGACTTATAGGTGTTTGGTTTCTTATTCCAGTTCTGCTTTCAGCTGCAGCTATGGTAAACCATTTCTGGGAGGCTGTTGTTTTTCAATCACTCAGTCATGTCCGACTCTTTGTGACACCATGGGCTGCAGCAAGCCAGGCTTCCCTGTCCGTCACCATCTCCTGGAGCTTACTCATGTCCCTTGAGTTGGTGATGCTATCCAACTATCTCATCTTCTGTCATCTTCTTCTCCTCCTACCTTCCCATCATCAGGGTCTTTTTGAATGTCAGCTCTTTGCATTAGGTGCCCAAAGTACTGGAGCTTCAGCTTCAGCATCCATCCTTTCAAATGAATATTCAGGGTTGATATTCTTTAGGATTGACTGGTTTGACCTGCTTACAGTCCAAGGGACTCTGAAGAGTATTCTACAACACCACAGTTCAAAAGCATCAATTCTTCGGTGCTCAGCTTTCTTTAATGGTTCAACTCTGACATCAATACATGGCCACTGGAAAAACCATAGCTTGAATTATATGGACCTTTGTTGGCAAAGTAATGTCTCTGCTTTTTAATATGCTGTCTAGATTTGTCATGGCTTTTCTTAGAAGGAGAAGTGTCTGTTAGTTTCATGGCTGCAGTCACCATCTTCAGTGATTTTGGAGCCCAAGAAAATAAAATCTGCTGCTGTTTCCACTTTTTATTCATCTATCTGCTGTGAAGTGATGGGACTGGATGCCATAATCCTAGTTTTTTGTGAAGGGAATATGCTATGCACAGGCCTGTACTATAATGGGCTTTATTTGAAAAATAAGAATGACTTTCTCATCACTCCCCAGGCTGGGAGCAGTAAAAAGTACATTGTGGAAAGACATCTTAAAAGTAAGATGTTGAAGAACTGATGTACTGATGAAAAATCATTAGTGACTATTCAGGTAACCAGAGCCTTGAGGGAGTTGCTGAGAAAGGGCATCACTAGCCATTGTATATCTTCATCCCCAGTCTGAGACTGTAAACAACAGATATCTCTAGAACACGAATGAGGAAGTAGAAGTTAACAATAAAAAGCATGCAAGGATTAGGATCTGTGCTTTTGCCTGCAAATGGCATCAGCCCCCTATCCCCACTTTATTTCTGAGTCTTCTTTTTCTTTATTCTTCTGCAGCACCACTCCCTCAAGTTGGTTCATTGTTGAGATGGTCCCGATATTTTGGAGGCTGAGTTTTAAGTTAGCTTTTTCAGTCTCCTGTTTCACCTTCATCAAGACACTCTAATTCTTCTTCACTTTCTGCCATTTGAGTGGTATCATCTGCATATCTGGGGTTTCCCCTGGTGGCCCAGAAATAAGGAATCTACATGTAGTTCAGGAACCACAGGAGACATAGTCTCAATCCCTGAGTTAGGAAGATCCCCTAGAGGAGGACATGGCAACCCACTCCAGAATTCTTGTTAGGAGAATCCCATGGGCAGAGGAAGCTGGCAGCCTAGTCCAAAGGGTTGCAAATAATTGGGCAAGGCCAAAGCAACTTACCACATCTGCGTATCTGAAGTTGTTGATATTTCTCCCAGAAATCTTGCTTCCAGCTTGTGATTCATCCAGCCTGGCATTTTGAATGACATACTCTGCATATACGTTAAATACACAGAATGACAATATATAGCCTTGACATATTCCTTTCCCAATTTTTAACCAGTCTGTTGCTCCATGTCCAGTTCTAACTGTTGCTTCTTGATCTGCATCGAAGTTTCTCAGGAGACAAGTCAAGGTGGTCTGGTATTCTCATCTCTTTAAGAATTTCCATAATTTGTTGTGATCCACACCATCAAAGGCAATGAAGCAGAACTAGATTGTTTTCTGGAATTCCCTTGCTTCTATGATCCAATGTACACTGGCAATTTGGTCTCTGGTTCCTCTGCCTTTTCTAAATCCAGCTTGTACATCTGGAAGTTCTTGGTTCACATACTGTTGAAATGTAGCTTGAAGGAAATTGAGTATTATCCTGCTAGCATGGGAAATGAGCACCACAGTCTGGTAGTTTGTATATTCTTTGACATTGCCTTTCTTTGGCATTGGAATGAAAACTGATTTTTCCAGTTCTGTGGCCATTGCTCAGTTTTCCCAGTTTGCTGGTATATTAATTGTAGCACTTTAACAACATCATCTTTTAGGATTTTAAATAGCTCAGCTGGAATTCCATCACTTCTGCTAGCTTTGTTAGTAGTAACACTTCCCAAGGCACACTTGACTACACACTCCAGAATGTCTGGCTCAAGGTGAGTGACCACATCATCATGGTTATCCAGGTCATTAAGACCTTTTTTGTACAGTTCTTCTGTGTATTCTTGCCACCTCTTCTGCTTCTGTTAGGTCCTTGCAATTTCTGTCTTTTATTGTGCCCATCTTTGCATGAAATTTTCCTTTGATATTTCCAATTTTCTTGCAGAGATCTATAGTTTTTCCTATTCTATTTGATTGTTTTCCTTCATTTCTTTGCATTGTTCACATAAGAACTTACCTTAAGGCATTTTTGTTTCTCCTTGCTTTTTTTTTTTTTTTTTCTGGAGCTCTGCATTTAGTTGGGTATATATTTCCCTTTATCTTTTGCCTTTTGCTACTCTTCTTTTCTCAACTATTTGTAAGGCATCCTCAGACAGCCACTTCTCCTTCACACAGACTCTGTAGAGTGAAATAATTTTGCATAAGGGAAAGGTATCCAGAATGGTTGCCTGGACAGAGAAAGATGCCAGGTGAGTTAAGTGGCTGAGTTCTAAAAAGGGGAGAAAAAAATGCAGTCTGAATACCAATCAACAATAATATAAAGTGATTTTAAAATAACTGCAGCTATTTCAGATTCCCCATGTATAGTTACCAAAGATGATTTGGAATCTTCTTGGGGTGCTAATAAAATATAGGTGTGCCAGAGAAGTAAAAGGTTTCATAAGCCCTTCATAATTGGTATAGTCATTACAGAAAGAGAGAAACTCAATCAACTAAGTCATTGCCTCTCTCCTTTCAAATCAGGAATTGCCAATCATGAAAACTCCATCCCTCTAAGGAAAAAAAAAGAAAAGTCTTATTGAAAAGCCTGGACAATTTGCATATTAGCATATTTATATATATACATGGTATAATATGAAGTCTCTTGCCTCCAAATTATTTTTGATATCTAGATAAATGCCAACAGTAGAAATATGGTGTGTACCACATAAGTTAAAATTGTTTAGTAACTAAATAAAAAGCCAAAAGGAACAGATTAGATTCATTTAAATAATATATTTTATTTAACCTTATCAATCAAACAGTATTTCAACAAATACAAAAACTTAATGAAATATTTTATATTTTTTACTAATTCTTTGAAACCTAGTGTGTTAATTTACTGTCATGTTAGGTAGAAGTATCCACATTTTAAGTACTCAAATATACCTAAGTAGTTAGTGGCTACCATCTTGAACTGTGCAGATATAAGTGTCAAACATGAAAAGTACATCTACTGTGAAATCAATTAATCAAAACCTATCTATTTAATTATGCACATGTCTGATGTTTCCTTATGTAAAAAAATTTCATTCCATTAAATCAAGATGAATGAAAATGTGTAGGAGTCAGAGAGATTTATAAGTGACTAGACTGTGCTTTGTTCTGCTTTGTTCTTCCAGAAGGTTTGTTGCTGCTACACTGGGGGATTTAAATTTTAGATTCATTTTAGAAGAGGGCAGGAACAGCATGATTTTGTTTGTTTGTTTTTGTGTTTGGATTGACATATAAGTGACTTACAACACTGTGCCAGTTTCAGGTGTGTAACACACTGATTCAATATATCTGTGCATTACAAAATGATTACCACAATGTCTTCTTACCATCTGTCACCATGCACAGTTATTACAATATTATTGACTATATTCCTTACGATACACATTACATCTCTGTAGCATTTTATGACTGCAAGTTTGTATCTTTTAATCCTCTTCACCTATTTTGCCCACATCCACATCCCCACCCTTTCTGGTAAACACCTGTTAGATTTCTGTATCTATGTCTTTCCACTTTATGTTTGCTCATTTGTTTGTCTGTTTTTTAGATTCTATATATAAGTTAAGGCAATATTTGTCTTTTTCTCTCCAATGTATTTCACTTAGCATAATACCTCTAGGTTCATCCATTTTGTCACAAATGGCTAGGTTTCGTTCCTTCTTATACCTGAGTAATATTCCATTGTATGTACATTGGATACCTGAAAAACAGATTTGTTGAGTAGGCCCACTCATATACAATCTTTTTTCATTAAATATTTACTTACAGAGAACAAAATGGTAGAGGAGTAGGTGGATATGGAGTACATCTCTCTCCATGGATACATCAGGAATACACCTCAGATATAGAAGTGCTTGCAGAACACCAACTGACAGTGGACAGCAGGACCTGGAATAGAATATATAGAACCCCGCAAAACTCAGTGGAATGAAGGAACTCATGGGCGGTGGGGATAGGGGCAGGAGTGTTGGTAGCACTGCATCTGCCCTCAGCGTGTGGGAGAACTGAAGCAGGGGTCCGATCCACACATCGGGGCAATTATCTGAGTCAGAGGAGAAACATTTAAGGCTGAGAGTGAAACAGCTGATCTGTGGCAGCCTAAATGGAATGAGAATCAGACAGTCCTTGCCGCAACCATACATACCCGGACAGGGACGCAGAGTTTGGGGATTGTGGAGGGATCCCAGGGTGGAGGCTACTGCTGATTGAGGAAAGATTGATCACGGGATGTGAGGGAGTAGATTGTGGTGGGAAATGCCTGTGGAGGAAAGCCAGGCAGCCATGGAAGTAAGGTGATACTGCTGAGTCACGCATAGGGAATGGAGCCATCACCACAGCCTCTCTCTCTCCACAGGCCAGCATTGGCAGCTCAACAAGAGAGAGGCTGGCCCATCAACCGCTTGACACACTGATCTAGAGAGTAGGACCCCACCCAGGGGGCAACTTTATGTCTCTGATGGGCCAAACAATATAGAAGGACACCAGGTAAGATAGCCCTCTAAGTGCCTGAAGGGGCCAAGCTATGGAGAAAGACTGGACAAAGAGGCCTTCTCATCACCAGCTAAAAGACACTCGACAAAAGACTCTGAAAGGGTCATAACTCCTGCAGCAGAGGGAGCCTGTGTCCCTGGACACTTGGGACCACCAGGGTGCCTGCAAGCCAAGCAGCTGAACTACCTTCATGCTCAACTCTCACTGGGGCAGAACTGCCACGGGCAAAAAATATCTTGCTTCTGTGTGCCCAGAGTCACTTCTGTAGTGTTCCTGTAGTGTCCTGGCTCTTTGTGTCCCTGTAGTGTCCTGGCTCTTTGTGTCCCTGTAGTGTCCTG
This sequence comes from Bos indicus x Bos taurus, assembly GCF_003369695.1. Taxonomy (NCBI): domain Eukaryota; kingdom Metazoa; phylum Chordata; class Mammalia; order Artiodactyla; family Bovidae; genus Bos; species Bos indicus x Bos taurus. The sequence goes on from NC_040079.1 coordinate 116,562,586, forward strand.
GCTCTTTGTGTCCCTGTAGATTGTGCCCTGCCAGGCTTCTCTGTCAGGGAGGGACGTTCCCAGGCAAGAATACTGGAGCCTATTGGCCATTCAGTACTGGCTGTCATACCCTTCTAGGGTACTATATTTCCTGCTGCCTGATCTGCCAACTCCCCTGAGTACCTGGTGCTGGCAGAACTCCTGCGACCCAAGCAGCTGCACCACCTCCACACCTGACTCTCAGAGGAGCAAACCCAAGTCTTCCCAGGCAGTCTCAGGAGCAAACCCCAATGGAGGACTGAGACACAGAGGTGGAAATAAAACCACAATTGAACCCAGGGGCAGTGTGGCTAAGGAAGAAGAGCCAAAACCTTCCCAAGAGCTGTACAGTTCAGTAGAGTTCAGTTGCTCAGTCATGTCCAACACTTTGTAATCCCATGAATTGCAGCACGCTAGGCCTCCCTGTTCATCACCAAATCCTGGAGTTCACTCAAACTCACATCTATTGAGTCAGTGATGCCATCCAGCCATCTCATCCTCTGTCGTCCCCTTCTCCTCCTGCCTCCAATCCCTCCCAGCACCAGAGTCTTTTCCAATGAGTCAAGTCTTCACATGAGTTGACCAAAGTACTGGAGTATCAGCTTTAGCATCATTCCCTCCAAAGAACAGCAAGGACTGATCTCATTTAAAATAGACTGGTTGGATCCCCTTGCAGTCCAAGGGATTCTCAAGAGTCTTCTCTAGCACCACAGTTCAAAAGCATCAATTCTTTGGCACTCAGCTTTCTTCACAGTCGAACTGTCACATCCATACATGCCTACTGGAAAAACCATAGCCTTGACTAGACGGACCTTTGTTGGCAAAGTAATGTCTCTGCTTTTCAATATGCTATCTAGGTTGGTCATAACTTTCCTTCCAAGGAGTAAGCGTCTTTTAATTTCATGGCTGCAATCACCATTTGCAGTGATTTTGGAGCCCAGAAAAATAAAGTCTGACACTGTTTCCACTGTTTCCCCATCTATTTCCCATGAAGTGATGGGACCAGATGCCATGATCTTCGTTTTCTGAATGTGAGCTTTAAGCCAACTTTTTCACTCTCCACTTTCACTTTCATCAAGAGGCTTTTTAGTTCCTCTTCACTTTCTGCCATAAGTGTGGTGTCATCTGCATATCTGAGATTATGGATATTTCTCCCACAAATCTTGATTCCAGCTTGTGCTTCTTCCAGTCAAAGGTTTCTCATAATGTACTCGGCATATAAGTTAAATAAGCAGGGTGACAATATACTGCCTTGACGAACTCCTTTTCCTATTTGGAACCAGTCTGTTGTTCCATGTCCAGTTCTAACTGTTGCTTCCTGACCTGCATATAAGTTTCTCAAGAGGCAGGTCAGGTGATCTGGTATTCCCATCTCTTTCAGAATTTTCCACAGTTTATTGTGATCCACATAGCCAAAGGCTTTGGCATAGTCAATTAAGCAGAAATAGATGTTTTTCTGGAACTCTTTTGCTTTTCCCATGATCCAGAGTATGTTGGCAATTTGATCTCTGGTTCCTCTGCCTTTTCTAAAACCAGCTTGAACATCTGGAAGTTCACAGTTCATGTACTGCTGAAGCCTGGCTTGGAGAATTTTGAGTGTTACTTTACTAGCGTGTGAGATGAGTGCAATTGTGCAGTAGTTTGAGCATTCTTTGGCATTGCCTTTCTTTGGGATTGGAATGAAAACACATTTTCTACTCCTGTGGCCACTGCTGAGTTTTCCAAATTTGCTGGCATATTGAGCGCAGCACTTTCACAGCATCATCTTTTAGGATTTGAAAGAGCTCAACTGGAATTCCATCACTTCAACTAGCTTTGTTTGTAATGATGCTTTCTATGGCCCACTTGAATTCACATTCCAGGATGTTTGGCTCTAGGTGAATGATCACAACATTGTGATTTTCTTGGTCATGAAGATCTTTTTTGTATAGTTATTCTGTGTATTCTTGCCACCTCTTCTTAATGTCTTCTGCTTCTTTTAAGTCCATACCATTTCTGTCCTTGATCGAGCCCATCTTTGCATGAAATGTTCCCTTGGTATCTCTAATTTTCTTAGAAGAAATCTCTAGTCTTTCCCATTCTGTTGTTTCCCTCTATTTCTTTACATTGATTGCTGAGGAAGGCTTTCTTATCTCTCCTTGCTATTCTTTGGAACTCTGCATTCAGATGTGTATATCTTCCCTTTTCTCCTTTGCTTTTCACTTCTCTTCTTTTCACAGCTATTTGTAAGGCCTCTCCAGACAGCCAATTTGCTTTTTTGCATTTCTTTTCCACGGAGATGGTCTTTATCCCTGTCTCCTGTACAATGTCATGAACCTCCGTCCATAGTTCATCAGGTACTCTATCTATCAGATCTAGTCCCTTAAATCTATTTCTCACTTTCACTGTATAATAATAAGGGATTTGATTTAGGTCATACCTGAATGGTCTAGTGGTTTTCCCTACTTTCTTCAATTTAAGTCTGAATTTAGCAATAAGGAGTTCATGATCTGTGCCACATTCAGCTCCCGGTCTTTTTTTTTTTTTTTCTGACTGTATAGAGCTTCTCCATCATTGGCTGCAAAGAATAGGATCAATCTGATTTTGGTGTTGACCATCTGGTGATGTCCATGTGTAGAGTCTTCTCTTGTGTTGTTGGAAGAGGGTTAAATCCACAGGATCAACTAGGCAGACTCTTTGTCCTTGAAATATATAAAAGGTCATTGAGAGCTCTCACAAAAGAAAATGCACTAGTTCTGATAGCTGTGGACATGGGAGGCAAGTACACTTAGGACTAGGACAAGATTATAATCTGCGATGCCCCCAGAGCAGGTCCAGAGGTTGGTACAGTGTTGGAGGGCATCCTAGGGTGACTGTGACTCCCAGCGTGGGAAAGGACCCTGACTCAAGAAAAATATTTATTATTCTTATGTTTTGACTTGTTCTGTGTATTCTTTTGAATTTTTTTTTCTTTTCTTTATTTTCCTCCCCCCCCCTCCCCATGTTGTAGTTGTCAATTTTATTGGCAGTCTGAAATATAATTAAGCTTTGGAGCTTTTTTTTTTTTTTTCTCAGTCATATTTTTATTGTTGTTATAAACCTCTGCCTTGATGTTGGGCTTTTTCAGTTCTGTGGAGTTTTTTTTTTTTTTCTTTTTTCCCTTCTTTTATATTTAATTTGAATTTTTTAAACTTATTTTTATTTTTTATACATTTATTCCTTTGTTTGATTTTCCTACTATTGTTTTCCCCTTGCAGTTAATCTTGATTGTATATAAATCTTCTTTATCTATGTCTATTTAACTTTGCATACTTATTCTTTCTTTCTTTCCTTTCCTCTCAACATATTCATTAGTTTTATTTTCATTGCTTTATTCCCCAATTGACACCTTGCTTCAGTTTTGTTTTCCAGTTTGTGCTTTAGTTAGTTTTTTTCAGGTAGATATAATTTTTGGTTTCCTGTTCTCTGGGTTAGTCTACTGTACTTTATCTTTGTTGGACTGTTTTATCTTTGGTCTTGGATGTGTATGTATATGTGTATGTTCCATTATTTTAATTATTATTTGCCTGATTTTATAACTGCCATTAGTCTGGGATTCATCTTTGGTTTCTCATTTTTGGATATTTGTTTTAATCTTACTTAATGACATAAGAAAGGCAATGCCAAAGAATGCTCAAACTACCACACAATTGCAGTCATCTCACACTCTAGTAAAGTAATGCTCAAAATTCTCCAAGCCAGACTTCAGCAGTATGTGAACCGTGAACTTCCTGATGTTCAAGCTGGTTTTAGAAAAGGCAGAGGAACAAGAAATCAAATTGCCAACATCCGCTGGATCATGGAAAAAGCAAGAGAGTTCCAGAAGAACATCTATTTCTGCTTTATTGACTATGCCAAAGCCTTTGGCTATGTGGATCACAATAAACTGTGGAAAATTCTGAAAGAGATGGGAATACCAGACCACCTGATCTGCCTCTTGAGAAACCTATAGGCAGGTCAGGAAGCAACAGTTAGAACTGGACATGGAACAACAGACTGGTTCCAAGTAGGAAAAGAAGTACGCCAAAGCTGTGTATTGTCACCCTGCTTATTTAACTTATATGCAGAGTACATCATGAGAAATGCTGGACTGGAAGAAGCACAAGCTGGAATCAAGATTGCCGGGAGAAATATCAATAACCTCAGATATGCAGATGACACCACCCCTATGGCAGAAAGTGAAGAGGAACTAAAAAGCCTCTTGATGAAAGTGAAAGAGGAGAATGAAGAAGTTGGCTTAAAGCTCAATGTTCAGAAAATGAAGATCATGGCATCTGGTCCCATCACTTCATGGGAAATAGATGGGAAAACGGTGGAAACAGTGTCAGACTTTATTTTTCTGGGCTCCAAAATCACTGCAGATGGTGATTGCAGCCATGAAATTAAAAGACGCTTACTCCTTGGAAGGAAAGTTATGACCGACCTAGATAGCATATTGAAAAGCAGAGACATTACTTTGCCAACAAAGGTCCGTCTAGTCAAGGCTATGGTTTTTCCAGTAGTCATGTATGGATGTGAGAGTTGGACAGTGAAGAAGAATTGGACTGAGCGCCGAAGAATTGATGCTTTTGAACTGTGGTATTGGAGAAGACTCTTGAGAGTCCCTTGGACTGCAAGGAGATCCAACCAGTCCATTCTGAAGGAGATTAGCCCTGCAGGTTCTTTGGAAGGAATGATGCTAAAGCTGAAACTCCAGTACTTTGGCCACCTCCTGCGAAGAGTTGACTCATTGGAAAAGACTCTGATGCTGGGAGGGATTGGGGGCAGGAGGAGAAGGGGACCACAGAGGATAAGATGGCTGGATGGCATCACTGACTCGTTGGACATGAGTCTGGGTGGACTCTGGGAGTTGGTGATGGACAGGGAGGCCTGGCGTGCTGTGATTCATGGGGTCGCAAAGAGTCGGACACGACTGAGCGACTGAACTGAACTGAACTGAATGCCATAACAAGCGACTTGTGGAATCCCCATTCCTGACCAGAGCTCAAGCTCTGAGCCTTTGGAATGGCAGTACTGATTCCAAGACCCTAGACTACCAGTTAACTTTAGGGAGTATCAAATAGTGAGAACTTACACAAAGGAAAGCAGTTGAATACAAGACCCAACATTACTCAACCACGAGTAGCAACCTGTGCAGGACACCTCATCTAAACAACAAGCAAAACAAAAATATAAACCCAGTCATCCACAGACAGGATTACCACTTCACTCAGCTTTGCCTATCAGAGGAAAACCAAACAAACAAACACAAAAATCTCAGCACAAATCTCACCCTGTAGGAAGCTTGCACAAAACACTGGACCAACATTAGGAGGGCAGAAACCAAAGGAAGACAGAATTCAACCTTGCACCTGAGAAAAGTAGATCTAAAGCACAATAAGTTTAAAAGAAATTATGAAAAATCAGAGAAATGCTACAAAAATAAAGGAACAAAGTAGAAACACAGAAGCCCAAATAAATGAAGAGGAAATAAGCAAAATAAGCAGAATAAATTATTCTGAAAAATAAATCAGAATAATGATAGTAAAGATGATCAAAAACCTTGAAAACAAAATGGAGAAAATGCAAGATTTAATTAACAAAGACCTAAAAGTATTAAAAATAAATACACAAACAACACAATTACTGAAATTAAAAATACTCTAAAAGGAATCAATAGCAGAATACCTGAAGCAGAAGAATGAATCAGTGAGTTGGAAGATAAAATGATGGAAACAACTTCTGAAGAGCAGAATAAGGTAAAAAGAATGAAAAGAACTAAAGACAATCTCAGAGACCTCTGGGACAATATCAAATGCGCCAACATTCGAATTATAAGGGTCCCAGAAGAAGAAGAGAAAAAGAAAGGGTATGAGAAAATTTTTGAAGAGATTATAGTTGAAAATTTCTCCAACATGGAAAAGGAAATAGTCAATCAAGTACAGGAGGCATAAAGAGTCCCATACAGGAGAAACTCAAGGAGAAACACTCCAAGGCCCATACTAATCAAACTAACAAAGACTAAACACAAAGAAAGACTATTGAAAGCAGCAAGGGAGAGGCAATAAGTAACATACAAAGGAAATTCCATACACTTAAGAGCTAATCTTTCAGCATAAATTCTGCAGGTCGGAAGGGAATGCCAGGACATATTTAAAGTATTGAAAGGGAAAAATCTACAACCAAGATCTCATTCAAAATTGATGGAGAAATAAAAAGCTTCAGACAAGCAAAAATTAAGAGAAATCAGGACCAACCAACCAGATTTACAACAAATGTTAAAGGGACTTACATAGTCAAGAAATACAAGAGAACAAAAAAGATCTATAAAATCAACCCCAATTAAGAAAATGTCAATAGGAACATATATGTCAATAATTACTTTAAATGTAAGTGGTTTAAATGCTCCAACCAAAAGACACAGACTTGCTGAATGGATACAAAAACAAGACCCATATATATGCTGTTTAGAAGACACACACTTAAGTCCTCAAGAAACATATAGACTGAAAGTAAGAGTATGAAAAAATATAGTCCATGAAAATGGGAAGCTAAAGAAAGCTGGAGTAGCAATCCTATTAGACAAAATAGACCTTAAAATAAAGAATATTACAAGAGATAAGGAAGGACACTACACAATGATCAAGGGATCAATCCAAGAGGAAGACATAACAATTGTAAATATCTAGGAACCCAACATAGGAACACCTCAATACATAAGACAAACACTAACAGACATAAAAGGAGAAACTGACAGAAACAATAAGAGGAGGAGACTTTAACACCCCACTAACACCAGTGGACAGATCATCAAAACAGAAAATTAACAAGGAAACACATATCTTAAATGATACATTAGAAACGATGGATCGCATTGGTATCTTCAAGACATTCTACCCAAATGCAGAATAATACACTTTCTTCTCAAGTGTACCTGGAACATTCTCTATGATAGACCACATCTTGGGTCACAAATCAAACCTCAGTAAACTTAAGAAAATTTAAATCATATCAAGCATCTTTTCTGACCATGACACTATGAGACTAGATATCAATTACAAGAAAAAAAGCTGTAAGAAACACAAACAAAAGGAGATTAAACAACATGTTTCTAAATAACCAACAGATTACTGAAGAAATCAAAAGGGGAATCAAAAAATTTATAGAAAGAAATGACAATGAAAACACAACAACTCAAATCCTATGGGATGAAGTGAAAGCAGTTCTAAGAGGGAAGTTTATAGCAATACAACCCTACATCAAGAATCAAGAAAAACGTTGAATAGACAGCCTAACTTTACACCTAAAACAACTGGAAAAGAAGAAGGAAAAAAAATTAGTAAGAGGAAATAATTCATAAAGATCTGAGCAAAAATCAATGGAAAAAAATGAAAGAAACAACAGTAAAGACTAATAAAACTGAAAGCTAGTCCTTTGAGAAGATAAACAAAATGACAAGCCTTTAGCCAGACTCATCAATTAAAAAAAAAAAAAAAAAAGAGTAGAATCAAAGCAACAAATTTAGAAATGAAAAAGGAAAGGTTACAACAGACAATGCAGAAATACAAACGATTATAAGAAAACAATAAAGGCAATAAAATGGATAACCTGGAAGAAATGTACAGATTCTTAGAAAGGTTCAGTCTTCTAAGATTGAACCAGCAAGAAATAGAAATTATGAACAACTCAATTACAAGCACTGAAATTGAAGCTGTGATAAAAAAATCTCCCCAAAAACAAAAGCGCAGGACAGGAGAATTCTATGAAACATTTAGTGAAGAGTTAATGCCTATCCTTCTAAAATGCTTTCAAAAAATTGCAGAGAAAGGAACACTTCCAAGCTCATTCTACAAGGCTACCATCACCCCGATACTAAAACCAGACAAAGATAACACAAAAAAAGAAAACTATAGGTCAATATCACTGATGAACGTAGATGCTAAAATCTTCAACAAAATTTTAGCAAACAGAACTCAGCAACACGTCAAAAAGCTCATACACCATGATCAAGCTGGGTTTATTTCAGAAATGGAAGGATTCTTCATATATGCAAATCAATCAATGTGATATATTAATTAACAAATTGAAAGATAAAAACCATATGATCAGATCAGACCAATAGATGAAGAAAAAGCCTTTGACAAAACCCAGCACCCATTTATGATTAAAACTTCAAAAAAATGGGCATAGAAGGAAACTACCTCAACATAGTAAAGGCCATATATGATAAGCCTACAGCAAACATTATTCTCAATGGTGAAAAACTGAAAGCATTCCCCCTAAGATCAGGAATAAGACAAGGGTGTCTACTTTCACCACTATAATTCAACATAGTTCTGGAAGTCCTAGCTACAGCAATCAGAGAAGAAAAATAAATAAGAGGAATCCAGATCAGAAAAGAAGTAAAGCACTCAGTGTTTGCAAATAACATGATACTGTACATAGAAAACCCTAAAGATAGTATCAAAAAATTACTAGAACTCATCAGTGAATTTAGCAAAGTTGCAAGATACAAAATCAATACACAGAAATCATTTGCATTTCTATACACTAGCAATGAAAAATCAGAAAGAAAAATTATAGAATCAATCCCATTCACCATTGCAACAAAAAGAATTAAATATCTATGAATAAACTTACTTAGGGAAACAAAAGAACTGTATACAGAAAATTATAAAACACTAATGAAAGAAATCAAGGATGGCATAAACAGATGTCATAAATAGAGATATTCCTTGTTCCTGGGCAGGAAGAATCAATATTGTGAAAATGACTATACTACCAAATGCAAACTATAGATTCAATGTGATCCCCATCAAACTACCAATGGCATTTATCATAGAACTAGAACAAAAATTTTTACAGTTCATATGGAAACACAAAAGACCCCAAATAGCCAAATCAGTCTTGAGAAAGAGGAATGGAGCTGGAGGAATCAACCTTCCTGACTTCAGATTATACTAAAGCTACAGTCATTAAGACAGTATGGTACTGGCACAGAAGCAGAAATATAGACAAATAGAACAAGATAGAAAGCCCATAAATAAACCCATGCACCTATGGGTACTTTATTTTTAGCAAAGGAGGCAAAAGCATACAATGGGGCAAGACAGCCTCTTCAATAAAAGTTGCTGGAAAAACTGGACAGCTATTTGTAAAAGAATGACATTAGAACACTTTCTAACAACATACACAAAGATAAACTCAAAATGGATTAAAGGCCCAGATGTAAGGTCAGAAATTATAAAACTCTTAGAGGAAAACATAGGCAGAACACTCTATGACATAAATCAAAGCAAGATCCTCTATGTCCCACCTCCTAGAGTAACAGAAATAAAAACAAAAGTAAACAAGTGGGGCCTGATTAAACTTAAAAGCTTTTTTTGCACAGCAAAGGAAACTGTAAGTAAGGTGAAAAGACAACCTTCAGAAACAGAGAAAATAATAGCAAATGAAACAACTGACAAAGGATTAATTTCCAGAATATACAAGTAGCTCAATGCCAGAAGAACAAACAACCCAATCAAAATATGGGAAAAAGACCTAAATAGACATTTCTCCAAAGAAGAAATACAGATGGCTAACAAACATATGAAAAGATAGTCAACATCACTCATTATTAGAGAAAGGCAAATCAAAATTGCAATGTGATATCACCTCACACAGGTCAGAATGGCCATCATCAAAAAGTCTACAAACAATAAATGCTGGAGAGGGTGTGGAAAAAAGTGAACACTCTTGCACTGCTGGTGGGAATGTAAATTGATGTAGCCACTATGGAAGATGTTATGGAGCTTTCTTAAAAAACTAGGGATAAAATCACAATATAACTCAGCAATACCACTCCTAGGCATATACTCTGAAGAAACCAAAATTGAAAAAGACATTGTTCATTGCAGCATTATTTACGATAGCTAGAACATGGAAGCAACCTGGGTGATCTTCAACAGATGAAAAGATAAAGAAGTGGTGGTACATATAAACAAAGAAATATTACTCAGCCATAAAAAGGAACACATTTGAGTCAGTTCTGATGGGCTGGATGAACATAGAATCTATTATACAGAGTGAAGTAAGTCAGAAAGAGAAAGATAAATATCGTATTCTAATGCATATATATGGAATCTAGAAAAATGGTACTGAAGAATTTACTTACAGGGCATCAGCGGAGAAACAGACATAGAGAATAGACCTATGGACATGGGGAGAGGGGAGGAGAGGGTGAGATGTTTGGAAAGAGTAACATGAAAACTTACATTACCATGTGTAAAATAGATAGCCAATGGGAATTTTGCTGCATTGCTTAGGAAACTCAAACAGGGGCTCTGTATCTATTTAGAGCAGGGGATGGGGTGGGAATGGGAGGGAGGTTCAAAAGGGATAGGATATGTGTATACCTATGGCTGATTCATGTTGAGCTTTGACAGAAAACAACAAAATTCTGTAAAGCAAATTATCCTTCAATTAAAAAAAAAAATAGCAAGATGTTCCATTACATCTAGCAAGTCAGGTACTTTTTTAAAGGAAAATATCAAATATCAACAAAATAATGACTGCAGTGTCTTGTTGACCTTGAAATAAATGTAGAAGTAAAATGTAAGACACAATATTTCATTGTATGAGTAGAAATTTATGAATTAGGATAAACAAAAACTCTATGATGAAGTAAATTAAAAAAAAAATTATATTCTACATGACCTTCAGTTGGTTGAATCCACAGACAGGAAACCACAGGTACAAATGGCCAACTGTAAAGTTATTTGACTGCACGGAGGGTCTATGCCCCTAGCCCTTGTGTTGCTCAAATGTCAATGATATGTACTATGTGTTCTCTATCCATCCAGCTATAAATGAGCAGATTTCTTCCGTATTTTAGCTATGGTAAATTATGCTGCAGTTAATATTGTGGTGCATATATGTTTTCAAATTAGCATTTTTGTATTATTCAGAATACACAATTCTGTGTTATCTAGAAGTGGAGTTGCTGATTGATTGTATGGTAGTTCTATTTTTAATATTTTAGGGAATCACCCTACTGCTTTTCATAGTAGCTATACAAACTTACATTCCCACCATCAGTACTGATGGTTTCTTTTTCTCGACATCATCATCAGCACTTGTTATTTTTTGTCTTTCTGATAATAGGCATTCTGACAGGTGTTACATGATAGTTCATTGTGGTTTTGATTTACATTTCCCTGATTAGTAATTCTGAGTATCTTTTCACATGCCTATTGGCCATCTGTATGTCTTCTTCAGATAAATGTATATTCAGATCCTCTGCCATTTTAAGTGAATTGTGTGTTTTATCAATGGAATGGGAGAAAACAAAGAAATAAATTGCCATTTATATGGTCAATTAATCTATAACAAAGAAGGCAAGAATGTATAATGAAAGTCTTCAATAATTTGTGTTTAGAAAACTGTACAGCTAATTGCAAAAAAGAAAAGAAAGAAACCAACCCACTTCTTACACTACATACAAAAATAAAATCATAATGGATTAAAGACTTAAATGTAAGACCTGAAAACATTAAATTCCTAGGAGAAAAAGACAGTATACTTCCTTACATTGACTTGAAACATTCCTTCCATTTCAGTTTATAGGAATATTTTGAGAAGGATACTTATTAATTCTTCTTTAAATGTTGGATAGAGTTCACTTGTGAAGCTATTTGGTCCTGGGCTTTTGATTCTTGGGAAATTTTTTTTTTTTTTTTTTCCTATTTCAACTTCATTGCCTATAACTGGTCTATTTAGATTTTCTCCCTGATTCAGCCTTGGAAGATTGTATGTTTCCAGGAATTTATTCCTTTCTTCCAGGTTGCCCTATTTGTGGCCATAAAATTATTCAAAATAGTCTCCTGTCTTTATATTTTTGTGGTATCAGTTTTAACTTATCTTTCATTTCATATTTTATTTGGGCCCATTCTTTTTTTGTTTTTCTTGATGAGTCTGGCTAAATGTCTATCAATTTTGTTTATTTTTTCAAGCAATGATCTCTTATGTTCAATGATATGTTCAGGGTTTTATTATTTTTTTCAGCCTCTTTTTAATTTTTTCCACTCTGATCTTTATAATTTCCTTCCTCCTACTAACTTTGGCCTTTGTTTATTGTGTTCCCCCCCACCAGAAAAAAATAATTAAGATGTAAATTTCATTTATTTGAGATTTTTCTTGTTTCTAGAGGTAACCCTGTATTGCTATAATTTCCCTCTTAAAAGTACTTTTACTCTGCCCCATATATTTTGGTAAGCTGTTTCTGTTTTCATTCATCACAAGGTTTTTTTTTTTTTTTTTTAATTTCCTCTTTGGTTTCTTTGGCCCACTTTTTAGTAGCATATTAGTAAAAATTTATCCAATTTTCCTAGGGCTGAGTGGCTTCTGGCTGCTGCTGCTAAGGCATTTCAGTCATGCCCAACTCTGTGTGACCCCATAGACGGCAACCCACTAGGCACCCCTGTCCCTGGGATTCTCCAGGCAAGAACACTGGAGTGGATTGCCATTTCCTTCTCCAATGCATGAAAGTGAAAAGTGAAAGGGAAGTCACTCAGTCGTGTAATTTTTATGCTAAATCTTGTAAAGTTTAGAGAAACCAAGGGTGAGTTTTTTATTTTATTTTTTTAATGGTATTTTAACCCAGTAAAGGAATACAGGTCTTATTTTTATCTTAAATTGCCATTGCTTCTCTATCACAACATTCTTTTGCCCAGGGGAATAATCACTGGCAGGAATGTTCTCTTGAGGAAATAAGGAATTTAAAAATTAAGGTATATGCTGTCCTTGACTCTATCATAGCTTCTCCTCTCCTCTGAGCCATTGGTCTTGTCTTAAAGCTGACTCAACTCTTGTTATAGGTTACAGAAAACAGCAATCTTAACTAAATGTGGTATGAACCATAAAGATATCTACTTAACAAGGAAATCACATAAAGGCAGATTTAATACTGGTTCAGAGGTGTAACAGAATCACCAAAGTCTTGATCCATTCTTCACTCTTTGAAAAAAAAATTTTTTTTAATTTCTGTTCTTGGTAATAAAATGACTACCTAGATTTTATTTTGCCACCAAAGATTATTCTAACAGAAGTGCGAAATTGTTAGTAATGGTCTTTTTCTTGTAGAACACTATTATTTTAGAAATAAAAAGACTTGTCTATGATTCTCCCAGCAGATTCTAGTTTTATCATTTTGGACAAACTCCGTCTCGCTCAGTGGCTCATTAGCAAAAGGGACCAAGATCACATCAAATAGCTGTAACAGTGTTTCTTAACCTATTATTGTCACTGTCCTCAAGGAGTCTTTTTAGACATTTTTATTAGTCACTCCCACTATGAAATTTTAATATCAGTGTTCATAATATATTTATTAGTGTACTTTACTTATGTATGTGCTTTGTGAATAAATGTGATAATTCTTTTTTTTTTTTTTTTCTTGAGAATTGACTGTTGTCCCCTTTGGGTTGGAGTCCCCCTACTGTAAATTCATAAAGTCAATCATGATTTATTCTTGGTATATTATGGCAACATTTAGCAAGTTAAAAAAAAAAAAAAAAAGGAAGAAAAGGCTGTGAGGTAGCATCAATCAATATCTGCCACAGTCCACATTTGGAATCACTTTTCAATTCAATGTTCATTGCATATTCACTAACAAACATTCTTCATTATGTAATATTTGCCAGTCCTAAACAGGTACTCAAGATCCAGTCAGGAACAGAAAAAATTAAGTAATTTTATTCAACTCAATAATTTACCAGGATATATTCAAACACTTCCATAACAAAGACTGACTTCCTCAAATTCAAGATTCCTCCCTACCTTCTTCCTTTGTATATACAGAATATCTTGAAATGAGACACAAAATGAGTCTGGAGGCAAAACTTAATTAAAACAGAAATACAAATATTTAACTCCTATTGTTTAGAGCACTAAATGAGACAATGTATACTATTTTCTTTTTTTTGGTACATTTTTAAAACTGGTGCAGACCTAAAGTGTCATTATCATTTTTTGAGTTTTGAGAGTTTTTTATCTTATTCCTATGAATGATACTCAATTAGCGATTTGGTAATATTAGAGAATCAACAAATCAATAAATACTAGACTCATAACTGAGTGAAAAGTTGCTGTGAAAACCAGAAATTGGAACATGTAACCAGTAAAAATAATCCTTAGTTTGACCTTCTTTTTGACCTTTAAATACATAAATCTTCAGTAACTGTAGTTTCTCATACAACTTACTTAGAAATATCTGTGACATTCTGGAAAATATTGTTAAAAATATGTACCCTAAGTGCCCAGTTATATAACCATGTTTACCTGATCAAAAAATAAATATTTATTTTCTGTTAGTCTTGTAGCATTTTATATTCTTTTTTGACTCAAGAAACTTTTACGTGAACTCAGAATTTGTTCTGATCTCAGAACTCAGAATTCTGGACTCAGAATCTGATCATTAACCAAGAGACATCAAACTAATATCATTTGCAGCAGCACAGATGGATCCAGAGAATGTCATACGAGTGAGGTCAGACTGAGAAAGACAAACATCATAGAATATTATGCCATCTAAAAAAAGAAGATACAAATGAACTTATTTTAAAAATAAAACAGTAACAGAGTCACAGATGTGGAAAACAAATCTATGGTTACCAGGGATTTTCCCCTGGTAATAAGAGAGGAGATAAACTGGGAGACAGGGATTGACATATGTGCACTACTATATATAAAATAGATAATTAATAAGGACCTACTGTATAGCAAAGGAAACTACAATTAATATCTTGTAATGACCTACGGGAAAAGAATCTGAAAAGAATATAAATATATATAAATATTTTTATGTGTATATGCATATACCTGAATCAGTTTGCTGTATACTTGAAAATAGCACACAACATTGCAAATCAGATTTACTTCAATTAAATAAATAAAAGAACAGATTTTAAGGTAGCAAATGAGCAGTGGCTGGCATGGCACTTAGTGCTCAAGGTGCTTCATTCAACTCCTTGCAGCCCATTGTCCTGTTCTGTTTTCAGAAAGCTAAACACCTCCAAGAGCCATGGGTTTCCTGTAAAGGATCAAATTATGTCCCCCCCCCCCCAAACTACTGCATCCCTTAATGTGCCCACTTCCCCCTATCAAATAAAGTGATCCTAAGGGTCTTTTGAACTTTTAAATATTTATGAATGTAAAGGAAAAATTGGATTTAGATATAGCTAATGCTTCTTGGCATTTTCCCACTGAAGAGTACTGGTATGTGGGTGCCATGTTCTGTCTGGAATCTCTCATTTTCCCCTCTGTGCCTAGAGGATGTTCAGTTGTATATTTTAAGAAACTGGCTTTATCTCGAATCTGCAGACCCTCATCACCATATGCAAGAGCTTGAAAAATAATCATATTCAAAAGAAGTGGAGCATTCCACATGCCACTGCCAAGCAGAGATTAAAAGGGAGCCTTCCAGGCTTATTGGAATATCCAGATTTTGACTCACTGAAGGCTAGATAGCAAACATTTCCTTATGCTATTCACATAAATTTTGTACATTTGTCCCAAATGTTAAATGTAAACTAAAATATAAATTTCAAATAGAAGTGAAAATATAAAATTATTCAAGCAATACATATGAAACCTGTTTTTACTTATACTCTGGTTTACTGGTATTTGAACACTGTTGGTATTTTCCTCCTCAATTCACTCTGTATCCCTTCCCATTTTATACAGCTCACCTGCCTGGTGGAGGATTGTACATTTCTGATCCATGAGTATAAGACTGAGCAAAGGCTCTGGTTTCCTTCTTCAGCTATAAGCAATATCCTGGAAAAAAAAAAAACATTCTGAGTAGTAGAGTATTAGATATGAATTACTGAAGACTAAGTTTTTTTTTTTTTTCAATTTAAAGTAACCACATTATAATGTGTTAATTCTAAACAATATCAAAATTAAATATTTCAAAAATCTGAGCATTAAACGTAACTGAATGTTAAGATCATTGCCTTTATTTTATAAATAAGAAATGTGAACCAGAGTATTTATCCAATAAGTACCTAAGAGTAAATCACTATTAGAGCACAATCCCACTCTTAGGTTTTTATTTCATATGATGTTATATTGCATTAGATTATGCCATAATTTATTGTATATTTACTATTGTATATTATGTAAAATAATATACATACATAGATATAATTTAGAAAGTTTTCACCTTATTAATATATAGTTAGAATAATAGAGATAAAACTAGCCAGAAAATTGTTATTTGTTAAAAAGAGTGTAATGTTTTTTACTTTTATAAGGCTGGCAGTTGAATTCAGAAAAGAAACTCAGAAAAGCAAACTACATTAAATACATGTCACATTTTGTTGGAAAAATGAACAGTAGAAAATATGTGGCAGTACTAAGCACCAAATGAATGCTGCACAACTTATATTCTAGTCTTCGTTTCAGTTTCATTCACTATGCATTGTTAAATGCATTGTATAGCTGTAATATATCAGAAGTTCAATGAGTTTCATTCACTATGCATTGTTAAATGCATTGTATAGCTGTAATATATCAGAAGTTCAATGATGCTACATAGTTTTTCAGCATCATGCAACTGTCCACTGGCAGGTCTCTCTGACCCCAAAGTCTTCACTCTTCAAACTACAAGATGTTAACTTAAAATTGAATTTCAAATCTTGAGTTGATTGTCACAGCCATCAATTCCAGTGTGTAAAGTTGGTTCACTTTGTCCTTCTTGCTATTGTTTTACAAAACCTTCTGGATTTCCATAATTGTGTCTCTTTGGAGCTCTTGTACTGGGACTCCATGTTTTATATTTAAGTGTCTGGGTGAAAGGGACCATCAGTGATTCTGTGTCTTTCCTGTAGCCTTGGGGACCCCTGAGGATTTGTCCCTTGGTAAAATCCTCCTGACAAAAATTGCTCAAAGAATTGTGAAGATTTCTCTTATTTTAGATTTGAAACAATTGGAAATACAACCAAGAACCTGGCAACACCCAAGTACCTGTCCTTCACTGTCAAGGTTGTTTATGCAGGAAGGAGTACCTGAAATGGCTTGACTGAGCTGCATTGGGGAAGGATAACCCAGTAACCTGAGGACCATGTGACTAGCAGACATAAAAAAACTGCCAAAGCCAATGACTTCCCCAAGTCCAGCTGGTCCACACTCGATTCTGCATCATCATGCTACCAAATTGGTGATCACACCCTTGTGCCAGGGTATCAGGGAGGTTCTTATTCTGATCATATTTGTACAGTCATTAACAAAACAGGTGTAGAGTCTGGAAGAGCACAAGCTTTATTCAATGACCAAAGAATGAGGAAGGGCTTCCCAAGTGGTGCGGTGGTGAAGAATCTACCTACCAATTAAGGAGACTCAAGAGATGTGGGTTTGATGCCTGGGTCAGGAAGATCCCCTGGAGGAAGAAATGGCAAACCACTGCAGTATTCTTGCCTGGCAAAATTCCATAGACAGAGGAGCCTGGCAAGCCCCAGTTCTTGGGGTCTTAAAAGAGTAGAACACTAGTCAATGAACATGTACATCACTGAAAGAATGGGAAAACAGGAACCTAGTTCATAAATCAACTCTGCAACCCAAGTTGAGCTGTGCACCAAAATTACAGGAGGTTCAGGGAGGGAATTTGAACCAGTGGGAGCAATATTCATGAGTTACCTGAGAACAAGCCTGTGGTTTGGACAAAGGTGTGGTTTGGGCCTGGATTGAAGGCAACTATTCTTTTCAGTACTTTTGTGGGCTTTTCTGGTTATTGTCATGGCAACTGGCAACTGTCATGGCTTGGTGGGTGTGTCACTTAGCTAATGTATTACAATGAGTGTATAATGAGGCTCAAGGTTCACTGGAAGTCAAGTGTTCTGCAGTCTTGGGCTAAATTGGTTTTAACAGGTTCTTCTTCTTTTTTTTTTTTTTCTTTGCAGATTCTTGCTGAAACTTGCTGCTGCTAAGTCGCTTCAGTCGTGTCCGACTCTGTGCGACCCCATAGACGGCAGCCCACCAGGCTCCTCTGTCCATGGGATTCTCCAGGCAGGAACACTGGAGTGGGTTGCCATTTCCTCCTCCAATGCATGAAAGTGAAAAGTGAAAGTGAAGTCGCTCAGACGTGTCCGACTCCTAGTGACCCCATGGACTGGAGCCTACCAGGATCCTCCGTCTATAGGATTTTCCAGGCAAGAGTACTGGAATGGGGTGCCATTGCCTTCTCCTGCTGAAACTTAGATAAGAGTAATTGGTTTCTGCTCTGAGGTGGGGCAGAAGTATAATGGGGCAACAACCTTGGTAACAGTCCCTCCTGAGCACACTTTTTCCCCCAGCACAAATGATATGGGAATGTTACACGAGGACTTGAGGTCACAAGATTTCTGCCATGCAAGAGCTGAGTTTGTGGTGCTTCTGCCTGCTTTCTATACTTGTGGAAAGTGAAGTGAACTTAGAGGCAGTGCAAACCACTGAAACTGGTTTGGGGCAGGTGGCCATTTGCAGGACATACTTAGAATTCACATTGAAAAACATAAGTATATATGGTTTTCAAAATACATCATGTCACTGGGGAGCATGTGCATTTTCGCTAATTTATGAGTCTACCTCTCCCTCTCCCTGAGAAGTCTTTTGGGCTGGACCAGGTCCTGTTCATGGCTCTACTCTATAGAGTTTTTCACTATTTTTTTTTTTTTTCACTATTTTCTTCCACTTAAATTACTGCCATTTCTCAGACTACTTGAGGATATATGTGGGTGCTTTTCACTGCCTTGACCTATTTTTTTAATGCTTTTTTTTTTTCTTTATTCATTTTACTCCACTACCTAGTAACAATCTCAATCTTTCCATTACCCTGATGTGAGAGTTGGACTGTAAAGAAGGCTGAGCGCCGAAGAATTGATGCTTTTGAACTGTGGTGTTGGAGAAGACTCTTGAGAGTCCCTTGGACTGCAGGGAGATCCAACCGGTCCATTCTGAAGGAGATCAGCCCTGGGATTTCTTTGGAAGGAATGATGCTAAAGCTGTAACTCCAATACTTTGGCCACCTCATGCAAAGAGTTGACTCATTGGAAAAGACTCTGATGGTGGGAGGGATTGGGGGCAGGAGGAGAAGGGGACGACAGAGGATGAGATGGCTGGATGGCATCACTGACTCAATGGATGTGAGTCTGGGTGAACTCCTGGAGTTATTGATGGACAGGGAGGCCTGGCGTGCTGCGATTCATGGGGTCGCAAAGAGTCAGACACGACTGAGCGACTGATCTGATCTGATCTGACCCTGGAAACTGCACCTACACTGAAGTCATTTGCAAACAAATTACAAGCTTTTTCAGTACACTTGTTTGGGCACACAGATGAAGACATTTTTGAAATCATGAAGGCACAAACATGGCCTTCCTTGCCAAACTGCTTAAAGCTGTGGTCTGAGTATTACCCTACCACTTTATTTATTTATTTATTTATTTTACCTTCCCACTTTAGATGTTGAGATCCTAAGGCAATGATGATAATGTTTGGGGCTAGTGCACTGGGACGACCCAGAGGGATGGTATGGGGAGGGAGGAGGGAGGAGGGTTCAGGATGGGGAACACATGTATACCTGTGGCGGATTCATTTTTATATTTGGCAAAACTAATACAATTATGTAAAGTTTAAAAATAAAATAAAATTAAAAAAAAAAGAAAAAAAAATGATGATAATGTAGAGTAAGCCTTGACAACTGGTTTTCCTCCCCCTTCATTGAAATGCAAGTGCCCAACTTAAGCTTTGATTGCCAGAATATCCATTTCAAAGAGCAATCCAATTCAAAGACCTTGGCTATCTCCAACAAATACACTTGTCAGCCACAAGATTAGATAAATAGCCAGGCCATGACTCCCACTGAGGTTTCTTTGTTTTTGAGCTCTGGATCTGTCAGTAAATCACTGAGCTACTTGCTTTTTCCTCTTCCTATGGCATAAAGTGAAGAGGAACTAAAAAGCCTCTTGATGAAAGTAAAAGAGGAGAGTGAAAAAGTTGACTTAAAGCTCAACATTCAGAAAACTAAGATCATGGCATCTGGTCCTATCACTTCATGGGAAGTAGATGGGGAAACAGTGTCAGACTTCATTTTTTGGGGCTCCAAACTGAACTGAATGCTTTAAATTTCTGCTCTTAGCTTTCAAGTTCACCAACAAATTCTGAAAGAGATGGGAATATCAGATCACCTGACCTGCCTCTTGAGAAACCTATATGCAGGTCAGGAAGCAACAGTTAGAACTGGACATGGAAAAACAGACTGGTTCCAAATAGGAAAAGGAGTACATCAAGGCTGTATATTGTCATCCTGTTTATTTAACTTGTATGCAGAGTACATCATGAGAAACACTGGGCTGGAAGAAGCACAGGCTGGAATCAAGATTGCAGGGAGAAATATCAATAACCTCAGATATGCAGATGACACCACCCTTATTGCAGAAAGTGAAGAGGAACTACAAGCCTCTTGATGAAAGTGAAAGAGGAGAATGAAAAAGGTGGCTTAAAACTCAACATTCAGAATACTAAGATCGTGGCATCTGGTCCCATCACTTCATGGGAAATAGATAGGGAAACAGTAGAAACAGTGGCAAACTTTAATTTTGGGGGCTCCAAAATCGCTGGAGATGGTGACTGCAGCCATGAAGTTATAAGATGCTTACTCCTTGGAAGGAAAGTTATGACCAACCTAGACAGCATATTCAAAAGCAGAGGCATTATTTGGCCAACAAAGGTCCATCTAATCAAAGCTATCATCTTTCCAGTGGTCATGTATGGATGTGAGAGTTGGACTGTGAAGAAAGCTGAGCTCCAAAGAATTGATGCTTTTGAACTGTGGTGTTGGAGAAGACTCTTGAGAGTCCCTTGGACTGCAAGGAGATCCAACCAGTCCATCCTAAAGGAGACCAGTCCTGGGTGTTCATTGGAAGGACTGATGCTGAGGCTGAAATTCCAATACTTTGGCCACCTCATGCAAAGAGTTGACTCATTGGAAAAGACCCTGATGCTGGGAGGGATTGGGGGCAGGAGAAGTGGATGACAGGATGAGATGGTTGGATGGCATCACCGACTCCATGCACATGAGTTTGGGTGAACTCTGGGTGTTGGTGATGGACAGGGAGGCCTGGCTTGCTGTGATTCATAGGGTCACAAAGAGTCAGACACGACTAAGCAACTGAACTGAACTGATGCTTTAAATTCCTGCTCTTATGTTTCAAGTTCACCAATAAAGTGTGAGACTTCATCACCCTAGGTCCCCACACTGGACCCAGGTAAAAGCAGCATTCAGCCCCCCAGTTCTCTCCCATCTCTCCTCCTGAGACCTCTTCATGTGTGACCCTAGATGCACTTGCAATTTCCAGGTGTTATAAGCTAAGCTATGTATCTTTATTTTATCAATGATTCTTAATGACTATAGATGTAGGGTTTCTTTCCTTTTCTCTCTTTTTATTTATTTTTGCCATGGAATTGCAGGATCTTAGTTCCCTCATCAGGGATCAGAACCCACATTCTCAGGAGTGGAAGAGTAGAAGGACAAAGTCTTAACCACCAGTCTCCCAAGGAATCCATGGAAGGGTGTCTTGAAATCACAATATAATCCACAAGGGCTGATCCAACCACAGTATAATTTACTGATAGACAATTATCATGGAAATAGGAGTCAGGGCTTTTGGGAGATGCATAGGTCCTAAGCCCCCATAAATGAGCTTAATGTCCTTATAAAAGATACGCCAGAGAGCCCTCTGGCCCTTTCCACACTGTGAGAGAGAGAGCACAAAGGCTACGAACAGCTTTCATCAGACCACAGCCACCTTTGACACAGGAGGGAAGTGGGCAGGGTACCACTTTTAAGTGAATGACAGCCATAGGATATGACAAAATGTGAATACAACCAATTAGGCCCAGAAAGATGCAGGATTCAACTTCTAGTCAGCCTTGAGCTTCATTATACACTGATTTGGATATATTAGAATAAGCTAATAACACCTTAGCATATCCTTAGCACCATGACAGTTCCAAGGCTTACTATCAAAGATCAGAAAGTGGGCAGTGACCCAATTTCTGGAAGTCTCCATCCCTCCCCCCAAATAATTGGAATAATCTTTCCTCTCATTAGCCTATGAAATTCCTCAACACATAGAAACTAATCACACAATATTTTGAAGGTACTGCTGCCTTCTGAGATGGCTTACATTCTGCTTGTGGAGTGTGTTTCTCTCTACATAAATTCACTTCTTACAAAACACTTTGTCTCTTCCTGACTTCTTTCTGCCAGGTGACATCAAGAACTTGAGCTTCATTAGGTCCTATGGCTAGGTATGAACTCAGTTAAAAGACTGTGGGTTCAAATCCTAACCTGGGTCTTGGCTAGATTTGAATTCAGACCTATGAGTTCAAGTCCCAATCAGAGATGCACAGTTTCACCTTGGTACCTTGATCTTGGACATTCAGCCTCACAAAAGTGTGAAATAGATTCAGGTGAGAAATAAATTTGTGTTTTTTATCAGCTACCTGGTCCATGGCATTTTGTCATAGCAGCCTGAAAAGTCTAAGACATTTATGCCTTTACTACCTACTGATTTTATCAGATTTAGATTGCAGAAGTCCTCCTTATAGCCAATCTTGCAAAATCTCTCACTTTACATTCCTTTGGGTGAGATTAGGTATTTCCTTTAGTTTCTGTGAAATAAAGTCTATATTTAATGGCAAGACAAGGAAACTTTAAACATAAAAGTTTTTTCAGTCCTTTGGCTCCCTCTCCCTACACCATGTATTGTGTATCCGCTGTATGCATCCACCAGACCTCCCCCATTGGTACAAATACTTGCTCAATCATAAGGCAGCATTCTCCTAGCATCAAGATAGCTCCTTAAAAAACAGCATTCCTTCCTGATTGTCTAAGGGGACACATGACCTACCAAGATGATATTTAAATCTGGATTATGTAAACTGTCAATAATATGTCATTTCATATTTAGCCCTCTTTCTCTAAAAACTTATATAACTATGCCTTGATTTCTAATGAGCAGAACAATTCTGAGAGCTTTCTAAGATCCCCTTCCCAGGTTGTAATCCTCAAATTTGGCTCAAGTAAAATTTTCCATCTCTTTCTTCTATTAATTGATTAATTTTTGTTGACACTTCCTGCTCTAGACATTCAGATAGAGAAAATCACAATTATATAACTCTAATTCTTCAGTATAAATACATTTTTTTAAAAAAATTGAGAACAAGTGCTTTAGACACTGGAAATGGAGTAGAAAATTGGCAGCAACTCAGACATCTTACTTTTCCTGTTCTAGCACTTATTCCCTTCCTCCTAACAGTATTATTAAAACTTGCCTACCTTTACAGCTGACTTCTTTTGAACTGTGGTGCTGGAGAAGATTCTTGAGAGTCCCTTGGACTGCAAGGAGATTAAACCATTTAGGCCTAAAGGAAATCAACACTGAATATTCATTGAAAGGACTGAGGCTGAAGCTGAAGCTCCAGTGCTTTGGCCACCTGATGTGAAGGGCTGACTCATTGGAAAAGACCCTGATGCTGGGAAAGACAGAAGGCAGGAGGAGAAGGGGACGACAGAGGATGAGATGGTTGGATGGCATCACCGACTCAATGGACATGAGTTTGATCACGCTCCGAGAGACAGTAAAGAACAGGGAAGCCTGGAATGTGGTAGTCCATGGGAATGGAAAGAGTTGGACCTGACTGAGTGAATTAACAACAGCAAACCTAACCTACCACTGAAGACATTGAAACTAAGTGATAAATTAAACATAAAACAAACAAGAAAAAAATGAAACGAAGATTCAGTTCAGTTCAGTTCAGTCGCTCAGTCGTGTCTGACTCTTTGCAACCCCATGAATCGCAGTACACCAGGCCTTCCTGTCCGTCACCAACTCCCAGAGTCTACTCAAACTTATGTCCATTGAGTCGACAATGCCATCCAGCCATCTCATTATCTGTCGACCCCTTCTCCTGCCCCCAATTCTTCCCAGCATCAGGGTCTTTTCCAGTGAGTCAACTTTTCGCATGAGGTGGCCAAAGTATTGGAGTTTCAGCCTCAGTTTCAGTCCTTCCAATGAACACCCAGGACTGGTCTCCTTTAGGATGGACTGGCTGGATCTCCTTGCAATCCAAGGGACTCTCAAGAGTCTTCTCCAATACCACAGTTCAAAAGCATCAATTCTTCAGTGCTCAGCTTTCTTCACAGTCCAACTCTCACATCCATACATGACTAGTGGAGAAACTATAGCCTTGACTAGACGGACCTTTGTTGGCCAAGTAATGTCTCTGCTTTTGAATATGCTGTCTAAGTTGGTCATAACTTTCCTTCCAAGGAGTATGTGTCTTTTAATTTCATGGCTGCAATCACCATCTGCAGTGATTTTGAAGCCCCCGCAGATGAAGTCTTTTCCATGGGGATGGTCTTGATCCCTGTCTCCTGTACAATGTCATGAACTTCATTCCATAGTTCATCAGGCACTCTATCTATCAGATCTAGGCCCTTAAATCTATTTCTCACTTCCCCTGTATAATCATAAGGGATTTGATTTAGGTCATACCTGAATGGTCTGGTGGTTTTCCCTACTTTCTTCAATTTAAGTCTGAATTTGGCAATAAGGAGTTCATGGTCTGAGCCACAGTCAGCTCATGGTCTTATTTTTGCTGACTGTATAGAGCTTCTCCATCTTTGGCTGCAAAGAATATAATCAATCTGATTTCGGTGTTGACCATCTGGTGATGTCCATGTATAGAGACTTCTCTTCTGTTGTTGGAAGAGGGTGTTTGTTATGACCAGTGCATTTTCTTGGCAAAACTCTATTAGTCTTTGCCCTGCTTCATTACATATTCCAAGGCCAAATTTGCCTGTTACTCCAGGTGTTACTTGACTTCCTACTTTTGCATTCCAGTCCCCTACAATGAAAAGGACATCTTTTTTGGGTGTTAGTTCTAAAAATTCTTGTAGATCTTCATAGAACAGTTCAACTTCAGCTTCTTCAGCATTACTGGTTGGGGCATAGACTTTATTTACTGTGATATTGAATGGTTTGCCTTGGAAACGAACAGAGATCATTTTGTCATTTTTGAGATTGCATCCAATTACTGCATTTCTGACTCTTTTGTTGATCATGATGGCTACTCCATTTCTTCCAAGGGATTCCTGCCTGCAGTAGTAGATACAGTGGTCATCTGAGTTAAATTCACCCATTCCAGTCCATTTCAGTTCGCTGATTCCTAGAATGTCGACATTCACTCTTGCCATCTCTTGTTTGACCACTTCCAATTTGCTTTGATTCATGGACCTGATATTCCAGGTTCCTATGCAATATTGCTCTTTACAGCATCGGACCTTGCTTCCATCCCCAGTCACATCCACAGCTGGGTATTCTTTTTGCTTTGGCTCCATCCCTTCATTCTTTCTGGAGTTATTTCTACACTGATCTCCAGTAGCATATTGGGCACCTACTGACCTGGGGAGTTTCTCTTTCAGTATCCTATCATTTTGCCTTTTCATACTGTTCATGGGGTTCTCAAGGCAAGAATACTGAAGTGGTTTGCCATTCCTTTCTCCAGTGGACCACATTCTGTCAGATCTCTCCACCATGACCCGCCCATCTTGGGTTGCCCCACAGGCATGGCTTAGTTTCATTGAGTTAGACAAAGCTGTTATCCGAATGTGATTAGATTGACTAGTTTTCTGTGAGTATGGTTTCAGTGTGTCTGCCCTCTGATGCCCTCTTGCAACACCTACCGTCTTACTTGGGTTCTTCTTACCTTGGGCGTGGGGTATCTCTTCACAGGTGGTCCAGCAAAGCGCAGCCACTGCTCCTTACCTTGGACGAGGGGTATCTCCTCACTGCCATCCTGCCTGACCTTCAATGTGGGATAGCTCCTTTAGGCCGTCCTGCGCCCGCACAGCCACAGCTCCTTGGACGTGGGGTTGGTCCCCCCGGCCACTGCCCCTGGCCTCGGGGAGGCTTTACAAATAGCTGTGAAAAGAAGAGAAGCAAAAAGCAAGGGAGAAAAGGAAAGATATAAACATCTGAATGCAGAGTTCCAAAGAATAGCAAGAAGAGATGAGAAAGCCTTCTTTAGCAATCAATGCAAAGAAATAGAGGAAAACAACAGAACGGGAAAGACTAGCGATCTCTTCAAAAAAAACAGAGATACCAAAGGAACATTTCATGCAAAGATGGGTTCAATAAAGGACAGAAATGGTATGGACCTAACAGAAGCAGAAGATATTAAGAAAAGATGGCAAGAATACACAGAAGAACTGTACAAAAAAGATCTTCACGACCCAGATAATCATGATGGTGTGATCACTGACCTAGAGCCAGACATCCTAGAATGTGAAGTCAAGTGGGCCGTAGAAAGTATCACTACGAACAAAGAAAGCTAGTGGAGGTGATAGAATTCCAGTTGAGCTCTTCCAAATCCTGAAAGATGATGCTGTGAAATATGCCAGCAAACTTGGAAATCTCAGCAGTGGCCACAGGACTGAAAAAGGTCAGTTTTCATTCCAAACCCAAAGAAAGGCAATGTCAAAGAATGCTCAAACTACTGCACACTTGCACTCATCTCACACGCTAGTAAAGTAATGCTCAAAATTCTCCAAGCCAGGCTTCAGCAATACTTGAACCGTGAACTTCCTGATGTTCAAGCTGGTTTTAGAAAAGGCAGAGGAACCAGAGATCAAATTGCCAACATCCGCTGGATCATGGAAAAAGCAAGAGAAGAACATGTTCCAGAGGAACATCTATTTCTGCTTTATTGACTATGCCAAAGCCTTTGACTGTGTGGATCACAATAAACTGAAAAATTCTGAAAGAGAAGGGAATACTAGACCACCTGATCTGCCTCTTGAGAAATTTGTATGCAGGTAAGGAAGCAACAGTTAGAACTGGACATAGAACAACAGCCTGGTTCCAAATAGGAAAAGGAGTACGTCAAGGTTGTATATTGTCACCTTGTTTATTTAACTTATATGCAGAGTACATCATGAGAAACGCTGGGCTGGAAGAAACACAAGCTGGAATGAAGATTTCTGGGAGAAAAATCAATAACCTCAGATATGCAGATGACACCACCCTTATGGCAGAAAGTGAAGAGGAACTAAAGAGCCTCTTGATGAAAGTGAAAGTGGAGAGTGAAAAAGTTGGCTTAAAGCTCAACTTTCAGAAAACAAAGATCATGGCATCCGGTCCCATCACTTCATGGGAAATAGATGGGGAAGCAGTGTCAGACTTTATTTTTCTGGGCTCCAAAATCACTGCAGATGGTGACTGCAGCCATGAAATTAAAAGACACTTACTCCTTGGAAGGAAAGTTATGACCAACCTTGATAGCATATTCAAAAGCAGAGACATTACTTTGCCAACAAAGTTCGTCTAGTCAAGGTTATGGTTTTTCCTGTGGTCATGTATGGATGTGAGAGTTGGAATGTGAAGAAGGCTGAGCGCTGAAGAATTGATGCTTTTGAACTGTGGTGTTGGAGAAGACTCTTGAGAGTCCCTTGGACTGCAGGGAGATCCAACCAGTCCATTCTGAAGGAGATCAGCCCTGGGATTTCTTTGGAAGCAATGATGCTAAAGCTGAAACTCCAGTACTTTTGCCCCCTCATTCGAAGAGTTGACTCATTAGAAAAGACTCTGATGCTGGGAGGGATTGGGGGCAGGAGGAGAAGGGGACGACAGAGTATGAGATGGCTGGATGGCATCACTGACCCAATGGACGTGAGTCTCAGTGAACTCCGGGAGTTGGTGATGGACAGGGAGGCCTGGTGTGCTGTGATTCATGATGGGACTGCAAAGAGTTGGACACGACTGAGTGACTGATCTGATCTCAAAATAAAGTCTTCACTGTTTCCATTGTTTCCCCATCTATTTGCCATGAAGTCATGGGACCGGATGCCATGATCTTAATTTTCTGAATGTTGAGCGCTAGCCAACTTTTTCACTCTGCTCTTTGACTTTCATCTAGAGGCTCTTTAGTCCATCTTCGTTTTCTGCCATAAGGGTGGTGTCATCTGCATATCTGAGGTTATTGATATTTCTTCTGGCAATCTTGGTTCTGGCTTGTGCTTCATCCAGCCCAGCATTTCTCATGGTGCACTCTTCATATAAGTTACATAAGCAGGGTGACAACATACAGCCTTGACATACTCCTTTCCCGATTCAGAACCAGTCTGTTGTTCCATGTGCAGTTCTAACTGTTGCTTCCTGACCTGCATACAGGTTTCTTAAGAGGCAGGTCAGGTGTTCTGGTATTCCCATCTCTTTCAGAATTTTCCACAGTTTGTTGTGGTCCACACAGTCAAATGCATTTTAGCTGAATTTACTATTTAAAAAAATA
Organism: Bos indicus x Bos taurus; assembly: GCF_003369695.1. Classification (NCBI taxonomy): domain Eukaryota; kingdom Metazoa; phylum Chordata; class Mammalia; order Artiodactyla; family Bovidae; genus Bos; species Bos indicus x Bos taurus. Next base: position 116,590,969 of record NC_040079.1, read on the forward strand.
TTTCCCGCCCCCCTCAGGAACATCAGTGGAAAGTGAAAGTCTATATATTATCACAGAGTTGACTGAACTACTAGCAGCACTGATTAATTATCATCCCTATTGTAAAAAGGAATTGAAAAAAAATACCTTATAACCATTTAATAGTACTATCATATTTATCATCACCACCATAAATTTTAGACACAATTTCTAATTTATTCTTAGATGGCAGACTTTTATTTTTTATTTAGCTGTTCTTTGTTAGTCTCAATTTCAAAGAAATACTGATTTTAACATTTAGTCATTCAGCAGTTTCCAAAACATATAATGTTTCTCTACTGTAGACTTTAAGCATTTTATGCTTATCCTTTATCTGCTTCCTGTGGGGATATATTTTCTAAGATGTTAACTAATTATTTTTTGTACACTCAGAAATATAACTTTATGAAAAGGATGGCATTACACTGTGTAATTTTCCCAATATTTATGCTTTATTCCTTATGTATAGAAATTTGAAGAAGATGACTTTTTAGATTCCCTCTATTTTAGGGAACCATTTTAGGATTAAGGAAGGAGCATTGATATAATTACACTGTAATGATTTTAGCATTATTGAGTGAATGCAGTCATGTTTGTTTGCATAGACTGGTAAATTATCTCATAGTAGATCATAGAAAATAAATTTAGGGTTAACATACAATGTCATAGTGAATCTATTTTCGACAAGGTGGCTCATATATACTCAGCTTCATCACAGCTAACTATCCACTATCATACCCTAATCTTATTTGGAGTTAACTTATCCAAGTGGCATCACAAAGAATACTTATTTCCACTATGCTTTTTTCATAAACTGCAAGCTTTGTCTCACATTGACTTTGGGTATAAGCATAAATCCATTTACACAAAGACATCATCGGGCCTTAAATTTTGTGTCTTCCAATCAGTCTTTTTCATATTGACAGTTGTTTTAGCTAAAGTTAATTCCAGTAGCTCACTTTTGAACTCTAATATAATGTTTTTAGCAATCTGAGAGGAAAATTTTATTAATTAACAACCAGTTCAGCTTGCCAAAATTCATCAAGTTCACTGCCTCTAAGATGGAAAATTTCAATATATAATGAAATTCCTGTGGAGAAATACATCAGAAACAGCTTTTACATCATGCCCATTTCAACAGTGACTACAAAATCTACTTTACTTTGCGTATTTTTCACAGATGAATGATATACAGACTGCAATTTATTTGTAAAGATTTATTGAGTTTATTGGATGCTTAACTCTGTTGGCGTTCATCTCACTCAGAGCATCATTAGAGGCAAGGAGTGTTGATATGCATATTTACATTATCATTCTTAAAAAATGTAATTATCACCTGGAAGAAAACTTGCAGTGAAAAATTGCAGCTTCTCCTTTACTGTTTAAGCTTCCTCACAACACGTTAGGTCACCTTGGATATCTGAGGAAACAAAATCAAAATGAAAATTTGCTATGGGAAATTTGATCTTATTTATGTCAGTTTCCATCTAGAATCCTATTTGTGTAAGATTTTATATCTATTTTAATACAGTTCTTTCAAGCACATCAACAGCAAAACTCTACATTATCTTGTTTATATATTATACATCATAGGATCCATCAAAATTTCAGAAATCCATAAACAGTCTATAAAATCCATAAAATTTGAAAACTGTTTCTTATATTTGAGATATTAAAGCACATTTTAAAGATAATAAAAATTGAAACATATATATTTTCTTATCATTACAAAATGATAATTAATTGATGTCCATCACTAGATAATTCTTCAAAAGTACTTTTAACCATTACTATGTATTATTTTATTTTAAATTTAATATCACAAACTAGTAAAACTTAGAAGAGCGTATGAAAATATTTTTTCAGTTTAATTTTTATAAGATAGGATTCTAGTTACTTTTGAGTAATCACTGTAATAGTGATACTATGTTTCTACTCGTATTTCCTCTAACATTTATATTTGTCCTATCTTTTTTTTTTTTTTTCCTTAAGGCCGCACTACTTTTGAAATTATACCATGAAAAATGTGCAAGCACAGCATTTTCAGAATGACTTTTTCTGGACAATTGCTCCCTCTCCTTTTCACTTCCAGTTAATGATTCTTCTCCATCTATATGATATTCACAAAGTCAGTGACTGGCGTGGTTTCCAGTTCTGCCCTTGCCACAGCTTTCCAAGACCTTTTCTGAGACTCTTCATTCCTGTCCACCCAGTGGATAATCCAAAATGGGCATCTGACCAGAGATTAATTAACCAACTACTTCAAGTAAACTGTGGAATCAAACTGAAAGAAAGAAAAAAGCCATCCTCCTTAGGAATGTATTCTGTTTTTTAAATTGTAGTTAAAATCTCCCACTGTTCTTGGCCCCGTGTTTTCAGATATAACATGTTAAAACAGTTTCTGTACCCCCAAGTCTTTTTCTTTTATAGCAAAGCATATTTTAATTGAGATATAGTTGACTTATATACAATATTATATTAGTTTCAAGAATACAACATTGTGACCCACAATTTTTAAAGGTTGCACACCATTTTAAATTATTATAAAATATTGGCTATATTCCCTGTGCTACACAATATATCTTTGTAGCATATTTAATTTTTACATAAGTTTGTCCTCTTAATCTCCTACTCCTACATTCCCCCCCTACCCAGACCTTTCATACTGGTAAACACTAGTTTTTTCTCTATATGTGTCTGTCTCAGTTTTGTTATGTTCATTTGTCTTATTTTTCAGATTCCTCATATAAGTGATAACATAGAGTATTTGTCTTTCTCTGACTTATTTAATTAAGCATAATTTCCAGGTCCATCCAGCATCTTTCAAGTGGCAGAGTTTCATTCTTTTTTATGTCCTGAGTAATATTCCCACAAATAGACAGATAGATAGCAATAAATAGATAAAGACATCACATTCTTTTTATCCATCCATCTATTTATGGGTATTTAGGTTGCTTCCATATCTTGGATATTGAATGATGCTGCTGTCTCTTAACACTGGAGCACATGCATTTTAAAATTATATTGTTTGTTTCCTCTAGTTTTGAGTTTTCTTGATACCAATCATCTGACTATGAAGTGTGGACAATATGCTTTATGATTAAGAAAAATTGTTTAATGGGGCAAAATCCACATAATAAAGTTTACCAATAGAGTGGCATTGATTATGTTTTAAATGTTTTGCAATAACTACCTCTGTCTGTTTCAAAAACATTTTCATCATCCCGAAAGGGATCCCCGTATTCATTACTGGGTCCCTCTCCCTCTTCTTCTCTCCTCATCACTGGCAACTGCTAATCTCTGTGAATACAGATTTCCATGGTAGAGACATTTAACATGAATGGAATCATATAATATGCCTTTGTCACTGACTTCTTTCATTTACTATAATTTTTTTCAAGTTTCATAGCATGTATCAGAAAACCACTGCATTTCACAGCTGAAAAATATTCCATTGTTTTTATATACCACAATTATTTTATTCATTCATCTGTTGATAAACATTTGAGTTTCTCCACCTTTGGCTATCATGGATTTCTGCTAATATGGACATTATGCTTGTGCAAGTATTTGAATTCTCATTTTTAATTATTTTGAGTTTATACTTGACTGGAATTACTGTATTATATAATTTCATTGTTTAACTTTATGAAGGCCTGCCAAACAATTTCCACATTGGCTGAACCTTTTTACATTTCTGCTTTGGTCACCTGATGTGAAGAGCTGACTCATAGGAAAAGATTCTGATGCTGGGAAAGATTGAAGGCAGGACAAGGGGACAACAGAGGATGAGATGGTTGAATGGCATCACCTACTTAATGTATATGAGTTTGAGCAAGCTCTGGGAGATGGTGAAGAACAGGGAAGCCCAGCGTGCTGCAGTCCATGGGGTAACAAAGAGTCAGACATGACTGAGCAATTGAACCATGACCAGCGAGTAAGAGGCATTAATTTTCCAATTTCTCTGCATTCTTATCAACAATTCTAATGCTCCACTGTCTTGAAAAGTATGATAGTAAATGCTCAGTGGTATCACAATGTGGCTTTGTTTTGCATTTCCCTCATGACTAAAGATGTAGGGCGACTTTCCATGTGCTTGTTGGTTATTTGTGTATCTTCTTTGGAGACATACATCAGGTTTTAAAAGGAGCACAATACTTCTGGTACCCAAACCATATTAGTTTTGACTAGGTTATGCTGCGGTTAACACAATACCAAATATTTATCAGATCAGATCAGTCGCTCAGTCATGTCCAACTCTTTGCGACCCCATGAATCGCAGCACACCAGGCCTCCCTGTCCATCACCAGCTCCCAGAGTTCACCCAGACTCATGTCCGTCGAGTCAGTGATGCCATCCAGCCAGCTCATCCTCTGTTGTCTCCTTCTCCTCCTGCCCCCAATCCCTCCCAGCATCAGAGTCTTTTTCAATGAGTCAACTCTTCGCATGAGGTGGCCAAGGTACTGGAGTTTCAGCTTTAGCATCATTCCTTCCAAAGAAATCCCAGGGCTGATCTCCTTCAGAATGGACTGGTTGGATCTCCTTGCACTCCAAGGGACTCTCAAGAATCTTCTCCAACACCACAGTTCAAAAGCATCAATTCTTTGGTGCTCAGCCTTCTTCACAGTCCAACTCTCACATCCATAAATGACCACAGGAAAAACCATAGCCTTGACTACACGAACCTTTGTTGGCAAAGTAATGTCTCTGCTTTTGAATGTGCTATCTAGGTTGGTCATAACTTTCCTTCCAAGGAGTTAGCGTCTTTTAATTTCATGGCTGCAGTCACCATCTGTAGTGATTTTGGAGCCCAGAAAAATAAAGTCTGACACAGTTTCTACTGTTTCCTCATCTATTTCCCATGAAGTGGTGGGAAGAGATGCCATGACCTTCGTTTTCTGAATGCTGAGCTTTGAGCCAACTTTTTCACTCTCCACTTTCACTTTCATCAAGAGGCCTTTTAGTTCCTCTTCACTTTCTGCCATAAGGGTGGTGTCATCTGCATATCTGAGGTTATTGATATTTCTCCTGGCAATCTTGATTCCAGCTTGTGTTTCTTCCAGTCCAGCGTTTCTGATGATGTACTCTGCATGTAAGTTAAATAAACAAGGTGACAATATACAGCCTTGATAAACTCCTTTTCCTATTTGGAACCAGTCTGTTGTTCCATGTCCAGTTCTAATTGTTGCTTCCTGACCTGCATACAAATTTCTCAAGAGGCAGATCAGGTGGTCTGGTATTCCCATCTCTTTCAGAATTTTCCACAGTTTATTGTGATCCACACAGTCAAAGGCTTTGGCATAGTCAAAAAAGGAGAAATAGATGTTTTTCTGGAACCCTCTTGCTTTTTCCATGATCCAGTGGATGTTGGCAATTTGATCTCTGGTTCCTCTGCCTTTTCTAGAACCAGCTTGAACATCAGGAAGTTCATGGTTCACATATTGCTCAAGCCTGGCTTGGAGAATTTTGAGCATTACTTTCCTAGCCTGTGAGATGAGTGCAAGTGTGTGGTAGTATGAGCATTCTTTGGCATTGCCTTTCTTTGAGATTGGAATGAAAACTGACCTTTTTCAGTCCTGTGGCCACTGCTGAGTTTTCCAAATTTGCTGGCATATTGAGTGCAGCACTTTCACAGCATCATCTTTCAGGATTTGGAAGAGCTCAACTGGAATTCTATCACCTCCACTAGCTTTGTTCATAGTGATGCTTTCTAAGGCCCACTTGACTTCACATTCTAGGATGTCTGGCTCTAGGTCAGTGATCACACCATCGTGATTATCTGGGTCGTGAAGATCTTTTTTGTACAGTTCTTCAGTGTATTCTTGCCACCTCTTCTTGATATCTTCTGCTTCTGTTAGGTCCATACCATTTCTGTGCTTTATAGAGCCCATCTTTACATGAAATGTTCCTTTGGTATCTTCAATTTTCTTGAAGAGATCCGCAGTCTTTCCCATTCTGTTGTTTTCCTCTATTTCTTTGCATTGATCGCTGAAGAAGGCTTTCTTATCTCCTCTTGCTATTCTTTGGAACTCTGCATTCAGATGTTTATATCTTTCCTTTTCTCCTTTGCTTTTCGCTTCTCTTCTTTTCACAGCTATTTGTAAGGCCTCCCAAGACAGCCATTTTGCTTTTTTGCATTTCTTTTCCATGGGAATGCTCTTGATCTCTGTCTCCTGTACAATGTCAGGAATCTCATTCCGTAGTTCATCAGGCACTCTATCTATCAGATCTAGGCCCTTAAATCTATTTCTCACTTCCACTGTATAATCATAAGGGATTTGATTTAGGTCATACCTGAATGGTCTGGTGGTTTTCCCTACTTTCTTCAATTTAAGGCTGAATTTGGCAATGAATTCATGGTCTGAGCCACAGTCAGCTCATGGTCTTGTTTTTGCTGACTGTATAGAGCTTCTCCATCTTTGGCTGCAAAGAATATAATCAATCTGATTTCGGTGTTGACCATCTGGTGATGTCCATATGTAGAGTCTTCTCTTGTGTTGTTGGAAGAGGGTGTTTGTTATGACCAGTGCATTTTCTTGGCAAAACTCTATTAGTCTTTGCCCTGCTTCATTACATATTCCAAGGCCAAATTTGCCTGTTACTCCAGGTGTTACTTGACTTCCTACTTTTGCATTCCAGTCCCATATATTGAAAACGACATCTTTTTTGGGTGTTAGTTCTAAAAGGTCTTGTAGGTCTTCATAGAACAGTTCAAGTTCAGCTTCTTCAGCATTACTGGTTGGGGCATAGACTTTATTTACTGTGATATTGAATGGTTTGCCTTGGAAACAAACAGAGATCATCCTGTCGTTTTTGAGATTGCATCCAAGTACTGCATTTCAGACTCTTTTGTTGACCATGATGGCCACTCCATTTCTTCTGAGGGATTCCTGCTCACAGTAGTAGATATAATGGTCATCTGAGTTAAATTCACCCATTCCAGTCCATTTCAGTTCGCTGATTCCTAGAATGTCGACATTCACTCTTGCCATCTCTTGTTTGACCGCTTCCAATTTGCTTTGATTCATGGACCTGATATTCCAGGTTCCTATGCAATACTGCTCTTTACAGCATCAGACCTTGCTTCCATCCCCAGTCACATCCACAGCTGGGTATTCTTTTTGCTTTGGCTCCATCCCTTCATTCTTTCTGGAGTTATTTCTACACTGATCTCCAGTAGCATATTGGGTACCCACTGACCTGGGGAGTTTCTCTTTCAGTATCCTATCGTTTTGCCTTTTCATACTGTTCATGGGGTTCTCAAGGCAAGAATAATGAAGGAAGTGGTTTGCCATTCCCTTCTCCAGTGGACCACATTCTGTCAGATCTCTCCACCATGACCCGCCCATCTTGGGTTGCCCCACAGGCGTGGCTTAGTTTCATTGAGTTAGACAAGGCTGTGGTCCTAGTGTGATTAGATTGACTAGTTTTATGTGAGTATGATTTCAGTCCAAATATCTATACCTTAACATTAAGATGTTAAGTAATTTAAAAATGTTACTTGTAATATCTTACAGCATGAATTATATCCATCTACTCAGATGGCTTCGAAGAAGGCAATGGCAACCCACTCCAGGAGTCTTGCCTGGAAAATCCCATGGACAGAGGAGCCTGGTGGGCTTCAGTCCATAGAGTCGCTAAGAGTCAGACATGACTGAGCAACTTCACTTTCACATTTCACTTTTATGCATTGGAGAAGGAATTGGCAATCCACTCCAGTGTTCTTGCCTGGAGAATCCCAGGGCTGGGGGAGCCTGGTGGGCTGCTGTCTCTGGGGTTGCCCAGAGTCGGACACAACTGAAGCAACTTAGCAGCAGCAGAAGCAGCAAGATGGCTTCTCAGTGGAAAAAATTTAAAAAAATAGTGCTGTTAAAAGTGTAACATTATGTGTAATAGTGTAATATTGGTTGGTTTCAACTGTTTTTCCCAAGGTATCATACATGCATACACACAAATATAAACTCTGCAAAGAGTGTTCAATTTGCAAGTAGAAATAATAAAAGAAACTAGGAAAAGTATAATAACTTAGGGTCTTTACAAAAGGAAAAGGTCAACAATTTCAGGAGCATACATATGAAATGTTTTCTGAGAAACACAGACCCCCAGTAAAGATGAGACTGGAGGTTTTATCTGATAATGACTTTTAGTGTAGATTCAGGCATTGACTTTCACCCCTGTGGATATGGAATGTGGGTAAAAGCAAGTTAATATAGTGGCTTTGGTGGTGGTGGTTTAGTTGCTAAGTTTTGTCCAACTCTTGCAATCCCATGGACTGTAGCCTGCCAGGCTCCTCTGTCTATGGGGTTCTCCAGGCAAGGATACTGGAGTGGGTTGCCATTTCCTTCTCCAGGGGATCTTCCTGACCCAAGCATTGAACCTGGGTCTCCTGCATTGCAGGCAGATTCTTAATGTGGCTTTAAGAGTTGTGAATTAAAATAAACCAAGGTTGCATTTATCAGTATATAAATTTCTTGAAAAGGCAAAGAGAAGAAAGTCCAATGTTGTTGTTTTTTACTTTTCTTTTCTTTCTTTTTTTAAGCAAATTTAACTTAAAAAAAATAATGAATACTGTATAAGAAATTCTGTGACATTTTGAGCCTAACAAAGACTCTCAGATCTACAATCTATAATTAGCAAATGAGTTGAAAAAGCTTGAAACTCCCAATGAGGGTAAATACATTTATGCCCTTTTCAAATGTGAATAAGGAGGAAAGTGGAAAAGAAAGAACTCTCAAAAAGTGGAATAAAAGATCACAAAGAGTACAAGATTAGAGAGATTTCCAAAAGTGGAGACACTGTGATGATCAATCAATATCTTCAGCCTCTAAGTGATACTCACAAATATTTTTCAGAATTTCTACAATGTCCTATTTCTCTCTTGTCAATTGTGTGTTGAGGGTGGAGTATGAAGTTTCCTAATACATGTCTTTTTGCTGTCTAATTATTTGGACCATATTTAACTTGATGGCGTTGCCTTCATAACACCCACAGTTCCTGAACTTTGAGCTGGATTGGACTTTCTACTGTCTTCCTCTGGGAGTTGTTTCCTGTTGGTTTAAACAAGTGTACACTAATTACACAAACTCTTTCTGACACTTCCCTTTCAAAGTGGAGCTTAATTCACTTCTTGTTGAGCATTGGCTTGATTTAGTGGTTCACCTCTACTTTGATGGGACTGATGCTCTGTCATGTCCAAGACTAAGTCATAAGAAGCTTTGTGTCTTTCCATTTGTTCCTCCTAGGTAACTTCCACTGGGGGAAAACTGCTAAGCCACAAGGACATTCACAGCCCTATAAGAAATCCAGGCAACCACTGTGTGGTTTAAGTATTCAGGTGACTTGTAGCCCCAGGCACCAAGATAACTGAATACCCATCAGAGACTGAGCCAGAACCACCAGAAAAACTTCTCTTGACCCTCAGATGCTGGGTGAGATAAATGTTTGCTGCTTTAAAGCTGATAGATTTGGGAGCTGTTTGCTACATGCTAATGGGAAACTAACACATGTTGCCTGTGCTCTGTTCAAGAATAAGAGATTAAAAGGGGCCTTGAAAGGTTATATCTGAGTGGAAACACACAAGAAAGAGTATGAGTTCTCTGAATAACTTTACCCTTTATGTAGTTATCTTGATAGCCCAGATATTGAGACAGTGGCACAGGGGGTGGAATTAGTTAGACTCTTTGAGTCAAGAAAGACTCCTGCACCTGCAGTGGGCTGCAGGGGATAAGTGTTCTTATTTTTTTCTTTCTTTTTCTTAATTAAAGTTTTGAGATTTCACCTTTTGTTTATTATCACAGACAGCTTATAGAGTTTAACATAGCATAGATGTCCTATTCTAGTGCAAAAGGAAACCAGGCCACTGTCAGACCCAAGAGTGAACTCAACGTTGAGATAAAATCATGTGGTCCCCAAACAGAGTCTGTGAAGCCCAGAGCCTGGGCTTGCCATCCTCCCAGTTGGGAATTTTGTCAGAGAGACTATTCTTTAAGGGAGGCAGGTTTTTTCTTTGCTTTCAGTTAAGTTCAATTCAGTTCAGTTGCTCAGTCGTGTCTGACTCTTTGCAACTCTATGAATCGCAACACGGCAGGCCTCCCTGTCCATCATCAACTCCCAGAGTTCACCCAAACTCATGTGCATGGAGTCGGTGATGCCATCCAGCCATCTCATCCTCTGCCGTCCCCTTCTCCACCTGCCTTCAATCTTTCCCAGGATCAGGGTCTTTTCCAATGAGTCAACTCTTTGCATGAGGTGGCCAAAGTATTGGAGTTTCAGCTTTAGCATCAGTCCTTCCAGTGAATACCCAGGACTGATCTCCTTTAGGAGGGATTGGTTGGAGTTCTTTGCTTTACATAGCTACAATTTTTTCTTGCAATGAGAACTTTCAAGATATACTTTCTTAGCAACTTTCAAATATGCAACACAGTATTAATTGCAGTCACCAATGTTTCCCATTATATCACCAAACTTATTTACCTCATAACTGAGACTTGTATCTTTTGACCACCTTGACTGGTTTCTCCCACATCCATTCCTCACAGTCAGTTTTAAGGTCAGTCTTTCAAGCAAAAATACTCAGCAAATTATATTGCAGGAGCAATAGACACCCTTTGCTCCAGTTTTCTCCTGAGTTAATTCACAAATAATTTCTATCTCCTATAAATGATTAGATTGAAGTCATGATCAACCTGAGCAACCAGTTAAAATATATGGTCTTTTATTGCATGTTTTCTCCCAAGCCTCTTCCCACAATGACTCTGAATTTCTGCTCCAGTTTGTGGTCAGCAACAGAAATAGAGATCCTGAGAAAGACTGTGAGGACTTAGAAGGCACTAGGCACTCCTGTACTTACAGATGCCTGGGTCATGAAGAGTGATGCCAGGGGAGCATCTCCCACCTGAAGCTGAGGCTCACAGAAAACATGTTGGCCCAGAGTTGCCACTGACAGGACTATGCTCCCAATGATGAGCTCCTTCAGCAAGAAGATGAAAAGTAAAAGTGATCATTCTGGCCCATTTGAAAGAAAACAAGGCTTTATTTTTGTACTCCCAAAGAGTGGGGGTTGGTTTGTAGTGCTCAAATTAGTGGTCTTTTTGGGATGCTGATAATTTAATTTTTGGCAGGAGGGACCCAAGTTGGTCCCTGGATGCTGCATGATGCAGTGGTTTGGGTCCATGAAAGATGAGCTTGTATAAGTGAACAGGCCACCAGGCTACTGTCAGGCTCATGCTCCAGGTGTTAATGGGTAGAGGAAGAGCCACAGAGAAGCCCTCCTTATGGGCTGCCCTTATGTGTCTTGGTAAAGACACACAGAAGAATCTGAAGTCTTACCCATGGCAAAAACACATTTATTAATGAAAGAACAGGACGAACACCTCAAGGGAGAGGTGGGCCAAGTCAAGAGAGGCAGTGGCTAGAATGATGAGGTATGGGAGTTTTCAAGACAGGGTTTTTAAATATCCCATCCAGGTGGGACTGGAATAACAGTTTTGACTGACAGTTTTATGTTACATAACAACAGACTCTCTTGTACATTTCTTTCCCATAATTCAATCTGTTATAATCAGATCTGTGTATGTATAGAGTACTTATGAACCCTTCAAGGCTCCCGGCTGCCTAAGGTCACTTGACACAGCTGTGCACCAAGGGTGCATACACTGGTGCTGGAAAAGTCTCTGAGGTTATTTTGCAGAATATCTGTGAATGCCCCTGGGTTGGACTGGGGCATGTCTGGGATGAGGCTTAGATATCAGCTTTAATCTTTTCCAGCTTGGCCATCCCTCCTTGCTCATGCCTGACTTCCTACCTAACAATGGGAGGCAGCCACAGCATTGGTGAGGCTAGGGGGCCTGCAGAGGAGACAGGGCACAATTCCTGCACTGGTTCATGGATGCATCTGACTTCTACAGAAGATGCTAAAGAGAAGACCCTGCCCCTCTAGTTCCCTTCCACCCTCCTGTCCATGGAAGGGGGGCAGTAGTGGTCAGTGTTTCCATTCCACTAACGTCAAATTCACTTCCCCTTGTGTTCCTTTGGCAGTGCCTGTGGAGCCCAGGCAGGCGCAGAGAATGCTCATCACTTTCTCCACATTGCAGCTTCCTTGTGCTCAGACCCACGGTGATCTCTGAGTGGCCCATGTACTGGACTTTGGAGCCTGACACAGTCCAGTTCCACTGGCTGCCTCAGTGAGGGAAGATAGGGGTGAGGGTGAACGTTCAGGGGAGTCCTGTATGTTATTGTTTCTCTTGCTAGGGCTAAGAATGAACCTGAGTCGTTTGATGGCCCTAGCTTCCAAAACAGGCACTGTGAATTCTTCCTCAGGAAATGGGGCTGGTGGCGGGGGGAGGGGGGAAGAGTAGCTTAAATGTCCCACAAGGTATGAATTTACATCACTGCTATAAATGTCCCCAAGGAGCCCTGGAATGTCCTCTGGAGATCACCAAGAATTAAATGAGATTTGTCAAGGGTTCAGCAGTCACCTTTAATTTTGAATTTTTTTTAGATACACAGTTTTAACTAAGATAAACAAGATTTTTGTTGTTGTCTTTTTATGTGTTTATTTGTTTTCAAGATTAGCTCTTTTTTTCTTATCTGTCTCCATGAATGTTAGTCACTCAGTCGTGTCCAGCTCTATGTGGTACAACCCATGGGCTGTACCCCACCAGCCTCCTCATGGGATTTCCCAGGCAAGAATACTGGATTTGGTAGCCATTCCCTTCTCAGGATCTTCCTGACCCAAGGAAGATTTTTCTACATAAATATTTAATTTAAAAAAATCAAGAAAATTTAAAAGATCAATGACAGAAGAAAAATTTAAAAAAAAAAGAATAACCAAGAAGATGAGATTATTAAAGATAAATGAGAGACTGTTATGGGGTTTGCAGCATAGTCACACTATAATCAGATGGAGTAGTTTACTGAGGCATAGAGGCAAGACAGCTAAACTGCGATGCAGGTGCCAGACCCTCGGAGTCCTCAGCAAATAGGTGAAACTGTGCTGCTGAATGTTGAGACATCAAATTCTCTATACAAATTACTCTTCCATTTCTTCTAAGAAAATACACTTTAAAATTTTTAAAAGTGTAGAGTGGTTTCCTGGTTGCAAATTTTCTTCAGAGATATCTGTATAATCTAAATATTAACTTGTACAGTTTGTTTTGTGGGTTTGTATAGAATGTTTTGATCAGTGAAATTATAAGCATGCTAAAGCTATACATAAAGCATGGCTTCTTTTGAGGTAATGGTTTATAAATAGAAATGCAAACTGAAGTTAGCAGTGAAGATATACACACAATGTTAAAGAAAAAAAAAAGTTCTCCAAGGATAATATACTCTGTGGGCTGAGAATGGGGAAATATGTAACAAAAAGCAATAGATTCCTAGGTAAAAACAAACAAACAAAATGTTTATTTGCATTTCCTTGAATAATTGTGCCTCCTTGCTTTAATAGGTTCCATTGCTGTTGCTGTTGCTAAGTCACTTCAGCTGGGTCTGACTCTGTGCAACCTGATGGATGGCATCCCACCAGGCTCCCCTGTCCACAGGACTCTCCAGGCAAGAACACTGGAGTGGGTTGCCATTTCCTTCTCCAATGGGTTCCATTACTAACTTACAAACAATTGCCAAATAGAAGCCTCAAAGTGGTTGCAAGAAAGCACAGGTGGCCTGGCAGTGCATTTAACAGATTTGAGTAATTCATGCCACTCTTTTCTAAAACCCCAAACTAAGAATTCTTTATTTAGTCTGTCAAGAAAGAACAGAAAACTATTTGTGAAACAAGTCTGTGCTGTGTTACAAATGATCCCAATTATAGTGAGTAAGCTGGACAGCATGTCTTCAGTTCAAGCCTTGCTACACAAGTGGATGAGAAATCCATTCTCCAACAGGGAAGCATTCCAGCTCTCCCTGGATCATTGTTTCCTGTAACAATCCAAATCAATCCATCACCCAGTTGCTGGAGACTAGGCCCCACAATTAGACGTTGTTAAAGGAGTGTTTATATTATGAACAACCATCAACAAGTGCAGCAAAAGAGAAAAAGCCTTTTCCATTTCTTCCTTCACTTTCCTATAAATCTCGAAGCTCTCAAGGGGCCTCTCTCCTAAGGCACTTCGTTGTTCTTCACAGAAGGGATAAATTTTCTATGGGCATGTTTGTATAATGATCTCAGAATGAATTGTTGTCATTAGTCATAGCCTGTACATGAAACTCTTCATCTTGTTGAAGATATTTTGAGTTAAATTCCAAGAAAAGGTCTTTGTTTGACTTGGAAATTTATGGAGAAGGAAAAGCAATTGACCTCTGTGTCCTTGAGAGAGGTAATTGAACGGGAGACTTTGGATTCCACTGAGTGATTCATTAATCATGGGAGTGATTCAAATGCAGAGGGAGAATGCTTTCTATTTCACACCAGGAAGTTGTTCAGAATAGGAAGAAATGATTATGATGGGGCTATGTCTAAAACTGCTTCCTTCCCAAGGGTCACTCTCCCCTTTCAAGCCCCTCTTTTGCCAATGCCCCCTGCCCTCACCAGCTTTTCTCAGTCGTGGTGGATTTCAGTGTGAAGGGACACAGGGATATGCTGTATGCAGTCCTGAGGATCCCATTCTCTGCACAACACACAGCTAAGGTTGCACCAAAACTATCTTCACCATGAACAGAGCTAGTTATTGAACACCAATTAACTTATTCTTTGATATTTAATCTGTTGTGCCTTACTTGCATCATCTTATTTAGTCTTTATAATAATCCAATAGCTAGACCTCTGGAGTAACCTCTGACCAAGGCACTGCAGTACTGACCAAAGGTCCATGGTGGGTGAGTAAGTAATCCTGGGATGCCAGCCCAGGCTCACCAGAATCCCTGCAGGTGCCCATTTCTCTTCCTACTGATGACAGCCAAGCACTAACAGACCTCTGTTTGCTATTTGTCCTAATGTCTTAAAGAGTCTGGGTCTTTTTCTCTTCATGATTTAATCATCGTTCACTGCTTCTGGAATGTTGAGCACAATTTTTGTTACTGTTTTCAAATTTTTACTTTTCAGTGCTTCTCAGAAACTGGTAAAGAGCATTTTCTAACTAAACTGAGCGTCCTTCAAATCCACAGATACTCCGTGCTGTAGTAACTTTCACAGTGTAAAACATCTTGGTTTAGGAGAGCGAGCTCACTACATCTGAGGAACTTTCTCTACATGAGAAGCTACCAGGAATCCTGGATCAGTGACAGTCTTCCTGGATCTGACTCTGTGCAGATACTCATATTTCTTCACTTGTGTACATTTCAGCTCTCTCATCTGTGAAATAAGGACAATGCAATGCTATTCCACAATGCTGTTAATCCTAATAAGAAAATCACGAGGTTGGGTCTTGGTACACAGTGAATATGCAACAAAGCGTTCCTCTTATTCTATTGCTTCCCTCTCTCAAAAATATGATGTTGTCACCCAGGACTGAAGGAGACATTTGTGACAATGCTAATCATGAGCAGTTTTTTGCTACTGCAATGGGAATAACCAGAAGTGTTCAGGAGCTCTCAAATTGCTGCTGCTGCTGCTAAGTTGCTTCAGTCGTGTCCAACTCTGTGCGACCCCATATACGGCAGCCCACCAGGCTCCCCTGTCCTTGGGATTCTCCAGGCAAGAACACTGGAATGGGTTGCCATTTCCTTCTCTATTGCATGGAAGTGAAAAGTGAAAGTGAAGTCACTCAGTTGTGTCCGACTCTTTGCGACCCCATGGACTGCAGCCCACCAGGCTCCTCTGTCCATGGGATTTTCCAGGAAAGAGTACTGGAGTGGGGTGCCATTGCCTTCTCCGCTCAAATTGCTAGAAGTACTAACTGAGACCAGCTAATTGAGAGACCAGTCGCCATGCCTCCCAGGCACTTTATCTTGAGAAATTCTTAGATGGTTATTTTATTTGCATTATATCTGCTATCAATCAGAAAGGGATGAAAATACCAAAGTGACAATGAACGTGAAAGTGAAAATCACTCAGTCACATCCGACTCTTTGCGACCCCATGAACTATGCAGTCCATGGGATTTTCTAGGTCAGTTTCCCTATAAAAATAATGCTTTATATTTCACAGTATTTAATATGTACAGATCATTATTAACTCACTTTGTGTTACTTGAGTTATTGTGAATTATTGTGAGCTGCCCTAACCCAATTAGAGGCAAACAAAACAAAATTATATATATATATATTTGTGTGTGTATGAAATGTATGTAACACTCACATAAATATGACCATTTTAAAGTGAACAATTAGTTAGTACTTTGTACATTCACAGTAGTTTTCAACCACCTACTTTAGTTCCAACACATTTTTATCAACCCTGAAGGAAATCCCACGGCCATGAAACAGTTACTCTCCCCACCTTCTTCCAGCCCCTGACAATCACCAATCTGCTGTCTCTGTGTATTTACCTATTCTGAATATTTCATGGAATCATATATGACATTTTTAGAAAGTAGTTTCTTTCACTTGACAAAATGTTTTCAAGGTTCATCCACATATGTGGAGATTTTATCAGTGTTCCCCTTTTGATGACTGAACAATATTTCATGGTATGGATAGATCACAACTTGTCTATTCATTTACCTACTGAGGACGTTTGGATCATTCCCATATTTTGGTCATTGTAAATAACACTGCTGTGAACATGAGTGTAGATGTACTTGTTTGATTATCTGTTCTCAATTCCTTTGAATACAAACCTAGCACTGTATCACAGGAAATGTTTTGGTCAATAATAGTGGTTGTCAAAGACATTTTAAATGTAAGATTTAATTAAAATCAGGCTCAGATTAATTTCTGCTGAAAAAGGGATATTATTAAACACATTAATTGACAGGTAGTAATCATACAACTCATATCTTGGCTCAGTGCCTTCCTGATGTTTTACCCTTTTAGGTATTTTTACAATGGCATTCTCCAGGCATCATGCAATCAGACATATTTCTAAACCAATGGCTTGAAACAGGGCTGATTACAGATCCAACTATGAACACCATCTCCAATAGACACATGGAATGGGCTTTAGTAGACAACTACATTTTGATCAAACAAGAGTGAGGTTGTTTCCAAACTAGTGTAATTAACCCATGCATATTGCATAGTCTTAATTTCACCAGTGAGAGTCAATTTCTAGCATTCAACACTTCCACTAACAAATTACTACATTTTCTCATAAAAACCAATTTTTGCTTTCATTATTCAAATTGGTTTTTGATTGAAATAGTGATAGTAAAAATCTTGTTTTAGCCTCTCTTGTGAGAAGGGTTTTTGATATAATCTCCAAATCACTAATAGTTGTTAGCTGACAACCTCTGGGATTAAAGGTTAAACAAGGCTTTGTGTGCACAACATAATATTCTTTATACACAGCATTTTACGTAACTTGCAGCATGAGTCTTGAAACGTCTCTAACAGATAAGTAGTACGACTATTTTTGTTTCATTTCTACAGCTAATACAAATGGCTTAAAAAGTTGGCTTGTACAAATTTACATGATGAACAAACAGGAGAACCAAGAATTTTCATTGTCTAGTGGACATTTTCGGAGAAGGCAATGGCACCCCACTCCAGTGCTTTTGCCTGGAAAATCCCCTGGATGGAGGAGCCTGGTAGGCTGCAGTCCATGGGGTTGCTAAGAGTCGGGCATTACTGAACGACTTCACTTTCACTTTTCACTTTCATGCATTGGAGAAGGAAATGGCAACCCACTCCAGTGTTCTTGCCTGGAGAATCCCAGGGATGGGGGACCCTGGTGGGCTGCTGTCTATGGGGTCTCACAGAGTTGGACACGACTGAGTGACTTAGCAGCAGCAGTGGAAATTTTACTTCTGTTTTTTAAAAAGCGAAAAGGCTGTTAAAACCTTACTCAGTTCAATTCAGTCGCTCAGTCATGTCCAACTCTTTGCGACCGCATGAATCGCAGCATACCAGGCCTGCCTGTCCATCACCAACTCTTGGAGTTTACTCAAACTCATGTCCATTAAGTTGGTGATGCCATCCAGACATCTCATCCTCTGTCATCCCCTTCTCTTCCTGCCCCCAATCTCTCCCAGCATCAGAGTCTTTTCCAATGAGTCAACTCTCCACATGAGGTGGCCAAAGTACTGGAGTTTCAGCTTTAGCATCATTCCTTCCAATGAACACCCAGGACTGATCTCCTTTAGCATGGACTGGTTGGATCTCCTTGCACTCCAAAGGACTCTCAAGAGTCTTCTCCAACACCACAGTTCAAAAACATCAATTCTTAGGCGCTCAGCTTTCTTCACAGTCCAAATCACACATCCATACATGACTACTGGAAAAACCATAGCCTTGACTAGATCGACCTTTGTTGGCATCGTAATGTCTCTGCTTTTTAATATGCTATCTAGGTTGGTCATAACTTTCCTTCCAAGGAGTAAGCGTCTTTTAATTTCATGGCTGCAGTCACCATCTGCAGTGATTTTGGAGCCCCCAAAAGTAAAGTCTGTCACTGTTTCCCCATCTGTTTCCCATGAAGTGATGGGACCAGATGCCATGATCTTCGTTTTCTGAATTTGAGCTTTAAGCCAACTAATTCACTCTCTACTTTCACTTTTATCAAGAGGCTTTTTAGTTCCTCTTCACTTTCTGCCATAAGGGTGGTGTCATCTGCATATCTGAGGTTATTGACATTTCTCTGGACAATCTTAATTCCAGCTTATGATTCTTTCAGCCCAGCGTTTCTCATGATGTACTCTGTATATAAGTGAAATAAGCAGGGTGACAATATACAGCTTCGACATACTCCTTTCCTGATTTGGAACCAGTCTGTTTTTCCATGTCCAGTTCTAATTGTTGCTTCCTGACCTGCATATAGATTTCTCAAGAAACAGGTCAGGTGGTCTGATATCCCCATCTCTTTCAGAATTTTCCACAGTTTATTGTGATCCACACAGTCACTACACCTCTTAAAACTACAACAGCAAACTTGTAAAGTATGTATTATCTTGAAGCCATATACTACAATAGAAAAAAAAAATTAAAATAAAAGGAGTTTAAGATAAATTTTAAGATTTTATTATTAGTAGGACTTTCTTTAATTCACTCAATTGTGGGGAATTTTTTAAAATTTTCCAACTGAACTATATGGATGACAGTACCTGTGAAGCTGGGTTTTCAAGGAGATTATAAATAACATATCAGAAGATTCTGGCATACAGTAACCATGTAGAAAGATAACACTGTCAAGTACAATGTTATCTGTATCTCCTTAAGAGTGGGACTCATGCATACTTTTCCTGTACTTCAATGGATAATATTATGTTTTTTAAATAAATATCATGACATTAGAAACCACAAATGATGTGGATGGTGAACAAACTCTGCTTATTGTTCCCCATTCCTAAAATTGCCTTATTTGGCAAGAATTTACAGGCTTATTCAGCAACCTGTAAATTCTTGTTAAATAAGGCAGAGTATATTCATTAGCAGTGACCTCTGAGAGAACTTTGAAGGTTTCCCTATGACATTCATCTGAACGCTCTTATTTTCTTCCTATCATTTCCAGCTAATGTGTATAAACACACAATCTAAGTTTACCCATACACCATTGAATCTGAAAATGCAGAAGCAGAGCAAAATCTGACTTCCCCTCTCCATGCTTACCCTATTTAGATCTCAGTTGGGTAAAGTTCTGGTGGCATCACAAATATATGTATAGATGCTAATAAGCATTAGCAACCATAGCTCCTGGAACAATTTTATTAAAAATATTTGAAGGTACATGCTCCCAGGATTCTGAGGTGCTAAATTCAAATAATGAAATCATTTCTTATATGAGAAAGATTACTCATCAATGCTCTTCAACTTAATATACCAGAAGTGAGAAAGCTATTAAAGATTATCATAAGATGTTGAAAAACAACTTGACATTCACCAGCTTACACTCATTCTTTCCAAATATATCATCATTCTTTTTGACCAGAGTTATTAAATTTCTGTTAATGTTTGAAGAATATAAAATGTTGTATAATTTGTCCATTATAACTAAGTGATGCTTAAATAGGACAAAATGACATCACCTAAAAATCCTGCATCAGGAAGATTCCCTGGAGAAGGAAATGGCAACCCACTCCAATACTCTTGTCTGGAAAATTTCATGGACGGAGGAGCCTGGTAGTCTACAATCCATGGGGTCACAAAGAATTGGGTACAACTGAGCAAATTCACTCACTTCACTAAAAACACAGGTTGAATCTTTACTACTCATAAAACCTGAGTCATATTTAGATGACTTTTTCTAACAAATTAATCAACTTTCCTTTCTTTTTATTTATTTTTTTATTTTTACTTTACAATATTGTATTGGTTTTGCCACGTGTACATCCGTGGCAGATGCATGTTGACGTATGGCAAAACTTCCCTTTCTTAAAACAAACAAGTAAGTGTCCTTCATGAATTGTTCTTCCTCTGTCATCCAAACATGACAGGATAGCCATCATTGGCAGTGTCTACATTTTTGTTTTCATGTTCACTCCTCAACCTGCAGAAATCTGGTCTCCCTGTATTCCCATTTCAATTACTTTCCAAAAATACACCTAGTCTACACAAACCACCCACCTAAGTCAAGTATTAATTATAACAACAACAGTAAAAAAAGCTTTCAAGAATATCTCTTTGACAACTCAATAACTTAATGCTGCAGAAAGAATATTTGCTTTTGAAAATAAATACTGTGCATAACATTACTATAGGCTCTCACTTATTTTTTCTTATTTTTCATTTATTAATTTCTTAGTAAAGAAGAATTATTCTTCCCGCTGCTTGTTTGTAATTTTTATCCTGCACACTTTCCCGATGGTATTTTTGGCTATGGTCATGTTTCCCTTATAATTTTATAGCCTATTTCATTGTGTTCATCATTACAATGGCATAGTTTTGCAAGGTTTGATTTTCATGCAGGGTAGTTGTACTATACAATCACTTCAAATTTTTAAAATTCTATATCATCCCTAAAGACATTAATTTTATATGCATTTATTTTCACTTCTATAACTTCATGTACTACATATATAGCTTTATAAAAATAACTGTATTTACTTCTATGTAATACTCCAGTATTCTTACCTGGAGAATCCTGTGGACAGAGGAGCATGGTGGGTTGCCGTCTATGGGGTCGCACAGAGTCAGACATGACTGAAGTGTCGCAGCAGCAGCAGCAGCACTTTTATGTAATGTATTATATGACATCTTTAGTATATATGTATATACTCACACACAAACCTAGATAGATAGACAAACCTTACCAAAGTGTATTTATGCAGTGATGTATAATTATTTCCTCTGCTACCATCATTGTTCCTCTGGAAATCATTTTTAATTCTTGATACACTTCTTAGATAAACACCACTCTGCTCATTTTTAACTTCACATGTCAATTTGGTCTATTCTTATACATTACATAAGTAAATAAAATCATTCACTACACACACTTGGACAAAGAGTATTTTAGCTCTTTGTCATTTTCTGTTGCTTTGTAGTATTCCACTGCAAAGTGGAATGCATGTAAGCATACCACTTACTAATTTTCTGGATATAAGAAGCATCTTTGAAAATCTACCAACTTTATACATGAATAAATAAAAAAAACATTAAAGTACACTGTCAAATTCTATCAAATATTTCTAGGAAAGAATAATGCAATTTCACAATATCTTTTAGAGACATAAAGCATTGCATTACAAATCAGTTTATGAAACCAGTAAACCTTGATATAAAATAAGAGTAGGAGAAAGTGAAATTATGACTAATATAAAATAATAATATGTATCAACAAAATATTAAGCTAAAACTAGCAATATAAGAAAAGAAAAATGATTAGGACAAAGTAAAGTGAAAGTCTCTCAGTTGTGTCCTACTCTTTGCGACCCATGGACTGTAGTCCATGGAATTCTCCAGGCCAGAATACTGGACTGGGTAGCCTTTCCTTCTCTAGCAGATCTTCCCAACAAGGAATGGAACTGGGGTCTTCTGCATTGCAGGTGAATTCTTTACCAACTAAAAATGTCTACTCAGATGTGATAAAACAGAAAATTAAGGAAGAGGAAAATAGTTAAAGCAGAAGAAGTTTAAGAAGAGATAGCAAGAATATACAGGAGAATTATACAAAATACATGTTTGCATGTATACTTCGATCCTTCAGTTGAGTTCGGTTCAGTTGCTCAGTCATGTCCAACTCTTTGCGACCCCATGAATTGCTTTCTTCACAGTCCAACTCTCATATTCAGTTCAGTTCAGTTCAGTTCAGTCGTTCAGTCATGTCTGACTCTTTGCGACCCCATGAATCACAGCACGCCAGGCCTCCCTGTCCATCACCAACTCCCGGAGTTCACCCAGACTCACATCCATCAAGTCATTGATGCCATTCAGCCATCTCACCCTCTGTCGTCCCCTTCTCCTCCTGCCCCCAATCCCTCCCAGCATCAGAGTATTTTCCAATGAGTCAACTCTTCGCATGAGGTGGCCAAAGCACTGGAGTTTCAGCTTTAGCATCATTCCTTCCAAAGAAATCCCAGGGCTGATCTCCTTCAGAATGGACTGATTGGATCTCCTTGCAGTCCAAGGGACTCTCAAGAGTCTTCAACACCACAGTTCAAAAGCATCAATTCTTTGGCACTCAACCTTCTTCACAGTCCAACTCTCACATCCATACATGACCACAGGAAAAACCATAGCCTTGACTAGATGGACCTTTGTTGGCTAAGTAATCTGCTTTTCAATATGCTATCTAGGTCGGTCATAACTTTCCTTCCAAGGAGTAAGTGTCTTTTAATTTCATGGCTGCAGTCACCATCTGCAGTGATTTTGGAGCTAAAGTCTGACACTGTTTCCACTGTTTCCCCATCTATTTCCCATGAAGTGATGGCACCGGATGCCATGATCTTCGTTTTCTGAATGTTGAGCTTTAAGCCAACTTTTTCACTCTCCACTTTCACTTTCATCAAGAGGCTCTTTAGTTCCTCTTCACTTTCTTCCATAAGGGTGGTGTCATCTGCATATTGGAGGTTATTAATATTTCTCCCAGCAATCTTGATTCCAGCTTGTGTTTCTTCCAGTCCAGCGTTTCTCATGATGTACTCTGCATATTCAGTTCAGTTCAGTTCAGTTGCTCAGTTGTGTCCGACTCTTTGCAACCCCATGAATTCTGTTCACATAATTACATGCTAAAAATAAAACCATTTTTTTTTTTAAGCCTTACTGACTGAAGTAACCACAGTGGTGCATTCAGTCACCTAGAGGCAGACATCCTGGAGTGTGAAATGAAGTGGGCCTTAGGAAGCATTACTGTTAACAAAACTAGTGGGAGTGATGGAATTCCATCTGAGCTATTTGAAAGTCTAAAAGGTGATACTATTAAAGTGCTGCACTCAATATATCAGCAAGTTTGAAAAGTCAGCAAAGGCCACAGGGCTGGAAAAGGTCAGTTTTCATTTCAATACCAAAGAAGAACAATGCCAAAGACTGTTCAAACCACCATATAATTGCACTTATTTTGTTTGCTACCAAGGTTACACTGAAAATCTTTCATGATAGGCTTCAGCAGTAAGTGAAGTGAGAACATCCAGATGTACAAATTGGGTTTAGAAAAGGGAGAGGAACATGAGATCAAATTGCCTATATTTGTTGAATCATAGAGAAAATGAAGTCCAGAAAAACACTTACTTTTGCCTTACTGACTATGCTAAAGCCTTTGACTGTGTGGATCACAACAAACTGGAAAATTCTTCAAGAAATGGGAATACCAGACCACCTTACCTGTCTCCTGAGAGGCAACAGCTAGAACTTTACATTGAACAATGGATTGATTCAAAATTGGGAAAGGAGTCCATCAACGATGTGCAATAACACCCTGTTTGTTTAACTTATATGCAGAGTTTCAGTTCAGTTGCTCACTCATGTCTGACTCTTTGCAACCCCATGGACCGCAGCATACTAGGCTTCCCTGTCCATCATCAACTCTTGGAGCTTGCTCAAACTCACGTCCATCAAGTCAGTGATACCATTCAACTGTCTCATCTTCTGTCATCCACTTCTCCTTGTGCCTTCAATATTTCCCAGCATCAAAGTCTTTTCTAATGAGTCAGTTATTCACATCAGATGGCCAAAGCATTAGAGTTTCAGCTTCCTCATCAGTCCTTTCAATGAATATTCACGACTGAGTTCCTTTAGATCCAGGACTGGTTGGATCTTCTTGCTATCCAAGGGATTCTCAAGAGTCTTCTCCAACACCAAATCATAGAGCAATCATTGATATTGTATAATTGACTGACAAGATTGAAGAAGTCTGCATAGAAGAGAAGAATTGCCCTTTGATGACTGGAATACAAAAATATTAGACCTCAGGGTAGAAATTATAAGGGACTCCCAAGAGTCTTCTCTAACACCACAGTTCAAAATATACACAGAATACTTCATGTGAAATGCCAGTCTGGCTGAATCATAAGCTGGACTGAAGATTTCCAGGAGAAAAATCAACAACTTCGTATATCCAGATGCTGCTGCTGCTAAGTTGCATCAGTCATGTCCGACTCTGCACGACCCCATAGAGGGCAGCCAACCAGGCTCCCCCGTCCCTGGGATTCTCCAGGCAAGAACACTAGAGTGGGTTGCCATTACCTTCTCCAATGCATGAAAATGAAAAATGAAAGTGAAGCCACTCAGTCGTGTCCGACTCAGCGACTCCGTGGACTGAAGCTTACCAGGCCCCTCCATCCATTGGATTTTCCAGGCAAGAGTACTGGAGTGGGTTGCCATTGCCTTCTCTGATGTGCAGATGATACCACTCTAATGGTAGAAAGTGAAGGGGAACTAAACAGCCTCTAGATGAAAGTGAAAGAGGAGAGTGAAACAGCTAACTTAAAACTCAACATTTAACAACTAAGATCATAGCATTTGTTCCCATCACTTCATGGCAAACAGAAGGGGAAAAAGTGGAAGCAGTGACAGATTTTATTTTCTTGGGCTCCAAAATCACTGTGGTCAGTGACTGCAGTCATAAAATGAAAAGAAGCTTGCTCCTTGGAAGGATAGCCATGACAAACCTAAACAATGTATTAAAAATCAAACATGACACTTTGCCAAAAAATGTTTGTATAGTTAACGTTGTTTCCCCTCTGCCCAGTGGTCAAGTATGGATGTGAGAGTTGAACCATAAAGAAGGCTGAGCACCAAAAATTGATGCTTTCAAACTGTGGTGCTGGAGATGACTCTTGAGTCCCTTGGATAGCAAGAAAATCAAATCAGTCAATTCTAAAGGAAATCAACCCTGAATATTCATTGGAAAGACTGATGCTGAAGCTAAAGTTCCAATGTTTTGGCTATCTGATGCAAAGAGCTAACTCACTGGCAAAGACCTTGATGCTGGCAAAGATTAAAGGCAAAAGGAGAAGAGGGTGACAGAGGATAAGATAGCATCACTGACTCGATTGACATGTATTTGAGCAAAGTTCAGGAGATAATGAAGCACAAGGAAGCCCGGCATGCTGCAGTCCATGGGATTGCAAAGAGTGGGACATGATTTAGCAACTGAACAACACCAACATATAATATTATGAAAATATAATAATGTCCACAAACTCATCTATGGAATCTGACAACCAAATCAAATCACGTAAGACTTTTTCCTTTACAATTGCCAGGAAAATACTTAAGCTATTGGGCTCAAGAGTCAAAGTATACTTTGACTCAAATGGTGTCTTCAATATTCTCCTTTCCTGAATATTGTAATTTGTTTTAAAAAGCTGTAGATATTTTTAGACAACTATTGCCTGTTAGTAGCTAAATAAAAATATAAGACAGAACAGAGATTACTAAAGAAATTTTTAAGGTATGGGTAATTGATTATCAAGAAAATTGTAATTTTTAAGAAGAAAATAGGCAAGTGTTGGAGAAGGAAAGTGTTTTCAACAAATATGGCAAACATTACATTAGAACCTATGCTAGTCAACAAATAGGGAAGCTTCAAGTGACAATTTACTTGAAAAATTGTAAACAGAGTCTTGTCTTAATTCATATCCAACAATTATTTCTGGATACAATGATTATCCAAATATGAATATAAATCAATACATATTCTGGAAGAAAACATGGGAAGATATTTTCATAAAGTTGGGACGGATAAAGTTTTTTCATTTTTTAAAAAAACTTTATTTTTTATTTTATTTTGGAGTATATGTGAGTAGGACTTCCAAAGTGGTGCTAGTGGTAAAGAACATGCTAATGCAAGATACATACAAGACAAGGGTTCAAGTCCTAGGTCAGGAAGATCTCCTGGGGGAGGTCATGGCAATACACTCTAGTATTTTTGCATGAAAAACCCCAAGGATAGGTGACCCTGGCTGGCTACAGTCCATGATATTGCAGAGTTGAATTCAACTGAAGTGACTTAGCAAGCACACACATACTTAACTAATAATATGGTGTTAGTTTTAGGTGTACAGCAAAGTGATTCAATTACACATATACATGTGTCTATGGTCAACACCAAAATCAGATGATTATATTCTTTGCAGCCAAAGATGGAGAAGCCCTATACAGTCAGCAAAAATAAGACCAGGAGCTGACTGTGGCTCAGACCATGAACTCCTTATTGCCAAATTCAGAATTAAATTGAAGAAAGTAGGGAAAACCACTAGACCATTCAGGTATGACCTAAATCAAATCCCTTATGATTATACTGTGGAAGTGAGAAATAGATTTAAGGGCCTAGATCTGATAGATAGAGTGCCTGATGAACTATGGAATGAGGTTCCTGACATTGGACAGGAGACAGGGATCAAGACCATCCCCATGGAAAAGAAATGCAAAAAAGTAAAATGGCAGTCTGGGGAGGCTTACAAATAGCTGTGAAAAGAAGAGAAGTGAAAAGCAAAGGAGAAAAGGAAAGATATAAACATCTGAATGCAGAGTTCCAAAGACTAGCAAGAAGAGGTAAGAAAGCCTTCTTCAGCGATCAATGCAAAGAAATAGAGGAAAACAACAGAATGGGAAAGACTAGAGATCTCTTCAAGAAAATCAGAGATACCAAAGGAACATTTCATGCAAAGATGGGTTCAATAAAGGACAGAAATGGTATGGACCTAACCGAAGCAGAAGATATTAAGAAGAGATGGCAAGAATACACAGAAGAACTGTACAAAAAAGATCTTCACGACCCAGATAATCACGATGGTGTGATCACTGACATAGAGCCAGACATCCTGGAATGCAAAGTCAAGTGGGCCTTAGAAATCATCACAACAAACAAAGCTAGTGGAGGTGATAGAATTCCAGTTGAGCTCTTCCAAATCCTGAAAGATGATGCTGTGAGAGTGCTGCACTCAATATGCCAGCAAATTTGGAAAACTCAGCAGTGGCCACAGGACTGGAAAAGGTCAGTTTTCATTCCAATCCCAAAGAAAAGCAATGCCAAAGAATGCTCAAACTACCACACAATTGCACTCATCTCACAGGCTAGGAAAGTAATGCTCAAAATTCTCCAAGCCAGGCTTCAGCAATACGTGAACCGTGAACTTCCTGATGTTCAAGCTGGTTTTAGAAAAGGCAGAGGAACCAGAGATCAAATTACCAACATCTCCTGGATCATGGAAAAAGCAAGAGGGTTCCAGAAAAACATCTATTTCTGTTTATTGACTATGCCAAAGCCTTTGACAGTGTGGATCACAATCAACTTTGAAAACTGTGAAAGAGATGGGAATACCAGACCACCTGACCTGCCTCTTGAGAAATCTGTATGCAGGTCAGGAAGCAACAATTAGAACTGGACATGGAACAACAGACTGGCTCCAAATAGGGAAAGCAGTACGTCAAGGCTGTATATTGTCACCCTGTTTATTTAACTTCTATGCAGAGTACATCATGAGAAACGCTGGACTGGAAGAAACAAAGCTGGAATCAAGATTGCTGGGAGAAATATCAATAACCTCAGATATGCAGATGACATCACCCTTATGGCAGAAAGTGAAGAGGAACTAAAGAGCCTCTTGATGAAAGTGAAAGAGGAGAGTGAACAAGTTGGCTTAAAGCTCAACATTCAGAAAACGAAGATCATGGCATCCAGTCCCATCATTTCATGGGAAATAGATGGGGAAACAGTGGAAACAGTGTCAGACTTTATTTTTTTTGGCTCCCAAATCACTACAGATGGTGACTGCAGCCATGAAATTAAAAGACACTTACTCCTTGGAAGGAAAGTTATGACCAACCTAGATAGCATATTCAAAAGCAGAGACATTACTTTGCCAACAAAGGTTCATCTAGTCAAGGTTATGGTTTTTCCTGTGGTCGTGTATGGATGTGAGAGTTGGACTGTGAAGAAGGCTGAGCACCAAAGAATTGATGCTTTTGAACTGTGGTGTTGGAGAAGACTCTTGAGAGTCCCTTGGACTGCAAGGAGATCCAACCAGTCCATTCTGAAGGAGATCAGCCCTGGGATTTCTTTGGAAGGAATGATGCTAAAGCTGCAACTCCAGTACTTTGACCACCTCATGCGAAGAGTTGATTCATTGGAAAATACTCTAATGCTGGGAGGGATTGGGGGCAAGAGGAGAAGGGGACAACAGAGGATGAGATGGCTGGATGGCATCACTGACTCGATGGACGTGAGTCTCAGTGAACTCCGGGAGTTGATGACGGACAAGGAGGCCTGGCGTGCTGCGCTTCATGGGGTTGCAAAGAGTCAGACACGACTGAGCGACTGATCTGATCTGATCTGAATCTTATTCATATTCTCTTTCCATTTAAGGTATTACATAATATTGAGCAGAGTTTTTCCTGTGCTATGCAGTAGCTCCTTGTTGTTTATCCATTTTATATATAGCAATTTGTACATGTAATACCCAAACTCCCTAATTATCCTTCCCTCCACCTTTTCTTCCTGGTAACCATAAGTTCATTCATAAGTCTGTGAGTCTGTTTCTGCTTTGTAATAAGTTCATTTGTATCACCATCTTTTTTTTTTTTTTTAGATTCTACATACAAGTGATATCAGAGTATTTGTGTAAAGATTTCTTAAATTGAAATGAAAGTTACTACTCACAAAGGAAAATATTAATAATTACAATTAAATTTATGGCATGAATATGGAACAATATTTAAGTTATGAAATGAGAGAAGATATTTGACACAAGCATGTGGCAGAGCCTCTACTCTCATATATAGAAAAAGCTTCTACAAATCAATAAGAAAAAAGAAAGACAATCTGAAATAAACAAACAAACAAGATAGTTGTGTGTGTACTGCCTCCCAAAATGAACATCTGGAAGGTCAAATAAAAAATGAAAAAGTGCTGCCCTATAGAGTCATCATTAATACTCACAATAGCCACAAAGAAAGAGCACTGTAGAGGCAGACCAGAGGTGTTGACGTTAAAGGGCTAGAAAGTGCAAATGTTACATATGCTTACTTTTAGCAAGAAAAGAAGCAATAGGCATTGGAAGGAAGGATGAAGAGGAATGCAAGGTGCTGGAATCCTACTACTGATGTAGGTGGTTGTCACATGATGTGTCCCCTTTGTCATTCATTGAGCTAAGGTTTGTTCTCATGTTTATAAATTTGCATTTAAATATAATATACTAAATCTGTTACATAAAGTATGATGCAACAGTTAAATAGCAACTTACTCATGATTAATTCCTTTGAAATTATGTGCTATTTTGTTCATTCTAATATTAGTCAATATTTATTTACACTCACCAACATGATTTTCATTTTCTTTACCTCTCATTTTTCTTGTCATTCAGAAGTTTTATATTAGGCCATATCAACAAATTTGTCAATATATTTCACTTATGATTTTAATTTTTTATATGATTCATTTGTCCTGTCTTGTTCCATATTTAAAATGTCACATAAATTTAGCAGTCTCTTTTTTCTTCGAAATACTCATCATAGTTTCCTACATTGCCTATGAAGTAGTCAATATCTTTGTTATAGCACTATGGGTCATTTGAATATTTACAATGCTTTGCTCTGATTGCTTGACTGCTTTGTAATTGTCAGTTTGCATTATGTCCACTTCAAAGCAAAAATTAATTCGACAGATTTAAGCCTAAACACTGAGCCATCTTCTTAATTTTGAACTAGTTGAAAACCTTGGGATTTCTGTTACTCTGAGTATTTATCTATTATATCTTTTATGCATTAAAATAATTATTTTAACTTTACCAGAATCTTTAGTGTTTTGGTACCAATGTAGTTACTGTTACATATTCATTTTATCATATTCCCAGTAAGCATCAGTTCAGTTCAGTTCAGTCGCTAAGTTGTGTCCGACTCTTTGCGACTCCATGAATCTCAGCACGCCAGGTCTCCGTGTCCATCACCAACTCCCGGAGTTTACTCAAACTCATGTCCATTGAGTCGGTGATACCATCCAGCCATCTCATCCTCCATCGTCCCCTTTTCCTCCTGCCCCCAATCCCTCCCAGCATCAGGGTCTTTTCCAATGAATCAATTCTTTGCATGAGGTGGCCAAAGTACTGGAGTTTCAGCTTTAGCATCATTCCTTCCAATGAACACCCAGGACTGATCTCCTTTAGGATGGACTGATTGGATCTCCTTGCAGTCCAAGGGACTCTCAAGAGTCTTCTCCAACACCACAGTTCAAAAGCATCAATTCTTTGGCACTCAGCTTTCTTCACAGTCCAACTCTCACATCCATACATGACCACTGGAATAACCATAGCCTTGACTAGATGGACCTTTGTTGGCAAAGTAATGTCTCTGGCTTTTAATATGCTATCTAGGTTGGTCATAACTTTCCTTCCAGTAAGCATAATACTCGCCAATGCCATTTTAATGCAGCTTGCATTTCTTTTAGGAAAGTATTATAATTTTTGCCCTATCTTCTTTCTTTAAGTTTGTGAGCAATATTTTACCATTATTCTCAGTAATCAAAAAGAGCATTGAAGACCTCTAAGGCTTTAACATATAGCTGCTAACTTCTAGTCCTCTGAAGCTGATTAGGCTAGAAGATTCAGAAGAGAAAGTATTATAAATTTATAAGCATTTATAATGACAAGGACAATAATATTAAGAAATTTAAAAATTCTATAGTTTTATGTTGCTGAAGATCCACAGACCAAGCAACACAAGAAATACCATGAACGCATGATGTTTACACATAGTAAAACACATACTTTACAACACATATCTGACAACAAGGTAGAATATTTTCAAGGACTAGGGCCAAGCAAGACCTAGACTAAACCTAACATACCTCCAAATTTGACATGATTAAACTCAGACAAATTATGTATATCAAATTTCCCAATGTATCCAGATATATCCTTCCTGGAAAGACAATTTCACATGGAGTCTCTATTCATTTTGTTCAAATTGTCCTGTCTTATGTTGTGTTCTTATTCTATTGAGCATGAGAAAGAACAAGATAGCATTTCCAAAATGAAGTGAAGGAAACAACAACAACAACAAAAGAAACACCCACTTATGACGCATCATTAAAGGAAGTGAAGAAAACAGCATGAATAACCCACTTATATTTTAGTGATGTGTCATAAGTGGGTTATTCATGCTGTTTTCTTCACTTCCTTTAATGACACATCACTAAAATAAACATATACTATTTTTAAAATAATTGATATATTCAAAAATTTTGAGAAAGAAGAAAAGAACGGAAAGTCTGCTTGAATAATTAAAAATATACACAGAATTCTAGTGATAAAATTATAATCTCTGATAGAAGAAATCGTTGTATATTTTAACAGCAGCAAAAGGCAAACATGAAGGACTGGGAGAAAGGTCAAAATCACATTTTGAAACAGGAACAAAAAGAGAAAGAGGAATGAAAAATTCAGAGAAGATTGTAAAGCATACATGATGCAGACTAAAAGTCTAAACAATGGAATGGATGCCCAGAACATGAGGAAAAAACACAGCTGTGGGATTTTGAAGGGTGATAATAAACAACACCCCATAGGATTAAGAAGAATAAATATAAAGAAAATGGTCTGAGGGTAAATTATTGTTGAACTGCTGAAAACTGAACACCAAAAACACGTAATAAAAGCAGCCAGAGAAAAAGAAACATTTACAACAGAAGTGAGGAGGTCAGAGGAAAAAAAAAAAAAAAAAAGACTACAATCTTTCAGTTAAGTTCAGCTCAGTCATTCAGTCATGTCTGACCCTTTGGGAACCCATGAACCGAAGCACGCCAGGCCTCCCTGTCCATCACCAACTCCTGGAGTTTACCCAAATTCATGT
This sequence comes from Bos indicus x Bos taurus, assembly GCF_003369695.1. Taxonomy (NCBI): domain Eukaryota; kingdom Metazoa; phylum Chordata; class Mammalia; order Artiodactyla; family Bovidae; genus Bos; species Bos indicus x Bos taurus. The sequence goes on from NC_040079.1 coordinate 116,623,243, forward strand.
CCATCGAGTCAGTGATGCCATCCAGCCATCTCATCCTCTGTCGTCCCCTTCTCCTCCCACCTTCAATCTTTCCCAGGATCAGGGTCTTTTCAAACGAGTCAGCTCTTCACATCAGGTGGCCAAATTATGGGAGTTTCAGCTTCAACATCAGTCCTACGAATGAATACCCAGGATAGATCTTTAGAATGGATTGCTTGGATTTCCTTGCTGTCCAAGGGACTCTCAAGAGTCTTGTCCAACACCACAGTTCAAAAGCATCAATTCTTTGGCACTCAGCTTTCTTCACAGTGCAACTCTCACATACATATATGACCACTGGAAAAACCACAGCCTTGACTAGACGAACCTTTGTTGGCAAAGTAATGTCTCTGCTTTTGAATGTGCTATCTAGGTTGGTCATAACTTTCCTTCTAAGGAGTAAGCATATTTTAATTTCATGGCTACAAAAACAATTTTCAGTGATTTTGGAGCCCTCCAAAATAAAGTCAGCCACTGTTTCCACTGTTAGCCATCTATTTCCCATGAAGTGATGGGACCAGATGTCATGATCTTAATTTTCTGAAAGGTGAGCTTTAAGCCAACATTTTCACTCTCCTCTTTTACTTTTCATCAAGAGGCTTTTTAGTTCCTCTTTACTTTCTGCCATAAGGGTGGTGTCATTTGCATATCTGAGGTTACTAATATTTCTCTTGGTAATCTTGATTCCAACTTGTGCTTCATCCAGCCCAGCGTTTTTTATGATGCACTCTGCATATAAGTTAAATAACCAGGGTAACAATATGCAGCCTTGAAGTATTCCTTTCCCTATTTGGAAACAGTCTGTTGTTCCATGTCCAGTTCTAGCTGTTGCTTCCTGACCTGAATACAGGTTTCTCAAGAGGCAGGTCAGGTGGTCTGGTATTCCCATCTCTTTCAGAATTTTCCACAGTTTATTCTGATCCACACCATCAAAGGCTTTGGCATAGTCAATAAAGCAGAAGTAGATGTTTTTCTGGAACTCTCTTGCTTTTTCCATGATCCAACAGATGTTGGAAATTTGATGCCTTGTTCCTCTGCCTTTTATAAATCTAGCTTGAACATCTGGAAGTTCATGGTTCACGTATTGCTGAAGCCTGGCTTGGAGAATTTTGAGCATTACTTTGCTAGCATGTGAGATGAGTGCAATTGTGTGGTAATTTGAGAATTCTTTGGCATTGCCATTCTTTGGGATTTGGATGAAAACTGACCTTTTCCAGTCCTGTGACCACTGCTGAGTTTTCCAAATTTGCTGGCATATTGAGTGCAGCACTTTCACAGCATCATCTTTCAGGATTCGAAAGAGCTCAACTGGAATTCCATCACCTCCACTAGCTTTGTTTGTTGTGATGCTTTCTAAGGCCCAATGACTTCACATTCCAGGATGTCTGGCTCTAGGTGAGTGATCACACCATTGTGGTTATCTTTTTGTACAGTTCTTCTGTTTATTTTTGCCACCTCTTCTTAATATCTTCTGCTTCGGTTAGGCCCCTGCCATTTCTGTCCTTTATTGAGCTCATCTTTGCATGAAATTTTCCCTTGGTTTCTCTAATTTTCTTGAAGAGATCTCTAGTCTTTCACATTTTATTGTTTTCCTCTATTTCTTTGCATTGATAGCTAAGGAAGGCTTTCTTATCTCTCCTCGCTATTCTTTGGAATACTCTGCATTCAAATGCATATATCTGCCTTTCCTCCTTTGCTTTTAGCTTATCTTCTTTTCACAATTATTTGTAAGACCTCCTCAGATAGCCATTTTGTTTTTGACATTTCTTTTTCTTGGGGATTGTCTTGATCCTTTTCTCCTGTACAACACCATGGACCTCTGTCCATAGTTTTTTAGGCAATCCGTCTATCAGATCTAGTCCCTTACATCTATTTCTCACTTCCACTTTCCCTTATAATCATAAGGGATTTGATTTATGTCATAACTGAATGGTCTAGTGGTTTTCCCCACTTTCTTCAAATAAATCTGAATTTGACAATAAGGAGTTCACGATCTGAGCCATAGTTAGCTCCCGGTCTTGTTTTTGCTGACTGAATAGAGCTTCTCCATTTTGGGTGCAAAAAATATAGTCAATCTGATTTTGGTGTTGATCATCTGGTGATGTCCATGTGTAGATTCTTCTCTGTGCTTTTGGAAGAGGCTGTTTGCTATGACTAGTGTGTTCTCTTCACAAAACTCTATTAGACTTTACCCTACTTCATTCTGTACTCTAAGGCCAAATTTGCCTGTTATTTGCCTTGTCAAGTCCAGGTGTTCCTTGACTTCCTACTTTTGCATTCCAGTCCCCTATAATGAAAAGGACATCTTTTTTTCAGTTTTAGTTCTAAAATGTATTGTAGGTCTTCATAGAACTGTTAAGCTTCAGCTTCTTCAATGTTACTGATTGAAGTATAGGCTGGGGTATAGGCTTGGATTACCGTGATATTGAATGATTTGCCTTGGAAACGAATAGAGATCATTTTGTCATTTTTGAGATTGCACCCAAGTACTGCATTTCAGACTGTCTTGTTGACTATGATGGCTACTCTATTTTTTTCTAGGGGATTCCTGCCCACAGTAGTAGATATAATGGTCATCTGAGTTAAATTCACCCATTACAATCCATCCTAGTTCACTGATTCCTAGAATGTCAATGTTCACTCTTGCCATATCTTGTTTGACCACTTCCAATTTGCCTTGATTCATGGACCTAACATTCCAGGTTCCTATGCAATATTGCTCTTTACAGCATCAGACCTTTCTTCTATCACCAGTCACATCCACAGCTGGGTGTTGTTTTTGCTTTGGCTCCATCCCTTCAATTTTTCTGGAGTTATTTCTGCATCAATCTCCAGTAGCATATTGGGCATCTACCATCCTTGGGAGTTCATCTTTCCGTGTTCTATCTTTTTACCTTTTCATACTATTAATGGGGTTCTCAAGGCAAGAATACTGAAGTGCTTTGCCATTCCCTTCTCCAGCGGACTACATTCTGTCAGAGCTCTCCACCATGACCCAGCTGTCTTGGGTGGCCCCACACGACATGGCTTAGTTTTATTGAGTTAGACAAGCCTGTGGTCCATGTGATCAGATTGGCTACTTGTCTGTGACTGTGGTTTCAGTCTGTCTGTCTTTTAAGCCCTCTCTCAGTGCCTACCATGTTACTTACCTCTTACCTTGGACGTGGGGTAGCGCCTCTCAGCAGTTCCTGCTAATTGTTTCTTAGCACTAAAAAACAAAGAAACAAAAAAACCACGGTAGAAACAAAAATGTTTTTTAACCTACAGAATAATAATTAGTAATAAATAAATATTAATAATAATAAATAAAAATAAATAATAAATAAATTTTATATTTAAAATAAATAAATAATAATAAAGTAAAAAAGTCAGAACTGCAAAAAGAATAGAGTGAAGTAGAAAGTAAATAGGTGTGTGAGCATACATGATTCTTTTTTCTACAAAACCATAGCCATCATATTCTATGTGATTAATTGTATGAATAATTACACTGAAGAGTGAACTAAAATGAAATGTGATAGTGTGTAAAGAGAGATAAGGTGAACTGAATTTCTAGCCTTCATTATTTGGGAAATGTTAAAGTAACTATGTTATTAAGGATGAATGCTGTAATTTCTAAATTGAAAAAAAGAAAAATAATAACTTTAAAATAGATTCTTGAAGTATTTTCTTCAAATGAATAAGCTAAATGTAGTAAAATCAATAAGTCAAAGATGGATTTCAAAGGTGTTGGCCTGAAAAACTAGAAAGCTGTGTTTCTATTAACTGAGAAAAATGTGAAAAGGAGTAGGTTGGTTGGAAGCAAGGTGGTAGATGTCTAGTTTCAGGCATGTCCATACATGCAACAGGACTATCATTTTTTTTACTGTAAATTCAGGTTGGCTGGATTCACACCTTCTCCCTGAAGAGAGAGGGCAGAGATTGCCACAATTCATGTCTCTTTGTCTATACTTTTTTGTATGACTCACACATTGTTTTTCCATATTGATGATTTGGTTTCTTTTTACCACTTTAGCTTTGCATACATCTGTTCAGGTCCTTTATTTGTCGACATTGTAATTCAACTCCTAGAAGAAAAGCTAAACTTACTAGACTCACAGGACACCTTGCAATGTCCCTGTACACGAGCTACATCAGTTTTATTAACTTGATATAAAGGTGTGCACTAACACTTCACATCCACTTGAGTTTAAAAATCTAGACTAAAAAACTGAAGACTATCTTTTTATTCAAATTTAATCAGTCTGTGTGTAATATTCTCAGAAAGAAATGCCATTACTCTTATAATTTTAAAAACAGTGGTGCCATTTCAAAGCTTCTATTAACAGTTTTCCATGAGCCCATAGATCAACAAAATTTTTTGTTAATGCTAAAATGAAAACACGGAATCAAAGTCTTCAGTGGAGAATAATTTTGTAAAGCTTTATTGAGATGGAAAAAAGCTGAGACTTTTTAATTTATGTTTAATCATATTACAGGGACAAAAACAAGAAAACATATTATCAATGTAGACTTTTGCCTCTATATATACATAAGGCTTTCTAGGTGGTGCAGCAGTAAAGAATCTGCCTGTCAATGCAGGATACCCAAGAGATATGAGTCTAATCCCTGGGTCAGGAAGATGTCCTGGAGTAGGAAATGATAACACACTCCAGTATCTTGGGTTTTCCTTGTGGCACAGCTGGTAAAGAATCCACCTGCAATGAGGGAGACTTGGGTTTGATCCCTGGGTTGCGAAGATCCCCTGGAGGGGGCAAAGTTTACCCATTCCAGTATTCTAGCCTAGAGAATTCCATGGACTATATAGTCCATGGGGTCACAAAGAGTCAGAAATGACTGAGAAACTTTCACTTTTTCCAGTATTCTTGCCTGAGAAATCCCAGTCAGGCATGACTGAGCACACACATACATATATACATAGCCAAAATTTATATTTGAAAACGCATATCCCAGTAAAGTTGGCCTAAAATTAATTTCACATTTTCACACCTGTCAATTAATTCCAATGAATAGGTAATCAGGCTGAAAATTTCATCAAATCAACTGGTCTGCCTTAATGTGTATTTGAAAATTATATTTACACTAAACTGAAAAGTAATGATTTAAACATCATATGAGCCAAATAAACACTGATTTTTGCCTTTCTCTCCCCAAAATATGTTAGGTGACTAAGTATAAACACAGACTAATAAGGGTGGAAAATCTACCTTTACTACTTAGTGCTGATTAACATGTATCAGGGAATTTAATCAAAAAGGTTCTGAATAGAGGCTAATCTGATATTTGTTGCTTAATTTTGAAATTCAGTGACCAACTGAAACTGTTTACTGCACACCCTAAGAGCTGTTTTAGCACACTTACACTAATGTGTTTGTTAGGAATTTGAGGAATAGAGAGATGGATTCCAAAATTAGGTACTTAACACTAGAACAGCTGATAAAATGAATATATATTGATTAGGCAGCTTTTCTCTAAAGGATCATTGTGAATGTCAATTTTAACTCTGTAAGAATCCATCCCTTAAATACCAAATAAAAACGGTTACCACTTGTTGTAGACTTGTCCAAGGCTGCCTTTCTCTTTCTCAAATTCTCCCTTTTTCAGAAGAAGAACTTAAAATTGAACAGGGCATCTTCAACACATCTCAAACCAGTGATTAAGAGTAAGCTTTGACTGCATCTGTGAAGTTCACCCAGAACTGCAGCAACTGAGACTCTCTGAGGTGTCCCATGATCAAGCCTGAGACTAAGCTTTAGTTGGAGTAAGGAGAAGAGCCCAGGAGAAGAGAGTTGTCAAAGTTGCCTAGAAGATCAAGGACCTGAATATCATTTAGAAGAAGAGTTCAAGTTACATAACTCCCTAAATCAGTTGTATTCATCATCTATATATCTATATCTATATCTATATATATGGAAAAGAAATGCAAAAAAGCAAAATGGCTGTCTGGGGAGGCCTTACAAATAGCTGTGAAAAGAAGAGAAGTGAAAAGCAAAGGAGAAAAGGAAAGATATAAGCATCTGAATGCAGAGTTCCAAAGAATAGCGAGATAAGAAAGCCTTCCTCAGTGATCAATGCAAAGAAATAGAGGAAAACAACAGAATGGGAAAGACTAGAGATCTCTTCAAGAAAATTAGAGATACCAAGGGGACATTTCATGCAAAGATGGGCTCAATAAAGGACAGAAATGGTATGGGCCTAACAGAAGCAGAAGATATTAAGAAAAGGTGGCAAGAATACACAGAAGAACTGTACAAAAAAGATCTTCATGACCCAGATAATCACGATGGTGTGATCACTGACCTAGAGCCAGACATCCTGGAATGTGAAGTCAAGTGGGCCTTAGAAAGCATCACTATGAACAAAGCTAGTGGAGGTGATAGAATTCCAGTTGAGCTATTCCAAATCCTGAAAGATGATGCTGTGAAATTGCTGCACTCAATATGCCAACAAATTTGGAAAACTCAGCAGTGGCTACAGGACTGAAAAAGGTCAGTTTTCATTCCAATCCCAAGGAAAGGCAATGCCAAAGAATGCTCAAACTACCACACAATTGCACTCATCTCACATGCTAGTAAAGTAATGCTCAAAATTCTCCAAGCCAGGCTTCAGCAATACGTGAACCATGAACTTCCAGATGTTCAAACTGGTTTTAGAAAAGGCAGAGGAACCAGAGATCAAATTGCCTACATCTGCTGGATCATGGAAAAAGCAAGAGACTTCAAGAAAAACATCTATTTCTGCTTTTTTGACTATGCCAAAGCCTTTGACTTTCACAATAAACTGTGGAAAATTCTGAAAGAGATGGGAATATCAGACCACCTGATCTGCCTCTTGAGAAATTTGTATGCAGGTCAAGAAGCAACAGTTAGAACTGGACATGGAACAACAGAGTGGTTCCAAATAGGAAAAGGAGTACATCAACGTTGTAGATTGTCACCCTGTTTATTTAACTTATATGCAGAGTACATCATGAGAAACGTTGGACTGGAAGAAACACAAGCTGGAATCAAGATTGCCGGGAGAAATATCAATAACCTCAGATATGCAGATGACACCACCCTTATGGTAGAAAGTGAAGAGGAACTCAAAAGCCTCTTGATTAAAGTGAAAGAGGAGAGTGAAAAAGTTGGCTTAAAGCTCAACATTCAGAAAACGAAGATCATGGCATCTGGTCCCATCACTTCATGGGAAATAGATGGGGAAACAGTGTCAGACTTTATTTTTCTGGGCTTCAAAATCACTGCAGATGGTGACTGCAGCCATGAAATTAAAAGACGCTTACTCCTTGGAAGGAAAGTTATGACCAACATATATAGCATGTTCAAAAGCAGCGACATTACTTTGCCAACAAAGGTCCGTCTAGTCAAGGCTATGGTTTTTCCTGTGGTCATGTATGGATATGAGAGTTGGACTGTGAAGAAGGTTGAATGCCGAAGACTTGATGCTTTTGAACTGTGGTGTTAGAGAAGACTTTTTAGAGTCCCTTGGACTGCAAGGACATCCAACCAGTCCATTCTGAAGGAGATCAGCCCTGGGATTTCTTTGGAGGGAATGATGCTAAAGCTGAAACTCCAATACTTTGGCCACCTCATGTGAAGAGTTGACTCATTGGAAAAGACTCTGATGGTGGGAGGGATTGGGGGCAGGAGGAGAAGGGGACGACAGAGGATGAGATGGCTGGATGGCATCACTAACTCTATGGACATGAGTCTGAGTGAACTCCTGGAGTTGGTGACAGACAGGGAGGCCTGGCGTGCTGCGATTCATGGGGTCATGAAGAGTCGTACACGAGTGAGCGACTGAACTGAACTGAACTGATATATATTTGAGAAGAAGGATAATATATTTAGGTAAGCATTAGTCTGGAAGACATTTGTTCTAGTAAGTGTACTCATAAGAAACATCTTCAACATGGCAATAGGATGGTTAATTTCATGTATTAACTTGACAGACTAGCATATGAGACTCTTCAGCCTCCATTATCTCATGAGCTAATTTTCTTATAGCAAATCTATGCTATCTATCGTCTATTTCTATATCTCCTAGTAGTTCTGTTTATCTATAAAATCCAGGCTCATACAGACATCACTGACAAATGTTTCAAAAAACGTTCCAGAATTAAACTAATAATGATGTACATTAGCTGTCATTGTACGAAAGAAGGTTGATAAGTTCATGAACATAGAAAATCACTCCTCAACAAAAAATATAGAAAAGTTACCTTAGAGAGAAACCTCTTAGTTAAAGTGAAATGTCAAAAGCACACAAGATAGAGACCGTATGTATTGTCTCATAGAATCATATGAGACTGTCTGAAGGAGGAAATCATGCCTCATTTGTTATTGGAGCCCTCATGCAGCGGAGAAACCAGATGAGTGCATTGTAACATGTGTCTAATGGCTGTGTGGTGTTCCTCCCCCAGAACTGAGGTTAGAAATCTTATGAGCATCTTCACAAAGGAATCCCTTTAGAAAGAACCAATTCTCCACAATTGTGGCTGCATACCTCATTTCAAAGGGCTTTATTTTTTGAGCAGCTTTATTAATAGTTTCATAAGAAAGTTGAGTAGAATGTACAGAGAATTCCCTTCTGTCCCCTGCATCTTTCACAAGTCTCTTTCATTATCAACATCCCACACCCACGAGGTTTCTCTGTTATTGATGAAGAACCTGTATTGACACATCATTATTACCCTTACTGCACAGCTTACATTGGGATTCTCTCTTGGTATTTTGCATTCTATGGGTTTCAACAAACTTATGACATATATATATATATATATATATACATATATATATATATACATATATATATACATATATATATACACACACACACACATCATATAGTGTCATACAATATAGTTTCACTGCTCTAAAAATCCTGCATTCCACCTATTTATTCTTCCTTCCTTGTACCTCCTGATAATCACTGAATGTTTTACTGTCTCCATGGTTTTCCCTTTACAGAATGTCATACAGTTGGAATTATATAGTATGTATCTTTCCAGATTGATTTATTTCATGGCTGTATACTTTTTGATCTCTTCTTCATGTGACAACAATGACATAGTCCAATTCTCTACAGGAACAGTAAAATTTAATCCAGTCTTTATTCTAGACATAGAAATAATGATGCATATTTTAATATGACAGTTTATAAAAGTTTCTCTCAACTTCAATATATTTTTGGAATTTTTCTTCAAAATTTCTTTCAGGTTAATTTTCAGCCAGATTGTCTTATATAGGAACTAATGCTAAATATTTCCAGTTTTGACAATGCTCATTAACCAGCTTGTCTTTAAGATTTCACTATATCAATGTCTCTGTTAAGTGACCTATTATTAGTTTTATGCTATCTTCATTTATGTTAGTATTTCATGTAATACAACAAGATATTTAAATATTTATTACTATATTAAATACTTATTTTCATTGATTTTGTTATTCTTTATTTACTTCTGAAATTTGTTTCTTTTTATTGAATTTTTGTTGTTTTTGTTTTAATAATTAGACTCTCAATGTCTTATAAGATTTATCTATTTATTGTCCTTTGTCTTTTATGTGCTTTATAATCTTTAAATTTTATATTAGTTTTCTTTTAGCAATTTCATAAATAGAACTATACATATTTGAAAATCACCTCCATATTCTTCCAACTCAGAAGTCTCTAATTTCTTCTTACTGTAAATTTGTAACATCTATTTCTAAACTAAGTCAAATGATATATTACCAACTCATATTCTTTCGTTTAGATTTCAAAGATGTTTGTGGTCATTCGTACCCTATATGATGCAAGGAGAGCATAATGAAAAACAAAGTACAATCTTAACCCACATCTACTTTATCTAAGCATTTATCACTATGAGAACACAATGCTATCACCTTTCTCATTCCCAGGACATTTAAAAAGACTGCTACACATGAGGGTCCCTGAATTTCAACTTGTTGAAGCATGGAAAGCATGGTTATAAGAGGGAGAAAAAGGAGACTGGTTTAGTTGGAAATAAAATAAAGATTTGGTGGATAATCTAGAGAGTTACAGGAAAGGCCACACAGGACGTTGCAGAAGAAGTCCTTATCCTAAGAGCATTGAAAGTCTATTGTCTGTGAAAGCAGTGAGTCACAGTCAGGTGCACACTTCAGAAAAATGCAAAGACACTTATTTGAAAAGGTAACACAGTGAAAATATACAGACAAAATGCCCATGATGACTCTAAAGTGGGCAGGATAGTGGGAGTATGAGATGGAGATCCCTGGGGTGGAGGTGCGGGTAGGGGGTAGGTCTAAAGATGTTTAGGTAAAATCAATAAGGTTTGAAGATGGAGAGGACATGGGAGATGGTGAAAAGCAGGAACTTTAAACATCAATACTAAAAAAAAAAAAATCAATAAACTTTGAAGAGGAAAGAGATATAGGGAGGAGATTAAAAGGGGGAATTTTAAAAATCAATACTAGCTTCTTGGCATATAAACAGCAGTGTATAGTGAATCTTTTGCCAAAATCAGAATTCTGGAAGCTATTGACATGTAACTGACATCTTTGTTTCTAAATACGACAAGGCTGAGGCGTGGTTGAGACAGAAAAGATCTCAAGTCACACAATTAGCTACCACAATGAAGATGATATTTTTTATCAGTATCCATTGCCAGAATCCCCATTAGCTTTCTTAACCCTCAACTTTTATATAACATCCATGTGTTACTATAGTTTTCCCAAGGAAAGTATTGAATTCTATTTTCTGAGCTTGGAGAACAGAGTTGCATTTTGTATTTCTTTACTGTTATAATTTCTAATTATAACATTTCTTCTTTTCAGTTCAGTGGCCTAGTCGTGTCCAACTCTTTGTTACCCCATGTACTGCAGCACACCAGGCCTTCATGTTCATCACCAAATCCCGGAATCTACCCAAACTCATGTCCACTGAGTCAGTGATGCCATCCAATCATCTCATCTTCTGTCATCCCCTTCTCCTCTTGCCCTCAATCTTTCCTAGCATCAGGGTCTGTTCAAATGAGTCAGCTCTTTGCATCAGGTGGCCAAAGTTTTGGAGTTTCAGCTTCAACATCAGTCCTTCCAATGAACACCCAGGCCTGATCTTCTTTAGGATGGACTGGTTGGATCTCCCTACAGTCCAAGGGACTCTCAAGAGTATCCTCTAACACCACAGTTCAAAAGCATCAATTCTTCAGTGCTCAGATTTATTTACAGTCCAACTATCATATCCATACATGACTCCTGGAAAAAACAGCCTTGATTCAGTGGACTTTAGTTGGGAAAGTAATGTCTCTGCTTTTTAATATGCTGTCCATGTTGGTCATAACTTTCCTTCCAAGGAGTAAGTGTCTTTTAATTTCATGGCTGCAATTACCATCTTCAGTGATTTTAGAGCCCCCAAAATAAAGTCAGCCACTGTTTCCACTGTTTCCCATCTATTTGACATAAAGTGATGGGAACAGATGCCATGATCTTAGTTTTCTTAATGTTGAGCTTTAAGCCATCTTTTTCACTCTCCTCTTTCACTTTTATGCAGAGGTTCTTTAGTTCATCTTTGTTTTCTGCCATAAGGGTGATGTCATCTGCATATCTGAGGTTATTGATATTTCTCCCAGCAATCTTGACCCCAACTTGTGCTCCCTCCATCCCAGCATTTCTCATGATGTACTTTGAATATAAGTTAAATAAGCAGGATGACAATATACAGCCTTGATGTAAATACTTTTCCTATTTAGAACCAGTCTGTTTTTCCATGTCCAGTTCTAAATGTTGCTTCCTGACCTGCATACGGATTTCTCAAGAGGCAGGTCAGGTCGTCTGGTATTTCATCTCTTTCATAATTTTCCACAGTTTATTGTGATCCATACCATCAAAGGCTTTGGCATAGTCAATAAAGCAGAAATATATGTTTTTCTGGAACTCTTGCTTTTTCATCAATCCAGCAGATGTTGGCAACTTGATCTCTGGTTCCTCTGCCTTTTCTAAAACCAACATGAACATCTGGAAATTCACGATTCATATACTGCTGAAGCTTTGCTTGGAGAATTTTGAGCAGTAAGTTACTGGTGTGTGAGATGTGCAATTGTATGGTAGTTTGAGAATTATTTGGCATTGCCTTTCTTTGGGATTGGAATGAAAACTGACCTCTTCCAGTCCTGTGGCCACTTCTGAGTTTTCCAAATTTGCTAGCACATTGAGTGCAGCATTTTCACAACATCATCTTTTACAATTTGAAATAGTTTAACTGGAATTCCATCACCTCCACTAGCTTTGTTTTTAGTGATGCTTCCTAAGGCCCACCTGACTTCACATTCCAGGATGTCTGGCTCTAGGTGAGTGATCACACCATCATAATTAACTGGGTCTTAAAGATCTTTTTTATACAATTGTTCTGTGTATTCTATAATTTTATTATAATATTTATTGTTTTAGCACCTGACATTTAAGAGGACTAGGTGAAATTAAAAGATGCTTACTCCTTGGAAGGGAAATTATGACCAACCTAGATAGCATATTCAAAAGCAGAGATATTACTTTGCCAACAAAGGTTCATCTAGTCAAGATTATGGTTTTTCCTGTGGTCATGTATGGATGTGAGAGTTGGACTGTGAAGAAGGCTGAGCGCCAAAGAATTGATGCTTTTGAACTGTGGTGTTGAGGAAGACTCTTGGGAGTCCCTTGGACTGCAAGGAGATCCAACCAGTCCATTCTGAAGGAGATCAGCCCTGGGATTTCTTTGGAAGGAATGATGCTAAAGCTGAAACTCCAGTACTTTGGCTACCTCATGCGAAGAGTTGACTCATTGGAAAAGACTCTGATGCTGGGAGGAATTGGGGGCAGGAGGAGAAGGGGACGACAGAGGATGAGATGGCTGGATGGCATCACTGACTCGATGGACGTGAGTCTGGGTGAACTCTGGGAGTTGGTGATGGACAGGGAGGCCTGGCATGCTGTGATTCATGGGGTCGCAAAGAGTTGGACACGACTGAGCAACTGAACTGAACTGAGGTGAAATTAGTTCTCTACCATATTGTTTAGATGAAATAACAATAATTTTTACACATTAATAATTGCTTTCCTGAAGTTTCCAAAGTCATTAAAATATTTTAATTTACTAAAATATTTTCAGGTCTAACAATGTTGAAAAAAAGTAGTGATATATCCTCAAGGTGCATTTCCGTATTTTTGTCTTGCTACCTTAAAGGGAATCACACAAACTTGAATATATGACCAAAATGTCTTCTCAATACCATAGCTAGTCGATAAATATTTGTCAATTATCCATAAGTTGCTGAAGCTTCTAGAGAAATAGTGCTGACTTGATGGAACCACCTTAAACACAATATTCACATAGCTTAAATAAAGGTTCATTGATTTCTTCTTCTAATTCAAAATAAATCTGGGTTATCTGGATTTCCCAAAATGGTTTTACAGCTGTGCCCAATGAGGCAATTGACCTAGAGCTTCCCTAGAGCATCCTTTTACCTAAAACTTGAGAAGATTTGTTTCATGGTCATGTATCCTGTTTACTGCACACATGCATATCAGTAGAGCTGAGTTGAATGTGAGCTGCAATGAATCCATACGTTTAGTATCACACTCTCATCAATGATAAAAAGTGCAAGTGCTCCTGCTATATGTGCATATGTGTGTTGTGCATCAGGAAGCTTGATGGTGTAAGGGGTGGGGAGTGACACAGGCTGGGGTCAAGGTCAGAGGCTAACTGTGCCAGGACAAATGTCTATGCCTGTCTCCTGCTCTTTAAGAACCTGGTTCATGTGACTTCACATGACAGGCTCTCAGCTCCTCACCCTGGTCATTCAACAGGTGTTCACTGTTCTTGGACCCAGGCATGGGTGCACCTACAGAATTAGAAAAGTTTAATTCTTATTTTAAGCCAGATGGGACTGTCAGTGAACTTGGATGGAATACATACATACGCCTAACACATGTAATGGTGATAAATGGCCTATGATATCCTAGCATATTTCAGGGAGTGAATGTGAAGTGTTAGTTGGTCAGTCATATCTGACTCTTTGGGACTCCATGGACTGTAGCCCACCAAGCTCCTCTGTCCATGGAATTCTCCAGGGAAGAATACTTGCGTGGATAGTCATTCCCTTCTCCAGGGGATCTTCCTGACCCAAGGATAAACCCAGGTTTCCCACATTGTAGACATATTCTTTACCAGCTGAGCCAGCAGGGAAGAAAAGTCCACAAATTTTATGAAACATGAGAAAGAAATTTACTTGTCTTATGCTTAGGCAATATCACTCAGTGTTATATCAGGATAATAATTAGAACTAAAATTATACTCTCCTCCACACACAAAATAATTCATTCTACCAAAGCATATTCATGAGTAAATTTGGCTTTGAAGATGGTTGATCTCAAAACACATTTAGTGAATTAGGAAATCTGTGAAATCAATAAAAAGTAAAAGACAAATAACAGAAAATTTGAAATTTATGTCTTTAGTTTTATGTATTCAATTAAGCATAATTTTCATTTACCTATTTATTTCTGCACTGGATGCTTGATTATTTTATCTGACTTGGGGCAAAGTATATATATCTTTCTCATCCTGATATAGCTTTGACAGCATTGAAAAGAAACATGAATTGAAAATTTGAGAGAAATATATGAATTTTACTTTTAATATCCTCGTGGGTATATGACTGAATTTCCTGAAGATAGATTTAAAGCAGATTCAAATCAGGCTTTTTCTGGCTGAAAAGTACTGCAAGAGAGAGAAAGACAGAATGCTATAGACAGATGGCTAGATAGTAGGTTATAGTAGTTGATAGAGATTAATTTATCTGAGGTGTTTTGCTAAATGATTCATAAGATTTATTATTTTACTTTAGCTGGCAATCATCTAATAAGAAATGGTACATTTTGTTAACATTTTTGAAAATCAAATTAAGGAAATGGCAGTAAGCCTTACAGCTACTAGTTGAACTAGTTTTGCACACAGAAGCTGATATCACAGGCTACCTACTTGAACACTGGGCCCTCTACAACTTTCACAGGGGCTGTGGAGGTAAGGTATGAGACGAGAACTTTGCAGAGTGAACAAATAGTGCCCCTAGAATAAAGTGAATGGTGGGAGTTCCCTGGTAACACAACCATTGGATTCCAGGCTTTCACTGCTTCAGCCTGGGTTCAATCCCTAGTTGAGGAACTGAGATCTTGGAAGCCATGGGCCATGATTGAAAAAAAAAGGGGTCTCTAAAGAGTCTCTATAAAAAATAAAATTAAAAATAGAGTGTATAGTGAAAAGTCCTTACTGCCTTGTGATCGGACGACTGTTTCAAATGGGCCAGGGATGGAGAAATGTGAGCTCATGCTTGCATCTCTGCCCAGGTAAAGTTTTCATTCTCAGCACACCTTCAGTGATGTGGGCTTCTCAAATTCCTCAGGAAATGTTCCTTTTTGAGGTCAGTCAGGGTAGACAGTAGCTGAGTTGCACCCAGGGTTTCCTCTAGAGTTGAATGAGAACATCAGTTTTGAGAAGGGAGAATCAAATAAGTTTAAAACATAAGTAATGGGAGTCCAACATGGTTGGCATACTTATAAGAAAATAAAGTCACCAAGGTTCCTAAAATCCTGAGGAGAAAATTGAGACTTCCCACAGACTGAGATCATGTTATTGAGCCCATTTTATTTCAAACTCAAGGAAAAAGAAAACCAAATTTATACCTTAGTGAGCAATATATTGAAAAAAAACTTTTTTCTAATGAATTATAAATTCCATTTTATTATATATGATACAGCTAAAATGTAAGAAAAAGTTCCCCTCTCCTTAACAGAAGCTCAGATAACACAGAGGTTTATTTTACTCACATAATAATATTGTCATTTCCAATGAAAGGTCCAGGATGGGGTTTACCAGAAACAGAATCCTCTTTTTACAGCTCCATTTCCTGGGGTGATGCTCGTATGAAGTGGGTTTTGAAGCACATTTGTGTTCCAGCCACAGTGATGAAGAATGAGTGCTGAGGAAAAGGTGTTATTCTTATAAACACACAATTGAGAAGGTGCACATAGTACCTTTGTTCATATTCTGATCATCAAAATGTAGACATATGGCTGCACAGCTGTACCTGCTGCAAGAAACTCTGAAAATGTGGTTTCCGATGAATGGGTGTGTATAGTGGCTAAAATTCAAGAGGAGAGGATGCTCTGTTTTCAAACAGGAAAGGGAGAAATGGGAAATTGGAGTTATTTGCAGTTCCAAGTAGCAGCCTATGCATTATCATTAAATAATTAAACTGCCAGTGAATAAAAATGATATTGACATCCAATTTTCTCCATGTGTCTGTAACTGTAGTCTTCTTTTTTGACTGTTCCTTTCTGAGAAGCAAGCCTCCATCCCCTGATGTAATGTTTGTCTGGCAGCATCATGGTAGCTCCAGGTTCTCCTTAATCATGTTGTTTAAACAATGAGTGACCCAGTATAGATGTGGAAGAATGCTGAATATTACAGAGCAGTTCTAGTCTAATTTTGTTTCATTTTTATAGAGAAGGGTACACTAGATTGAGTTAAAATGGAGTGGACAAATTAATTTTGATATCTGATCATGAGTTTGTTTCAAGCATTCTATCTTGAAAGAACAGGCAATATTCATGGAACAAATGTGAAAGCAAAGGCAAATAAAGCAAGCAAAAATGATAGAGCTTATTTTCTGTTTAGTTATTTTTTAATTTAATTTTATTTTTTAACTTTACAATATTGTATTGGTTTTGCCATATATCAACATGAATCCACCACAGGTATTTTTAAAACTTTTTTTTTTTAATTCATTGCATACTAACCAAAATGACCTAATGCAGGTGACAGTGGAAACATTCTATGATCAAAACTTAGACATTTTTATCATCTAAGAATAACAATAAATTTTATTGTTTATTGAATAAAAATAAATTTTATCATTTCTAAGAATAACATTGCTTAATGAATATAATCATTTAACATATACTTTCAGGTAAGTAGGCAAATAGTTGTAGTTCTCATTTTCCTCTTACTTTTAAAAAAACATTTATAACTCTTTCTATAAATTCTTATTGCATTTTAAAACACAGATCCAACATTTATTCTTCTTCTGATAGTATACCTTAAAACTAAAATATTGAATTTAGAGCTATTTAAAATTTTAGGAGTGATGGAAGATACTTCTTCTCCATAAACTGCTATTTCTTTTAAACAAAAACATATTCACAAATTTCCTCTCATGTATACTCTTTTGCTTCCATACCTACTCCAAACTCGCTTAAAAGATTTTAAGATATTTCAAATCTAAAATTATGGGAAAAGCACCATTTTCTGATTGAGAAAAATCTGAATATATACAGAATTCTTCCCAAGACTAGATTAAAAAATATTACATTCTCATGTTGTACTAAAAATTAAACCAGAAGGATAAAACATTGCTTTTCTTCTAAATGGCTGTATCTGTGTATATGTGTGTGAAGGTGCTTGTGTGTTGAAGAGACCTTAATTGGAATTTTCTATTTTCCACTCTGCAAAATAGCAAAACTTACTATTTTGCCATCTCTATTGACAGAGATCCTAAAGGACTTTTCACAAAGCAAGGGTTAGCAAGTTCTCCTGTGTTTACAAATGAGGTGCTCCATCCCCAATGGGAGCCTTACAAAGGGGTTTTCCCAAATTATTATTCTTGAGGCTTTTGACTAAATATCAATCTACATACACAAAAACTTGAGGGAGAAAAATTTCAGAGAAAGTAAATTTGGGAAAAATTGCTCCAGTGATGAGGGAAAAGGAGTCAGTTCTTTTCACTCCAGGACTATTGAGGTCTTGCTATTTTTTATTTAAGTTATGTTTAAGGGAAGAGAAATGCAGGAAGGCTTGAGGTGCCTGTGTTAGCAGAGAAGGAGGTGGGCACATTTGTAGAAGCAGCTGCATGGTCACCCTTTACTGAGGTAGTTCAGTAGCTCAGTCATGTCTGACTCTTTGGATTCCATGCACTGCAGCACACCAGGCTTCCCTGTCCATCACCAACTTCCAGAGCGTGCTCAAATTCATGTCCATCGAGTCAGTGATGCCATCCAACCATCTCACCTTCTGGCTTTCCCTTTTATGTGCCTTCAATCTTTCTCAGAATAGGGGTCTTCTGCAAAGAGTCAGTTCTCTGAATCGGATGGCCAAAGTATTGGAGAATAATCTTCAGCATCAGTCTGTCTAATGAATATTCAGGACTGATTTCTTTTGGATTGCCTGCTTTAATCAGCGTGCAGTTTAAGGTATCAAGAGTCTTCTCCAACATGACAGTTCAAAAGCATCAGTTCTTTGGCACTTACCTTTCTTTATTGTTCAAATCTGATATCCATACATGATTACTGGAAAACCCATAACTTTGACTAGATGAACCTTTGGCAGCAAAGTAATGTCTCTGCTTTTTAATATGCTGTCTAGGTTTGTCATAGCTTTTCTTCCAAGGAGCAAGTGTCTTTCAATTTCATGGCTGGAGTCACTAACAGTGATTTTGGAGCCCAAGAAAGTAAAATCTGTCACTGTTTCCATTGTTTCCCCATCTATTAGTCATGAAGTGATGGGACTGGATCTCATAATTTTAGTTTTTTGAATGTTGAGTTTTAAGGCAGTTTTTTCACTCTCCTCTTCCATTTTGATCAAGAGGCTCTTCAGTTCCTCTTCTCTTTCTGCTGTAAAGTTGGTGTCATCTGGATAAATGAGGTTATTGATACTTCTCCCAGCAATCTTGATTCCAGCTTGTGTTTCAAACAGCCTGGTATTTCATATAATGTACTCTGCATATAAATTAAATAAGCTGGGTGACAATATACAGCCTCGGTGTACTCCTTTCCCAATTTGGAGCCAGTCCATTGTTCCATGTCCAGTTCTAACTGTTGCTTATTGACCTGCATACAGATTTCTCAGGAGGCAGGTTAGGTGGTCTGGTATTTCCATCTCTTGAAGAGTTTTCCACAGTTTATTGTGATCTACACAGTCAAAGTCTTTAGCCTAGCCAATGAAGCAGAAGTAGATGCTTTTGGGGACTCTCTTGTTTTTTTTAATGATCCAATGGATATTGACAATTTGATATCTGGTTCCTCTTCATCTTCTAAATCCAGCTTGAACATATGGAAATTCTTGGTTCATATATTGTTGAAGCCTGATTTGGAGAATATTGAGCATTACTTTACTAGTGTGTGAGATGAAAGACATTGTGTGGTAGTTTGAGCATTCTTTGGCATTGCCTTTCTTTGGGATTGGAATGAAAACTGATATTTTCCAGTCTTGTGACCACTGCTGAGTTTTCCAAATTTCCTGACATATCGAATGCAGCACTTTCACAGCATCACCTTTTATTTGTTGTTGTTATTTTTTTTATTTTTAAACTTTACAATATTGTATTAGTTTTGCCAAATATCTAAATGAATCCGCCACAGGTATACCTGTGTTCCCCATCCTGAACCCTCCTCCCTCCTCCCTCCCCATACCCTCCCTCTGGGTCGTCCCAGTGCACCAGCCCCAAGCATCCAGTATCGTGCATCGAACCTGGACTGACAACTCGTTTCATACATGATGATAGAATTTGAAATACCTCAGTTGATATTCCATTACCTCCACTAGCTTTGTTCATAGTGATGCTTACTAAGGCCCACTTGACTTCACATTCCAGGATGTCTGGCTTTAGGTGAGTGATCACACCATCATGAATATCTGGGTCATGAAGATCTTTATTTGTATATTTTCCTGTGTATTCTTCCCACCTCTGAATATATTCTGCTTCTGTTAGGTCCCTACCATTTCTGTCCTTTATTGAGCCCATCTTTGCATGAAATGTTCCTTGGTATCTCTAATTTTCTTGAAGTGATCTCTAGTCTTTCCCATTTTATTATTTTCCTCTGTTTCTTTGCAGTGATCACTGAGAAAGGCTTTCTTATCTCGCCTTGTATTCTTTGGAATTCTGCATTCAGATGGGTATAGGTTTCCTTTTCTCCTTTGCTTTTACACTCTTTTCTTTTCTCAGCTATTTTTTTAAAATTTTATTTTATTTTTAAACTTTACATAATTGTATTAGTTTTGCCAAATATCTAAATGAATCCGCCACAGGTATACATGTGCTCCCCATCCTGAAACCTCCTCCCTCCTCCCTCCCCATACCATCCCTCTGGGTCGTCCCAGTGCACTAGCCCCAAGCATCCAGTATCGTGCATCGAACCTGGACTGGCATCTCGTTTCATACATGATATTTTACATGTTTCAATGCCATTCTCCCAAATCTTCCCACCCTCTCCCTCTCCCATAGAGTCCATAAGACTGTTCTATACATCTGTGTCTCTTTTGCTGTCTCGTACACAGGGTTATTGTTACCATCTGTCTAAATTCCATATATATGCATTAGTATACTGTATTGGTGTTTTTCCTTCTGGCTTACTTCACTCTGTATAATAGGCTCCAGTTTCATCCACATCATTAGAACTGATTCAAATGTGTTCTTTTTAATGGCTGAGTAATACTCCATTGTGTATATGTACCACAGCTTTCTTATCCATTCATCTGCTGATGGACATCTAGGTTGCTTCCATGTCCTGGCTATTATAAACAGTGCTGCGATGAACATTGGGGTACACGTGTCTATTTCCCTTCTGGTTTCCTCAGTGTGTATGCCCAGCAGTGGGATTGCTGGATCATAAGGCAGTTCTATTTCCAGTTTTTTAAGGAATCTCCACACTGTTCTCCATAGTGGCTGTACTAGTTTGCATTCCCACCAACAGTGTAAGAGGGTTCCCTTTTCTCCACACCCTCTCCAGCATTTATTATTTGTAGACTTTTGGATCGCAGCCATTCTGACTGGTGTGAAATGGTACCTCATAGTGGTTTTGACTTGCATTTCTCTGATAGTGAGTGAATAGAAAGCCCAGAGATAAATCCACACACATATGGACACGTTATCTTTGACAAAGGAGGCAAGAATATACAGTGGATTAAAGACAATCTCTTTAACAAGTAGTGCTGGAAATCTGGTCAACCACTTGTAAAAGAATGAAACTAGAACACTTTCTAACACCATACACAAAAATAAACTCAAAATGGATTAAAGATCTAAACGTAAGACCAGAAACTATAAAACTCCTAGAGGAGAACATAGGCAAAACACTCTCTGACATACATCACAGCAGGATCCTCTATGACCCACCTCCCAGAATATTGGAAATAAAAGCAAAAATAAACAAATGGGACCTAATTAACCTTAAAAGCTTCTGCACATCAAAGGAAACTATTAGCAAGGTGAAAAGACAGCCTTCAGAATGGGAGAAAATAATAGCAAATGAAGCAACTGACAAACAACTAATCTCAAAAATATACAAGCAACTCCTACAGCTCAACTCCAGAAAAATAAATCACCCAATCAAAAAAATGGGCCAAGGAACTAAATAGACATTTCTCCAAAGAAGACATACAGATGGCTAACAAACACATGAAAAGATTCTCAGCTATTCTTAAGCCCTCCTTCAACACCCATTTTGCCTTTTTGGCATTTCTTTCTCTGGGGATGGTGTTGATCACTGCCTCCTACACAGTGTCACGAATCTCCATCCATAGTCGTTCAGGCACTCTGTCTTTCAGATTCTAATCCCTTGAATCTATTTGTCACTTCTACTGTAAAATCATAAGGAAATTGATTTAAGTCATACCGGAATGGTCTACTGGTTTTCCTTACTTTCTTCAATTTAAGTCTGAATTTTACAATAAGGATTCATGATATGAGCCACAGTCAGCTTCCAGTCTTGTTTTGGATGAACTATGGAATGAGGTTCATGACATTGTACAGGAGACAGGGATCAAGACCATCCCCATGGAAAAGAAATGCAAAAAATCAAAATGGCTGTCTGGGGAGGCCTTACAAATAGCTGTGAAAAGAAGAGAAGTGAAAAGCAAAGGAGAAAAGGAAAGATATAAGCATCTGAATGCAGAGTTCCAAAGAATAGAAAGGAGAGGTAAGAAAGCCTTCCTCAACAATCAATGCAAAGAAATAGAAGAAAACAACAGAATGGGAAAGACTAGAGATCTCTTCAAGAAAATTAGAGATACCAAGGGAACATTTCATGCAAAGATGGACTCAATAAAGGAAAGAAATGGTATGGACCTAAGAGAAGCAGAAGATATCAAGAAGAGGTGGCAAGAATACACTGAAGAACTGTACAAAAAAGATATTCACGACCAAGATAATCATGATGGTGTGATCACTGACCTAGAGCCAGACATCCTGGAATGTGAAGTCAAGTGGGCCTTAGAAAGCATCACTATGAACAACGCTATTGGAGGTAATGGAATTCCAGTTGAGCTCTTTCAAATCCTGAAAGATGATGCTGTGAAAGTGCTGCACTCAATATGCCAGCAAATTTGGAAAACACAGCAGTGGCCACAGGACTGGAAAAGGTCAGTTTTCATTCCAAACCCAAAGAAAGGCAATGCCAAAGAATGCTCAAACTACCGCACACTTGTACTTATCTCACATGCTAGTAAAGTAATGCTCAAAAGTCTCTAAGCCAGGCCTCAGCAGTATGTGAACCATGAACTTCCTGATGTTCAAGCTGGTTCTAGAAAAGGCAGAGGAACCAGAGATCAAATTACCAACATCTGCTGTATCATGGCAAAAGCAAGAGGGTTCCAGAAAAACATCTATTTCTGTTTATTGACTATGCCAAAGCCTTTGACTGTGTGGATCACAATAAACTGTGGAAAATTCTGAAAGAGATGGGAATACCAGACCACCTGATCTGCCTCTTGAGAAATCTGTATGCAGGTCAGGAAGCAACAGTTAGAACTGGACATGGAACAACAGACTGGTTCCAAATAGGAAAAGGAGTACATCAAGGCTGTATATTGTCACCCTGCTTATTTAACTTATATGCAGAGTACATCATGAGAAACGCTGGACTGGAAGAAACGCTGGACTGGAAGAAACACAAGCTGGAATCAAGATTGCTGGGAGAAATATCAATAACCTCAGATATGCAGATGACACCACCCTTATGGCAGAAAGTGAAGAGGAACTAAAAAGCCTCTTGATGAAAGTGAAAGTGGAGAATGAAAAAGTTAGCTTAAAGATCAACATTCAGAAAACGAAGATCATGGCATCTGGTCCCATCACTTCATGGGAAATAGATGGGAATAGTGAAAACAGTGTCAGACTTTATTTTTTGGGGCTCCAAAATCACTGCAGATGGTGACTGTGGCCATGAAATTAAAAGACACTTGCTCCTTGGAAGGAAACTTATGTCTATCTTAGATAGTATATTCAAAAGCAGAGACATTACTTTGCCAACAAAGGTTCATCTAGTCAAGGCTATGGTTTTTCCTCTGGTCATGTATGGATGTGAGAGTTGGACTGTGAAGAAGGCTGAGCACCAAAGAATTGATGCTTTTGAACTGTGGTGTTGGAGAAAACTCTTGAGAGTCCCTTGGACTACAAGGATATCCAACCAGTCCATTCTGAAGGAGATCAGCCCTGGGATTTCTTTGGAAGGAATGATGCTAAAGCTGAAACTCCAGTACTTTGGCTACCTCATGCGAAGAGTTTACTCATTGGAAAAGTCTCTGATGCTGGGAGGGATTGGGGGCAGGAGGAAAAGGGGACAACAGAGGATGAGATGGCTGGATGGCATCACTGACTCGATGGACGTGAGTCTCAGTGAACTCCGGGAGTTGGTGATGGACAGGGAGGCCTGGCGTGCTGCGATTAATGGGGTCGCAAAGAGTAGGACATGACTGAGCGAGTGAACTGAACTGAATTGATAAAGCTTCTCCATCTTCAGCTGCAAAGAATATAATCAAGCTGATTTTGTTATGGAGCATTTGTTGATGTCCATGTGTAGAGTCTTCTCTTGTGTTGTTTGACAAGGATGTTTGCTTTGAACAGTGCATTTTCTTGGCAGAAGTGTGAGTCTTGGTCCAGTTTCATTCTTCACTTCAAGGCCAAACCTGCCTGTTACTCCAGGTATCTCTTGAAAAAGTCCTTTTTAGGTGTTAGTACTGGAAGGTCCTATGGTCATCCTAGAACCATTCACCTTCAGCTTCTTTGGCATTAGTGTCTGGGTTATAGCCTTGGATTGCTATGATATTGTTGAATATTTTGCCTTGGAAATGAACAGAGATCATTCTGTCATTTTGAGATTGCACCCAAGTAATGCATTTTAAACTCTCTTGTTGATTATGAGGGCTACTCCATTTCTTCTAAGGGATTCTTGTCCGCTGTAGTAGATATAATGGTCATCTGAATTAGATTCACCCATTCCAGTCCATTTTGGTTCACTGATTCATAAAATGTCTATGTTCACTCTTGCCATCTCCTGTTTGACCACTTACCATTTACCTTTATTAATGGACCTAACATTCCAGGTTCCTATGCAATATTGTTCTTTACAGCATTTGGCTTTACTTCCATCACCAGACACAAACAACTGGCCGTTGTTTTCACTTTGGCTCCATCTCTTCATTCTTTTTTAAGTTGTTTTTCCACTCTTTTCCAGTAGCATATTGGGCACCTACCTACCTTGGGACTTCGTCTTTCAGTGTCATATCCCTTTGCCTTTTCATACCGTTCATGGGGTTCTCAAGGCAAGAATACTGAAATGGTTTGCAATTTGCTTCTCCAGTGGACTGCTTTTTGTCAGAACTCTCTGCTATTACCTGTCTGTCTTGGGTGGCCCTACACAGCATGGCTATTTTTGTTGAGTTAGACAAGATCGTGGTCCATGTGATCAGTTTGGTTAGGTTCCTGTGACTGTGTTTTTCATTCTGTCTGCCCAATGATGAATAGGTTAAGAGGTTTATGGAAGTCTTCTGATGGGAGAAACTGACTGTGGGGGAAACTGGTTCTTGTTCTGATCTTTAGTAAAACTTCAATCTAATTTTCTGTTGATGGACGGGTCTGTGTTCCCTCCCTATTTTTTTGGCCTGAGAACTCCACCACAGACTCCTGGATACTTACCTGGATATCCACCAGAGACTTCTGGATACTTACAGGCAAGTCCAACTCAGTGTCTTGTGTGGACACTGCTTCTTTCTCCTGGCTCCTGGTGCACACAAGGTTTTGCTTGTTCCCTCCAAGAGTCTGTTTCCCACCATCTTGTATGTTCTGCCTTAATGGCCTTAAGTTGGGCAAACATATACTCCTCAGCAATGGCAGGCTCTGCAGCCAAAGAGGCCACAGTGCTGGCCTTGGACTCTGTGTCCCTGTTGAACAGAGCCTGGCCCTGCTCCATGTTAGTGCCACTGCCACCACCTCTCAGCACTGCCATCTTATAACCAAGAGCTGGTCCCTTACTGTGGTAAGGTTGCATGTCTTCCTCCAGGACAAGCAGGTACCACAAAGAATGCACTGTCAAAGACCGTCTTGTCAGGAATCTGCTCAGGGAATCCTGAACAGAAAGGTATTCTGAAGATATTCTGGCATCTATCCCCGGGATAGGATCTGAAGAGGTTTGTAAAAGGTCACTGTTTAATTGGAAATTCCCAGAAATCCAATAAAATATAAGACAAACATTGTCTTTTATGGTCTGAAATACAGTGTGAATGTTTATGTTCCCCTATAAGACACATGTTGGAATTCAGGTGCCAGTGTGATGGTATTAGGAGGTGATTAGATCATAAGGGCAGAGCCTTTAGGAATGAAATTGATGCCCTTATAAGAGGCCTGGCAGAGATCTCTTGTCCCTCCAACATGTGAAAACAAAATGAGAAATCAGCAATCTGAAACTTGGAAGAGAATTATCACCAGAATCTAACCACCTTGGTCTTGGACATCCATCCCATAGAACTGTGAGAAATAAATTTCTGGAATTAATAAACTACTCAGCCTGTCTTTTTGTTACATCAGCCAGAATCAATGAAGACGATCAGTACCAAGAATCAGTGTTGTTTCAGTAACAAGTACTAAAAATGAAGTACCTTTGGAATGGCAGAGGCTGAAAGAGTTTGGAGATGTATGTTAAAAGAATCTACCTTGTGAAAGGATTTTAAAAACAATTCTGTTGAAGGCCCCAAAGGAAAGAGCAGTGATGTGGAAAAATCCTCAGTATTCAAAGAGAAAGTCTAGGTGGTCATGAAGAGAAAGTTGGTAAAGATATGAGTGGTGAAGGTCATTTTGATGAAGTCTTGGATGGAAATGAGGAAAGTGCTATTGAACAAAAAGAAATTATACTAGATATAGAGGATAAGTCATTGGTGTTTTGCAGTAACAGAAAACATGGCTGCATTGTGTTTGTGTCCTGGTGTTTGTGAAATGTAGCAATGTGATCAGATGTTTGATTGAAACTCTTCCTAAGAAATACATTGAAGGTTTCTTGGCTTGTTTTCTCTTGGATGTTTACAGTAAAATATGACAAGACAAATGACTTAAAGATAAATTTTTCTTTCATCAAAATTGAAACAAAATTTAAAAATTTGAAAAATTCCCACACTGTAAAAAATGAGAAAGCATGGTGGGAAGAGAACCCAAAAGGTGCAGTCAAGTTGTCCCTTTGATAAGGAGACCAGTGTGGGTGGGAACCATGGGCTTCCTCAGCCACCCCAATGAAAAACATCCAGTTTTAACTGAAGGGGAAAGAAGTAGGAAGAGACAAAATGCTAGATTTTACAGGATGCTGCCAAACAGCTGATCAGCTATTAACATGTGATATTCTTTAAGACAAAGAAATAAACAATCCCCAAGGGGATCCAGAGATCATCAGGGCTGCCTTCTTCTGCTGGCTTCAAAGTAGAAGAGTACCCCTCAGATTTCAACAGTCCTTAGTGCCCCCTAGCTCCACCCCAGGGATTGGGGCTTAGCTAACCCACCTAGGTTCTGAAGGATGGATCTGTCTGAAGCAGTGGGTTCAAGATCCAGCCAGATAGACTCCTCCAGGGCAATGACAAATGGAGATATGGGGATGGAGCCACTCCCACAATCACTGGCTGACCAGCATGCAATTCACCTCTGGGAGAGCACTCAATATGGTTTTGATGGTGGAGTCAAAAGTCCACCTGGATTCAACCACCTCATTAGAACTGATTCAGATGAGTTCATTTTTATAGCTGAATAATATTCCATTGGGTATATGTACCACAACTTCCTTATCCATTAATCTGCCGATGGACATCTAGGTTGATTCCATATCCTAGCTATTATAAATAGTGCTGCAATGAACATTGGGATACATGTGTCTCTTTCAATTCTGGTTTCCTTGAGGGCATATGCACAACAGTGGGACTGCTGGATGGTATGGTATTTTTATTCCTAGTTTTTAAATGAATCTCCATACTGTTCTCCATAGAAGTTGTATCAGTTTGCATTCCCACCAACAGTGTAAGAAGGCACCCTTTTCTCCAAACTCTCTCCATACTATTTTAGAGTGAAGTAAATCAGAAAGAGAAAGACAAATATCATATATTAACACATATTTGTGGAACCTAGAAACATGGTACTGATGATCTTATGTGTAGGTAGGGTAACAAAGGAGACACAGACATAAAGAACATACTTTTGGACACAGTGGGAGAAGGAGAGGGTGGGATGATTTGAGAGAATAGAATTGAAACACATATATTACCATATGTAAAGCAGATACCCAATGAGAGTTTGAAGTATGATGCAGGGCACCCAAAGCCAGTGCTCTGTGCCAGCCTGAAAGGATGGAGTGGGGAGGGAGGTAAGAGTAGAGTTCAGGGAGGGAGGGGGCACGTGTACATCTATGGCGAGTTCATGATGATGCATGGCAAAGACCATCACAATATTGTAAAGCAATTATTATCCAGTTAAAAAAATAATTTAAAAAGTTTACCTGGAGAATATAACTATAGGGCTACTAAAATGGAGGAATGGTTTAAGTCATCCATACATTCATTAATATTTTTTTTAAGTTTTAGGTACTTGATATATAACAAACAAAACAAAAACACTTAGCTTATAATCTACATAGGAAAACTGCCATTAATTAAATGATCCTTCATAAAATGAATAATTATAGCTGTGTTAAGCATTTGATTAAGATCTGTTTATTCAATAAAACTGTTAGTCAAGGGAACAATAATTTAACTGATATATGAAGAAAACTAAACTATTAGCTAGGAATTAAAAAGGAAGACAAAAAATAAAATTAAAAAAATAAAAAGGAAGACAATATTCTAGGAAGAAGAAAAAGCAAATAAATGTTTTGTGAAAAGAGGGAAGGAAGAAAGGAAGTGGGTATTGCTATACTTGGGAGTACACGGATGATGATTGTCAAGAGATAAAACTAAGTGAGTGGTGTGATCTTATGAGTAGGTTTTGTGGGGTTTTATCATTTCTTTTTAAAATTCTTGTTGTGGTTGTTCAGTTGCCCATGGACTACAGCAAGTTCATGCCCAAGTTCATGCCCATTATATCAGTGATACCATCCAACCATCTCATCCTCTGACACCCTCTTCTCCTTATGTCCTCAATTTTTCCCAGCATCAGGAAATTTTCCGATTAGTCAGCTGTTTGCACCAGATGACCAAAATACTGCAGTTTCAGTTTCTGCATCAGTCTTTCCAAAGAGTATTCGGGTTGATTTCCCTTATGATTGACTGGTCTGATCTTGCGGCTCAAAAAACTCTCAGGAGTCTTCTCCAGCATAACAGTTTAAAGAAATCAATTTTTCAGTGCTCTGTTGATTTTTAATTTTTTTTTGTAGTTAATCAGAAGTTTAATTTTAAGACAATTTCATTAATATTTTATACATATGGAGCTACATTTTCAGAATTTATCTCTGAAGTATTGAAAACGAGAATTTTGAGACATTCTGAGGTCTTGAGATCATGAATTGCATAAATTTACAGTATGAAACAGGAAAAATAAATTAACTTTATTGTAAAACCCTTTAAATGTAAAATACATAAGAGATTAAGTTCATGTAACTTTGTTAAGTTCTTTATGCCTTGTCACAGCTAGCTGTATTTATCTTTTCACACAACTGGCTTACAAAGGCTACAACGGTAAGCTTCTTGAAACCACAACTAGGATGCTAAAGCAAGTGTTCTGCATGAACAGATGAACATTCTAATAAATTTCCCCAAGAGGATGACATGCAACATAAATGTAGTACCTCATACAAGTGTTCACATTATAGTATTGTTAGTAGATGTGTAGAGGAACATTTGAACTAATTGCATGTTTTGGAGGTAAAAAAAATAAGGTTATAGTATATTTAAAATTACAGGGACTTTCCTGGTGTGCTAGTGGTTGGAATTCCTCCCTTCCATTTCAAGAGGCACAGGTACAATCCCTGCTTGGGGACCTAAGATCCCACATGTCATGCAGTGCAGACAATGTAAATTAATACATAAAAATAAAAATACTTTAAAAAACAGGGGAAATATCTGGGATCCTGGCTAGTGCAAAGGAAGTTAACTGAGATGGAGGACTGAGATAATGTCTCACTGAAAACCATAGCATGTTCTGAGAGACAGGGGAGCACTGTCTATAGGGAAGCAGGCAATAGTCTCTTGTCTGCTTTATGTATCTGGACAGCTAGGATCCACCAAACCTGGTGCCCATCTGCTAAGAGTCTGGCCATCGTCTGGCTTCATCACTTCTGTCCTCTGATTCTTCATCTTTCTTAGAGCACTGCTCTGTGTTGACCACTTGTCATTGAATCCTTAATGAACATGGATCATGAACCTTGTGGATCATGTTTCTAGGCTAACACATGATCAGGTCTTCCTTCCGCTTCTTTAATATCTTTGCTAATGACTCACATAAATGACTTTTTATACCTTCCTTACACCTCTGTCCACCTGACATAACTTCTAACTTGGGTTTCTCCTCAAATACATTATTCCATTGCTTTCAATAAAATATTCATTGGTCTAATGTAAAAAATACTCTAATATTTACAGTGACAAACAGATGTAGTCACTGGACTACACTATAAACAAAACAGAAAGTGTTAATATTCTAGAGCGTTGGTGAAGATAAAAAATTAACAAGACAATAAGTTAAGTAGTATGCTTGATGATGATAAAAATATATGGCAAAAAAGTAAAACAAGAGATAAGGTTTGTTTAAGGGGGAGCTTGAAATTTCAAATAGGTTAACACATTGCAGTGCATTGTCACATAAGACCTAAGGTTATACATATTTACAAGTGATTTTAAAATATGAAAGACAAATATTTTATTTAATTTTTAAAATAATAAATTTAAATTTTCTATACTTACTTTTAAAATCTTAATTTTAAAGAAAAACAGATTTAATATATAGATTTGATTGTGGTTATTGATATCTTAGAAAACAAGGAACACATATGTGCTTTGGAAGTTAAGAAAGTAACATGTAGCTTCCTGTTTTACATAGATGTTGTGGTGGTCCTAGAAGCTCCTAGACCATTACCATTGAGCAGTGTTTTACTTGTTCACTTTCTTTAATTTCTATTTCTATCTAGTGTGCATCTAACTCAAGAAAATGAACTATGCATGTTGTAGTTTGTTGCTGTTGAAATATATCACATTAGTAGTTGAGTAGGTAACCAAAAATAGAGAAAGTTCCAGGATTTGGAAATACTTTAACAAAGGTTTGGTGGAAGAAAAGAGAGAGTATGCTCTTAGGAATGAGGTTGCAGTGACTACAATGCAAGTTACAGGCACACAACGGGCAGGGACTGGGGTATTTATCATTTATTAAACACATTATTGCAATTCCTTTGAAAAAGCTTACATAAATTCTGATTTATCATATTTGTTATTCTGTCCTGTGTGTGATTAACAACACATAATTTGGACTCTTTAACTTTTACATAAAGGACAGAAAGGTTACTTCAACAAGGTTTTTTGAAATCTAAAAAAGTCATCTTACTATGCTCTAATAAATCTCAGCCACATGGAAACACCTCAGGGAAATTGGAAATTATAGTAGAAATGCTGCTCTCCATCATTACAGAGCTGTACTCGACAGACTAAAGAAGCACATTAAAACATAATGAAACAAGGGTAAAATGAATGTTTCACACAAATAAAAGCAAACTTAGAGAAGAGAATATGGCAGAAAACACTCTCAAAACTTGCACATTTCTTTCATTAAGACTGTCAGATAAATTTTCACTGAGAGATTTCTTTTTGTTTTGGTTTCTGAGTTAAAATAAGTTTCATCTGTTCAGTTGTTGGTTTTTTCCTTGGATTTAAAATGCAACCTAACAGTGATCTATATTTTTGCATTAAGTGCTAACGTTTAGGAATTACAGACAACATATGAGAATAAGCTTCCATATGGAAGTATAAATAATTCACAGGTTGTGTGTTTTGTACTGCCTCATAAGGGATATAAACTTGGCACTCTTCAAGGTGAGCATCATGATTAATTATTGTTAAAATGTTAAATGAGAGGCTTTTTTTTTTTTTTTCTTTTTTCCTGGTAAAGCAATGCATGTGCAGACAAATTATTGGGGTAGCTTGTCCCTCTGTGTATTTGGATGGATTGATCAAAGGGGCATAATTCCTTTTATGCACTGATACATAGGAAATGAGAGCGATGGGGAGTCCATGCAGCCAGTGGAGTCTGGGTGTTAGGGATACATCCTGAGTCAACCTGAACAGCTACAGTGATAAGAAAATGCAACACCAGAGCTATGATAGAGGTTGATGGATTGTTGAACTGCAGAAAATATTCTAGAGAGATACTTTGCATGATTAATACACAGTAAGAGCTATTCTCCTGGTATTAACCATCTAAAATTGTATTTCTGAAATGTCATGGTTTAGCATTTTAATGCATTTTAAAGTTGTATTTTTAACAGCCCTGTGTATGTAGTAGCATGTTTAAACAAATGATTTTCATTATAGTTTCCTTGGGTCCCTGTACTTAGGAAACCCAAAGAATGATGTACAATTTAAATCATTTCCTTATTTACTTTGTGATGATCAGATTTGTGCAACATAAGCCTATTCATATTATCCTAAAATAGATGTTTTTCTTTTAAATTATTTTGATGAACAGCTAGAAAACAGAAGACTTTTAGGGCATTACAATTATTCTACACTGTAGCACAGTGGTAAATACATATCATTACACATTTGTTAAAATCTACAGAAGGTACTCCTTCATGGATCACAGCCTTGTTATAACGAAGGGGCAGGTATAACTCAATGAAGCTATGAACCATGAAACCCCAAAAAGACTGCTCCAGCCATTCAGGGCCAACCAAAATGTCATAATGAAGAGTTCTGACAAAACATGGTCCACTGGAGGAAGAAAGGTAAGGTAAAAGGTAAAAGCAAAGTCTGATGCTGTAAAAACAGAACAAAACAAAAAATAAAAAAAATTAAAACAATATTGCATAGGAAACTGGAATGTTAAGTTCATGAATCAAAGTAAATTAGATGTGGTCAAACAGGAGATGGCGAGAGTGAACACTGACATCCTAGGAATCAGTGAACTAAAGTGGATAGAAATGGAAAATTTTAATTTGGATGACTATTATGTCCACTACTGTGGGCAAGAATCCCTTAGATGAAATGGAGTAGCCCTCATAGTCAACAAAAGAGTCTGAAATGCAGCACTTGGATGCAGTCTCAAAAACGCAAGGATGGTCTTGGTTCATTAAAAGGCAGAACATTCACATCACAAGTATCCAAGTTTATGCCCCAACCACTGATGCTGAAAAAGCTGAACTTGACTGGTTCTATGAATAACTACAAGTCTTTTCTAGAATTAACACTGAAAAAAAGTGTTCCTTACATCATAGAAGATTGGAATGCAGAAGTAGGAAGTCAAAAGATATCCAGAGTAACAGGTAAGTTTGGCCTTGGCATACAAAATGAAGCAGGGCAAAAGCTAACAGAGCTTTTCAAGAAAAGACACTGGTCATAACAAACACCCCCTTCCAATGACAGTTATTCCAAGAGATTACTGTACACATGGGCATAATCAAATAGTCAATTTCAAATCAGATTAATTATATTCTTTGCAGCTGAAGATGTAAAAGCTCTATACAGTTCACCTGGAACTAACTGTGTCTCAGATCGTGAACTCCATATTGCAAAATTCAGACTTAAATTGAAGAAAGAAGGGGAAATCACTAGACCTATCAAGTTTGGCCTAAATCAAATCTCCTATGATTAGATGGTATAGATGATGAATAGATTCAAGGGATTAGAGTGAATAGACAGAGTGTCTGAAGAACTATGGACTGATGTTTGTAACATTGTACAGGAGGTGGTGATCAAAACCATCCATAAGAATCAAAGAAATGCAAGAAGGCAAACTGGTTGTCTGAGGAGGCTTTAAAAATGGCTGTGGGAAGAAGAAAGGTGAAAGACAAGAGAGAAAGGGAAAGAAATATCCAACTGAATGCAGAGTTCCAGAGAATAGCAAGAAAGGAAAAGAAGGCCCTCTTAAATGAACAATGCAAAAATAATAATAATAATAATAAATAAATAGAGGAAAGCAATAGAATGGGAAATAATAGAAATATCTTCAAGAAAATCATAGATATTTAGGGAACATTTTAAGCGAGGATGGGCCCTATAAAGGACAGAAATGATACAGACATAACATAAGCAGAAATGATCAAGAAAAGGTGGCAAGAATATATAGAACTCTACAAAAAAGGTCTTAACAACCAGGATAACCAGGATGGTGTGGTCCCTCACCTAGAGCCAGATATCCTCAAGTGTGAAGTCAAGTGGATCTTAGGAAACATTACTACAGATAAAGATAAGGGAAGTGATGGAATTCCAGCTGAACTATTTCAAATCCTAAAAGATGATGCTATTAAAGTGCTGCACTCAGCATGCCAGCAAATTTGGAAAACTCAGCAGTGGCCACAGGACTGGAAATGGTCTCTTTTCATTCCAGCTCAAAAGGGCAATGGCAAAGATTTCAAACTAAGTTCAAACTATCTTACAATTGTGCTCATGTCACATACTAGTAAAGATAGGCTTAAAGTCCTTCAAGCTAATCTTTAGCAGTATATGAATCAAGAACTTCCAGATGTACAAGCTGGATTTAAAAATGTCAGAAGGATGAAATCAAATCACCAAAATTCATTGGATAATAGATAAAGCAAGGAGAATCCAATAAAATATCTATTTCTTCTTCATTGACTATGCTAAGAAGTCTTTGACTATTGTGGATGACAACAAACTAGAAAATCCTTGATGAGATGAGAAGACTAGACCACCTTACCTGCTTCCTAAGAAAACTCTGTGCCAGTCAAGAAGCAGCAGTTAGAAGCCGACATGGAACAATTGTCTGGTTCAAAATTGGGAAAGGACTATGACAAGGCTGTATCTTGCTATCCTGTTTACTTAACTTCTAAACAGAGTTGTTGTTTGTTGTTCAGTCACTCAGTCATATCCAAGTTTTTGTGACTCCATGGACTACATCACGTCAGGCTCCCCTGTCCTTCACCATTTCCTGGAGCATGCTCAAATTTATGTCTATTGAATTAGTGATGCCATCCAACCATCTCATCTTCTGTCATTTCCTTCTCCTCCTGCCTTCAATCTTTTCCAGAATTAATGTCTTTTCCAATGAGGCGACTCTTCTCATCAGGTGGCCAAAGTTGGAGCTTTAATTTCAGCATCAGTCCATCGAATGAATATTCTGGGTTGATTTCCTTTAGGATCGACTCGTTGGATCTCCTTGTTGTCCAAGGGACTCTCAAGAGTCTTCTCCAGCACCACAACTTAACAGCATCACTTCTTTGGTGCTCAGCCTTTTGTATTGTCCAGCTCTCACATCCAAACATGACTACTGGAAAAACTATAGCTTTGGCTACATGGACATTTTAGGCAAAATAATGTCTCTGCTCTTTAATATGCTGTCTAAGTTTGTCATAGCTTTTATTTTAAGGAGCAAGCTTCTTTTAATTGCATGGCTACAGACAACATCCATAATGATTTTGGAGCCTAAGAAAAATAAAATTTGTCAGAGTAAATCATGTGAAGTGTTAGGCTGGGTGAATCACAAGCTGGAATCAAGATTGCTGGGAGAAGTATCCATAGCCTCAAATATGCAGATGAAACCACTCTAATGACAGAAAGTGAAGAGGAACTAAAGAGCCTCTTGGTGAGAGTGAAAATGCTGGCTTAAAATTCAATATTAAAAAAAAAAAAATTCATGACATCTAGTACCATCACTTCATGGCAAATAGAAGAGGAAAAAGTGGAAGAGCGACAGATTTTATTTTCTTGGTTTCCAATCACTACAAACAATGACTGCTGTCATGAAATTAAAAGGGACTAGCTCCTTGTAATGGGCTTCCCTTATAGCTCAGACTATAAAGAATCTGCCTGCAATGCAGGAGTTTCTGAGTCCTGGGTCAGGAAGATCCCCTGGAGAAGGAAATGGCAACCCACTCTAGTATTCTTGCCTGGGAATCCCATGGACAGAGGAGTCTGGCAGGCTACAGTCCATGGAGTCGCAAACTATAGCTTTGGCTATATGGAAATTTTTAGGCAAAATAATATCTCTACTCTTTAATATGCTGTCTAGGTTTGTCATAGCTTTTCTTTTAAGGAGTGAGCATCTTTTAACTGCATGGCTACTGACAGCATCCATAATGATTTTGGAGTCCAAGAAAAATAAAATCTGTCAGAGTACATCTGTGAAGTGTTAAAGGAGAGCTATGACAAACCTAGAGAGTGTATTAAAAAGCAAAGATATCACTTTGCTGACAAAGGTTGGTATAGTCAAAACTATAGTTTTTTAGAGTAGTTGTTTACTCATGTGAGATTTCCACCATAAAGAAGGCTGAGTGCCAATGAATTGTTGCTTTTGAATTGTGGTGCTGCAGGAAAATCTTAAGAGTCCCTTGAACTGCAAAGAGATCAAACCAGTCAGTCCTAAAGGAAATCACCCCTGAATATTTATTGGAAGAACTGATGCTGAAGTTGAAGCTCCAATACTTTGGCCACCTAATGCAAAGAGCCAACTCATTGGACAAGGTTCTGATGTGGGGAAATACTGAAGACAAATGGAGAATGGGGCCAGCAGAGGTGAGATGGTTTGGTAGCATTACCAAATCAATGGACATGAATTTGAGCAAACTCCAGGAGAGTGAAGGACAGTAGAGCCTGCTGCAGTCCATGGGATGGCAAAGAATCAGACAAGACTTAGTGACTAAACAAGCATATAAGGTACAACACCAGCAGAGAATCCTAATGGAAACTGTGGTCTTTGGGTGATAGTTCAATTGCTCAGTCGTGAGTTCTTTACGGTCCAACTCTCACATCCATACATGACTACTGGAAAAACCATAGCTTTGACCATATGGATTTTGTTGGCAAAGCAGTCTCTGCTTTTTAATATGCTATCTAGGTTTGTCATAGCTTTTCTTCCAAGGAGCAAGCATCTTTTAATTTCAAGACTGCAGTCACCATCTGCAGTGATCTTGGAATCCAAGAAAATAAAATCTGTCACTGTTTCCATTGTTTCCCCATCTATTTGCCATGAAATGGTGGGACCGGGTGCCATGATCTTTGTTTTTTTGAATGTTGAGTTTTAAGCCAGCTTTTTCACTCTCTTCTTCCACTTTCATCAAGAAGCTCTTTAGGTCCTCTTCGTTTTCTGCCATAAGGGTGGTATCATCTGCATATCTGAGGTTATTGATATTTCTCCTTGCATTCTTGATTCCAGCTTGTGCTTCGTCCAGCCCAGCATTTTACTTGATGTTCTCTGCGTGTAAGTTAAATAGGCAGAGTGATATTATACAGCCTTGACATATCATTTTCCAATTTTGAACCAATCAGTTGTTCCATGTTCGGTTCTAACTGTTGCTTCGTGACCTGCATACAGATTTCTCAGGATGCAAATAAGGTAGTTTGGTATTTCATCTCTTGAAGAATTTTTTCCTATGATCCAATGGATGTTGGCAATTTGACCTCTGGTTCCTCTGCCTTGTTTAAGTCTAGCTTGAACATCTGAAAGTTCTCTTAAGGTGATAATGACTTATTAACTAGGTTCATGAATGTCAAAGTGTTAGTCTCTCAGTCAAGCCTGACTCTTTACAACCCATTAACTGCAGTCCGCCATGCTCCTCTGTCCACAGAATTTTTCAGGCAAGCCTATTGGAGTGATTTGCCATTTTCTTCTCCAGGGAATCTTCCTGACCCAGGGATTGAACCTGGGTTTCCTGCACTGCAGGCAAATTCTTTACCAACTGAGCTAAATTGTTAAAAACATACCACTAGTGCAAGATATTGAGAATGCAGAGGCCATGGGTGTGTGGAGTCAGATAATATACAACAGATCTCTATAATTTCCACTAAATTTTTCTCAGAACCTAAAACTGCTCCAAAACAATAAAAGCCATTAAAAAGTTTTTCTTATATTTCCCAATGCCTATTTTGGAGTCAAGAAAATAGGTAAGAATTATAAAATGTACAAATAATTCTCAGACACATACTGTTTATGAACTGATGTTGAAAAAACATACTTCAATGATCTGTAATTTCCTTATCTCTCAGGCTAGTCCTGATGCCAATTATGAGGATTTCTGGTAGTCTATATAAATTATCTATACCTGCTATATCCTTATTCAGTGCACCATACTTATTTTAATGATGTTATAACATTCTTCTAGCAGCAAGGTCCCAAAGTCCTGTCTGGCATCATCATCAGAATGGATGTGGTTGGCACTGGGAGGTTTGCTGTAGTTTGATGATGTCCTCCCATGTAGGCTACTCTTCTCAATTTTTTAACTTTTCACAAAATCCCCAAACAAATGATGCATGGATTAATGGAGCTGATTCAAAGAAAAAGAGCCACAAGTCAAGCAATCAGATACTTCCCATAGTTGATGCTTCTCCAGGAGAGAGAAATCTCAATGAATAATACAATTGACAAGATAGATTCCCGTGACATTTTATCCTTTAATTGTTTGTATGCATTCAATGTTTATCATTCTAACTGGAAAGGGAAGTTGGGCTAAACCTCCCCCAGAGAAGACCTGGTGGACAACAGGGCCACTGAAGTAAAAAAGCTAAGATAAAACAAGTATGGGAAATATGTGTATAGGAGATAATTTAAATAATATAAGCTATATTAATATATTTCAATGATTTAACTGAGAATAATAATATGATTTTATTTAAGTAGTGCAATAAAATGAAGAGAGATTAAAAAAAAAAGAATGACAGAGGAATTGTGTTTGCTAATTTTCTATTCACATACATTAGGAGTCCATACCTTCAGTTTTAATTTAAGAAAAAAAAATTAAAAAGCAGATTAAATAAATTTATTAATTAGCCATTAGGTTTACTAAAAACAGTTTAAAACTGTTCACAACAGGGAAAAATTAATAAAAACACAAAGAAAAGCACAAAAATATTTAAACATATAACAGAAAAGGAAATTTAGTGGCATGAACAACAAACAGCAAAATATGATTAAAGACAAAATTTCAGAAAATATGACTGATTTCAATAAATGTAAGCATAAAATGAACTTCATTTGTCATTTAAGATAAA
The DNA here is from genome assembly GCF_003369695.1 of Bos indicus x Bos taurus. Taxonomy (NCBI): domain Eukaryota; kingdom Metazoa; phylum Chordata; class Mammalia; order Artiodactyla; family Bovidae; genus Bos; species Bos indicus x Bos taurus. The sequence continues at coordinate 116,661,718 of NC_040079.1, forward strand.
CAAATATTAAGTAGAATGCAGCCCAAGATTGGATCATAAAGAACATCCAACTATATGGAAAATGAAATTCATTCAAAAGTTTAAAACAAATATATGAAAATTAAATAATAGCAATATCAATCACATGCAAAGTAAAGTTCTTAAAAAATCTATGACAGACCAAATAGCAAAAACACATAGATATGCAAAGGGTCTTAACAATACATACTAAATGCTATCCACTGAAAACAGCCAAGATATTATTTTAATTACACATAAAATGCCTACAAAAATTATTGTGTGTTAGGCCAAAAAGTAAACATTAATACATTTAAAAATGTAAAAATCAACCATCAATATGTTTTGGGTTCAATTCAAAATATTCACAATAGTTAAAAAGTAATTTAGATCTTCTTTTAATTTGAATGAAAGATCACAAGCTTTAGAAAACCCCACTCATGGAATTACAAAATATAATTAACACAGAACTAAAGGAAAGATGCAAATAAATAAATTAATAAGTTAAAGATAAAGTCATCATCATGTGAGGTAAAGAGGAATGAAGCTACTTTAACCATTTGAAGAATAATAGTCCCTTACATACAAACCTGTAAGTTGCAAACTTTCAAAGATATGAATATGCATTATCCAATCATGTAAGTTAGTTCATATGTCCGGCATACATGGTCACGTGCATGCATCCTCTTCAAGTGGTTGTGCTTTTGTGTACTTTACGGTATAGTTTTGTATAGAGTACAGAACTACAATATATTTCAAGTTCAGGATGTTTGGAAGCAAGCATGGAAACAGTGGTGATATAGCTGGTACAATGTAGCTGATTATGTTGAGTACAGAGGCTAACTTTGTTGAGCATAATAACAAGTGGGATCTCAAAATACACTGATTCATGTCAATGTATGGCAAAAGCCACTAAAATATTGTAAAGTAATTAACCTCCAATTAAAATAAATAAATTAAAAAAAAATAAAATTAAAAAAAAATAAATAAAATACACTCTTAGAACAGAACTCTTTCATCTGTAGAAGACTTACTGTAAATTGATTCAGACAAAGGCTGAACTTGGCCAAAAAAGGCTTAGTGAGGTTAAAAAAAAAAAAGGCAATAAAACTTAAAAATTGAAATACAAAGAGAATGACAAATGAAAATGAAAGAACAAAATATCAAAGAACTGTGGCAAAATTATGAAAGAGGTAACATATGCATGCTTAGAAAAGCTGAAAGAGAAGAGAAAAAATGGAGAGGAAGTATTCGAAGCAATAAAGTCTGAGAATTTTCCAAAATTGATGTGAGACATCAAATCACAGATCCAGGAAACTCAGAGAGCACAGAGAGAAATATAAAATCATCACTTAGGCATGACTGCATGTTCTATATAAACTGTAGATAATCAAAGACCAAGACAAAATCTTGAAAGAAGCCAGAAAATGAAAAAAAAAAAAAAAACTATTGAAAAACAAGGATAAGAATTACATTAAACTTTTAGCAACAAATCTTGCAAGCAAGATAATAATTGAGTAAAATTTTTAAATTATGCAAAGAACAATACCCACAATTCTAGAATACTACACCCAGCAAAACTATTCTTAGAAAATGATACAAACGAACAAAAAATCATCCTAAGCAGAAATGCCCTGCCAGAAATGCTAAAAGGTCTTCATGGAGAAAGAAAACTGATACAGCTCAGAAACTCATATTGTCATAATGAAAGGAAGAGCATCAAACACTGAGAATACTCTGTTGAAAAGCAAGTGAGCTTTCTCAGTCATGTCAAACTCTTTGTGACCCCATGGACTTTAGCCCACAATCTCTTCTGTCCATGGAATTTTCCAGGCTAGAAATATCAGAGTGGATTACCACTTCCTTCTCCAGGGAATCTTCCCAATCCAGGGATCAAACCTGTGCCTCTTGTGTTTCCTGCATTGGCAGACAGATTCTTTACCACTTGGTAAGGTACATGCAAACAAATAAAGCAGTCTATTTTTATTTGAAAGTGGATTTATATCAGTTTAAAAAATATAGCACAGAAAGCTCAGCTTGGTGCTCTGTGATGACCTGGAGGGGTAAAATGGGGGGCATCTGTGAAGGAGGTCCAAGAGAGAGCTTGGACCAAGCTACACATATGCATATGTACAGCTGATTCACTTCATCTTACAACAGAAATTAGCACAACATTGTAATGCAATTATACTACAATAATAAGTTTTTAGAATATATTTGAAACATTAAAGCAGATAGTTAACAGTTAAAGTGAATATGTTTAAATGAAGAGATACAATTAAATCATAGAAACAGTTTAATTGAAATCTAAATTTAGAGCTTGGGCAGGCGGCTGTAGGCAGTGGACATGCACCAGGGTGCTGCAGCTATCTCCAGACCGGGGATGAGGGGGTGGTTCGGGAGTGTGCTCATCCTGATTCTGAAGGACTCCAACCTGACAGCCAGACCAAGCACTTGCTCGAGGAAGAGGGAAAACATGGACGTGGTGGGTTGATCAGTGCCAGACTCAAATCCAGGCCAACTGTATGGCAGTCTGAGGTGCTGGAACAGAAGAGGTCCACTCCTGTTGTTGATAACACTGTGCCCCGTACTGGGATGACTGACGTGTAAAGGCTTCCCCCAAGAAAGAGCAGAGTCCTTGCATTTTTTGGCACCTGCTATGCCCAGTACTGAGCCTCTGGGAACTGAAGGTGGTCCAGCCCCTTCTCTAGGGCAGCACCATCTGTGCAGAGGTCCTGCAGCAGGGCTGGTGTGGGGCCTGAGGAGGCCATTCAGTTCAATCAGTTGCAACTGAAAGTGTCTGACCATCTGGATGATGAAGAGAAACCACCAATTCCCCCATTGAGGTTGGACAGTAACAACTGGACTCTTTGGCACTCAACTGTAGCTCCAAATGCTTTACGCACCCCTGAAGAGAAGACAAAGAAAGGCAGACTCCACCCTATTTTCCCAGGGGCAGGAGATAAGAGTAAAATATAAGTGGCTGAGCACTGAAAAGGGCTAGTTTTTTTTCTTTCATCGTCACCTTCTTTCTCAAGAAGTCATTTCTTGAACATGGGTTGTTCAGGGCCTTTACATCTACAGCTTTAGAGATTGCATTTCGTCAGAGGATAATGTTTGATTGGCTGATTGTGACTTATAGAAAATACACTTATACTGTGTTTGTCTTTCACGTAACATTGAATTCATAGTGGTAAGCCAATGGAAACCATAGCAACAGTACTGTCTTAAATATATGAGTAGTGATTTTTTTTCTGATACATTAATGGAGAATTTATAGCAATCCCTTCCTAACTGCAAGGTGTCTGTACTGGGAATTTGAGGATAGGTGGATTTACTTCTGTGTATCTTTTTGACAACCATGAAAATTTGCATCAAGTATATGGAAGTCAGTCCAAGTGCCACATTGCTGTCTCTCTGACTGTATCATAAGGTGGGAAGAAAGTGCTGAGCCATTTCTTCCCTCTCCCATTCTGCCAGTCATCCCTTACACAATCATGCCCCATTCACCAAGTATCCCAATAATGTAGGGCTTTCTTGATGGCTTAGTGGGTAAAGAATTCGCCAGCAATTCAAGAGACACAGGAGACTCAGGTGTGATCCCTGTGTCAGGAAGATCCCCTGGAGGAGGAAATGGTTACATACTCTAGCATTCTTGCCTGGGAAGCTCTATGGATAGAGGAGCCTGGCAGGTTACAGTCCATTGGGATTGCAAAGTCAGGCATGACTGAGCACATGGCACATCACAACAATACATTATCATTTATCCTTGCGTTGCTCATAATACCATTGTGTCTGTAAATATCAAACACTGACACCTTGTAACATTGGAGGACATAGAATCTCTAGTAAGTAACTATCAGATTGCCTTAATTAGCATAAAGCTTAAACATAGCTTCTGTAAATTTGACTATCATGATAGAAGACTGTAAAGCCAAGTACAAGGACTCCAGTATCAAAGAAAGTTGCTAAAAGGCAAGAGGAGAAGGCAATGGCAACCCACTCCAGTACTCTTGCCTGGAAAATCCCATGGACGGAGGGCCCTGGTGGGCTGCAGTCCATGGGGTCACTAGGAGTCAGACACGACTGAGTGACTTCACTTTCACTTTTCACTTTCATGCATTGGAGAAGGAAATGGTAACCCACTCCAGTGTTCTTGCCTGTAGAATCCCAGGGACGGGGGAGCCTGGTGGGCTGCTGTCTATGGGGTCACACACAGTCGGACACTGAAATGACTTAGCAGCAAAAGGAAAGAAGGGTGATGTTTCTTGAAGAGAAAGGACATACTTGATCTTCTTAAAGGTAAAACAAATAGCTTTGTAGGTCACTTACATGGTATTAATGAATGTGTACCATAAGGAAAGTTGAAACTATTACTTGGGCCAGTATTACCTCTTGTACACCTATGTTGCTTAAGAGATCCTTTATCCCTGGTGACCCAAGGATGGAAAAAATTGAAGTGATGTTAAACCTCTGGACTAAAGACAAACAAAGGAATAAGAAAACACCTTCCATGAAGGAACCTGCCATCATGCAAGAGGAATTTTTGAAGACATGTTTTCAGAAATTGAAGTGGGTCCAGAAAGCAAAATTCCAGGAGCAGGGAATGGTTTTAGCAATGCAGAGTGTACCATGACCCAGAGATCTAGTCAAATGTGATGGTAATGCAGAAGAAAGAAAACACTATATCCTATAGCCCCTGTGTTGTATCTACCACAACTGTAGAAAGAAGTTGAAGAGAGGATGATATTCCTGCATAAAGCTTTGGTGCCATGAAGAGTGCCATGCTTTGGAGCCTTTGAACAATAGCTTTTGCCCTTTTGAAGAACACAAGCCAACTGATGCTGACATGAGGTCAGCCAAAACAGAGGCTGACATTTCTGTTTTGTGCCAACACTTGAGGAGACCTCATAGTGAAACCATCACCACTTCACAAAAAACTAAGTCTGTATCTTCTCAAAAGAAACAGCTGTGAAATTTCCAGTACAGTGACAAGCAATTAGATAAGTCTGGATGACTCCCTATCATATCCTTAAGGAATGATTTAAACAGGGCTTTCTTGTAGAAGCTCAATATTACTTAAAAGAATAAAACACCTTGAATTCAAAGCTCTATTGATTCTTCACTGTCCTTTTGATACCTCAGTGCATTGGCCAATGTGTATCCTCATGTTAAGGTTGTCTTCATAACCAGTGGCATATTTGAGATATTGGAGCCCTTGGATCCATGTTTGATCCAGCCAATTAAGAAGACTTATGCCAAGCTAATGTTTAACTTTGCTGTTCAGGATGTCACAAATGTTTCTCTGTCTGAAGATCCTAGTGCATGAGATTTCTGTGCTGTTCTGTGCTTAATCACTCAGTTGTATCCAACTCTTTGCAAGTCCATGGACTGTAGCCCTCCAAGCTCCTCTGTCCATGGGGAGTCTCCAGGCAAGAATACTGGAGTGAGTTGCAATGCCTTTCTCCAGGGTGTGGGATTCCAGTGAGTGTGTGTTAGTTACTCAGTCGTGTCCAACTCTTCGTGATCCCGTGGATTGGGGTCTGCCAGGCTCCTCTGTCCATGGGATGTTCTAGACAAGAATGCTGGAGTGGGTAGCCATTCCTGTCTCCAAGGGATCTTCCTGACCCAGGGATTGAACCCTGGTCTCCTACTTTGCAGGCAGACTCTTTACCATCTGAGCCACTAGAGAAGACCCCATGATTCCTACACCATCACTAATGCTGTATTCTACATAAAAGAGGCCTTATATAGTATAACAGAGCCTGTCATTAATGTGACCTTGAAGATTTGGCTTGAGATGGTGCAATATCTTTCAGTGATTTATTCAGAAGACAAACACTGTTTGGATCAAGAAAAACTTGTGAGTGAGGATGAACATTCAACACAGGAGCGATCATTGACTGAAGTTGATCTGAACCTGTTGATGCTGATTGAAGTGATTTTCTGGGCTGGAGGATGACTCTCAGGAAGCTCTTGGACTGCAGAGATGATTATCATAAGTGATGATAAAGATAATTAGGAAGTTATGACACTGGAAACAAATACAATTATAATCAACAGGAGAAAAAAATTTTAGAACAGGATTAAAACCACCCCAATAAAGTAATGAAAAAAAAAAAAAAAAAAAAACTGGGCAGGTTTACATGTCAAATCTTACCTGTCCAAAGCTTGAACGATTTAACAGAATTCCATAAAGAAGTGCTACAGTGCCTTCCAAAAAACTCACATTGGACAGAAACCATCTTCAACAGAACTTAAGTCATCAAGTGATACCATTTAATACCATTGCTGAACAGCTGATAAACTGCCTTTGTACAAAGTTTGGATGATTTAACTGAAATCTATCAATAGGTGGAGACTTTTTGTAACACCATGTGCAGAAGAAAGCAACCTCATAAGGGGTTGTATCATTGTGTCATTGAGTAGTGCCATTTAAATAATTGGATATGACTGAAGTGACTTAGCACAACATGCCAGAGAGAAGATAAACTACCTTTAGACAAACCTGAATATCTTAATTTGAGATCTATGCAAAAGTGTGAAAGTGAAAGTGTTAGTTTCTCAGTTGTGTCTGACTCTGCAACTCCATGCACAGTGGCCTGCCAGGCTGCTCTGTCTGTGGGATTCTCCAGCCAAAAATGCTGATGTGGATAGTCACTCCCTTCTCCAAGGAATCTTCCTGGCCCAAGCATTGAACCTGGGTCTTCCTCATTGCAGACAGATTCTTTACCATCTGAGCCACCAGGGAAGCCCATGCAGAAGTGCTAAGGTAGCTTCAAAACAGACCTGCGAAGACATAAAGCATCTTGAAGAGCAGAAGTCATTAAATCATGCCACTGAAACTCACTTACTGTGTAGGGCTAAAGCCCCAAGCAAGTTGTGATCATCTCAGGATTGGATTTAGGTGAAGCCTCTGAGAGCACAAAGACCCATGATTTGAATTAACAGTCCACCTTTGTTCATGGCTTCACTGTAACCCTCAGTTTCCACTGCCATAATGCCAGTACATCCTCATCACCTAGGAAACCATCTTAAGACCTAAATGGAGCCTGTACTGACCCTCTCACTTATACTGCTTCAAGCTATGTAAACTCTTATTCTTTTTATATAGTGTCTTGTTACTGTTTTGTTTTACTGTGCAAAAAATATTTATGAGGGCTTTCAAAACTTCACATATGGCCTCAGTTCCCCTACTTTTTTTTTTTAATCACCCAAAATTATAATTTCTTCAGCTGAACTCTTCTATCTAGGTGGAGGTCATTCAGGAACGTTGACTTTCATAGGTAAGAAGGGACTTCTATTCTATGTTTCTATGTCTTGGTGATTACTTGGGTTATACTACAATCAGTCTTGAGTAAATGAAAAGAGTTCTGGACTAGGGTTCTGGAAACCTGACTTAAGTCCAGCTCTTCCACTGATTACTGGGACTTTGGGCTAACACTAAGTTTTTCGAGTCTCAGTTTCATTACCTGTTTAAATGAAGATAACAAAACCTGGCCAACTCAGAAAAATATTTTTGATAATCAAATGTAATTCTAAATATCAGAGTACTATTAAAAGTGACTTTAAAAAGCACCAAGTAATTGTGAGAGGTTATTACATCTGTTTCATTCTAGAACTTGCAACTAAAAAACTAGGTTTTAGAGTTCTTCTTTCTTTTTTAACTAACTTTCTCCTTAACTAGAATTCAAATGCCAGTTATAGGAAATTTTTAAAAGAAAGTTAAAAATCACCTATTATTTCGCAAGCCCAAAACAACTAGCTGGGTTGGTATTTTACCTCCTAGCTCTTGTTTTCATCATATAGAAATGTCCTTCAATAGTGGAAACTTGGAAAATAAGGACAAGTAAGTAGAAAAAATAAAAATCACCATATTCACAAAACTCAGAAACAATGCTAACATTTTTAGTGGCTTCCTTCCCATATTCTTTAAACTGCTATATATACATATATTTTTTATGAGTATAAATTATAGTACATACAGTTCATTTGTTTCATTCAGCTCAGTTCACTTTAGTCATTCAGTCACGTCCAACTCTTTGCAACCCCATGGACTGTAGCACACCAGGCTTCCCTAAGCGTGTTTCAGAGAATGTGGTAAGTTCTTTTCAGTTATTGGCATGTTTATTCTTCTCAACAATCACACTGAACTGGTGCTGTTTTCATATTCATTTTATATATAAGAAGGTTGAGATCCAGAGGAAATGAGTAGATTGTCCACAGTGACACAGCCGTACAGGTGGAGCCAGAATTCCAAACTAATTGTGACTCCTGAGTCTGTATATCCAAATTGCCAAGTTAAAATGTGTCTCCTTAGTTATACAGTTTTATATTCTGCTTATTCACTCGACATTTCATCATGAATATTTCCTTACATTTTAAAAAGGATTTCATAAATATAATTTTTGATGGTGTATATTTCATCATAGAGTAATATCATGGTTTATTTAGCTATTTCTCTGGTTGGTTATTTGGGACCCTATCCGAATTTTCATCATAAATAATGTCACATTGTCTATTCCTGTAGTTAAATGAAAATACTTGCCTTGGTGACAGCAGAGGTTTTGTTTGTTTGTTTTAAGGAGTCTCTTTTATTGCTACGTTTCATTGACCAAATGGAAGTTCAAGAGACAGGTAGAAGAAAAATAAGTAGTAAATATAATATCCATACTGAGGATCTGTCTTTGTTGGAGGCCTTTCCAGGAGCTGAATCTTCGTTGTAGAGCAAAGTTAAGAGGGTCAGTTTGCCACCATATTATGATTCTTCACCATAGAAAAGTTTTCAGGATGTAAACTAGGGAAAGGACATCTTAAACACGTAATTTGGTTTTCTTTTAGGACCCTGTGAAGTGTGAGACCTATTAGGCTTTTCTTTTGCTGGCTACTGAAAAGCCTGGCCCCAAAATGTGCAGCTCATGCCTGGCACTTGTAAGGGGCATCTGCAGTATGCACACACTGAGTACTGCTTCCCCACAAGCTCTATTTTATGTGCCTATCTTTGTTTCGGTTTTGTTTTTTCTTTTGATTTTATCAACTTTGATTTTCTGCCACTATCATACTATATTTTGTTTTCTTGTAAGTTGCCTTACTTCAATTTTGGAACAAGGTGGGCAATAAACACATGGATGAATAAATGAATACATGAAAAAAATATGTGAAAAACTAAAGCTATAAGGCAAAAACATGAGGAAGACAAATCATCCAGGACCTGGAAATGGAATAGTATCTCTAAAATTAACCAATGTTAAAGTCTTGAAGATAGGAAGAGCATGTGGGGAAGAAGCAGGCTGGGCTACCTTTGTGGAGGGGCCATGTCCTGTGTGATGTCCGTGTCTTCTGAAATGTGCTTATGAGTCTTGTGTCTTGTGCTGCACTAGAGCTTTAGGTGTGTCAGGGGTTGTGAATGAAGTATAAGGGGCTGTGTCATTAGGGAGAACAGTTCATGTGTATTTTGTTTGTGGGGAATCCAGAGATTGGAAACCTGGTGAACTTGCAGATGGAAGTGAAGTATCACCCACCTTCCTGGAGGCATACAAGGAGATAGCTGTATAAATCAAATCAATAAAAATGGGAAGTGATATGTCACTTACTGATTAGCTCTTAGGTGCCAAACCTGTGACAGGCACTTTTTGTGTATGGCTTCTTTCAATCCTTATGCCCACTCTGTATTAACCCCCTTTAAGTGATGAAGTCAGTTAAGTTCAGTGTTTGAGCAGACAGACTAAAGTCACATAGCAAATGAGAGAATCAGAAACCTCCCAGGTCTTTCTGGCTTCAAACCCCATGCTTGTGCTACTCTATCACACTGCCCTGACACAGGACAAACGGCCAGGTGGCAAACTGTGTTCCCAGCATCCAAAAGCCAGCAGTGCTTTCGGGTGTTTCCTTAAGAAGATGGCAGTGCACTTTGAGACATAACTGAATTTCAAAAAAGGGGACCAGAAGGCAAGAAGAATTTTTTTTCCTTGGAAAAAAATGATGGTGAGAAAATATTTTTGACAAGAAGAGGTGCTAACCTTTGATTTGGGCGTTTGATGGGTCAGATTTTCATTTGGTGTGTGTAGTTTACTGATCTATGTATTGCTTACTTTAGAAGGTTGAAGTTGTAAACTGAGTATGTTCATACATATGAAAAAGTTCTTTTTTAAAATTTTGTTAAAGTTCTTAACATGCCATATAATCTTGTTATTGTATCACATACACATTATTGTTCTAATTCCTACATGTGTTGTCTTATATATACACTAAATGACTTCCCTGGTAGCTCAGATGGTAAAGAATCTGCCTGCAATGCAGGAGATCTGGGTTCAGTCCCTGGGTAGGGAAGATGCCCTGGAGGAGGGCATTGTAACCCACTCTAGTACTCTTGCCTGGAGAATTCCATGAACAGAGGAGCCTGCTGGGCCACAGTCCATGGAGTCACAAAGAGTCAGACACAACTGAGTGACTAACTTTCCTTCTATACACTAAACAGAAAGGAGCATTACTGTGCAACAATTATATTAAAGAAGACTCAGTTATGCTTTATATTGCTATTCAAAAGTTTTCGTCAAATGTGCATGTGTATTAGTCACTTAGTTGTGTCTGACTCTTTGTGACCCCGTGGACTATAGCCCACTAGACTCTTCTGTCCAAGAAATTCTCCAGATAAGAATGCTGGAGTGGGTTGTCATTTCCTTTTCCATTTGGTGAATATATGTTATTAATTTTCATCTAATTACTCACCAAAATTAATGTGATAAAAAATTAAAAGTCAAAAAAAGAGAGTAAGGTTGTAAAAAAAAAAAAAAAAGAAGAAGAAGAACAAGAGCTACAAAGAGAAAACAATTACAAATGTGATAGTTTTCACCTTGTCTTGGGATCCTGGACAAGCCCCCAAAATGATAGTTGAAAGCTTATGGTGTTCTAACAGATTCATGGTCTCTGAAGACGAAGATTTAACTCCAGGACCAAACACAGTGTTAGTCACTCAGAGCTTTGTGTAGTAGAAATTTTATTAAAGGGATTGTGACAGAAAATATCTCTGACATGGACATCAGAAGGGGGTAGAAAGATTAATTACCAGCTAGTTTTAAGCAGGGTATTGTATACTTTTTTAGCTATTGAGAATAGAAAAAAAAATAAATACTTCAAGGCTGTGAAATTTTTGCCCAGACCCTTTCCTATAACACATATCCTGAAATGATATCAGCATGAGATTAGCCAGAAGGAACAGGTTAACCTAGAGCTCAAGGCTATCAAACTTTTACCCAGACCTTCTCTCACAACATACATTCTGAACTAAACAAAACAAAACAAAACATGTCCTTGAACAAGAAATATTGCTGCCTACAAGGTCTATGTGTTTAAAGCAAAATAATGTTAGAAAGAATGTTCACCTCCTCCTTTAAGGGGACTTAGGCTTGGACTCCTTATCAACCTGCCTAAGTTAACTCTCTCACATGGTGGCTATTAATCCAACTATATCTATAATTCCATTAAATATGAATTATATAAATTCACCAATTAAAGGACAGATATTGGTAGAGTGGATTAAAAAAAAACAAAAGCAAACAAACAAAAAGTGGATCCAACTGTATCAAAAAGAAAGCTGCAGTTGCTGTTTTATTTTTTGACAAAGCTGTCTTCAGAATAAGGAAAATTATCAGAGATTAAAGTAGGGCACTACGTAATGATTAAGTGATCAGTTCCTGGAGAAGACAAAACAATCCTAAATGTGTCTGAACCTAAGAACAGAGTGTCAAAACATATAAGACAAAAGTAGATAGAAGTGAAAGGAATTAATGGGGAAATCTATTATAGTTGAAGACTTGAATTTTGTTCAGGAATTGATATATAAAGCAAAATGAAATGGGTAAGAAGATAGTTGACTTGAACAAGACCATCAATCAACTGGATTTAATTGACATTTATAGACTATTTCATCCAGCAACATCATAACACATATTCTTCTCAGGGTTGCATGGAACACACAACAGAATAGTCACCAAGGAAGACTATTCTGGGCTGTAAAACACACCTTAACAATAATTTTTTTGTTTGCTGTTTTCTTGCTTAACTTGTTAAGGATTTTGTTGTTGTTGTTAATGTGGCTCATTTTGTAAAGTCTTTATTATATTTGTTACAATATTGTGTCTATTTTTTTTAATGGTTTCTTTGTTTGGCCATGAAGCATATGAAATCTCAGCTCCCCAACCAAGAATCAAACTCACACCACCTTTATTGGAAGGCAAAGTTTAAGAACTGGACCACCAGAGAAGTCCAGACAAATTTTTAAAAAATAAAAGGAGTATAAAGTATGTTCTTAGATTTCAGTGAAATTAAACTAGAAATCAATAACGAGCTCACTAAAAACTCTTCAAATATTTAGAAATGAAACAACCCCTTTCTATATTACACATATATCTAGGAAGAAGTCTCAAGAACAATTAAAGCATTTTGAACTAAATAAAAATATAAGATGGAAATTTTGAGAATGCAATGAAATTTATTCTTAGAAGCAAATACAGTAATAAACACATATTCTAAACATGGAAATCTAAAATTAATAACTAAGCTTTCATTTTAGGGTAGAGAAAGTAGAGAGATTTATGCATAAAGCAAGCAGCTGATAAGGATTAACAAAAATTACACCAGAAATCAATGAACTACAACACTTGAAACTACAGAGAAAATTGGTGAAAGCAAAAGCTGTTTTTTTTGAAAAGATCAATAAAATTGATAAACATATATCTAGAGTAATAAGGAAAAAAAGAGAAATGATAAAAATTACCAATATTGAAATAAAAGCAAGGTAATCACTATTGATCCCATCCACATGATTGATAAATTAGATAAGCTAGAACAATAATTTTGAAAGAAACAAGCTACAAAAGTCACAGAAAGAGAAATCTGTAGTCTGAATAGGCCATTACCTGTTAAGTTCCTATTTTGCAATCTTCAAAAACAGAAATGACAAATTCAGTGGTTTTACTGATGAATTATACCAAACATTTAGGAAGAAATGGTACTAATCCTCCATAATATTTTTCAGAATAGAGGTAACAGTTCCTCACTCATTCTATAGATCAGAATAATCCATGTGAATTCTGAGAATATTGGAGAATTCAGTATGAATTTATTTTTAACATGATGTATATAGTTACATGTATAAATATTTATAGATATGTAAACATACAGGTCCACACACATACATACATTACCATTGCTTTGTTCACTAAAAGGGCAGAGACACTCCAGAGCAATGAAAACACCTAGTGTCCAAAATTTAGTTTTTATTACAATTCTCCAATTAAAGGAACCAGGGCTCCTTGGAGAAATAGCAGATTCTTTTAGGACAAGAAACATAGAAGATGAACCTGGGCTGTCTTGCAGTGCAAGGAAGTCTAAAAACATGCTCAAAATAAACAGTAAATAAAAATGAAGAAATACCTCCAAATTTGGTATGTGTGCATGAAAGAGATGGAGAAGGCACTGGTGACCCACTCCAGTATCTTGCCTGGAAAATCCAATGGATGGAGGAGCCTGGTGGGCTGCAGTCCATGGGGTTGCTAAGAGTCGGACACGACTGAGCGACTTCCCTTTCACTTTTCACTTTCATGCATTGGAGAAGGAAATGGCAACCCACTCCAGTGTTCTTGCCTGGAGAATCCCAGGGATGGGGGAGCCTGGTGGGCTTCCATCTATGGGGTTGTATGGAGTCGGACACAATTAAAGCGACTTAGCAGCAGCAGCAGCAGCATGAAAGAGATACAGCAAACAACTGAAAGATAACTCAAGGCCTGAATCTGAAATCAGTTCAGTTCAGCTCAGCCATTCAGTAGAGTCCAACACTTTGCAATCCCGTGGACTGCATGCCAGATTTCTGTACCCATCAACAACTCCAGGAGCCTGCTCAAACTCATGTTCATGGAGTTGGTGATGCCATCCAACCATCACATTCTCTTCCGCCTTCAATTTTTCCGAGTATCGGGGTCTTTTCCAATGATTCAGTACTTCGCATCAGGTGGCCAAAGTACTGGAGTTTCAGCTTTAGCATCGGCCCTCCAATGATTATTCAGGACTGATTTCCTTTAGATTGACTGGTTTGATCTTGTTGAAGTCCAAGGGACTCTCAAGAGTCTTCTCCAACACCACAGTTCAAAACCAGCAATTCTTCAGCATTTAGCTTTCTTTACGGTTCAACTCTCACATCCATACATGACTACTATGGAAAAACCATAGCTTTGACTAGACAGACCTTTTTTGGCAAAGTAATGTCTCTGCTTTTTAATATGCTCTCTAGGTTGGTCATAGCTTTTCTTCCAAAGAGCAAGTGTAATTAATTTCATGGCTGCAGTCACCATCTGCAGTGATTTTGAAGCCCAAGAAAATAGTCTGTCACTATTTCCATTGTTTCCCCATCTATTTGTCATGAATTTATGGGATCAGATACCATGATCTTCGTTTTTTGAATGTTGAGTATAAAGCCAAGTTTTCCCCTCACCTATTTCACTTTCATCAAGGCTCTTTAGTTCCTCTTTGTTTTCTGCCATAAGGGTGGTGTCATCTGTATATCTGAGGTTACTGATATTTCTCCCGGCAATCTTGATTCCATCTTGTGCTTCATCCAGCCCAGTGTTTTGCATGATGTACTCTGCATATAAGTTAAATAAGCAAGGTGACAATATACCATCTTGACATACTCCTTTCCTGATTTGGAACCAATCAATTGTTCCATGTCTGATTCTATCTGTTGCTTCTTGACCTGTATACAGATTTCTCAGGAGGCAAGTAAGTTGGTCTGGTATTTCCATTTCTAAGAATTTTTCAGTTTGTTGTGATCTACAAGGTCCAAAACTTTAGTCAATAAAGCAGAAGTTTTTCTGGAATTCTTTTGTTTTTTCTATGATCCAATGGATGTTGGCAATTTGATCTCTGGTTCTTCTGCCTTTTCTAAATCCAGCTTGAACGTATGGAAGTTCTCCATTCATGTACTATTGAAGCCTGGCTTGGAAAATTTTGAACATTACTTTGCTAGTGTGTGAAATGAATGCAACTGTGCAGTAGTTTGAACATTTTGGGGATTGCCTTTCTTTGGGATTGGAATGAAAACTGACCTTTCCCCATCCTGTGGCCTTTTTTGAGTTTTCCAAATTTCCTGGCATGTTGAGTGCAGCCCTTTCATAGCATTATCTTTTAGGATTTGAAATAGCTCAGCTGGAATTTCATCACCTCCACTAGTTTTGTTAGTAGTGCTGCTTTCTAAGAACCACTTGACTTCACATTCCAGGATGTCTGGCTCTAGGTGAGTGATCACACCATCATGGTTATCTGGGTCATTAAGATCATTTTCGTATAGCTTCGCTGTCAAATAGGAGTTTAAATTTGTAAAAACTACTTAAGTACAATTGTGTGTTTATAAAATGTTTTACATTGGTATTAAGTTTTCTATCAAAATTCAAAAAATAATCTCGTTATCTGTGATAACCAAGCCTTATCAAATTACTTAGTAACCAATTTTAACATTAAATAAATAGGAGGTAAAACACCATTAATATTGTACATAAAATTTTCAATCATATTTTCTGCATAAAATATTTGTTTTATTTATATATTCAGCCCAGCATTGCACTCATCTAACACACTAGCAAAGTAATGCTCAAAATTCTCCAAACAAGGCTTCAATAGTATGTAAACTGAAGAATTCCAAAAGTTCAAAGTGGATTTAGAAAAGGCAGTGGAACAAGAGATCAAATTGTCAACATCCACTGGATCATAGAAAAAGCAAGAGAATTCCAGAAAACATCTACTTCTGCTTCATTGACTACATTAAAACCTTTGACTGTGTGGCTCACAACAAACTGTGAAATATTCTTCAAGAGATGGTTATACCAGACCACCTTACTTGCTTCCTGAGAAATCGGTATGCAGGTCAAGAAGCAACAGTTAGAAACGGGCATGGAACAACTGAGTGTTTCATAATTGTGAAAGGAGTACATCAGGGTTATATATTGTTACTCTGCTTATTTAACTTGTTGCACCTGCAGAGTATATTATGCAAAATGCTGGGCTGCATAAAACACAAGCTGGAATCAAGATTGCAAGGAGAAACATCAATAACCTCATATATGAAGATGACAACACCCTTATGTGAGAAAGTGAAGAGGAACTATAGAGTCTCTTGATGAAAGTGAAAGAAGAGAGTCAAAAAGTGGGTTTAAAACTCAACATTCAAAAAACAAAGATCATGGCATCCGGTCCCATCAGTTCAGGGCAAATAGATGGGGAAACAATGGAAATAGTGAGAGACTTTATTTTCTTGGGCTCCAAAATCACTGCAGATTGTGACTTCAGTCATGAAATTAAAAGACACTTGCTCCTTGGAAGAAAAGCCATGGCAAAGTTAGACAGCATATTAAAAAGCAAAGACATTACTTTGCTATCAAAGCTTTGGTTTTTCCAGTAGTCATGTATGGATGTGAGAGTTGGACTATAAAGAAAGCTGAGCATTGAAGAATTGATGCTTTTGAACTGTGGTGCTAGAGAAGATTCCTGAGCATCCCTTGGGCTGCAAGGTCATCATACAAGTCAATCTTAAAGGAAATTAATCCTGAATAATCAATGAAGGAACTGATGCTAAAGCTGAAGCTCTAAATCTTTGCCCACCTTATTTGAGAATTGACTTATTGGAAAAGACCCTGATGCTGGGAAAGATTAAAGGCAGGAGGAGAAGGGGATGACAGAGGATGAGATGGTTAGAAGTCATCACCAACTCTGTGGACATAGTTTGAGCAAGTTCCAGGAGCTGATGATCAACAGGGAAGCCTAGCTTGCTGCAGGCCATGGGTTCGCAAAGAATCCGGTACGACGGAGTGAGTGAACTTAATTGAATTGGAAAGATTTGGGTGCAAAAAACAAACAAACAAACAAAAATGAACAAGTTTCATTTCATGAAAAGTTCATATCACTTTTCCTTATGTAAGTGTAGCTCTCAAACAAATCATTACTAGAAGATCCATATAAAAACTCTGAAGTTTAACTAGTGTCTCATAAAAATAAAGGATTGCCTGTTTTCTAATCTTATAGTACTGATGTCTGTTATGGACCTCTTATCATATAAAGACACAGAAAAAGCTTCTATAAATTTCTGTACTACACATGTAGCAAAAAGGTTGTTAGACTTTTATTTGAAAAGTAAAAAAAAACAAAAGATAAATGCTGGGAATTTTTAATTTATAAGAATATAATACATATATAATTCTATGTATAATTATATACTACAATTACAATATATGAGAATATAACACATATATATTATATATAAGTATATAATACATACATAATATATAAGAATATAATACATATAAATGTGCTAATAAATAATTGAGATCTGATATCAACATTATATTGTATAGCTATCATAAAATAACTTTGCACTACTTCAATGTCATTTTTTCCACAGAAAATAAATCAGAAATAAGAAATGCAGTATTCAGTTCTGTGTAATAGTTTATGCTTTGGAGTTTGGTGATATTTCAAGCTATAAAGAATAATTCCCTACCCCTGAAGTAAAAGAAAGTAAGCTGCTTTAGATAAACACATAAAAGTGTATTCTAACTTCCTTGTTCTTGAAGTACATGGCTAATCTTAAAAATAACTAGCAATAGCTAGTAAAATTCAAATTACTGGTTGAAATGGAAAATGAGGTTTTGAGGAAGGAATGTCTAACATAAGCATAGAAATCAGGGTTCCACAGAGACCAAAAATGCTGAATTTTGAAAAGGGACAATTGCTCAAAAGTGCTTGCAGAATATGATTTGTCTTTATGTAAGTTTTGCTTTCTAACTAGCACAGTTTTATTTTGTTTGGCTCTTGAAATTCTAGGTACTCTGAGAATTCTGAGCCTGTTGAAGTCCTGGGGATTACCTGTCCAGTGGGATGTGAAGGAAGCTGTTGCTTTACCAAGTGACCTCCCCATGGGGGAGGTGAAAGAGTTGGGAGGGACTGATGATGAATCCACATGAAAAATCTATTCACAACTAAAACAGAGTGAAAGAAAAACCACCAAACAAACCTGCATTTGGATCTGAGATATGTGTATTTCTCCTCCGTGCAATGGGAATCAAAATACCAGTGTTCTTTATATTTAGATACAGCCACTCCTTCTCAATGCTGCCAGCCTGTAGGTCAAGGACATTACACATGAAAATAAGCTCTAGCTCAGGCAATTACCTTAATCAGTATCTTGCTTAAGCATCTGTATAACTAGTCCTGGAGCTAGACTTCCGTTTCTTTTATCTTTAAGAATGAGGTGTTCTTTTCATTAGGCCCTGATACCGAGCTGTTCTTCACAGGTATGAGTTTACTGTTCTGTGCCTTTGGGTATATGTGTTAGTCTCTCAGTTGTGTCTGATTCTTTGTGACCCTGTGGACTGTAGTCTGCTGGGCTTTTCTGTCCATGGGATATTCCAGGAAAGAATACCGAAGTGGGTTGCCATTACCTTCTCCAGGGAATCTTCACGTCCCAGGGATAAAACCTAGGTCTTCTGCATTGCAGGCAGATTCTTTACCAACTGAGCCATCAGTCTGCTGCTGCTGCTGCTGCTAAGTCACTTCAGTCATGTCTGACTCTGTGCGACCCCATAGACAGAAGCCCACCAGTCTCCCCTGTCCCTGGGATTCTCCAAGCAAGAACACTGGAGTGGGTTGCCATTTCCTTCTCCAATGCATGAAAATGAAAAGTGAAAGGGAAGTCGCTCAGTCGTGTCTGACTCTTAGCGACCCCATGGACTACAGCCTACCAGGCTCCTCCATCCATGGGATTTTCCAGGCAAGAGTACTGGAGTGGGGTGCCATTGCCTTCTCCGAGCCATCAGTCTACTGACAGTTAAATAGAACTGAGGATCAGCAACCATTTTCTATTTTCCACGTTTATTAGATTAAAATACGTGTAATGCATTTATCTAGTTTCCCAGGTGGCTCTCTTGATAAAGAATCCTCCTGCCAATGCAGGAGACATAAGAGACTTGAGTTTGATCCCTGAGTCAGGAAGATCTCCCTGGAGAAGGAAATGGCAACCCACTCCAGTATTCTTGCCCAGAGAACCTCATAGACAGAGGAGCATGGTGGGCTACAGTTCATGGGGTCGCAAAGAGACTGACATGACTGAAGTGACTTAGCATGCAATGCATTTATCTAGTTAATTGTAGACAGTTACCAAATATCAAGGAGAATAAACTTACCTACCCTTGATACCCATTATGTGATGGTTTGACTTTTGTTGTCACAGAAGGAACCGTAGCTGTGTGGCAAGGTGGTTTTCCATACATTGGCCTGCACACTGCGGGCAGTGACACATCTGAGAGCCCTGGAACCTGAGTGGAGAGCTGGGTACTTGAGCCCACTCAGCTTCTGTGAGACTGTTAGTATTTATGGGTGGACACCAGACTGAATTTTCCTGAAACTAGAAAATCACTTGGGAATAATGACATATCACACATTACACTAAGCACTGTCTTGACTGATTGATGTGGATCTTGCCAATGAAAATGTCTCAAAGAAGATTCTTTCAGATCTGATCACAGAGTAGCATAAAATATTGAAGTCTCAGCATGTAAGCAAGTAATTTCCAAGTGCATACATTCTTTTCTGGCGTTATCTAGTGTCTCAAAGAGTCAGATACAACTGAGCAACTGAACTGAACTGAACACCCTTTATGTTTGCCTTCAATGCTGTAAATTTCCCTCTAAGCACTGGTTTTACTAACTACATTTCTCAGTACGTAGAACACAGATAAGCTGTATTTTTATATTTTTAAAATTTGAAATATTTTTTAATTTCTCTTGAGAATTATTCTTTAATCCATGTATGATTTAGAAGCATATTGGTTATTCTGTACTTTGAAGTTTTCCAACTATCTTTGTTATTTATTTGTAACATACTTTTATTGTGCTCTGAGAGCATATTTATATACTTTCTATTGCTTCAGATTTGTTAGTTTGTGGATTATAGGCAATGATCGTGTCTATACTGGTGACTGTTACATTTGAGCTTGAGAAAAATGTGAGTTCTACTGTTAGATGACGTAGTCTAGATGTGTCAATTATATCTGGTTAACTGATAATGCTGATGAGTTCAGCTACGGCCTTACTGATCTTCTTTCTTCTGGATCTGAAGAAACATCTTCTTTCTTCAGAATCTGAAGAAGCATCTTGTTTCTTTCATAGAAGTCTCCAAATATTATAGTCTGGTGCACTTCTTGTAGTTTTTGCCTCACACATTTTGATGCTTTGAAAATAGGCCTATTAATTATGCTGCACCCCTCTTTATTCCTGATAATTTTTCTTGCTCTCAAGTTTGCTGTCCATAATTAATAGACAAATTCTTTTGCTTTATTTGGTAAATGTACCTTTCCCCATTCCTTTACAAATAAGCAATTTTTTATTATAAGAATATATAGTTGGATTTTTTTTTTTTTTTTTTTGGTCTACTCTAACAGTTTCTTCTTTTAACCGGTGATCACTGATGTTTAAAGTGATCGTGGTTAGAGTTGAAATCACATCTACCATATTTGCCACTGATTTCTATTTGTTGATGGTGTTTTTTGTTTCCATCTTGTGTTCCATTCTTTCATTGTCTTTCTAGTTGTAAATGAGTATTTTAGGTGATTCCATTTTTCTTCTCTCTTAGCTTATACACTTACTTTATTTGATTGATTGGTTGTGAGTTTGTAGTACACATTCATAGTTAACCTAAGTCTTCTCTCAAATAGCACTAAAGCACTTTCTTGGCTAGTGAAGGTAGCTTAGATTGTGTTCAGTTCTGTCTTCTAATCCTTTCTAACATTGCTGTAATTTGTTTTGTTTTCCACAAAATAGAATCACTGCGTACATTGTTTCTATTATTGCAAACAATTACCAGATCAATTAAAATAGGAAAAGTAAAAGGCTTACTGTACCTCATTTATTTTTTCTCAAATATTCTTTCTTTAGTTGTATAGATACAGATTTCTAACTTATGCCATTTTCCTTCTTTCTGAAAAAAATTCTTATTTCTTGCAAGGCAGATCTACTGGAGACAAATTCCTTCATTTTTCTCTTGGCTGGGAAAGTATTTTCTGCTTCACTTTTAAAGATAATTTGATTGAATAAAGGATTCTAGGTTGGTAACTTTTCTATTTTCAACACTAAATATTTCACTCTATTCTCTTCCTGCTTGCTTGATTTCTGAAGACAAGTCCAGTGTAATTCTTATCCTTATTCCCATAGTGCTGAGGGGATTCTCTCTCTCTCTCTCTCTCTCTCTCTCTCTCTGGTTTCTTTCTAGGTTTCTCTTTGATTTTCTGCCGTTTGAATACAAAGTAATTGGGTGTAGTTGTTTTTTTTTGTTTGTTTGTTTTTTTAGTATTTATCCTATTTGGTGTTCCCTAAGCTTCCACGATCTGTGGCTTGGTTTAAAAATCCTAAATCAATATTACTTCAAATATTTCTTCTTTCCCCTTTTTTTTTTCTCCTTTGAAATGACATCCCACTCCAGTACTCTTGCCTAGAAAATCCCATGGATGGAGGATCCTGGTAGGCTACAGTTCATGGAGTCACAAAGAGTCAGACACGACTGAGCCACTTCACTTCACTTCACTTTAGTATCCTCAGTATATCATGTTTTTTTATAATTATGTCTTAGTTCTTATTGTTCCTGTTCTGTCATTTTAATTTTCTCTTTCCATCTGCAGTTTTGGAATTTTCTATTGACATTACTTTGAACTCAATGTTTTTTTTCTTTAACTGTGAGCAGACTATTAATTGATCCATCAAGGCATTCTTTATGCCTATTATAGTTCTTTTGATTTCTAGAATCCTTTTGGTTCCTTAGAGTTTTCATGTATCTGCTGACCCATCTGGTTTGTAGTTTTTGCAGTTTTCCCAACATTTTCTGTCAAAATTATTACCAAATTAACTATAATTGTTTTATATTTCCCATCTTATAATTCTAATGCTCTATCATATATGAGCTTGTTCTATCACTTATGCTGTCTTTTCAAACTATATATATTTTTTGTCTTTAATTGTGCTTTGTAAATTTTTACTGTACTCCAGATATAATGTTTTGGGTAAGCAGAACTTGGGCAAACAGACATTTATTGTAAGGCTTTATATTTATCTGGCTAGAAGTTAGACTGTGAAAGTGAAAGTCTCTCACTTGTGTCTGACTCTTTGCAACCCCATGGACTATACAGTCCATGGAATTCTCTGGGCCAGAATACTGGAGCAGGTAGCATTTCCCTTCTCCAGGGGCTCTTCCCAACTCAGGGATCAAACCCAGATCTCCCTCATTGCAGGTGGATTTTTTACCAGCTGAGCAACAAGGGAAGCCCCAGAAGTTAGACTGTATTTACTCTTTAATACAACTACAGGTTGCTGTTGTTGTTGTTCAGTCTTGCATTCATGTCTGACTCTTCTCAACACCATGGATTACGGTATTCCAGACTTCCCTGTCCCTCACCATCACCCAGAGTTTGCCCAAGTTCATGTCCATTGCATCAGTGATGCTATCCAATCATCTCATCTTCCATTGCCCCCTTCTTCTCCTGCCTTCAACCTTTGCCAGCATCAGGGTATTTTCCAATGAGTCGGCCCTCTGCATCAGGTGCCCAAAGTATTGGACTTTAGCTTCAGTGTTAGTCCTTCCAATGAATGTTCAGGATTGATTCACTTAAGATTGACTGGTTCGATCTCCTTTGCTATCCAAGGGACTCTTATGAATCTTCACATGAGACATGACTCTCATGAGTCACCATAGTTCAAAGGCATCAATTCTTCAGTGCTCTGCCTTCTTTATGGTCCACCTACATGTATTTGAGGCTAAAATTTCCTGTAATTTCCTAGTATGTGTCTCACATGTTGTATTTGGGATTCCCTAGAGGCTTTTTAAATAAGATCTGAGATGTACAGTACTTTCAGTTGTGTCTTCTTGTTGCTATACAGGGGTCACCCTGCTGTGGTTGTAAGCTACTATGGGAAGAGGAGAATGTTTATCCCTATAATTAGGTCTTAGTTTTATAGTGAACATATGACTCTAAACTGTGACCTTCACAAGTACTTCTCAGTTTCTCTCCACCCTCTCAGAAGTGACAGGGAAAAGCTAGTGGGGCCTGAGGTTGTTATTTCCCACATGTGGGAGGTGAGAACAGGCTGCAATCCATTGCTTCCCTTTCATCACATTGAAGGCTAGAAGAAAGTAGAGTTGAGCATTTCCATTTTCCCACAGAAGTAAGATTCTAGTAAAGCCTCAGTCTGTTAGGATCTGGTAAAACAATTTCTATCCAGAAAGAAGAGCCCTTGTTAAGAAAGATAGAATGTCTGAGCATATTTAAAAATGGCTAATTTTATTTTATTTTGAATTCTTTTTTTTTTTCTAATTTTATTTTATTTTTAAACTTTACATAATTGTATTAGTTTTGCCAAATATCAAAATGAATCCGCCACAGGTATACATGTGTTCCCCATCCCGAACCCTCCTCCCTCCTCCCTCCCCATACCATCCCTCTGGGCCGTTTAGAATTCTGGTGCATTGAATATTTTTCTGTAGACCTCATTAGAGGTAAAACTCACAACACTGTGGGGGCCAAACTAAACCTGGGCCCATCTGGAGGTTTTAGCTCTTAAACTTGTCCACTCTGTCTCCATCAACTTGTCAATGATGTTTAAGTTTTCCTACCCAGAAGGAGTTCCTGCAGAGTTTTCTGCTCTCAGCCTTCTACTCTGGTAAATTATGATTCTCTCTTTCTGCCTGTCCACCTCTTCAACTTGGGGGAGCACTTTGCCCTGTGACCTCAATTTTCTGATGGATCTAAGAAGAGCTTTCAGTTTCATTTTGTTCAGCTTTTTTTCTTGCTGAGTGAACAGAGTGACTTTTTTCATGCCAGACCAGAAATTGAAAGTCTTCCCCCCAGATATTCTTGATAATTTTTCATTCTCTCCATTAATACTGTCTACTACTAGAGTAAAGTGCTAAGAGGAGATTAAAAGAAAAGTTTTATGCCTTAAGGGAAGTAGATCCTGGCACAAAGGATAACTTTGCACTAAACAATTTTGGTCATAAGATAAGGCATTTTCACAGTTAATATCAAATTTTGTTCATTACAACAGCCATGCATTTAGATAAGCCTAATCCTTTTCTATATTTTTTTTTGTGATAAACTAAGTAAAGAAATGTACCCATCCTAAAACTAATAAGGAAAAAAACAGGAAGTGAGTGTAAGTTCCTTAAGTTATTCTTGCTCTTAACATCTTGTCATTTTTAAAATTTTCATGATGCTTTGATATCATGGGGCTTTGGGTACCTAGGAAGGGAGGGACAGCCCCTCCCAAGGAAGCTAATTCCTAGAGACAGTGAACAAGTTGCCTGCAAGTATATATTTCATATGCAAACCAACCAATCCAAAGCCTTGCCACAAAACACCATCTTTATCTAAAACACATTTCAAACCAATATTCTCCCTGCCCCAATCACTCCAGGGTGTGATTCCATAGAGACACAACTCCTATACCCTAGAGGTCCCAAAATCATCCAACTGATCCAATCCCAGGCCTGTTTGGGGCTCACCCTGACTTACTTATTCCTCCCCAGGCAACCATGCCTTCTGCCTCTTAACTAAGGCTGGTACTTCCTGTGTGGTCCTACAGGGCACAGCAAGCCTTTTTCCCTTGGAACTGTATGCAGAAAATTCTTCTTTCAATGTTATCAACCCCTCCATGTACGTCATCTTACCATGCCCAGTTAAAACAAAATCCTAGGTATAGTTTAAAATATGCTACTTGGTAGATATTACACAGAAGAATATTACCTAAAATGGCCATTGTTTGAGTCTGATCTTTTTGGGGGACGGTGGCTCTTGCTTTCCTCATTTTTAATTGCTGACCTTGCTAATGATTATTATCACAAAGTAGTATTTCTAGAGCATTTGTCCTTTCCTTCTTTATTCACTTATTAGATGGTATATTACAGATAGTTCAATTAATCAATGTAATCTATTTATTGTAGTGCTATGTATGAGGTACTCTGGTAGACATTCGGCAGTGAACAAGGCAGATACTGTTCTCCACCATGCTTTATTATTTTCACTGTAATCTGGGCAAGCAGCTCAACTTTACTGAGATTTCTTTCATATATTAGAGGGTCCCTGAAATTATAAAATGCATTGTATCTCCTTTTATAGTTAAAGAGGATCTTCCAAATAAAATAGTTAAAGGACTTTTTTTTTTTTTTTGCTCGTTTTGTTTTCTTTAAGTGTGGCTTTAAAAGTTTTTGAGAATTGCATTCTGTCTGGAAGAAAAGCAGAAACATATCAACCTATAGAGACTGAATAAATTTAAAATTATGAAAAAGCAAGTATAACAGAAATAATTACAGTAATAATTATATTGTGGTAGAGATACCAACTTAAAAATGCAACATGATTGTTGTTTATTTCATATCATGATATTGCATTCAATCATTCCTGGGACAGTAATCCCAAAGGAAGGAGTTTGTGTCCATCTTCTGTTCCTTTACCTGTAGCCACGTAACTTTACACTCACTGATGACTTATTTTTCCTGTCCAACACTTATTTCACTTGTTAGTAACTGTATTCTTACTTTTTATATCCTTCTAACTAAAAAATAAATTTTCTCAGTTAGAAGTTAGAGACCTTTATTGCTTCAAAAAATATTTGTGCTGAGTTTATAGATGTGGTCACTTGGTTTGAGCTGGACTGACCAGCATATTTAGATAACCAGAATGAATATCTCTAGGAGTTTAGCAACTACTTAGTTTCATCCCTTGACTTAGAGAGGAGAATCTGAAACTACATGACTACACAATGTTAAGTGTTTTGTGAAGAACACACGTTCACAAGCATATATAAACATACAGTCAAGAAACAGTAGCACTATTAATGTGCCTCCCTAGTGGCTCAGAAGTCAAGAAAAACCTGGAGTAACAGGCAAATTTGGCCTTGGAATACAGAATGAAGCAGGGCAAAGACTAATAGAGTTTTTCCAAGAAAATGCACTGGTCATAACAAACACTCGCTTCCAAAAATACAAGAGAAGATTCTACACATGGACATCACCAGATGGTCAACACCAAAATCAGATTGATTATATTCTTTGCAGCCAAAGATGGAGAAGCTCTATACAGTCAACAAAACCAAGACCAGGAGCTGACTGTGGCTCAGATCATGAACTCCTTATTACCAAATTCAGACTTAAATTGAAGAAAGTAGGGAAAACCACTAGACCATTCAGGTATGACCTAAATCAAATCCTTTATGATTATACAGTGGAAGTGAGAAATAGATTTAAGGGCCTAGATCTGATAGAGAGAGTGTCTGATGAACAATGGACTGAGGTTCGTGACATTCTACAGGAGACAGGGATCAAGACCAAACCCATGGAAAAGAAATGCAAAAAAGCAAAATGTCTGTCTGGGGAGGCCTTACAAATAGCTGTGAAAAGAAGAGAAGTGAAAAGCAAAGGAGAAAAGGAAAGATATAAGCATCTGAATGCAGAGTTCCAAAGAATAGCAAGAAGAGATAAGAAAGCCTTCTTCAGCGATCAATGCAAAGAAATAGAGGAAAACAACAGAATGGGAAAGACTAGGGATCTCTTCAAGAAAATTAGAGATACCAAGGGAACATTTCATGAAAAGACGGGCTCGATAAAGGACAGCAATGTAATGTACCTAACAGAAGTAGAAGATATTAAGAAGAGGTGGTAAGAATACGCTGAAGAGCTGTACAAAAAAGATCTTCATGACCCAGATAATCACGATGGTGTGATCACTCACCTAGAGCCAGACATCCTGGAATGTGAAGTCAAGCGGGCCTTAGAAAGCATCACTACGAACAAAGCTAGTGGAGGTGATAGAATTTCAGTTAAGCTATTTCAAATCCTGAAAGACGATGCTGTGAGAGTGCTGCACTCAATTTTCCAGCAAATTTGGAAAACTCAGCAGTGGCCACAGAACTGGAAAAGGTCAGTTTTCATTACAATCCCAAAGAAAGGCAATGCCAAAGAATGCTCAAACTACCACACAATGGCACTTATCTCACATACTAGTAAAGAAATGATCAAAGTTCTCCAAGCCAGGCTTCAGCAATATGTAAACCATGAACTTCCAGATGTTCAAGCTGGTTTTAAAAGGCAGAGGAACCAGAGATCAAATTGCCGACATCTGCTGGATCATCGAAAAAGCAAGAGAGTTCCAGAAAAACATATATGTATGCTTTATTGACTATGCCAAAGCCTTTGACTGTGTGGATCACAAGAAACTGGAACATTCTGAAATAGATGGGAATGCCAGACCACCTGACCTGCCTCTTGAGAAATTTCTATGCAGGTCAGGAAGCAACAGTTAGAACTGGACATGAAACAACAGACTGGTTCCAAATAGGAAAAAGAGTACGTCAAGGCTGTATATTGTCACCCTGCTTATTTAACTTATATGCAGAGTACATCATGAGAAACACTGGGTTGGAAAAAGCACATGCTGGAATCAAGATTGCCGGGAGAAATATCCATAACCTCAGATATGCAGATGACACCACCCTTATGGCAGAAAGTGAAGAGGAACTAAAAAGCCTTTTGATAAAAGTGAAAGTGGAGAATGAAAAAGTTGGCTTAAAGCTCAACATTCAGAAAAAGAAGATCATGGCATCTGGTCCCATCACTTCATGGGAAATAGATGGGGAAACAGTGGAAACAGTGTCAGACTTTATTTTTTTGGGTCTCCAAAATCACTGCAGATGGTGACTGCAGCCATGAAATTAAAAGATGCTTACTCCTTGGAAGAAAAGATATGACCAACCTAGATAGCATATTCAAAAGCAGAGACATTACTTTGCCAACTAAGGTCCATCTAGTGAAGGCTATGGTTTTTCCTGTGGTCATGTATGGATGTGAGAGTTGGACGGTGAGGAAAGCTGAACACCAAAGAATTGATGCTTTTGATCTGTGGTGTTGGAGAAGACTCTTGAGAGTCCCTTGGACTGCAAGGAGATCCAACCTGTCCATTCTGAAGGAGGTCAGCCCTGGGATTTCTTTGGAAGGAATGATGCTAAAGCTGAAACTCCAGAATTTTGGCCACCTCATTTGAAGAGTTGACTCATTGGAAAAGACTCTGATGCTGGGAGGGATTGGGGGCAGGAGGAGAAGGAGACAACAGAGGATGAGATGGCTGGATGGCATCACT
Source organism: Bos indicus x Bos taurus (assembly GCF_003369695.1). Classification (NCBI taxonomy): domain Eukaryota; kingdom Metazoa; phylum Chordata; class Mammalia; order Artiodactyla; family Bovidae; genus Bos; species Bos indicus x Bos taurus. The sequence continues at coordinate 116,689,931 of NC_040079.1, forward strand.
GACTCGAAGGTCGTGAGTCTGAGTGAACTCCGGGAGTTGGTGATGAACAGAAAGGCCTGGCATGCTACTATTCATGGGGACGCAAAGAGTCAGACACGACTGAGAAACTGAACTGAACTGCGTAGCTCAGATGGTTAAGAATCTGCTTGCAATTCAGGAGACCCTCGTTCAATCCTGGGTCATGGCTCCCCACTCCAGCATTCTTGTCTGTAGAATTCCATGTAATAAATAATTTGAATGTTAACTAAAGTGAGTTAATACACAGTGATTTAAATATGTTTATTAAATTACTTAATATATGTTAATAATATATTACATTATCATCAAAGGAATCTGTTTACACTTGAGCTTGACTCACTTTCTGTGATCGTTCATTCAAAGCTATAACTTCTTCACAGGTGAGCAGAAGTGTCAAGGATAGGGTGAGACATGGAATAAGTGACAGAGAGATGTCGAAACACAACCTATATTATTTTACTATATGAGCTTGATTCCTTCTTCATTGTAAGACACAACTCCAATGGTTTCAAACTTGTCTGATAGGATATCAGTAGTCATAGAAATGTGAAAAATGGGAAAGAATCATGGAAATATTGGCTTTATGAATAATGCTGGTTTTGTTACTTTGAAAGCCCAGCTCAGAGAGACAAAGACTCAAAGAGTGAAAGGTGAATTCTGAAAGGACGGCAATGCTGTATCTCATTCCTTGAGCTGATCCTTGGCCTTTATTGTTTCCCTTGCTCTATCTTTATTTTTTATAATTGCTGCAATGTATATTTTTCACATTTATTTACTTTTTAAAATGTTTATTGAAGTATAATTGATTTACAACATCGTGTTAATTTCAAGTGTACAGAAAAGTGAATCAGTTATACATACACTTACATCCTTTTGTTTGAAGATTCTTTTCCCATATAGACCATTGCAAAGCATTGAGTAGAATTCCCTGTGCTATAGAACAGGTTATTACCAGTTATCTATTTTATATAGAGTACTGTGAATATGTCAGCCTCTATTTCCCAATTTATCCCTCCTCCTTTTACCCCCTGGTAACTAAAAGTTTGTTTTCTACAGAACAGACTTTACTTGTGTTGTGTAAGTAAGTTTGTTTGTACTCTTTTTCTTTATATTCATCATAAAAGATATTATATATATGCACCTCAGCATTGATCCTATCACTATTCACTCTATCCTTTAAATGTACATATGTGTTCCAAAGTGTTTTGGGTAAAATAAAATAAAAATCAGTTCTGGCATGTAGCTATTGCATTTATATTGCTATGATATGCACTTAGGAAATAATATTGTGCTGATAGTTTTACCACTCAAAAGTTAAGGAAAAGAAATTATTTAAAATGTATTCTTTGAAATTTTATTTTATTGCATTTTAAATACACTCCATTTATCACTAGATTTATTAACAATTTTATGTATTTACCAGGCACTTTGCAACTGATTATATCTTTAGATCCAAGATAATATAGCATTTGAACTTTTTCTAAAGTCCTTTAAAGGACATCTAAAAGAGTGCTTTCCATTTTTCCTTCTCAACATATTAAATTGCTTACAAACTTATACATTTCACTTATAAACATAGTCAAAAATATGTGCACTTTGAATCCTTTTTATTTATTTTTATCTAAATTCTCTTACTATATATAAACATTTGTTTCACAGTAGTAAGGTTTGTGACTATGTTTAATTACTAAATCATTATCATAATTATCATCAACATCAGAATAATAGCAAAATGCTAGATAGCATTTACTAGATACTGATATTGGAGACGGAGAAGGCAATGGCACCCCACTCCAGTACTCTTGCCTGGAAAATCCCATGGATGGAGGAGCCTGATGTGCTGCAGTCCATGGGGTCGCTAAGAGTCGGACACGACTGAGCGACTTCAGTTTCACTTTTTACTTTCATTCATTGGAGAAGGAAATGGCAACCCACTCCAGTGTTCTTGCCTGGAGAATCCCAGGGATGGGGGAGCCTGGTGGGCTGCCATCTATGGGGTTGCACAGAGTTGGACATGACTGAAGCAACTTAGCAGCAGCAGCAGATACTGATATAAGGGTTTTATATGTATTAACTCATTTCATCCTCAAAACAGTCTTAGGAGGTGGGCATTGTTACTGTTCCCATCAGACATATTAGAAGGCTCAGACAGGAGTATGAGTCATTTGTTGAAGGTCACATAACAAGCAGATGGCAGAGCTGAGATGTGAGGCCAGAGCGTACAGTTCCAGCGTCCAGACATCAGACTCTTCATGGCCCCGTATGAGCTGAAGCAAAGAGAACCAGTATTGAACACAAAAGTTAAGCTGTTCAGATAAAAGCTGAACTTGGAAAAAAAAAAAAAAAAGTCAATAGTAACTGACATTTTTAAACAATGAATCTTGGAGAAAATCCTTTTGTATTTGTGTTTTATTTTGTTTTCATGGTGCAAGATTTGATGCTCAGACTGAGCTGACAAGGTCACTTTGGCTTATCAGAAGGAATAAAGGAAAAAGAATGTTCCCTTAACAAAACTTGCAAACAGAAAATGGAACTAAGGACCATGAATTCTGAGAAAATCTAGGGAGCCAGGAACTGGATGAGATTGGATTGATTATCAGTGCAAACAGCAGTAGTCCAAGCCCAGAATTCTACAGATTAAGATTGCTCATTTCCAATTGTGTGATATAAAAAATTCATGTTTATAATTCAACAAAAATAGTCTCAAGCTACAGGGTTGCTTTGGAAATAAATATTAAGTTCAATTGTAAGATTAAGATTAAGGAGGCTGTCCTAAGATGGTGGAAGAATAGGACACGGAGACCACTTTCTCCCCCACAAATTCATCAAAAGAACATTTGACCACTGAGCAAATTCCACAAAACAACTGAATGCTGGCAGAGGACATCAGGCACCCAGAAAGGCAGCCCATTGTCTTCAAAAGGAGGGAGGAAAAAAACATATGAAAGATAAAAAGAGAGACAAAAGAGGGAGGGACGGAGATCCATCCCTGGAAGAGAGTCTTAAAAAAGAGAAAAGTTTCCAAACACCAGGAAACACTCTTACCAGCGAGAGAAATACTCTGTGGCGAGCCTTGGAACCTCAGAGGGCAACATAACTAGGAGGAAGAATAAATAAATAATTAAAAGCCACAGATTATGTGCCTAAGGCAACTCCCAGTGGAGAAGCAGCACAGACGCTTGCATCCGCCACTAGCAAGTGGGGGCTGGGCAGGGAGGCACAGGCTGCATCGCTTAGAGTGAGGACCGGGCCTGAATGCCCTGAGGGCAATCTGAGGGAACTAACTTGAGATAACAAACCAGACTGTGGGATAACTATCCCCTGAAAAGCATTAACCTAAAACACTGCTAGGCCCACTCACAGAACAAAGGACTGCGCAGAGCTAGTTGGCTGCAGACCAGCCCATGCCCACGGGAGACCGGCATGCGAGGGCAGCCAGAGCCAGAAGGGGGCAATCGCGGTCCCAGAGAGGTATCATCTACCAAACTGCAAGCAAGCTTCTTTGCCAGCCAAGACTCCTTGGGATTCTGGACAGTCAACATCTGCCAGGAGAGTCCCAGCCAGAGACCAGCTCCCCAGAGGAGACACAGGGCACACCTGAGAATGTGCACCCATTGTACACCCAGAAAACCAAGCGGTGGGATGGGGGAGGCAATAAGTTGCAGCTCACAAAGCACCTGGTCACCTGAGCTGCTCGGACTGGGGAAGGGCACAAAACGCAGGCCCAATAAAATCTGCGCCTTTGTGGAGTACTCGAGGACCTGAACCTGGGCGGCTTTGACCTGGGAAGTGCACTTAACACAGGACCAGCCTCAGACAGTCCCTGGAAAAGCAACCTAGAGCCTGAGCAGTGTAGACTGGGAAAGCACACACACCATGAGCAGGGGTAAATCCAGTGTGGCCAAGACACTGGGAGCACTCCCCACAGACACCAGTGATATTTGTTTGCCGAGTTCCTCCCTCCCTACAGCACGACTGAACAAGTGAGCCTAAAAAAAGTGACCACTTCCGCCCCCTTGTTTCAGGGTGGAAATTAGACACTAAAGAGTTCAGCAAACAGAAGCTAAAATAAACAGAGGGAACCCGTTTGGAAGTGACAGTTGCAATAGATTAAAACCATGCAGTTAGCACCGCCTACATAGGAATGGGCTTATATACTTGAGAAATATAAGCTGGATCAAGGAACTATCTGAAAATAAACTGACCCCACACTGTCCACAACAACACCAGAGAAAGTCCTAGATATATTTTTACTATCATCATTTTTTAAATTGTTTTAAAATTTTAAGTCCCCTATTAATCCTTTAATTTTCATTTTTATAACCTACTATTACTTTGCAAAAAAAGGACCCTATTTTAAAAGCAAACTTCATATATATATATATATATATATATATATATTATAAATTTTGTGACTTTGTTTTTTTCTTTAATATTGTATTTTTGAGAATCTAACCTCTACTCTATGTTTTTAATCTTTGCTTTTTGGTATTTGTTACCAATTTTGTACCTTTAAGAACCCAATCTTCAGTCCTCATTTTTCCTTGGGAGTGAGATTACTGGCTGGATTGCTCTCTCTCCCCTTGGACACTCCTTTTTCTCCACCAGGTAGCCTCTATCTCCTCCCTCCCCCTTCTCTTCCCTACCTAGACCTGTGAATCTCTTTCTGTGTTCCGGGGTGTGGAGAACACTTAAAGAAGTGACTGGCTGGATCTGGCTCTCTCCTTTTGATTCCCCCTCTTCTCCTCCTGGCCACCTCTGTCTCTTCTCTTCTCTGTGTAACTCCGTGAACATCTCTGAGGGGTCCAGACTGTGGAGAGCACATAGGGAAGTGATTACTGGCTAGCTTCTCTCCCCCCTTTTGATTCCCCCTCTTCTCCTCCTGGTCACCTCTATCACCATTCTCCCTCTTCTCTTCTCCATGTAACTCTGTGTACCTCTCCATGTGTCCCTCACTGTGGAGAAACATCATTAACCTAGATGTTTTATCATCAATGCTGTATAGATGGAGAAGTCTTGAGGCTACTGTAAGATACGACTGAAAACCAGAGGCAGGAGGCTTAAGTTCAAATTCTGAGAACACCAGAGAACTCCTGACTCCAGGGAACTTTAATCAATAGGAGCTCATCAAACGCCACCATACCTACACTAAAAACAAGCACCACCCAAGGACCAATAAGTTCCAGAGAAAGACACACTGCACAGATTCTCAGGAACACAGCCTTGAGCTTCAATATACAGGCTGCCCAAAGTCACACCAAACCCATTGACATCTCATAACTCATTACTGGACACTTCAGTGCACTCAAGAAAGAAAAAAAAAATCCAGCTCCACACAACAGAACACCGATACAAGCTTCCCTAACCAAGAAACCTTGACAAACCACTCCTCCAATCCAACCCACAGTGAGGAACCTCCACAATAAAGAGGAGCTACAAACTGCCAGAATACAGAAAGACCACCCAAAACACAGCATTATAAACAAGATGAAAAGGCAGAGAAATACCCATCAGGTAGAAGAACAGGATAAATGCCCACTAAACCAAACAAAACAGGAAGGCATAGGAAATCTACCTGATAAAGAATTCTGAATAATGATAGTGAAAATGATCCAAAATCTTGAAAACAAAATGGATTACAGATAAATAGCCTGGAGACAAAGATCGAGAAGATGCAAGAAATATTTAACAAGGACCTAGAAGAAATAAAAAAAGAGTCAATATATAATGAATAATGCAATAAATGAGATATAAAAAAAAAACACACACTCTGGACGGAAACCAACAGTAGAATAACGATGGCAAAAGATAGGGTTAGTGAGGTAGAAGATAGAACAGTAGAAATAAATGAAACCGAAGGAAAAAGAAAAAAGGATTAAAATAAATGAAAACAACATCAGAGACCTCTGGGACAATGTTAAACGCCCCAACATTCGAATCACAGAAGTCCTAGAAGAAGACAAAAGGAAAGGTCATGAGAAAATACTTAAGGAGATAATAATTGAAAACTTCCTTAAAATGGGGAAGGAAATAGTCACCCAAGTCCAAGAAATCCACAGAGTCCCAAACAGGATAAACCCAAGGCGAAACACCTCAAGACACATATTAATCAAATTAACAAAGACTGAACACAAAGAACAAATATTAAAAGCAGCAAGGGAAAAACAACAAATAACACCCAAGGGGATTCTCATAAGGATAAAAGCTGACCTTTCAATAAAAACTCTTCAGGCCAGAAAGGAATGGCAAGACATACTTAAAATAATGAAATAAAATAACCTACAGCCCAGATTACTGTACCCAGCAAGGATATCATTCAAATATGAAGGAGAAATCAAAAGCTTCTCAGACAAGTAAAAGCTGAGAGAACTCAGCACCACCAAACCAGCTTTCCAACAAATGCTATAGGATTTTCTCTAGATAGGAAACACAGAAAGGGTGTATAAACTTGAACCCAAAACAGCAAGGTAAATGCCAATGGGATCATACTCATCAATGATTACCTCAAATGTAAATGAGTTGAATGCCCCAAACAAAAGAGAAAGACTGGCTGAATAGATACAAAAACAAGACTCCTATATATGTTGTCTACATGAGACCCACCTCGAAACCAGGGTCACATACAGACTGAAAGTGAAGAGCTGGAAAAAGATATTCCATGCAAATAGAGACCAAAATAAAGCAGGAGTAGCAATACTCATATTAGATAAAATAGACTTTAAAACAAAGGCCATGAAAAGAGACAAAGAAGGACATTATATAATGATCAAAGGATCAATCCAAGAAAAAGATATAACAATTATAAATATATATGCACCCAACGTAAGAGCACCGCAATATGTAAGACAAATGCTAACAAGTATGAAAGGGGAAATTAATAATAACACAATAATAATGGGAGACTTTAATACCCCACTCACACCTATGGATAGATCAACTAAACAGAGAATTAAAAGGAAATACAAACTTTAAATGATACAATAGACCAGTTAGACCTAACTGATATCTATAGGACATTTCACCCCAAAACAATGAATTTCACCTTTTTCTCAAGTGCACACGGAACCTTCTACAGGATAGATCACATCCTGGGCCATAAATCTATCCGTGGTAAATTAAAAAAAAAAAAAAAAATTGAAATCATTCCAAGCATCTTTTCTGACCACAATGCAGTAAGATTAGATCTTACAGGAGAAATTACAGGAGAAAAACTATTAAAAATCCCAACATATGGCAGCTTAACAACATGCTACTGATTAACCAACAAATCACAGAAGAAAAAAAAAAATATATATATATATATATATATATATGCATAGAAATGAATGAAAATGAAAACACAACAACCCAAAACCTATGGGACACTGTAAAAGCTGTACTAAGGCGAAGGTACATAGCAATACATGCTTTCCTCAAGAAACAAGAAAAAAGTCGAATAAATAACCTAACTCTACACTTAAAGCAACTAGAAAAGGAAGAAATGAAGAACCCCAGGGTCAGTAGAACGAAAGAAATCTTAAAAATTAAGGCAGAAATAAATGCAAAAGAAACAAAACAAACCATAGCAAAAACCAACAAAGCCAAAAGCTGGTTCTTTGACAGTATAAATAAAATTGACAAACTGTTAGCCAGACTCATCAAGAATCAAATAGAGAAAAATCAAATCAATGAAATTAGAAATGAAAATGGAGAGATCACAACAGACAACACAGAAATACAAAGGATCATGAGAGACTACTATCAGTAACTATATGACAATAAAATGGACAACTTGGGAGAAATGGACAAATTCTTAGAAAAGTACAACTTTCCAAAACTGAACCATGAAGAAATGGAAAATCTTAACAGATCCATCACAAGCATGGAAATTGAAACTGTAATCAGAAATCTAGCAAACAAAAGCCCAGGACCAGATGACTTCACAGTTGAATTCTACCAAAAATTTGGAGAAGCACTAACACCTATCCTACTCAAACTCTTCCAGAAAATTGCAAAGGAAGGTAAACTTCCAAACTCATTCTATGAGGTCACCATCACCTTAATACCAAAACCTGACAAAGATGCCACAAAAGAAGAAAACTACAGGGCAATATCACTGATGAACATAGATGCAAAAATCCTTAACAAAATTCTAGCAATCACAATCCAACAACACATTAAAAAGATCATACACCATGACCAAGTGGGCTTTATCCCAGGGATGCAAGGATTCCTCAATATTCACAAATCAATCAATTTAATACACCACATTAACAAATTGAAAAATAAAAGCCGTGTGGTTATCTCAATAGATGCAGAGAAAGCCTTTGACAAAATTCAATATCCATTTATGAAAAAAACCCTCCAGAAAGCAGGAATAGAAGGAACATACCTCAACATAGTAAAAGCTATATATGACATACCCACAGCAAACATTATCTTCAATATTGAAAAATTGGAAGCATTTCCCCTAAAGTCAGAAACAAGACAAGGGTGCCTACTCTCACCACTACTGTTCAACATAGTTTTGGAAGTTTTGGCCACAGCAATCACAGCAGAAAAAATAAATAAAAGGAATCCAGATTGGAAAAGAAGAAGGATAACTCACTGTTTGCAGATGACATGATCCTCTACATAGAAAACCCTAAAGACTCCACCAGAAAATTACTAGAGCTAATTAATGTATATAGTAAAGTGCAGGATATACAATCAACACACAGAAATCCCTTGCATTCCTATGCACTAACAGTGATAAAACAGAAAGAGAAATTAAGGAAACAATTCCATTTACCATTGCAATGAAAAGAATAAAATACTTAGGAATATATCTACCTAAAGAAATAAAAGACCTATATATAGAAAACTATAAAACACTGGTGAAAGAATTCAAAGAGGACACAAATAGATGGAGAAATATACTGTGTTCATGGATTCAAAGAATCAATATAGTGAAAATGAGTATATTACCCGAAGCAATCTGTAGATTCAATGCAATCCTTATCAAGCTACCAACAGTATTTTCGCAAAACTAGATAAAATAATTTCACAATTTGTATGGAAATACAAAAATAACTCGAATAGCCAAAACAATTTTGAGAAAGAAGAATGGAACTGGAAAAATCAACCTGCCTGACTTTAGGCTCCACTACAAAGCCACAGTCATCAAGATAGTATGGTACTATCTTGACAAAAATATACTAGACCAAAATACTAGACAAAAATATTCTAGTACCAAAAATGGTACTAGACAAAAATATAGATCAATGAAACAAAATAGAAAGCCCAGAGATAAATCAAGGCACCTATGGTCACCTTATCTTCTACAAAGAAGGTAAGAATATACAATGGAAAAAAGACAATATTTTCGATAAGTGGTGCTGGGAAAACTGGTCAACATCTTGTAAAAAAATGAAACTAGAACACTTTCTAACACCATAAACAAAAATAAATTCAAAATGGATTAAAGATATAAAAGTAAGGCCAGAAACTATTAAATTCCTAGAGGAAGACATAGGCAAGACACTCTCTGACATAAACCACAGCAGGATCCTCTATGACCCACCTCCCAGAATATGGGAAATAAAAATAAACAAATGGGACCTAATTAATTTTAAAAGCTTTTTCAAAACAAAGGAAACTATAAGCAAGGTGAAAAGACAGCCTTCAGAATGGGAGAAAATAATAGTAAATGAAGCAACTGACAAACAACTAATCTCAAAAATATACAAGCAACTCCTGCAGCTCAATTCCAGAAAAATAAATTACCCATTCAAAGAACTGGGCCAAAGAACTAAACAGAAATTTCTCCAAAGAAGACATACAGATGGCTAACAAACACATGACAAGATGTTCAACATCATTCATTATTAGGGAAATGCAAATCAAAACCACAATGAGGTATCATTTCACACCAGTCAAAATGGCTGCTATCCAAAAGTCTACAAACAATAAATGCTGGAGACGGTGTGGGGAAAAGGGAACCCTCTTACACTGTTGGTAGGAATGCAATCTAGTACAACCACTATGGAGAACAGTGTGGAGATTCCTTAAAAAACTGGAAATAGAACTGCCCTATGACCCAGAAAATTCCACTACTGGGCATACAGACCATGGAAACCAGAATTGAAAGAGATATGTGTTCCCCAATGTTCATCACAACACTGTTTATAATAGCCAGGACATGGAAGCAACCTAGATGTCCATCAGCAGATGAATGGATAAGAAAGCTGTGGTACATATACACAATGGAATGTTACTCAGCCGTTAAAAAGAATACATTTGAATCAGTTCTAATGAGGTGGATGAAACTGGAGCCTATTATACAGAGTGAAGTAAGCCAGAAAGAAAAACACCAATACAGTATACCAACGCATATATATGGAATTTAGAAAGATGGTAATGATAACCACTTCTTGGGAAATAGATGGGGAAACAGTGTCAGACTTTATTTTTGGGGGCTCCAAAATCACTGCAGATGGTGACTGCAGCCATGAAATTAAAGACGTTTACTCCTTGGAAGAAAAGTTATGACCAAACTAGATAGCATATAGAAAAGCAAGGACATTACTTTGCCAACAAAGGTCCGTCTAGTCAAGGCTATGGTTTTTCCAGTGGTCATGTATGGATGTGAGAGTTGGACTGTGAAGAAGGCTGAGTGACAAAGAATTGATGCTTTTGAACTGTGGTGTTGGAGAAGACTCTTGAGAGTCCCTTGGACTGCAAGGAGATCCAACCAGTCCATTCTGAAGGAAATCAGCCCTGGGATTTCTTTGGAAGGAATGATGCTGAAGCTGAAACTCCAGTACTTTGGCCACCTCATGCGAAGAGTTGACTCCTTGGAAAAGACTCTGATGCTGGGAGGGATTGGGGACAAGAGAAGAAGGGGACGACAGAGGATGAGATGGCTGGAAGGCATCACTGACTCGATGGATGTGAGTTTGAATGAACTCCAGGAGTTGGTGATGGACAGGGAGGCCTGGCATGCTGGGATTCATGGGGTCGCAAAGAGTTGGACACGACTGAGCGACTGAACTGAACTGAATGATAACCCTGTATGTGAGATAGCAAAAGAAACACAGATGTATAGAACAGTCTTTTGCACTCTGTGGGAAAGGGTGAGCGTGGGATGATTTGGGAGAATGGCATTGAAACATGTATCTTATCATATGTGAAACAGATCACCAGGCCAGGTTTCATGCATGATACAGGCTGCTCAGGGCGGGTGCATTGGGATGACCCAGAGGGATGGGATGGGGAGGGAGGTGGGAGAGGGGTTCAGGATGGGGAACCATGTACACCCATGGCAGATTCATGTCAATGTATGGCAAAACCAATACAATATTGTAAGGTAATTAGCCTCCAATAAAGAAGTAAATTTAAAAAAATAAAATGAAATGAAATGTCAAAAAAAAAAAAAAAAAGAGTAAGATCAGTAGCAAGTTCATTACTAAGGGCCTTACCCACTCTAGTATTAATATATGGACAAAAGTGACAATGACTCTCTTCTCTCCAGCTAAACTCTTTAACCTCCCTTAGAGATATGTTTCTTGATCCCAAAGAGATCTTAAGATTTGTTGTTGTTATTCGTTTGTTTTTCACATTTTTGTTTTCTTTCTCCTTAACTGTAAGTCTTTTAGTGGTTGACTTTTGAAAACTCTGAAATCTATGTATCCGTATTTTAAATCTCTTGATTTGACCCTTCTTCATTTTATTTTCTGGTTCTCCTTCTTCACTCACCACTTTAGTTACTCAGTGCTCAGCCTTTTCTCACTGTGTTCTCCTAGAACAATAGTCTTTTCTATTATGTCCAAGGTTAACCTCTCAGTCAGTCCTCTATCTGTATCTTTTGCTTTGATGCTTCCCTAGAGCTCCAAGGATGATGGGGCTTCCCTGGTGGCTCAGATGGTAGAGTCTGCCCACAATTTGGGAGACCCGGGTTCGATCCCTGGGTCAGGGAGAGTCCTTGGAGAAGGAAACGACAGCCCACTCCAGTATTCTGGTCTGGAGAAGCCCGTGAATGGAGGAACCTGGCAGGCTATAGTCTATGGGGTCACAAAGAGTCAGACACGACTGAGCGACTAACACTTACACTTTTCAAGGATGGGATTCAGAAGACCAGCAGACAGCAGCTCCTGCCTGCCACATCAAGCCTCTCATTTAAGTTGCTGAAGTAAGAATCTCGTCTTTCTCGCTCTCCCAGCATAGGTCTGCTCCTGGATTCAGGGTCCTCACAGTGGCACCTCCCAGGACCTGGGACCTCTCCAATTTTGGACTTCATCCTCACCTTCTTTTCTCATGACTTCACCTTTGATTTCTCACTTCCAACTGGTTACCATCAAGTAAGTAGAAAGATGAAAAACGATTATTCTTGAATCAGGCTTGAGGAAAAGATATTTGACTAAATATCACCACTCTTTTATTTAAAATCAAATATAGAAGGAGAGAGCAAGAATTATGCACATTGCTAATTACAAGAGAGGTATTTGGGAAGATGCTGTGTAGTGAAAGAGGAACATCACGGGAGGAAGGAACACATTAGATTAAGTAACAGACATACTGAGTACATAGTCTGATTTTCTGCTGTGTGGGGCCCTTGCTTCCAAGAATTCTCCCCCAAATGATCTTATTAAACTGAGAAATAAGATGAACTGACAATGGGTGCCACTGGTCCAGGTTGCCTCTGAAAAACCAACAGTCTATTTGGGTTCCTTATATCTATTTCAGTAAAATCTCTACTCTTCCCCATTTTTTATTCCATCATCAGATTCCCTAGTTTATAACCTCTTCATTAGTCTTCATCACCTATTTCTTTCCTCTTCATTTTTGCAAAAGACATCTTAGTGAAACACCAGATCACACCCTTCAAGTCCTTAAAAATATACAATGAAGTAACAAGTATGAAAAAAGTAATAAGTAGTGTGTCAAATTTCTTTTCATGCTGAATTCATAACCACTTTCTTTTCCTGTAATAGTCTTAGGAAATTCCCAAAAGACAACTTCATTGTTCAGATAACTGTTTTGTTGTTGTTGTTTGCTTGTTTGTCTTTAACAAGGCTAAAATAGCCATCCCGTTGATACCTTTATGAAAGAACATTGTCAGTCTCCTGCCTTTGTAACCAGTAAGGAAATTCTCCTTAGGCTTTTCAGTTGCACCGTGAGAACTTGTTATGGTATTTGGGATAGCTCAACATCTACAGAAAACAGGGATGGGAATGGGATTCTTTTCTGCTTACTAAACTTGTTAAACTCATTGTTTGATTTTTTGTTTGTTTGTTTTGTTTTGTTTTGATTTTTTTTTTTTTGAAACAATCAGCTTCCCTTTTTCCAAATGTCTTAAATTATTCAATGATTTAGAAATTGAATAACTCAGCTTTTAATGTTAAATTCTACATTGTTGAAGTTTCTTAAAATCTCCCCAAAAATATCCATCAATAAGTTCTGAGTAAAGACAAGACGAATTGATACTTAATGAACATCTATATTTTCTTCTCAGAAACCAGTTTATCACAGTGTTCTATAAAGTTGTGAATGCCAGAACAATGAAGACTATGTTACTGTGACCTTTTAACATGGTTGTGGTTTAAGAAATAATCCTAGTACAAATGCATATATTGTATAATATTTATTTGATGTCAGGTAACTTCCTAACTTATCAGATTGATTATATTCTTTGCAGCCAAAGATAGAGAAGCTCTATACAATCAGCAGAAACAAGACTGGGAGCTGACTGTGGCTCAGAACGGGAACTCCTTATTGCCAAGTTCAGACTTAAATTGAAGAAAGTGGGGAAACCCACTAGACCATTCATTCAGGTATGACCTAACTCAAATCCCTTAATATTATACAGTGGAAGTGAGAAATAGATTTAAGGGACTAGATCTGACAAATTGCCTGATGAACTATGGATGGAGGTTCATGACATTGTACAGGAGACAGGGATCAAGGCAATTCCCAATAAAAAGAAATGCAAAAAATCAAAATGGCTGTCTGAGGAGGCCTTACAAATAGCTGTGAACAGAAGAGAAGGGAAAAGCAAAGGAGAAAAGGAAAGATACACCCATTTGAATGCAGAGTTCCAAAGATTAGCACGGGGAGATAAGAAAGCCTTCCTCAGCAACCAATGCAAAGAAATAGAGGAAATTACTATAATAGGAAAGATTAGAGATCTCTTAAGGAAAATTAGAGATACCAAGGGAACATTTCATGCAAAGATGGGCTCAATAAAGGACACAAATGGTACAGACCTAACAGAAGCAGAAGATACTAAGAAGAGGTGGAAAGGATACACAGAAGAACTATACAAAAAAAAGAAATTCACGACCCAGATAATCACGATGGTGTGATCACTCACCTAGAGCTAGACATCCTGGAATGTGAAGTCAAGAGGACCTTAGGAAGTTTCACCTTGAACAAATCTAGTGGAGGTGATGGAATTCCTGTTGAGCTATTTTAAATCCTGAAAGATGATGCTGTGAAAGTGCTGCACTCAACATGTCAGGAAATTTGGAACTCAGCAGTGGCCACAGGACTGGAAAAGGTCAGTTTTCATTACAATCCCAAAGAAAGGCAATGCCAAAGAATGCTCAAACTACCGTACAATTGCACTCATCTCACACGCTAGTAAAGTAATGCTCAAAGTTCTCCAAGCTAGGCTTCAGCAATACGTGAACCATGAACTTCCAGATGTTCAAACTGGTTTTAGAAAAGGCAGAGGAACCAGAGATCAAATTGCCAACATCTGCTGGATCATGGAAAAAGCAAGAGACTTCCAGAAAAACATCTATTTCTGCTTTATTGACTATGCCAAAGCCTTTGACTGTGAGGATCACAATAAACTGTGGAAAATTCTGAAAGAGATGGGAATACCAGACCACCTGACCTGCCTCTTGAGAAATTTGTATGCAGGTCAGGAAGCAACAGTTAGAACTGGAATGGAACAACAGACTGTTTCCAAATAGGGAAAGGAGTACGTCAAGGCTGTATATTGTCACCCTGTTTATTTAACTTATATGAAAAGTACATCATGAGAAACGCTGGGCTGGAAGAAGCACAAGCTGGAATCAAGATTGCCGGAAGAAATATCCATAACCTCAGATATGCAGATAACACCACCCTTATGGCAGAAAGGAACTCAAAAGCCTCTTGATGAAAGTGAAAGTGGAGAGTGAAAAAGTTGGCTTAAAGCTCAACATTCAGAAGACAAAGATTATGGCGTCTGGTCCCATCACTACATGGGAAATAGATGGGGAAACAGTGGAAACAGTGTCAGATTTTATTTTTGGGGGCTCCAAAATCACTGCAGATGGTGACTGCAGCCATGAAATTAAAAGACGCTTACTCTTTGGAAGGAAAGTTATGACCAACCTAGATAGCATATTGAAAAGCAGAGACATTACTTTGCCAACAAAGGTCCGTCTAGTCAAGGCTATGGTTTTTCCAGTGGTCATGTATGGATGTGAGAGTTGGACATTGAAGAAGGCTGAGCGCCGAAGAATTGATGCTTTTGAACTGTGGTGTTGGAGAAGATTCTTGAGAGTCCCTTGGACTGCAAGACTATCCATCCAGTCCAATCTGAAGGAGATCAGCCCTGGGATTTCTTTGGAAGGAATGATGCTAAAGCTGAAACTCCAGTACTTTGGCCACCTCATGCGAAGAATTGACTTATTGGAGAGGACTCTGATGCTGGGAGGGATTGGGGGCAGGAGGAGAAGGGGACGACAGAGGACGAGATGGCTGGATGGCATCACTGACATGATGGACATGAGTCTGAGTGAACTCCGGGAATTGGTGATGGACAGGGAAGCCTGGCATGCTGCGATTCATGGGGTTGCAAAAAGTCGGACACAACTGAGCGACTGAACTGAACTGAAGTGAACTGAGATTCCCCAAACTCACTTGGGCCCTTGCATTGCTAAGTAACAGCCATTGCATTGCTTTGAAAGTGAAAGTGAAATTGAAAGTCGCTCAGTTGTGTCCGATTCTTTGCAACCCCGTGGACTATATAGTCCGTGGAATTCTCCAGGTCACAATACTAGAGTGGGTAGTCTTTCCCTTCTCAGGGATGGAAGCCAGGCCTCCTACATTGCAGGTGGGTTCTTTTTCATCTGAGCTACAAAGGAAGCCAAGAATACTGGCGTTGTTAGCCTATCCCTTCTCCAGAGGATTTTCCCAACCCAGGAATTAAACCAGGGTCTCCTGCATTGCAGGCAGATTCTTTACCAACTGAGCTATCTGCTTTATAGTCACATTTATATATTTTATTATTAATGCTAGGAATGCAATATTTATGTGCTATGAAATAGTCTTCCACTTAATAGGGAAATATCTTTACTTTAAAGTATGCCTAATGATCCTATGCTACACACACACTGGCTGGTGTATTTACAACTATGACTCAAACTATTTAAATAACAATAACAATTGACAAGTACTGAAGATATATTGAGTGCCAGGCTATGTCTTCCAATCATGATCATATCAACAGTCTTGTCCCTTTCAACCCCACTTAATAGAAATGGATACTGACGCTCATGACAGAGAAGCAACTTCAAATATTCCACAAGCAATAGGTGAGGAACAAAGTCTCCATCCAAAGACTATTTTGACACAAGTGCCAAGTGCTTCTGGTATTGAGAAAAAAGATTAAAGTGAAGCTCTCAAGATTGATATGAAAGCATCTCACTGGCTCTGACTGTGACTGCTTTTAAGTTTCCTTTATTTATTCTTCATCCACAAATGACCAACATATACTCTTTATTTCCATGCAAACAGATGTGGAAATTTGGATTACAAGGGCAATGGTAGATAAACTTACATATATTTTGGAGAACTTGCCACCCATGACCCCAAGCCATGTTGGATGACACTAGGTTAGGTCACTGAAAAGGTGTTTTTGTGCCTTCTAGGAAGCAATAATAGCAGCCTATGCCTTGTTCTGCAATTTCCCAAAAATTAGTAACACTTGAATAGGAAATTTCTTATCTCCATCAATTTCTACATCTCTTATCCTTCCCACTTCAGCTCCATTCATGGCCTACTTCCCCAGTCAAAACCACCTCTGGGCATCACAAATGATGTTGATAATGCTATAATCAGGAGAAAATAAGCCAACAGGGTTTCCAGAAAAAAAAAAAAAAACACAGGATGCTCAGTATTTAGGCCAATGTGGGCAGCCATAAGCAAATACCACAGACTAAGTGGTTTAACCAGCAGGTAATTTCTCATCATTGTAGTGGCTAGAAGTCCAGGTTCAACAGTCCTACATGGTAAGTTTCTAGTGAGGTCTCTCTTCTTGACTCAGACATGACCACTTTCTTCCCATGTCCTCACATGGTAGGGAGAGAGGGACAAGAGCTTTTGTACACTTTTATTCTGCTTTTCCTGCTTTATACAGGGATGCATATGAAAATGTGCAAGTTAAGTATAGTATTTAAAGTTCAAGGAACACATCTGTGGCTCTAACAGCCATAAATAGGTCTGGGATTAATTTGACTACTTTGAAAAACAGCACTCATACCTTTAGGACCAAACTGAATAGCTTTTCACATCAAAATCAAGATGTCCCTGGTTCAGTCTTTCGGTCTTCCTGGCTCCTACTCACTAGGAACCAAGAAGGCTGTGGCAGGAGCTGGGGGTGGGTCAGGGTTTGAGGACTGCAAGAGTAACAGCCCTCACATGTGAACCCCAAGTCATCTCTAGTGCTAAAGCAAAACCCAGAGCATCATTCTTGCCTCCCCAAGCTTTCTTTATGGCCACAAATATGATATAAACAAGGTCTCTAAAAACACATCGGAGAAGGCAATGGCACCCCACTCCAGTACTCTTGCCTGGAAAATTCCATGGACGGAGGAGCCTGGTAGGCTGCAGTCCATGGGGTCGCTAAGAGTCTGGCACGACTGAGCAACTTCACTTTCACTTTTCACTTTCATGCATTGGAGAAGGAAATGGCAACCCACTCCAGTGTTCTTGCCTGGAGAATCCCAGGGACAGGGGAGCCTGGTGGGCTGCCGTCTATGGGGTCACACAGAGTCGGACATGACTGAGGCGACTTAGCAGCAATAACACATCCAATTGGACCACATGTTTGAAATAGAATGAGGTGTTCTTGAAAATTACAACAAGCAACAGATGTAAACTGACTCTTTACCCGCTCATAGATAAATGCACATAAGGAATGGGAAAATCAATATGTATATAAATAAGATTACACAAGCTCTGTTTCCTGGTCTTAGGTCTGAGCAATTAATGTGTCTTAGTTTACAGATTAATCATGAGCTGCCAGGTGTAGCAAGACAGTCTTGAGAAAGCTCATATTCTAAACATGTACACACATACAGTCAACAATTTTATCTCCTTTATCTCCAATTCATATAATAAAAGCTTACTTTCTACAGTTGATTTGCCATTTGTTATCAGGAATGTTCATTTTCACACATTTTATAGCTATTCTTAATTTCAAACTGTTCCATTGTTTATCTCTAATCCATTTTTCTGCTTAATATATCTTCTAGGTTTCAAATTATCTTTCAGTGAATAGATTTTTTCTCATTTTCAACCTCCATTTAATGTTTGTACTCAAACTGAACAACTCGATAAGCAAAATGCCTTTAGTGCTTCTGTCAAGATTTAGTAACTTAATCTGAATTCCTGCTAAGCCACCACTCATAGTTAAACATGGAAATAGACTGTAACTGAGGTCTCACTGCTGGGAGCCAAATATATACTGATTAGGAGAGAAACAGCCCTGGTCAGACTGCTAAATAAATGAATCATCATCATTTTTATAAAGACATTTGTACTGGGCAAAATAATGGTGATTTAATAAGTGAAGGACATAAGAAGATAAGCAATACAATTTATTAGAAAACCAAGATAGTGCATGATCTCAAATCAGTGATGGTAAAGTAAAAATAAAAAACATTTCAAGTATGTTGGCAGGTCACACACTCAGACTTTGATACATAAGATAAAATATCACAATGAAACTGTGAATAAATTGTCACTTACTTCTCCGATACTGAACATCTTATCTGTGTTAATAGTGAGCTAGGTATTGCTCCATAGCAAGATGTGGTCATTGAAAAGTAAGTGTTATAGTTGATGGCATCACTAATGACGCAGTGAAATGAGGTGGATGACAATTCCATTCTCCTCTGGCCAAGTCAAACAATGCCATTGTTATTCTATTACATCTGAGCTTTGTTAACTAGAGGAATAGAGAAGCTTGGGGGTATAATCAGAACTGATAATGAAAATGGAAATGGTTTTAAATTATGCCATAGCAGACATATCAAAGTAAATGGTGGGGATACGAGAGTAAACAGGAGGAGAAGACTGATATTTGTAGTCATTTGAGAGATAGGAGGGAAGAAATGACATTCAACTTTTTTTTCCCCCCTGTGGCTTTGAAGTCTTATTCAAAGCAATTCTGGGGAAAAGACAGTAAATTGATTTTGGCTCAATATAAATGTTTATCAGTTGTGGCTGCCTAAAAGTGGAATGGTAAGTTCTACATTGCCCCAAGCATCCAGATAAATCTGATGATCACCAGATAAAAACATCATGGTGACCATTAAAATGGCAGATAGTTAGTAAGTGACATGATCTCTATGATTTTTACTATGATGAGATTCTCTAGTCATTTCCTCACTTTCATAGCTAAAGGAAGACATGACATACATGTTGAAAATTGAGTGGATTTTGATGAAATGATTAAATGCTGAGAGAAAGATAATTTCATGTAGGCAAATGATTAATTAATGTAGACTCTTCCCACATAAATTTAAGATTTAATAGCTGTACTCAGGGCTTCCCAGGTGACGTCAGTGGTAAAGAATCTGCCTGCCAATGCATGAGATGCAAGAGATGCAGGTTAGATCCCTGGGTCAGGAAGATCTCCTGGAGAAGAAAACGGCAACTCACTCCAGTATTTTGCCTAGAAAATTCTACAGGCAGAGGAGCCTCATGGGCTACAGTTCATGGGGTCTCAAAGAGTTAGATGTGACTGAACAAGCATGCATGAACTTTATTCAGGTGTCATGCAAGTTTAGTTTCTGAGGCAAGCGATCATGTAATTTGTCTCCACATGGGGCTAAATGAAAGGAAATGGTACTTAAACTGAAGGAGACATACTGTAAAATACATGTAAATCAAAGATTCTGTGTGTAAATGGGTATGTAATTGGCTTCTGTTCTCAAGGAATAATTGCCACATGTTGATTGGTTAGAGCCAATTCTGTTATAGGACTGTTATAAGACCTTAAATATTTAATATCTTTATGATCCATTTATGTTTAGTTACATATTGATGTAAGATGTACCTAAAATACAAAGAATGGCACTATAAATGGAAACAGCAAACCCAGCACAGCCTTGGATAACCATTAGTGTATCTCCTGAAAAAGACAGTGTAATAATGTGCCAGGTGAATTGTTTCCAAGACACAGACTTGGCACAATATCCAAGATAAGGGGTAGCCTTCAACGTGGCTGAAAAATGCAACCCTCTGAGTGTGGAAAATAATACTAAGTATCCTGTTTATTCCAGGAACACTAGGATATGGATGGGATTTGGAAGACATTTCTCCTTTGGATTTTGAAAATATTCTTATCAAGAATCCCCAGGGTGAATTTGGATCACATATTATTTTTGAACAATGAAAATTCTGGCATATTTCATGATGCCAGAGGCCCTCTCCTTCAGGAAGCACTTTAGGGGGATATGGCTAGGCCTCCTGCAGCAGAGGAGGGAAGGGCAGAGTCATCCTGTCAGAAAGTCCTGCAGACACACGAGGGGGCCATCCACAAGCCAGTGAGGGGTCATTGCACAGAACACATGACAAGGGAGTTTCTAAAGCCTGTTCTTAGGAACATTTTTCTATGAAGCATTCAAAAAATGTTTTGAAAACAAAATAGGTTTAGAGAATTATAATGAGTAAAGACAAAGTTTGATTAGAGCTTTGTATGCTAAGATGTACCTTTAGAGTTATATTGTGTCCTTGGTAGAACCCTGTTGGAGGATAGTGTAATTTCTGCTTATTCAGGGACCATAATTTCTTCTTATAGTCTATATTTTCTGGGGCAACTTTGATCCCATAAAAACGAAATAGAAGTATCACTTTTGAAATGTAACCAGACCCAGGTGTTGGGTAAACCTTAAAAGACTTTCTTTGACACCCAAATTTTCCATGAAACTTGGAACATTAGTTAGATTTTAATAAATTTCAAAATGGGAAAATTAAAAAAAAAGTGCAATAGGTCTATTTTAAATAATATATTTCTTTCATTACATTTTTTTTTCAAAATTTACATTTTTGTTGTAAAATGATTTATGTATTTATTGCAAAAAAAGTGACAATAAAAAACCAAAAAAGCAAATTTATACCTTACTGAATTCAAACAGTTGAAGACCCAGGTCAAGACGTAGAGATTGGTCAGATAGCCCAGAAACAAATACAACCCCTTTGTTTTATTAATATAAACTTTTATTGCTTTTACTGTTGTATTAAAAGATGCTTACTCCTTGGAAGGAAAGCTATGAACAAACTCAGATCAGATCAGATCAGTTGCTCAGTCATGTCCGACACTTTGCAACCCCATGAATCGCAGCACGCCAGGCCTCCCTGTCCATCACCAACTCCCGGAGTGCACTCAGACTCACGTCCACTGAGTCAGTGATGCCATCCAGCTATCTCATCCTCTGTCATCCCCTTCTCCTTTTGCCCCCAATCCCTCCCAGCATCAGAGTCTTTTCCAAGGAGTCAACTCTTTGCATGAGGTGGTCAAAACTGGAGTTTCAGCTTCAGCATCATTCCTTCCAAAGAAATCCCAGGGCTGATCTCCTTCAGAATGGACTGGTTGGATCTCCTTGCAGTCCAAGGGACTCTCCAGAGTCTTCTCCAACACCACAGTTCAAAAGCATCAATTCTTTGGCACTCAGCCTTCTTCACAGTCCAACTCTCACATCCATACATGACCACTGGAGAAACCATAGCCTTGACTAGATGGACCTTTGTTGGCAAAGTAATGTCTCTGCTTTTGAACATGCTATCTAGGTTGGTCATAACTTTTCTTCCAAGTATCAGCAAGCTCTAATTCACCTACCTTTGAAAATAACCAGCATTCAGCCACATCTCACCTCCCTGACTTAGACAAAGACATTACCATAACTTGGATAAATTTTCATAAATAGGTTTCTAAATGAGTTATCTTTTTTACTGCTCTTACGCCTTTAAGATTAACATTCAACCTAGTGGCCATAGTGATCTTTTAAAAATATAATCCTCTTGTGCCTTGTGTCTGTTTAGACCACTTCAGAGGTGGACCTTCTCATTCAAAGATCATCAGAATCCATCCTATGACATTCCAGGCACAACATGATATGTCTCATTCTCAATTTTCTGATTTTCTCTCTTAATAGCATTTCTCAAGTCAGCCACACAGGTTTCATTGTTGATCCTTAAATACATTATACATGTGCCCACCTCAGGATGTGTGCATTCACTGATCCATCCACCTGGAAAAGTCCAAAAATCGTCATGGCTATCTCGTTCTCCTCTTCAGTCTGTAAAAAAATCACTTTCTCTGTGAGATTTCTCTGACTCACAACCAAAATTCTCCCCATAATATTTAAGGTTTTTCTCTTTGTTACTCAATATTTAGTATTACCTATGAGATTATGTATTTATTTAGTTTCCTTTATTCCACTAGACTGGGTGATATGTGCACACATTTTATCTGCTTGGTTCACTATCTCTCCACTGCCTGCAGTATGTTCATATTAGATAAAACTGGTGAATTTCTCCTTTCAAATTAATATCTTGTTTGCTTACAGTATAGGAATAAACATGAGTACTTTAAAGCTTTACAGTTAGACAAAATGCATTGATTGTAACACTTCTTATCACAGTAATCAAGGAATTCACAGAAATAAGTAAAATTGAGGATAAAAAGTTATCTGGGTCTGATTAAGAGCATCGGTTACAAATAACAATCTTACAAAATGGAGCAAATTGTCCAAAATCATGAACCATAGAATAATCATGGAAACAAATAGAGTTATTCTTAAAAATCCCAATATATTCATTTTGAAACAACTCAGTAATTTGGGGAAAATCAGATAATTTATTGATAACCATCTTAATTGAAAAAGAAAAAATTTAAATGTGTACTCATACAAAAGAAAAAAAATGTGTTATTTATAAATATAGCAGGTATTGATGCCAAACTAAATGCAAGTACAGAGTTTAAATGTAACAATAAGGAGGCGGTCCTAAGATGGCGGAGGAATAGGACAGGGAGACCACTTTCTCCCCAACAAATTCATCAAAAGAACATTTAAACACTGAGTAAATTCCACAAAACAACTTCTGAATGCCGACAGAGAACATCAAGCACCCAGAAAAGCAGCCGACTGTCTTCAAAAGGAGGTGAGAAAAAATATAAAAGACAAAAAGAGAGACAAAAGAGGTAGGGATGGAGCTCTGTCCCAGAAAGGGAGTATTAAAAAGAAAAGTTTCCAAACACCAGGAAACACTCTCACTGCTGAGTCTGTGGCGAGCCTTGGAACCACAGAGGGCAACATAACTGGGAGAAAAAATAAATAAATAATTAAAACCCACACATTACGTGCCCAACGGTAATTCCCCCAGCAGAGAAGCAGCGCAGATGCCTGCATTCAACACTAGCAAGCAGGGGCTGGGCAGGGAGGCTCAGGCTGCATTGTTTAGAGTAAGGACTGGGCCTGAATGCCCCGAGGGCAATCTGAGGGAACTAACTTGGACTAGCAAACCAGACTGTGGAAGAGCTACCACGTGAAAAGCCCTAACCTAAGACACTGACAGGCCCGCTCACAGAACAAAGGACTGAACAGAGATAGCCGGCTGCAGACCATCCCCCTCTGGTGGCAGGCAGACAGAGTTGGAAGAGGGCAATCGCAGCCCCAGAGAGGCATTCTCTGCTGCTGCTGCTGCTGCTGCTGCTGCTGCTGCTGCTGCTGCTGCTTAGTCACTTCAGTCATGTCTGACTCTGTGCGACCCCAGAGACGGCAGCCCACCAGGCTCCCCCATCCCTGGGATTCTCCAGGCAAGAACACTGGAGTGGGTTGCCATTTCCTTCTCCAATGCAGGAAAGTGAAAAGTGAAAGTGAAGATGCTCAGTCATATCCGACTCTTAGCGACCCCATGGACTGCAGCCTACCAGGCTCCTCGGTCCATGGGATTTTCCAGGCAAGAGTACTGGAGTGGGGTGCCATTGCCTTCTCCAGATAAACCTTGCTGCTGCTGCTGCTAAGTCACTTCAGTCGTGTCCAACTCTGTGTGACCCCATAGACAGCAGCCCACCAGGCTCCTCCGTCCCTGGGATTCTCCAGGCAAGAACACTGGAGTGGGTTGCCATTTCCTTCTCCAATGCATGAAAGTGAAACGTGAAAGTGAAGTTGCTCAGTCGTGTCCGACTCTTAACAACCCCATGGACTGTAGCCCACCAGGCTCCTCCATCCATGGGATTTTCCAGGCAAGAGGCATTCTCTACCAAACTGCAAAGCAGGCTTCTTTGCTAACTAAGACTTCTTGGGGTTCTGGCCAGTCAACATCCACCTGAGAAGGTGTGCTGGTTGTACACCCAGAAAACCAAGTGGAGGGAACGAGGGAGGCAATAAGTCGCATCGATTGCACTAGCCAAACACCTCATCACCTGAGCTGCTCAGACCTGGGAAGGGCACAAAATGTAGGCCCAACTGAGTCTGTGCCTCTGAGGACTACCCGAGTGCCTGAACCTGAGCAGCTTAGACCTGGGAGGTGCAAGCAGCCCAGGCCTGGCCTCGGATGGCCCCCAGTGAAGCAACCTAGAGCCTGAGCAGTATGGGCAGGGAGGGTACACACGCCGTGAGCGGGGGCAGGCCCAGTGTGGCTGAGACACTGCGAGCACATGCCAGTGTTATTCATTTGCAGCGTCCCTCCCTCCCTACAGTGCGACTGAACAAGTGAGCCTAAAAAAGTGTTCACCACCACCCTCTTGTGTCAGGGTGGAAATCAGACACTGAAGAGACCAGCAAACGAAAGAAGCTAAAACACAGTGAACCATCTTGGAAGTGACAGGTGCAATAGATTAAAACCCTGTAGTTAGTACTGACTACATAGGAAGGGGCCTAAAGATCTTGAGAAATATAAGCCGGACCAAGGAACTAGCCAAAAATGAACTAACCCCACACTGCCCACAACAACACCAGAGAAAGTCCTAGATATATTTTGACTATTTTTAATACAATTAAAATTTTTTTTTAATTTTTAAGTCCTCTATTACTCTTTTAATGTTCATTTTTATAACCTATTACTTTGCAAAAAAAGAGACCCTATTTTTTAAAGCAAACTTCATATATATATATATATAATTTTTGTGACTTTTTAAAAAATTTTCTTTAATATTGTATTTTTGAAAATCCAACCTCTAGATTTTTAATCTTTGCTTTTTGGTATTTGTTATCAATTTTGTACCTTTAAGAACCCAATCTTCAGTACCCGCTTTTACTTTGGAGTGAGCTTACTGGCTTGACTACTCTCTCCCGCTTTGAACTCTCCTTTTTCTCCACCAGGTCACCTCTATCTCCTCCCTCCCACTTCTCTTCTATACCCAACTCTTTGAATCTTTTTGTGTGTTCCAGATGGTGGAGAACACTTAGGGAACTGTACTAGCTAGATCTGTCTCTCTCCTTTTTATTTCCCCTCTTTATCCTCCTGGCCACCTCTGTCTCCTTCCTCCCTCTTCTCCTCTCTGTATAACTCCGTGAACATCTCTGAGCGGTCCAGTCTGTGGAGCGCACATAAGGAAGTGATTACTGGCTAACTTGCTCTCTCCTCTTTTGATTCCACCTCATCTCATTTGGGTCACCTCTAACTCCCTCTTCCCTCTTCTCTTCTCCATGTAACTTTGTGAACCTCTCTGGGTGTCCCTCACTGGGGAGAAACTTTTCATCTTTAATTTAGATGTTTTGTCAGTGGTGCTGTATAGATGAAGAAGTCTTGAGGCTACTATAAAAATAAGACTGAAAACCAGAAGCAGGAGGCTTAAGTCCAAATCCTGAGAACACCAGAGAACTCCTGACTCCAGGGAACATTAATTGACAGGAGCTCCTCAAATGTCTCCATACATACACTGAAACCAAGCACCACCCAAGAGCCAAGAAGTTCCAGAGTAAGACATACCATGCAAGTTCTCTAGCAAAACAGGAACACAGCCCTGAGCTTCAATATACAGGCTGCCCAAAGTTACTCCAAATCCATTGACACCTTATAATTTATTATTGGACACTTCACTGCACTCCAGAGAGAAGAAATCCAGCTCCACCCACCAGAACACGGACACAAGCTTCCCTAACCAGGAAACCTTGACAAGCCACTGGTGCAACCCCACCCACAGTGAGGAAACTTCACAATAAAGAAAACTCCACAAACTGCCAGAATATAGAAAGGCCACCCCAAACACAGCAATATAAACAGGATAAAGAGAAAGAGGAATATCCAGCAGGTAAAGGAACAGGATAAATGCCCACCAAACCAAAGAAAAGAGGAAGAGAGAGGGAATCCACCTGATAAAGAATTCCGAATAATGATAGTGAATATGATCCAAAATCTTGAAATCAAAATGGAAGCACAGAAAAATAGCCTGGAGACAAGGATTGAGAAGATGAAAGAAAGGTTTAACAAGGGCCTAGAAGAAATAAAAGAGAGTCAATATATAACGAATAATGCAATAAATGAGACCAAAAACAATCTGGAGGCAACAAATAGTAGAATAATGGAGGCAGAAAATAAGATTAGTGAAATAGAAGATAGAATGGTGGAAATAAATGTATCAGAGAGAAAAAAAGAAAAACGAATTAAAAGAAATGAGGAAAATATCAGAGACCTCCAGGACAATGTTAAAAGCCCCAACATTCGAATCATAGGAGTCCCAGAAGAAGAAGACAAAAAGACCATGAGAAAATACTTGAGGAGATAATAGCTGAAAACTTCCCTAAAATGGGGAAGGAAATAATTACCCAAGTCCAAGAAACCCAGAGGGTCCCAAACAGGATAAACCCAAGGCAAAATACCTGAAGACATATAAATCAAATTAACAAAGATCAAACACAAAGAACAAATATTAAAAGCAGCAAGGGAAAAGCAACAAATAACACACAAGGGGATTCCCATAAGGATAATAGCTGATCTTTCAATAGAAACTCTTCAGGCCAGGAGGGAATGGCAAGACATACTTAAAGTTTTGAAAGAAAAGTAACCTACAGCCCAGATTACTGTACCCAGCAAGGATCTCATTCAACTATGAAGGAAAAATCAAAAGCTTTACAGACAAGCAAAAGCTGAGAGAAGTCAGCACCACCAAACCAGCTCTCCAGCAAATGCTAAAATATCTTCTCTAGACAAGAAACACAAAAAGGGTGTATAAACTCGAACCCCAAACAATTAAGTAAATGGCAACGGGATCGTTCTTATCAATAATTATCTTAAATGTAAAAGGGGTGAATGCCCCAACCAAAGGACAAAACTGGCTGAATGGATACAAAAACAAGACCTCTATATATGTTGTCTACAAGAGACCCACCTCAAAACAGGGGACACATACAGACTTAAAGTGAAGGGCTGGAAAAAGGTATTCCATGAAAATAGAGACCAAAAGAAAGCAGAGTAGCAATATTCATATCATAAAAGAGACTTTAAAACAAAGGCTGTGAAAAGAGACAAAGGGACACTATATAATGATCAAAGGATCAATCCAAGAAGAAGATATAACAATTATAAATATATATGCACCCAACATAGGAGCACCACACAATATGTAAGACAAATGCTAACAAGTACGAAAGGGGAAATTAACAATAACACAGTAATAGTGGGAGACTTTAATACCCCACTCATACCTATGGATATTTCAACTAAACAGAAAATTAACAAGGAAACACAAACTTTAAATGATACAATAGACCAGTTAGACCTAATTGATATCTATAGGACATTTCACCCCAAAACAATGAATTTCACTTTTTTCTCAAGCACACACAGAATCTTCTCCAGGAGAGATCACATCCAGGGCCATAAATCTATCCTTGGTAAATTAAAAAAAAAAAATTTGAAATCATTCCTAGCAT
Source organism: Bos indicus x Bos taurus (assembly GCF_003369695.1). Lineage (NCBI taxonomy): Eukaryota > Metazoa > Chordata > Mammalia > Artiodactyla > Bovidae > Bos > Bos indicus x Bos taurus. The sequence goes on from NC_040079.1 coordinate 116,718,067, forward strand.
CTTTTCTGACCACAGTGCAGTAAAATTAGATCTAAACTACAGGAGAAAAACTATTAAAAATTCCAACATATGGTGGCTGAACAACATGCTGCCTAATAAACAACAAATCACAGAAGAATCAAAAAAGAAATCAAAATACGCATAGAAAAGAATGAAAATGAAAACACGACAACCCAAAACCTGTTGGACACTGTAAAAGCAGTGCTAAGGGGAAGGTTCATAGCAATGCAGGCATACCTCAAGAAACAAGTCAAATAAATAACCTAACTCTACACCTAAAGCAACTAGAAAAGGAAGAAATGAAGAACTCCAGGGTTAGTAGAAGGAAAGAAATCTTAAAAATTAGGGCAGAAATAAATGCAAATGAAACAAAGAGACCATAGCAAAAATCAACAAAGCCAAAAGCTAGTTCTTTGAAAGGATAAATAACATTGGCAAACCATTAGCTAGACTCATCAAGGAACAAAGGGAGAAAAATCAAATCAATAAAATTAGAAATGAAAATGGAGAGATCACAACAGAAAACACAGAAATACAAAGGATCATAAGAGACTATTATCAGCAATTATATGACAATAAAATAGACAACTTGGCAGAAATGGACAAATTCTTAGAAAAGTACAACTTTCCAAAACTGAACCAGGAAGAAATAGAAAATCTTAACAGACCCATCACAAGCACGGAAATTGAAACTGTAATCAGAAATCTTCCAGCAAACAAAAGCCCAGGTCCAGACGGCTTCCCAGCTGAATTCTACCAAAAATTTAGAGAAGATCTAACACCTATCCTACTCAAACTCTTCCAGAAAATTGCATAGGAAGGTAAACTTCCAAACTCATTCTATGAGGCCACCATCACCTTAATACCAAAACCTGACAAAGATGCCAAAAACAAAAAAACAAAAAAACTACAGGCCAATATCATTGATAAACATAGATGCAAAAATCCTTAACAAAATTCTAGCAATCAGAATCCAACAACACATTAAAAAGATCATACACCATGACCAAGTGGGCTTTATCCCAGGGATGCAAGGATTCTTCAAATATCCACAAATCAATCAATGTAATACACCACATTAACAAATTGAAAAATAAAAGCCATATGATTATCTCAATAGATGCAGTGAAAGCCATTGACAAAATTCAACATCCATTTATGATAAAAATTCTCCGGAAAGCAGGAATAGAAGGAACATACCTCTACATAATAAAAGCTATATATGAGAAACCCACAGCAAACATTATCCTCAATGGTGAAAAATTGAAAGCATTTCCCCTAAAGTCAGGAACATGACAAGGGTGCCCACTTTCACTACTACTATTCAACATAGTTTTGGAAGTTTTGGCCACAGCAATCACAGCAGAAAAATAAATAAAAAGAATCCAAATTGGAAAAGAAGAAGTAAAACTCTCACTGTTTGCAGATGACATAATCCTCTGCATAGAAAACCCTAAAAACTCCACCAGAAAATTACTAGAACTAATTAATGAATATAGTAAAGTTGCAGGATATAAAATCAACAGACAGAAATCCCTTGCATTCCTATACACTAATAATGAGAAAATAGAAAGAAAAATTAAGGAAACAGTTCCATTCACCATCACAATGAAAAGAATAAAATACTTTGGAATATATCTACCTAAAGAAACTAAAGACCTATATATAGAAAACTATAAAACACTGGTGAAAGAAATCAAAGAGGACACTAATAGATGAAGAAATATACCATGTTCATGGATCAAAAGAATCAATATAGTGAAAATGACTATACTACCCAAAGCAATCTATAAATTCAATGCAATCCCTATCAAGCTACCAATGGTATTTTTCACAGAACTAGAACAAATAATTTCACAATTTGTATGGAAATATAAAAAACCTCGAATAGCCAAAGCAATCTTGAGAAAGAAGAATGGAACTGGAGGAATGCCTGACTTCAGGCTCTACTACAAAGCCACAGTTTATCAAGACAGTATGGTACTGGCACAAAGACAGAAATATAGATCAATGGAACAAAATAGAAAGCCCAGAGGTAAATCCACACACCTATGGGCACCTTATCTTTGACAAAGGAAGCAAGAATATACAATGGAGAAAAGACAGTCTCTTTAACAAGTGGTGCTGGGAAAACTGGTCAACCACTTGTAAAAGAATGAAACTAGAACACTTTCTAACACCATACACAAAAATAAACTCAAAATGGATTAAAGATCTAAACATAAGACCAGAAACTATAAAACTCTTAGAGGAGAACACAGGCAAACACTCTCCGACATACATCACAGCAGGATCCTCTATGACCCACCTCCCAGAATATTGGAAATAAAAGCAAAAATAAACAAGTGGGACCTAATTAAACTTAAAATCTTCTGCACCACAAAGGAAACTATAAGCAAGGTGAAAAGACAGCCTTCAGAATGGGAGAAAATAATAGTAAATGAAGCAACTGACAAACAACTAATCTCAAAAATATACAAGCAACTCCTGCAGCTCAATTCCAGAAAAATAAACCACCCAATCAAAAAATGGGACAAAGAACTAAACATACATTTCTCCAAAGAAGACATACAGATGGCTAACAAACACATGAAAAGATGCTCAACATCACTCATTATCAGAGAAATGAAAGTCAAAACCACAATGAGGTACCATTTCACACCAGTCAGAATGGCTGCTATCCAAAAATCTACAAGCAATAAATGCTGGAGAGGGTGTGGAGAAAAGGGAACCCTCTTACACTGTTGGTGGGAATGCAAAGTAGTACAGCCACTATGGAGAACAGTGTGGAGATTCCTTAAAAAACTGGAAATAGAACTGCCTTATGACCCAGCAATCCCATTGCTGGGCATACACACTGAGGAAACCAGAATTGAAAGAGAGACGTGTACCCCAATGTTGAAGCAACCTAGATTTCCATCAGCTGCTGCTGCTACTGCTAAGTTGCTTCAGTCGTGTCTGACTCTGTGCGACCCCAGAGACGGCAGCCCACCAGGCTCCCCCGTCCCTGGGATTCTTCAGGCAAGAACATTGGAGTGGGTTGCCATTTCCTTCTCCAATGCATGAAACTGAAAAAATAAAGTGAAGTTGCTCAGTCGTGTCCGACTCCTAGAGACCCCATTGACTGGGATTTTCCAGGCAAGAGTACTGGAGTGGGTTGCCTTTGCCTTCTCCGTGTCCATCAGCAGATGAATGGATAAGAAAGCTGTGGTACATATACACAATGAAGTATTCCTCAGCCATTAAAAAGAATACATTTGAATCAGTTCTAATGAGGTAGATGAAACTGGACCCTATTATACAGAGTGAAGTAAGCCAGAATGAAAAACATCAATACAGTATACTAAAACATACATATGGAATTTAGAAAGATGGTAATGATAATCCTGTATGCGAGACAGCAGAAGAGACACAGATGTATAGAACAGTCTTTTGGACTCTGTGGGAGAGGGAGAGGGTGGGAAGATTTGGGAGAATAGCATTGAAACGTGTATAATATCATATGTGAAACGAATTGCCAGTCCAGGTTCGATTCATTATACAGGATGCTTGGGGCTGGTGCACTGGGAGGACCCAGAGGGATAGTACAGGGAGGGAGGAGGGTTCAGGATGAGGAACACATGTATATCTGTGGCGGATTCATGTTGATGTATGGCAAAACCAATACAATATTGTAAAGTAGTTAGCCTCCAATTAAAATAAATAAATTTATATTAAAAATAAATGTAACAATAAGACAATCTGACAATGGTGTATCTGGGAAAGTTGTTTTTCACATGAGAAGAAAATAGACAAATATTTTTTTAGATATGGGAAATCATATGACATTTATGTGCCTAAAATGAAAGGGAGGGAGGAGCAGTGAAGGGATGAGGTAGAGGAAGTGCATGCATGGTTGTCCTGCCCAGCTCTTTGCAACCCCATGGACTATAGCCTGCCAGGATCATCTGTCAGTGGGATTTTCTCAACAAGCATACTGCAGTGGGTTGTCATTTCCTCCTTCAGGGGATCCTCCTGACCCAGGACTCAAACCTGAGTCTCTTTAATCTTCTGCATTGGCAGGAAGATTCTTTGTCACCTGGGAATCCAAAGTAGAGGTAGAAGTAAAGGCAAAAGAGAAGAAAAAAATTGAATAATCTGGCTCTCTAAATGATGAAAGAAGGTTAAAATTTTAAAAAAAAAAGCAAGAAAAAAACCAATGATGTTTTCAAAAAGTGGGATTTTTCAGCATCAACTTTTAAGAGACCTGAAGACATCTTTTGTTTCAGTAAGCTTCATCTGATTGATCAGCTATCCTAATTATGTCAAATGGTTGATGTTTCATTTTACAACTTATAGCGAATAATTATCCTTCGTTATGGCTGAAAACTTTGTAAGTAGGACACACACACAAATATTTGGGAAAAAATTCCTTTTCAGGCAAAATTTGATAATTTATTAAAACGTCTGGCACCTCCAGGTGGTGCTAGTGGTAAAATAAAAACAAAAAAAGAAACAAAAACCTCCCAGCCAGTGTTGGAGATGAGATGTAGGCTCCATCCCTGGATCAGGAAGATCCCCTGGAGGAGGAAGTGGCAATCCACCCCAGTATTCTTGCCTGGAGAATCCCTGTAGACAGAGGAGACTAGCAGGCTATGGTCCATAAGATCGCAGAGTCAGATACGACTGAAGCGATTTAGCACACACATACACACATTAACACATCTAATAATCCTGGCAAGTTATAATTAGGGGATAAAATCTCTCAAGAAAGAAATACTAGTACAAAATGTCACAAAGTTGAGGGCTATGCTTGAATGATGGCTCTGTGTTTATTTTCATTTTTAATCCAATATATCTAGGTTTCAAATTCTTTTTCAAATAGTTTTTAATGGGAAAGATTGCTTTTTAATAAACAGTAGTCAGAAATCAAGTAACTGTTACTTTTAATATAGTTTCACAGCATATATCAGCTATAGAAAAGGAACACAGTAACCTAAAATGAGAAGAGGTGTGGGGAGCAGTAATTTAATTTAATAAAACAATAAAGAAAATTGAAAAAAAATTAAATATAAAGAATGAAAAGGATGTAGGTGGTTTCCAGGGTAAATAGGTGGAGAAGTTACCTCACTTAGCTTGGGCTGTTACATAAGAACAGCACAGCCTGAGTGGCTTGAAACATCACATTTATTTCTCACAGTTCTGGAGGCTGAAGTCCAAGGTCAAAGAGCCAGAAGAATGTGTCTTGTGAGAGCCCTATTTCTGGTCTGCACGTGGCCATCTTCTCCTTGTACCATCCCATGGCTGAGGGCAGAGAGAGAGGAACAAGCTCCCTGTGTCTCTTCTTAAAGGGTCCCGATATCATCCTGAGGGTGCTACTCTCATCATATAATTTTTCCCAAAGTCCTCTCCTCCTTAAGTCCACTGAGAATAGAATTTCAACTTCAAAAGATGTGTTTTGTGGTGACACATACAATACATAGCATTCCCCCTCTGGCACCTCAAGATGCATGTTCTCATATGCATAATATATTTCATCCCAATGGACCCAACAGTCTTACCTCATTCCAGCATCAACTTCAAAGTCTAGAGTGTCATCTAAATCAGACGTGAATGACAATTGAGGTAAAATTTTTCCAAAATTCCTTTCTGGCTGTGAACCTGTGAAACCAAACTAGTTACGTACTCCTGAAACACAATGATAGACATTCCCATTTCAAGTGAGAAAAATAAGGACGGGATGAAGTGTCCCAAGTGAGTCCAAACCTAGCAAGACAAACTGCATAGGACCTTAAGTTTTGAGAATAATCCCCTTTGTCTCAATGCCTGACTCTTCAGGTCGCCTGTAGTAGTAATATCACCCCCATGGCTCAATAAAATGCTGCCCACTCATGGCTATGGGCAAAATTTGCACCTCCAGGATTTCTGTTGGAGCCTGTGCACCCTGTTGAAATTTAGGCAGTGATTCTGATGGTCTCTTAATTGCCTTAGGCGGCATTCTTCCCTTTACTTGAAAAATAGTACAAGTTCAAAATGGAATCACTTTATCATTCTATCTTGTAGAATCTAAGGTATATAAAACACTGATCCATTCCACTGCATCCCTTTGCTCTTCAGTTCAGACTGGCAGCTTTCCTTTTGTGGTGGTTGATTAAGTGCCTGGTTCACACACACACACACACACACACACACACACACACACCACCTTATCAAATGTTTCCTGGGTCATACCCAGTGTGCTTCCTTCTAAGTGTACTTTCTCATCCTTTGCATTATGCAGAGCTGAGATTTTTTTCCAACTATTTATGTTCCGTTTTTTTTTTTTTTTTTTTGGCTTAACAATCCCATCTTCAATTCATTTCTCTCTTCTTGCATTTTACTGTAATTAGTCAGGAGGAACTGAGCCACTTCAACACTATGCTTAGATAGCTCCTCGGTGAAATACTAAGCTTCATAATTTTCAAGCACTACCTTCCACAAAACACTGGAACATGAACACAATTCAGCCAAATTTAGACACTTTATAACAAGGGTTGCTTTTTTATCCACTGTCCAATGACATGCTCTACATTTCCATCTGAGATCTCATGTTTGTGTTTCTACCAACATTATACACATGCATACTTATCTATGTGGTGAGAATATGGGAGATTTCTCTCTGTATATTCTTTTCTTTCTTTGCCTTCACTGGAGTCACCTTTAATTGTCCCTTCATTGCAGTGTTGGCTTTTTCTAGCACATTCCAGGAAAATCTTTCAGCCTTTATGCATTATTCAATTTCAAAAGCTGCTTCCACATTTTTAGGTATTTGTTACAGCAGCAGCCTATTTCTCAATACCAATTTCTGTCTTAGTTTGAGCTACTATAGTAGGATAATGATGACATGATGACTTAAATAACAAAATATCTTATTTTTCACAGTTGTGAAGGAAGGGTGGAGGGTCCAGTAAGAAGCTGGTAGACGATCTGGTGTCTGGTAAAAGTCTGTTTTCTGGTTTGCAAATGGCCACATACTTCTATCCTCAGGTGGCCAAATGTAGAGAGGAGAAGCTCACTCTTAAGGCACCAGCCCCACTCATGAGGGCTCTACCTTCTTGAACTAATTACCTCCCAAAGGTTCCAATTCCTAATTCCATTCTACTGGGGTTAAGGTTTCAGCACTTGACTCTGGAAGAGGGCTGGGGATAAGGACGGCACTTTCAACACAAACATGGGGCCCATTATACCAGTTGAATTCTATATGTGACACATTCTCAGAGAGGGGACCTTGGAAAAGTTCTAAGTGTTTATGTATCAGTCAAATATTTTCAGACTTATTCCATGAGACAAAAGTGTAGGTGGCACTAGTGGTAAAGAACTTGCCTGCCAATGCAGGAGACATAAGAGACGTGGATTTGATCCCTGGGTTAAGATCCCCTGGTGTAGGATGCAGCAACACACTTCAGTAGTCTTGCCTGGAAAATCCCATGGATAGAGGAGCCTGGCAGGCAACAGTCCATAGGGTGGCACAGAGTCAGACACGACTGAACCAAAGTGAAAGGATTCCTCCCTTTGGGATAACTGACACACCCATCACTGCACTTGGGCCCCCAGGATTGGCACTGGGGGAAGAGGTCTTCCTTGTGCCACATTTCCAATGCCTACCATGGGGATGGGACTTGGCACTTGGTTCTTTGCTGTTCACCTGCCATTACTGAAGGAGTCCTTTGTAAAAAATTTTTCCTGCTAACTAGTATTCTTATATTCAATGAGCTTATTGAGTTTTTTTTTTTTTTTTGGTAAAAACTTTTATGCCCTACTATCTTTGTAAATTTCAGCTACATGGTACAGTGTTATTGACTGCAATCATCATGGCGTATATTAGAGCCTCAGATATTATTCATCCTATAGGTTTAATCCGTTACCAACTTCTCCTTATTTCCCTCACCTCTAGCCTCTGATTACACAGTTCTACTTTGCTTATATCAGTGTGACTTTTATTTTATTATTTTTATTTTTAGTATTCATATATAAGTGACATTTTATTTTTCTTTGTCTGGATTATTTCACCTAGCACAATACCCTCTAGGTTCATTCATATTGTAAATATCAGGATTTCCTTCTTGTTTAAAGCTGAATTTGTGTGTGTGTGTGTGTATCATATTTTCTTTATCCATTTGTTCATCCACTCTTAGGTTATTTCCATACCTTACCTGTTGTGATTAATGCTAAAATCAACATGTAAAAATATATATCTCTTTGAGATAATGATCTTGTTTCCTTTGGATATACCCAGAAATGGATCATATGGTAGTTCTATTTTTGACTTCTTGAGGAACATCCAGAATTTTTCCCATAGTAGTTGTTTCAGTTTATATTACCCTCAACATTCCCTTTTCATCCACATCTTTGCCAACACTTGTTATTTACTGGCTTTTTGATAAGAGATAACCTAGCAAGTATTAGAAGACATCTCACTGCGATTTTGATTTACATTTCTCTGTTGATTAGTTATGTTGAGTACTTTTTCATGTACTTGTTGATCAATTCTATGTCATTTTTTGTAAAATGGTTATTCAAGATCTTTGCTTGTTTTTTAATGGGTTATATGTATATTTGCCATTGAGTTGTATGAGTTCTTTGCATATCTGGATATCAATCTCTTATTGGACATGAGGCTTGTAAATATTTTTCTTCCATTCCATAGGTTGCCTTTTCATTTTGCTGGTAGCTTTCTTTGGTGTGCAGAAGCTTTTTATTTTGATGTAGTCAAAACTAAATCACTTGCTGATTTTTGCTTTGGATTTTGGCGGCAAATTCAAAAATTATTGCCAAGACCAATGTCAAGGAGTTTAACCTTATGTTTTGTTCTAGAAGTTTTACAGCTTCAGGACTTATAATTAACTAATCCAATTTTTAGGGCTTTTTTTCTTCTAGATGTAAGCTTTTTTATTGTTATAACTTTCCTCTTAGGACTGTTTTTGCAGCAGCCCATACATTTTGGCATGTTGTGTTTCTCATTTAAGATATTGTCTTAATTTCCATTTTGATTTCTGTTTTGACCATTGGTTGTTTAGAAGTGTGTTGCTTAATTAACACATTTAAAATTTTTCCAAATTTATTCGTGTTACTGATTTCTACATTAGTATCTTTATGTTGTCAAAGGTAATTGGTATGATTTCAGTCTATATAGACATTTTGTGAATTAGCATATGTTCTTGTGAATTATCACATATTCTATCTTGGAGAATGTTCCATTGTGCTTAAGAAGAATTTATATTATGCTGTTGAATGGAATATATGACTATTAGGTTCATTTGAAGCAATATGTAGTGTGAGTCTAATATTTTATAATTGATTGTTTGTCCATATGATTTACCCATAATTGAAAGTGGTGTACTAAAGTCCCCAATAAAGTCCCCAATATTGTCATATTGCTAGGTATTTCTCATTTCATATCTATTTATATTTGATTTATGTAGTTAGGTCCTCATATTGAGTTAATAAATATTTACTAATGATATACCTTCTTGAGTAATTGATCACTTTATCATTATATAGTAACTTTTGGTTCATTGTTACACTTATAGCCTTAAAATCTATTTTGTTTGCATAAGTATTGCTTCCCTGCTTACTTCTGGTTTCCACTTGAATGGATTTTTTTTTTTTTCATACGTTCCATTTTAGTCTTCATGTCCTTAAAGACAAAGAAAGTCTCCTTTATGCAACAATCATTGGTTTTGTTTTTATATTGATTCAACCACTCTACAACTTTTGATTTGAAGAATGTAGCCCATTTACAGCTGTAGATGGGGAAACAGTGGAAACAGTGTCAGACTTTATTTTTCTGGGCTCCAAAATCACTACAGATGGTGACTGCAGCCATGAAATTAAAAGACGCTTACTCCTTGGAAGGAAAGTTATGACCAACCTAGATAGTATATTGAAAAGCAGAGACATTACTTTGCCAACAAAGGTTCATCTAGTCAAGGCTATGGTTTTTCCTGTGGTCATGTATGGATGTGAGAGTTGGACTGTGAAGAAGGCTGAGTGCCAAAGAATTGATGCTTTTGAACTGTGGTGTTGGAGAAGACTCTTGAGAGTCCCTTGGACTGCAAGGAGATCCAACCAGTCCATTCTGAAGGAGATCAGCCCTGGGATTTCTTTGGAAGGAATGATGCTAAAGCTGAAACTCCAGTACTTTGGCCACCTAATGCGAAGAGTTGACTCATTGGAAAAGACTGTGATGCTGGGAGGGATTGGGGGCAGGAGGAGAAGGGGACGGCAGAGCATGAGATGGCTGGATGGCACCACTGACTCGATGGACGTGAGTCTGGGTGAACTCTGGGAGTTGGTGATGGATAGGGTGGCCTGGTGTGCTGCAATTCATGGGGTCGCAAAGAGTCGGACACAACTGAGCAACTGATCTGATTTGATCTGATAAATTAATTTTTCTCTTGATGGTGTCTCATATGTCTCTCAAAGCATTTTACTCTTTTCCATTACTGTTTTTTACTTCTCTTATTGGATGACTTTCACTGTCTTATCTTTGAATTCATTTTCTCTGTCTTCTGGTTAATTCAGTCTGCTGTTGAACTATTCTATGGAATTTTTAGTTCATTTATTGAAATATTTAGCTCTGTGATTTCAGTTTGCAAATTTTTACTATTTTCTGTCTCTTTGCTGAAACTGTTCCTTTGTTCATTCATTGCTCACCTGACCTCAATGAGCATATTTGTGAACTGTTAACTTAAATGTTAATCTGTTTCATTAGGTTGTGTTTCTGGGTATTTGTCTTATTTTGCTTGGAACATATTTATTTATTTTATTTTGTTTTATTTAGTTTTTGCATGTAATATGAAATAACACCTCTCCCAGTCTTAAAAAAGAGTGGTCTCTGGTAGATGAACCTATTCAAGTATCTGAACCTGAATTCCTGACTGCCTCTCAAACTTTTCTGACTGTCAAAGCTGCCTTCTTTGTTCTTAATGGCTTTCAGTAATTGAAGATGTTCCAAGAACTTCCCCAAAGAGGAAGATTTTGGTCAGCATCTGGATGCAGCCTGAGGAAACTTTGGATCCTCAAAGAAATGAATGTTTTGCCTACTCCCCCTCAGCTGGGCCAGGGTGTATAACCCTCCCCCCTTTCCCCAGGGAGTGAATGGGGCACTTGTTCCAACACCTATTAAATTAATATTTGCTACTCTGTTTGCTACAATCCTGTAGGACTCATGAATCCCAGAGTCAGGTAATCTGGAAGTCTCTCTCTTGGGGGGCAGGTGCAAAAGCTATGGTACAAGCTTCTCCCAGAGAGGTATTGGTGACTTGGTTTTACTTTTGGAGCAGGCTAAAATGAGAAAATGGAGAGAGTTTTCCCTCCATTTTCCCAGTCTTTGGGGGAGATCACAAACCAGCCCTTTAATCTGTTCTTAAAGTTATAAACCTGAACACAGACAGCAGCTAGTAAAATATTCAGATATATCCATTTCATAGAAAGACTAGGAAATGGTCAATTTTGTCTGCTCCCTCTGTGCTGAGCTCTTAGCTGGGACTGGAGAGGATGGATGAGTTTTATGGTGACAGTGTGTCTCAATCTTTCCTGTTTATTTTTCAATTGGTATTTTCTCATTCTCCTAATACATAGGAACTTCTCAGCTAGTTACTACATCTCTTTTAGAGGGAAAAATTCCACATATAGCTGTACATTTAGTGTATCTGTATGAGGAAATGAATTCAGGAGACTTCAATCTGGCTAATCCTTATTTTCATAAAGAATTTGTTTCAGCTTCTCAAGATCTGAATTATGTGAATCATGTGTGTTAATAACAGTGAGTAGACAAAGGATTTTAGGGTTTGTGGAGTGGAAAATATATATGACCTTCCTAAAAGACTAAGGTGTTTACAAACTATATTTTTATATATAGCTTATAACATAATTTAGCAAATGTTTATTCCACTTTCCTTATGTTTGCATTTTAGGAGTAGAAGTGACTTTGTGTTGAATTATATTCCTTATGAATGTGTCTGGGCTTGCTACCAGAGCTGGGAGACAAATGAATAAATGGAACTACAACATAACAAACACACTAGGTTTCCTTTTTATGTGCCATCTCCTGGAGAGAGAGGTCAGGCTGATAAGTGCCCTCTATTCTCACTTATACCTTACCAATTCTTTATTTTTCAATCCAGAAGCCTATTCTCACTGTTTTTTAACTTGTGTATATCTTTCCATCTATTTACTTATGTATTGTTTTTCTGGCTTTATTTCAAGTCTGAGGATACAAAGCAAATACAATTCAGTTTAGAATTCTCGTTATGTGAAAAATATTCATACTGAAGAAAGTACAAAAATTTGCTTAGAAATCATTATACAAGTTTTTCATCACACTGTGCAAGGGATTAATGAAGAAAGATTAAGTAATATCTTCAAAAATTTATGACAGAACAATAAAGATTTTTTTTTAATGAAGAATGGAAATTGACTTTGCAATCTTTGAGTTTGAAAAGCACAACTCGTTTTTTCTTAATTGCTTGCTATACTACTTTGGTTTATTACTGAAGAAACACATAACTTATTATGACAAAAGAATTGCAAAATAAACACAGGCATTTATTCAACAAGTCTTCCTTGAGCAACTTCTGCCTCCTGGCATGGCACTGGGCTTTGGAGATATAGGAATGGGAAGAACACAGACAATGGTCCATATCACTGTGGAGCTTACATGATGTTGGAGGAGACAATGAGCAAGGCATCAGAAAAAAAAAACAGGAAAATAAAAAGAATACAATATCTACAATCTAGTAATCCATGCAGATAATGTAATAAGTAGGATCCTGGTTCTAGCGTGGGCTCCTCTGGTGACTCAGTGGTAAAGAATATGCTTGAAAATGCAGGAGACACAGATTCAATCTCTGGGTCAGGAAAATCCCCTGAAGAAGGAAAAGGCAACCTATTCCAGTATTTTTGTCTGGGAAATCTTATGGACAGAGGAGTCTGGCAGGCTATAGTCCATGGGGTCACAAAGAATCAGACACAACAACTAAACAATAAAAACAAGGGCTCTAGAATACAAAAAATGAAGGGACTACTTGGGGAGGGGTCTAGTTTAGTGGAACAGTTTAGTTAAGTTTAGTTAACTAGTTTCAGTTCAGTGGTTCGGTTGTGTCTGACTCTTTGTGACCCCATAGACTGCAGCACGCCAGGCCTCCCTGTTTATCACCAACTCCCGGAGTTTACCGAAACTCATGTCTACTGTATTGGTGATGGCATCCAACCATCCCATCTTCTGTCATCCCCTTCTACTCCTACCTTCAATCTTTCCCACCATCAGGGTCTTTTCAAATGAGTCAGTTCTTTGCATCAGGTGGCCAAATATTGGAGTTTCAGCTTCAGCATCAGTCTTTTCAATGAATATTCAGGACTGATTTCCTTTAGGATTGACTGGTTGGATCTCCTTGCAGTCCAAGAGACTCTCAAGAGTCTTCCCCAACACCACAGTTCAAAAGCATCAGTTCTTCAGTGCTCAACTTTCTTCACAGTTAACTAGTGTAGTGGCAACAAAATTCCTCTGTGAGGAAATAGATGCTAAAACGGGAAGATAAGAAGGTGCCATCCTTGGTAACCTGATTGAAGTAAAAAACTGACTCAGAAAAGACTGGGATTCTTCAATGAATAGAAGAAAGGCCACTGCGTTTGATGTGGTAAGGCAGGAAGAATGGGTTAAGATTTGAAAAGTGGACAGGGTTGCAAGGTATGGGATGTTGATTTTATTTTAAGAGCAAAGTGAAGACATTGGATGACTTTGTCTAAACATCAAAATGGGGAGAATATCACATATATATTATATATTTGTGGACTGTATCCCACCAGGCTCCTCTGTCAATGAGGATTCTCCAGGCAAGAATACTGGAGTGGGTTGCCATGCCCTCCTCCAGGGGATCTTTCCAACCCAGGAATCAAACCCAGGTCTCCCACCTTGCAGACAGATTCTTTACCATCTGAGTCACCAGGGAAGCCCAAGAATACTGGAGTGGGTAACCTACTGTTCTCCAGGGTATCTTCCTCACCGAGGAATAGTGTATGTATGTATGTATATGTATGTATATGTATATGTATGTATATGTATGTATATGTATGTATGTATGTATGAAGTGACTGCTAAGTCACTTCAGTTGTGCCTGACTCTGTGAGACCCCATAGACGGTTGTCCACCAGGCTCCACCATCCCTGGGATTCTCCAGACAAGAACACTGGAGTGCCTTTTCTTCTCCAATGCATGAAAGTGAAAAGTGAAAGTGAAGTTGCTCAGTTGTCCGACTCTGAGCGACCCCATGGACTGCAGCCCACCAGGCTCCTCTGTCCATGGGATTTTCCAGGCAAGAATACTGGAGTGGGTTGCCTTTTCCTTCTCCAGGGGATCTTCCCAACCCAGGTCTCCCGCATTGTAGGCAGACGCTTTACCATCTGAGCCACCAGGGAAGCCCATATGTATACTATTTGGTAACAAATCATCACTCTGGTTAGTGAGAATGCGCTAGAAGTTGCAGCACAGGAGCCTCCCAAGGTATCTTGGTCAAAGATAATGTGGCTCAGCCCAAGGTTTTCACAGTGTGGACACAGTGTGGAGACAGTGTGGATGGGTAGTAACAGTACACATTTAAGATATTATTTGGAAAAATAATTCTCAGGTTCTGTTGATGGATCAAATCTGAATGATTGGGAAGATTGAGGATTTAAGAATGATTACTATCTTTCTAGCTGAAGCAATTCAAGAGAAAGAGATGTGCTCAAGGCTTCACTGTGATGATATCAATAGTTGAGATACCTTGACAATGAAACGTTACAGTGCAGATATTCAATAGAGAATTAAAAATGTGAATATGATTATCAGATGAGTGATCAAGATTAGGCCTATAAATTTGAGCATCTTCACACTGACATAGATGATATCCTAAGGCATTGGAATGGATGAGGTACCATTAGGAGAAAATATAGATGGGAAAGGAAAGGAGTCTCAGATGTTACAATGTAGAGTTCTGCTGTGAGAAAAGTAAGTCAGCAGAGGAAACAAAGGTAGGGCAACTAAAGAAGGAAAGAATAGGAAAAATAATCTCAGAGTGTTGATGCCTGATAAATTCAAAGAGCTTTTTCTCACATTTTCAACTTGTTTTAAGGATTACTCTAAAATGAAACCTGAAAGAACAGTCATTATTTTAATTTCCACCTATCACTATGGAAGGAGGAAAGGGATCTGTGGAGGGTTTCAACAAGCAATAAATAATTGGATCCAACAAAAATAGATGTCACTTCAACCAAAATCTCACCAGGAAGAGCTAGCTTACAACGTTCTAAAATGTTTGATGAACTATGTCAATATCTACAAGAATCTGTTTTTTTCTGATGGCTCACTCTCCCTGAAATAGACAGGCAACCCTAAATCCCAATAAATCAAAGCATCAAGCTCAACATGCAGACCTCTGGGTATTGTATGATCATTGTTAGACTATATTAGATGTAGAAGCAGATCTTCCTCATCTAGAACTTTATGAATCAAATACTCTCACTGGTCAGTGGTGGAGCATGAGGCAGATAATCTCAGTGTAACATCCCATTTGGATGCCAACCATAGACTGCCCCCCCCCCACACAAATTATGTGATGGCTCCTCTTTTCCTGAGAAGGAGATCTTCCTACTAGGGTCTGTTCTTATTCCTTGGGAAGGACTTTTCAGTTCACAATTTTCCAAAGTCCTTTTTTTCCCCATCACAAGAATCTCTTCCTTCATCATCCTATTTGAACCTGAATTGGACATTGGGTACCATATTCTTCTTAGGTGCCCGACAGCTTCTTTCATCTGCTTCTCATTGTAATGTATGAGCCCAGGATGGGTTTTAAGTCTCAAGTGGTCACATACATTTTAAGTCTGGACTCAGTCTCTTTGGTAGAACAATTTTCTCATAAAAAAACTATTTTTTACTGATTTTATTTCATTGAAATCCACTTACCAATTTATGTAACACATGCCCCACACTTTCTCCAGTTCATTTCAGATATTTTGAATCTAACAGGCATCTTAGGGAGAATCAAGCCTTTAGTCTCTTTCTCTTGAG
Organism: Bos indicus x Bos taurus; assembly: GCF_003369695.1. Classification (NCBI taxonomy): domain Eukaryota; kingdom Metazoa; phylum Chordata; class Mammalia; order Artiodactyla; family Bovidae; genus Bos; species Bos indicus x Bos taurus. The sequence continues at coordinate 116,734,133 of NC_040079.1, forward strand.
AAATTTTATTCAAAATTTATTTCCAAGGATCATCTTGACCATCACTGTACCAGGAAGAGCAGGCATCAGCTCTTGTCATCTGGGCACAGTGGACACATTTTTTTTTTTAATCTTAAAATTACTTTACAAATAATTTACAAAACTAAGAGTAAAGGGATGGTAGAATATTTTATTATTATTTTTTAAATTTTTAAAATATAAACTTATTTATTTAATTAGAGGGTAATTACAATATTGTTTTGGTTTTGCCATACATCAACATGAATCCGCCACGGGTCTACATGTGTTCCCAATCCTGAACCCCCCTCCCATTGCAAACTGTGTGTCATTCTGTATTTTTCTGATAGTGAAATTGGCAATGCCCTTAGAATGTAATTTACTGCTCATCAACTCAAATTAATGAATCTGGAGCACATCAGTCCTGTAAATACTGATTCCTAATATTAAATAATCAGGAATAGATTCTAGCTTATCAATACTTCTAGTTCTTTATCCTCTTGATTCATCAAAATACAATGCTTTTGATATTTGAAATCCGATAATTTTCTCATAGAGAGGTTGTCTATCATTTTGGTTTGTAATTGCAAAACATTTTCATTATTAAGTTTAAAAACACCATGTAGAATGATTCATAACAATATTTTAAAGGTTTTGTAATCACTTTTCCAATCAATTTCAACAATTGCAAAATGTTTTAATATATTTCTTCTGTGTTAGTAAAAAATTGATCAGAGTAACAGAGTCAATAGACTCTCTCTCTCATATTTATTAATATATGGGGACATTTGAATATATGTATATATCACATATGTATATATGATTGATCGCAAGGAATTGGCTTATTCAGTTGTAGGGACTGGCTCTGCAAGTCTGTAGCATTGATTATCATGAAGGGGAGGCTAGAAATACTATCCAGAAAGACTTCGAGTAATTGGTAATTTGTTCTTACTCCAGAAACTTCAGTTTAGATCATAAAAAACATTCAACTAGTTGGAAGAGTCCCACTCAAACTTCTGAAGATAATCTCTTTTACTAATTGTGAGTGTTAACCAATACCTAGGTCAGTATTGAATTGAATAATAGTCTCACCAAACTGACATATACAATGAACCACCACACTTGCTTTTAGCATTTATCCACTTATGAATCTTATTAAATAAATTTTGATGCATGACCACCATAAAATAAAAAGGCACTTACATAAGATAGTGCCCATTTGTTTCACAGAATTTCATGTGATATTCCTTATGAATAGCTAACTGGATGAGTGTGTTTTATATGTCTTTCTTCTTTAGATACATATCTTTCACTCATTACTTCTTGACTTTGAGAAAATACATATAAGATATTTGAATGCAATGACACATAGTCTGATATTTCACTTATATGATTAATTTTACCATCATTATTAGTATCTGAAGTATTGCTGTCTCTAACATTAACCCCAAACCTACATCCCTCTATGTATTTACATTTTTGTTCATATAATAACTTAGAATATCATTCCCATGGTTCTTTTGGTAGGTATTTTTTTAATGTCTCAATTCTCAAATGTGTTCAAGTGCTATTTTTAAAATGCCACAATGATCATATTTCCAAATTTATTTGATAACTTCTTGGAAGATTGTGAAATACTTTAGATAATCCAAATAAAAAACTAAGGGATGATGTAATATTGATAATTTACTTTGCCATTGCATTATTCTAGGTAATTCTATTTTATTTTAATTTTAGTCTATTTAGTATGGTTGGGAATAATTTGTGAGTAATGATAAAATAATTTCTAGGAAAATGAAAAGCAAGTTATGCAATATTAAGTAAAATAAGATCACTAGGATTATATAGTTTACCTTAGATTTATAACAGTGTCCAATGGGCTAATACTGAGGATAATATACTCACTTCAGTTCAGTTCAGTTCAGTTCAGTTCAGTAGCTCAGTCGTGTCCGACTTTTTGCGACCCCATGAGTTGCAGCACGCCAGGCCTCCATGTCATGACCAACGCCCAAAGTTCACTCAGACTCACGTCCATCGAGTCAGAGATGCCATCCAGCCATCTCATCCTCTGTCGTCCCCTTCTCCTCCTGCCCCCAAACCCTCACAGCATCACAGTCTTTTCCAATGAATCACCTCTTCGCATGAGGTGGCCAAAGTACTGGAGTTGCAGCTTTAGCACCATTCCTTCCAAAGAAATCCCAGGGCTCATCTCCTTCAGAATGGACTGGTTGGATCTCCTTACAGTCCAAGGGACTCTCAAGAGTCTTCTCCAACACCACAGTTCAAAAGCATCAATTCTTTGGCACTCAGCCTTCTTCACAGTCCAACTCTCACATCCATACATGACCACAGGAAAAACCATAGCCTTTACTAGACGAACCTTTTTTGGCAAAGTAATGTCTCTGCTTTTGAATATACTATCTAGGTTGGTCATAACTTTCCTTCCAAGGAGTAAGCATCTTTTAATTTCATGGCTGTAGTCACCATCTGTAGTGATATTGGAGCCCAGAAAAATAAAGTCTGACACTGTTTCCACTGTTTCCCCATCTGTTGAGCTTTAAGCCAACTTTTTCACTCTCCACTTTCACTTTCATCAAGAGGCTTTTTAGTTCCTTTTCACTTTCTGCCATAAGGGTGGTGTCATCTGCATTTTTGAGGTTATTGATATTTCTCCTGGCAATCTTGATTCCAACTTGTGTTTCTCCCAATCCAGCATTTCTCATGATGTACTCTGCATATGAGTTAAATAAACAGGGTGACCATATACAGCCTTGACGTACTCCTTTTCCTATTGGAACCAGTCTGTTGTTCCATGTCCAGTTCTAACTGTTGCTTCCTAACCTATGTTATACTTCATGTTAAATATAAATTGATTTTTTTTTCATTTTTATCTTTAGAAGATCACTGAAAAAGAATATAATTATAAAAGTATCAATTCTTACAGATAGTTAAACTACTCAAAAAAATACAGAACTGAAATTTAGGCTCAAAGTATATTACATCAAGGATTAATCAATTCAGACATAATACAATTTGTTGATATTTGTGTTTAAACTGACCTCGATATAGAGCTTGTTTTATATTTTAATTTTTTTAGTTAGATAGCAAGATGAAAAAGTCCATTTGTAGAGTTAGAGCATTCAATGACAAATGCATTGATGTATTCACCACCTGCATTAAACAACTGAACTCAGTCTCTCAGAGAGTGCTCTCTTCTCCATTCCAGTCACCATCTCCTCTCAAGTTAATCATTCTCTTGGGTTCTGTCATCATTGATGAACTTTGATTGTTTATGACATTTTTAAAGATGAATAATGCAGTATGTGTTCCTTTGTGTACTCTGTCTTCTTTTGACCAATATTATCTTAGGGTGAACACTGATTCTATTTTTCTGTAGCCCTATTTTAAGAATGTAATAAGTGCATTTGCCCATCTTTATGATGATATGAATAATTTTCACTTTGTACTTTATCATAATAGTGCTATAAACATTTTTCATGTTTCTTGATGAACATATGCAGCTATTTTTTTTTTTTTTTTGGTTTTTTAATCAAGTGTGATCCAATTTTAGTTGGTCATGCCAGCTTTCAAAAGCAGATATATCAAATTGTATCAGCAGCAGATGAGATTTCCTCTCAACATAAAATCCTTTCCAACACTTGGTATTGACAACATTTTCCTAACCATTCTGGTACAGGCATCATCTTACTGTGTATGTGTGATTTTTATTTTTAATGAATTAGGAAATGTAACAACATTTCATGTGTTATTAAATCTTTGAATATCCTATTTTGTGGAATCTTTTGTCAGGTATGTGTATGAAAAATATCCTTTATCACACTGAGACTTGATTTTTCTAGATGCCATCTTCTTTACATTCAAAGTTTTAAGCCTGTATATAACCCAATTTAACAAATTTTATATTATAGTTAGCCCTTTTGTCATCCATAAATTAAGAGCTGTCTCTACTCCTGCATGATGAAACATCTCACATAATGCTTTTAATTGAGTTGTTGGTTAAATGCAATCTTGGTTTTAAATTTTACTTGTTAGAAGTCTAAAGATAGTAGGTCATTTTGCACACTCTATGTTATTGCAGAAGACAGTTTTACCCAGATCATCACAGCCTGTCTTCCAGCCCTCAAGGGCAGTTTTCTTGTTGCCCTCCAGGGGGTCCTTAAGACAACACCAGGTGTCTCTTTGTCTATTGTTCTGATTGCAGCTCTTCACTAATGGGCAGTAGTTCCTTTGTGAATTACAAAATGGTAACAGAAAAAAAAATGACTCAGTTTTAATAACTGATGTGCACCAGGGGTTATTTCTTACTCTCAACATATGTCTTTGTGTCCTCTGTGGCTCTGACCCACATTTCCTCACACTAGAACCCATGCTGCAAAGCCAACCAACATTTGGGAAGTTGCTTGTTATTAAGGTGGCAAGAGAGACTGAAAGAGACACTCCATGGGCAATCAGAAGACCAGAGTTGGAACTGACATGCACTTCTGCTCACTTTTCTTTGGTAGAATTAATTATATTCCTAACAGAACATGTTGGAGGTAGAAAAAGTAATCTTAGAGTGTGCTGCAGAGAAGGCAATGGCACCCCACTCCAGTACTCTTGCCTGTAAAATGCCATGGACGGAGGAGCCTTGTAGGCTCTAGTCCATGGGATCACTAAGAGTCAGGGCACGACTGAGCAACTTCACTTGCACTTTTCACTTTCATGCATTGGAGAAGGAAAAGGCAACCCACTCCAGTATTCTTGCCTGGAGAATCCGAGGGACAGAGGAGCCTAGTGGGCTGCCATCTATGGGGTCGCAGAGTCGGACACAACTGAAGTGACGCAGCAGCAGCAGCAGTGTGTGCTGAGATAGTAAAAGTTAATGAACTTTATTCATGATGACCAGAGTGGGAAAGTAAGCAGACATGTGATGGAGAATTCAATACTCACTCTAGGACCTGACACACATCATGCTTTCAATGTAGGAAATATCATTATTACTTGGTTTCCATATTAAAACATAAGTGGACATATTTCTAATTTCTTTAATATATTTGAGGCATTAGAGAAACTGAAAGGATTCTCAGAAGTAATAAGAGCACTTTTTCTAGTCATTTCTTGAAGTATAAATATGCTAAAAATATTTTTGCAACTGAGAATCAATTCTCTATCTAAAACCTTGAAAAGGAAATAGGCAGTCTCATGTTTCTTTAATCTGAATACCTCACTCAAAGAGTCTGCCCTTTGTGTCTGTTAAGTCTCAATGGAGACAACTAGTTAGAGAAAAATTATTAACAGTATATGCCATAACATCTTGAAGTAAAAAAATGCCTTGAATTCATACACCTGTAAATAGGGAAGACATTTTACTTCAATGGATATGATAAACTGCATCCAAAGTTATAATTTTCAATAGTTCATTTATATTATAACAGCAGATCCTGGTGTGACCTCAAACTCAACATCCCCCCAAACAAAATGATCATCCCCTTTCCTTGGCCCACTGTGTCAGTTTGGGTCCACATGGAATCAGTCACCAACATAATTTTAGACAAGCAAAGAATTCACTAGGGGAAATGCTTTTGAGGGGGTAAAGGGGGAAAGAGGTGGTGGTAGGGAGAAACTGCAGGCCCTGCTGCAGGTCTGACACCAGTAAAAAGAGGTGAAGGAGGGGACATCTGGAGGAGGTCAGATTGCAGCATGGTTCTAAGAATAGTCTGCCAGGCTGATGGAGGGGTCTCAAGTCAGCATCTTTGTTGGCAAAGTCCTGCTTCCCTCAGGATGCCCCTGCACCAGCACAAGCTCTGCTCCGAGTCTTAGGCTCAGTCCTTAGCCAAGAGCAGCACAGAGAACCATGTCCTCATGTGGAAGCAGTGGTGATTGAGATGGACAGCTCTGAGTGACCAAGCGATACACGTCTTGGAGAAGCACATCTCTGTGGTTGCAGAAGGCACCTTGATCCTATTCTCCAGTAACGGATTGAGTTACTGCCTTCACAACTCACTCTTGAGATGGACAGCCCTGAGCTACCATGTAATGCACATCTTGGAGAAGCACGTTTCTGTGGTTACAGAGGGCATTTTGTAGTAATGGATTGAGTTACTGTCTTCTCAAGTCACTCAGGAGTACAGGTTGTAAACCCTAACTCTCTGTCTAGATCTGCCCATCCCAACCCTTTCACCTATGACCTTGAGCCCATTCCTCCTTTTGTGTTCAACTTACTGCATTAGTTTCATATAACTTCCTAAGATGCCCTGTGTTGCAAAAGCCTGCTAACTTATTTGGTATTTACTATCCCAATAAATAAGCAGTGATACCTTCTGTTGCACAAGTCAGAAATATTCTAAATCCTTTTGAAGAGTTTCATTTTATTTTTCAGATAACTGTCACTTAGTCCCACTACTTCTTCCCTTACAACTTTTTTTTTTTTTTCAATTTCAGGATTTAGATTTTTAGTTGAGACATTAATTTTATTTCCTTTGAAATAAAACAGTGACAGTCTACCTGCCCTCAGTGCTTCCAGTTTCCTTTTGAAAACTCATCCTTGGCACTGACCACAAATTTACTTATTTGAAACACAAATCAAGTCACCCTTATACTCCGTCTTCCGACACCTTCATTTCTTTCAGTGAGTAAATAAGACATCACATCTCCTTAGTGCCAAGTACAAATTGGCACTTGCTGTCTACATCTACAAGGGTTAAAATATGTGCTGCTGCAGCTGCTGACTTTCAACACTCCCTGAAGGGAGTTCACGGTGGAAAGCAGAAACAAGGCACTCTGTGCTCAGTGCATGGGGTGGAGGACTGGCAGAACAGGTCTTCAGATAGTTAGATATTTTCAAGAGCTAATTTTATGAACCCAGTTCTTACATCTCCTCATATCTAGGAAAGCCCTAAATTCCTGCATGGTGACAAATGCTCCTCATGACTAGCAGTAATGAGGTAAAAAAAAAAAAAAAAGTGCTTGATCTCATGTACTCCCCTTTCACCAAAGTCACATTTATAAAGACCTTTCCAGAGCAATTTATCAGAGCTATCTGAAATGCTGTCTCCTGGGCTATAGTCCTCTTTTTGCCCCAAATAAACTTAACTCACAGCTCTCACATTGTGAATTTTTTTTTAAGTTGACATTAGTCTATCAATCAATTCCCTTCACATTTTTATTTAATCAGTTCATTTTAGTTTCATCTCTCACCAATCATTAAATCTACCCTACATTCTAATTGAGATCAGACTCCCATCCCTTCAAAAGCAGAGAGGAACCACAGATAAGTGAGCAAGGCTGGGAGACATACAACAGTTAATGGCTATGTGAAAAGTGTAGGATTCAAGTCCAATTTATAAAAACCCTTTGCTTGTCAAACTGAACACATCTGTGAGCCAAACAAAGCACTGAGCAGTTTCCCACGAAGATAGTAAGCTTGAGTGTACTGTGACCCCCAGAATCAACAGTAAAGAAATCAGAGAAACTGATGGGAAAAACAGATTCCAAGAACCAGTGAACATTTGTGAAAGCAGAGCAACTAAAGGCCACCTTGATCTCAGGGATGAAGGAGGTGAGCAAAGGGCTGCCTGATGTAGGGCTGAGAGAGGTTAGGTGAGAAAAAAAACTAAATAAAATTTGCTCTTGTTTTCCCTAGTATCACAATGAGCAAAGCTTTGTCTGACACTTCATTTTGAAGATCTGTAGCAATACCTGAACGGTGGGGTGCTTGTGTCCTCTGAGAAACATCAGTGCTTTTACAAAGATTTGTGAAGATAGACAAAGAGTTGATAAAAATAGAAATGATTTGTCATGCTCCCTTTGGACTCTCCCTCTCTACCCTTGTTCCCAAACCATTCAATAGCTCGCTTACAAAATAAAGACATTGATTCCAACTCGTGTTCTTTTGCTTTAAGAACACAAGAAAATATCAAAGGGGACAATTTAACCACAGGAATTGCCTGCCACATTAGTAGCAAGTGATTAACACATCTTTCCTTAACTTGAGACAGGAGAGACTCTGATCTCTGGTCCTTGCCCCAAACACATTGTAAGACAGACTGGTGATAGCCAACTCCAGGAAAATATCGCTCAACACACCAGAACAGCTACACAACCGAGAAACACAACTATCTTTTAAGATTGAAAATTAAGTGAACAAACATAGTATTGAATGAAAATGTGTGGAAAGTGGTGGGGGGGGGGGCAAAAATTCAGAATTTGGAATTAGCAGATTAAAAACTACTCTGTATAAAATAGATAACCAAAAAGGGCCTACTATATAACACCCTGAACTATATCTGATATCTTCTAATAACCCATATTAGTCGTGGGCGGCTGCAACCAGCACATTAAGCACGGCCAAGAGGAGCTACCCCACGTCCGAGGTCAGGGGCAGAAGCCAGGAGGACCCCATGAACGAAGGGTGGCAGCCAACAGGAGTTACCCCAAGTCTCAGGTCAGGGGCAGCGGCCAAGAGTGCCAGGCTGCAGTGGTGCAGGAATGGCGGAGATGAGCTACCCAAGTCCGAGGTCAGGGGTGGCAGCTAAGAGGAGCTACCCCGTGTCCGAGGTCAGGGGCGGTGGCCGGGAGGACCAACCCCACATCCAAGGCCAGGGGCAGTGGCCGGGAGGAGCTACCACATGCCCCCACGCCTGAGGCAAGGGGCAGTGGCCGGAAGGAGCTACCCCACGCCCAAGGCCAGGGGCCGCGGCCAGGAGGACCAACCTCACGTCCAAGGAGTGGTGGCTACGCGGGCGCAGGAGGGCCTAGAGGAGCTATCCCACGCTGAAGGTCAGGAAGGGCGGTGGTGAGGAGATACCCCTTGTCCAAGGTAAGGAGCAGTGGCTGCGCTTTGCTGGAGAAGCCGTGAGGAGATACCCCACGCCCAAGGTAAGAGAAACCCAAGTAAGACGGTAGGTGTTGCAAGAGGACATCAGAGGGCAGACACACTGAAACCATACTCACAGAAAACTAGTCAATCTAATCACACTAGGACCACAGCCTTGTCTAACTCAGTGAAACTAAGCCATGCCCATGGGGCAACCCAAGACGGGCAGGTCATGTGGAAAGATCTGACAGAATGTGGTCCACTGGAGAAGGGAATGGCAAACCACTTCAGTATTCCTGCCTTGAGAACCCCATGAACAGTATGAAAAGGCAAAATGATAGGATACTGAAAGAGGAACTCCCCAGGTCAGTAGGTGCCCAATACTACTGGAGATCAGTGGAGAAATAACTCCAGAAAGAATGAAGGGATGGAGCCAAAGCAAAAAGAATACCCAGCTGTGGATGCAACTGGTGATAGAAGTAAGGTCTGATGCTGTAAAGAGCAATATTGCATAGGAACCTGGAATGTCAGGTCCATGAATCAAGGCAAATTGGAAGTGGTCAAACAAGAGATGGCAAGAGTGAATGTCGACATTCTAGGAATCAGTGTACTAAAATGGACTGGAATGGGTGAATTTAACTCAGATGACCATTATATCTACTACTGTGGGCAGGAATCCCTCAGAAAAAATGAAGTAGCCATCATGGTCAACAAAAGAGTCCAAAATGCAGTACTTGGATGCAATCTCAAAAACGACAGAATGATCTCTGTTCATTTCCAAGGCAAACCATTCAATATCACAGTAATCCAAGTCTATGCCCCAATCATTAATGCTGAAGAAGCTGAAGTTGAACAGTTCTATGAAGACCTACAAGATCTTTTAAAACTATCACCCCAAAAAGATGTCCTTTTCATTATAGGGGACTTGAATGCAAAAGTAGGAAGTCAAGAAACACCTGGAGTAACAGGCAAATTTGGCCTTGGAATATGGAAAGAAGCAGGGCAAAGACTAATAGAGTTTTGTCAAGAAAATGCACTGGTCATAGCAAACACCCTCTTCCAACAACACAACAGAAGACTTTACACATAGAGATCACCAGGTGGTCAACACTGAAATCAGATTGATTATCTTCTTTGCAGCCAAAGATGGAGAAGCTCTATACAGTCAACAAAAACAAAACCAGGAACTGACTGTGGCTCCGAGCATGAACTCCTTATTGCCAAATTCAGACTTGAATTGTAGAAAGTAGGGAAAACCACTGGACCATTCAGGTATGACCTAAATCAAATCCCTTATGATTATACAGTGGAAGTGAGAAATAGATTTAAGGGCCTAGATCTGATAGAGTGCCTGATGAACTATGGAATGAGGTTCATGACACTGTACAGGAAACAGGGATCAAGACCCTCCCCATGGAAAAGAAATGCAAAAAAAGCAAAATGGCTGTCTGGGGAGGCCTTACAAATAGCTGTGAAAAGAAGAGAAGTGAAAAGCAAAGGAGAAAAGGAAAGATATAAGCATCTGAATGCAGAATTCCAAAGAATAGCAAGGAGAGATAAGAAAGCCTTCCTCAGCAATCAATGCAAAGAAATAGAGGAAAACAACAGAATGGGAAAGACTAGAGATCTCTTCAAGAAAATTAGAGATATCAAGGGAACATTTCATGCAAAGATGGACTTGATAAAGGACAGAAATGGTATGGACCTAACAGAAACAGAAGATATTAAAAAGAGGTGGCAAGGATACACAGAAGAACCATGCAAAAAAAGATCTAAAGGACCAAGAGAATCACGATGGTGTGATCACTCACCTAGAGCCAGACATCCTAGAATGTGAAGTCAAGTGGGCCTTAGAAAGTATCACTATGAACACAGCTAGTGGAGGTAATGGAATTCCAGTTGAGCTCCTCCAAATCCTGAAAGATGATGCTGTGAGAGTGCTGCACTCAATATGCCAGCAAATTTGGAAAACTCAGCAGTGGCCACAGAACTGGAAAAGGTCAGTTTTCATTCCAATCCCAAAGAAAGGCAATGCCAAAGCATGCTCAAACTACTGCACAATTGCACTCATCTCAAATGCTAGTAAAGTAATGTTCAAAATTCTCCAAGCCAGGCTTCAGCAATACATGAACCGTGAACTTCCTGATGTTCAAGCTGGTTTTAGAAAAGGTAGAGGAACCAGAGATCAAATTGCCAACATCTGCTGGATCATGGAAAAAGCAAGAGAGTTCCAGAAAAACACCTATTTCTGCTTTATTGACTATGCCAAACCTTTGACATTGTGTGGATCACAATAAACTGTGGAAAATTCTGAAAGAGATAGGATTACCAGACCACCTGACCTGCCTCTTGAGAAATCTGTATGCAGGTCAGGAAACAACAGTTAGAAGTGGACGTGGAACAACAGATTTGTTCCAAATAGGAAAAGGAGTATGTCAAGGCTGTATATTGTCACCCTGCTTATTTAACTTATATACAGAGTACATCATGAGAAACGCTGGACTGGAAGAAACACAAGCTGGATTCAAAATTGCCGGGAGAAATATCAATAACCTCAGATATGCAAATGACACCACCCTTATGGCAGAAAGTGAAGAGGAACTAAAAGCCTCTTGATGAAAGTGAAAGAGGAGAGTGAAAAAGTTGGCTTAAAGCTCAACATTCAGAAAACGAAGATCATGGCATCCAGTCCCATCACTTCATGAGAAATAGATGGGGAAATAGTGGAAACAGTGTCAGACTTAATTTTTTTGGGCTTCAAAATCACTGCACATGGTAACTGCAGCCATGAAATTAAAAGATGCCTACTCCTTGGAAGAAAAGTTATGACTAACCTAGATAGCATATTCAAAAGCAGAGACATTACTTTGTAAACAAAGGTCCGTCTAGTAAAGGCTATGGTTTTTCCTGTGGTCACGTATAGATGTGAGAGTTGGACTGTGAAGAAGGCTGAGCACCGAAGAATTGATGCTTTTGAACTGTGGTGTTGAAGAAGACTCTTGAGAGTCCCTTGGACTGCAGGGAGATCCAATAGTCCATTCTGAAGGAGATCAGCCCTGGGATTTCTTTGGAAGGAATGATGCTAAAGCTGCAACTCCAGTACTTTGACCGCTTCATGCGAAGTGTTAACTCATTGGAAAAGACTCTGATGCTGGGAGGGTTTGGGGGCAGGAGGAGAAGGGGACGACAGAGGATGAGATAGCTGAATGGCATCACTGATGCGATGGACGTGAGTCTGGGTGAACTCCGGGAGTTGGTGATGGACATCGAGGCCTGGCGTGCTGTGATTCGTGGAGTCGCAAAGAGTAGGACATGATTGAGCGACTGAACTGAACTGAACTGAATTGAACTGGATAACCCATAATGGAAAGGATTTGAAAAGCTATGTGTGTGTATATTTATATACGTGTGTGTGTGTGTGTTATTCAGTATACATATATATATACTGAATACAGTATATTCAGTATATATATACTGATTACAGTATATATATAATACAGTATATATCTGTATAATATATTATATAATATGTATAATATAATTATATATATAGTACAGTGTGTATATATATATATATATATATATGTATGTATTGTGAATCACTTTGCTATATACCTGAAACTAACATAACATTGCAACATTGTAAATCAGCTGTACTTTAATTAAAAAATAAATAAAGGGAAATGTATGGAAAGGATAAGGAATTTTTAATGTAATATATGTAAGGAAATGAGATAAAATATTAGCAACATAAACAAGATCATGAAAATAACTGGGTCTTATTCAGCTGCTAAAAATAAAGTAGCTGCATAAAACTTTATAGATGGAATAAATAGCGAATATAGCTGAAAAAAATTAGTAATTAGGGATAGCAGTCTCTAACAGAAGGAAATTCCAAACTGATGAAAGATAGATATATAAAAATATATTATAGGCATGGTGTAGAGTGAAAGTTGCTCAGTCGTGTCCTATAACGTCCATGGAATTCTCCAGGCCAGAGTACTGAAGTCAGTAGCCTTTCCCTTCTCCAGGTGATCTTCCTGACCCAGGGATCGAACAGGGGTCTCCTGCATTGCAGGTGGATTATTTACCAACTGAGCTATCAGGGAATCCCCATAGGCATGGAAAATGTAGATAAATGCTTATAATACCTAAAAAGTGCAGCTACCTATCTAATAAAGTCCCAGAGAGAGGGAATAGTCAAATGGAAAGGAGAAAATACTAGAACAATTAGCTGTTGCTCCAAAGTTTAGGAAGATCAAAGTCATCCACAACATTGTTTGCAGGGTAGACACCTGAGGTAGGGCCCCTCCAGTCCATGTTGTCAGGCAGCTGGAGTTAACCTCCTGGTACACCCTCAGGTGACTCCTGCATCAGGAAAAGCATGTGACACAATTATTGGAGAAGCAAACTGCGTGAACACATGGCAATTTGACTCCTCCTTAAAGACATAGTGTTGATTGGTCAAAAAAAAAAAAAAAAAAGGAGAAGCAGGTATATGCACACACATCAAATAATTTATATACATGAAAATTATAGGTACATAAAATAGTCATTTTCTAGGAATATTTATGGGGCTTCCCATGGGCTTCCCAGGTTGCTCAGTGGTAAAGAATCTGCCTGCCAATGCAGGAGCGGCAGGAGACATAGGTTTGATTCCTGATTGGGAAGATCCCTTGGAGGAGGAAAAGGCAACCCACTCCAGTATACTTGTCTGGAAAATCCCGTGGACAGAGGAACCTGGTGGGTTAGAGTCCATAGAGTCACACAGAGTAGGACACGACTGAAGAGACTTAGCATGCACACATGCAGGTATATTTATGATCACAAAGATATGTATTGAACATATTACAAAAGTTGTATGAGAGAGGCGGAAATAGGTTTCCACACAGACTAAAGGAAAATAATTGTTAATTAAGAGACTGATTCATTTATAATGGGTTTGCTTAGCTGTGCATGACTTGTTACTGCTCCTGAAACAAGTCTGCATGTCCTCAACTCTTGGTGCACGCCTCTGCCCTTGCACCTCCTTCAATACCTCCCTCCACCCTCTTTACTCGGAAGCTCTGCTGTTGACTCTGCCTGAATCCTTCCTTCACTTTGAAGTATACTTTTCTTGTATACTGTGTGTGGACCAACCACTGTGACTTTCGACCTGTGGTGCCTCATTTAGAACAAGAGGAAGGTGACAGCAAACACCACTTCTCACTTCTCTTTAATGCCCTAATTTTCAGAACAATGTCTGTTTTGTGCCTGGTGTAAAATAATATGTTTGGGGAAAAAAAGAAGTTGCTAATACTAGAAGGGTCATTTCATCTCCAGGTTGGGTTTTGTTTCCTTAAGCCACCTGTGTTCTTCAATGTGTGACCAGAGCTGTGTCAGGAGGAAAGCAGGTTACAGACAGGGTCCTGTCAGCCAAAGAGAAAACTGATCGAGTGAGTCTCTATCTCTGATTCTCCATCCAAATGGTTTTGTTGAAAGGCTTTACTTAAGAGAGGCCATCACATCTTATACAAAGTTTAACTCAGACTGTAAATCTGAGCGTAAAATATACAATCACAAAATTTCTAAAATAAAATAGGAGAAAAGCTTCATGATTTAGATTTCAGCAAGAACCCAGACATGACAACAAAAACATGATTCATAAAAAATTCATGAAAATAAACTACAGACCCCATTTAGATTTCATCAGTCGTTACCAGCATCTCTGTGTGTTTGTGTGTGTGTGTGTGTGTGTGTGTGTAGTCAATGAAATTTTATCACATACAGGAACTACCAACATGATTGGTACCAATACAAAAGGCACAAAGAAAAAAGAAATGGTCTCTTTCCCATAACTATAAATTTGTAACATTCAGAATATTGTGTAAAAGAAATCAAAGGGTATTTTGATATTAGCTTTATTCAATAAGTCTGATGCATTTGAACCCACCTAAGTTGCTGGATATATCAATGTCCTTATTATGTCTGAGTAGTTTTTTATAGCATAGATGTATTGAGTTCAGTTCAGTTCAGTGGCTCAGTCGTGTCTGACTCTGTGATCCCATGAACCCCAGCACGCCAGGCCTCCCTGTCCATCACCAACACCCGGAGTCCACCCAAACCCATGTCCACTGAGTCAGTGATGAAATCCAACCATCTCATCCTTAGTTGTCCCCTTCTCTTCCTGCCCTCAATCTCTCCCAGCATCAGGGTCTTTTCCAATGAGTCAGCTCTTCGCATCAGTTGGCCAATGTATTGGAGTTTCAGCTTCAACATCAGTCCTTCCAAAGAACACCCAGGATTGATCTACTTTAGGATGGATTGGTTGGATCTCCTTGCAGTCCAAGGGACTCTCAAGAGTCTTCTCCAACATCACAGTTCAAAAGCATCTGTAATCAGCTTTCTTTATAGCCCAACTCTCACATCCATACAGTACTACAGTTATGTTTTAGCTCCTGGCAGAACAGGAGACATATCACTCTTTTGGCAATTACAAATAAATTTGATAAGGACATGTGTGTGCAGTTTTTTTGTGTGGATATATGCTTTCAAATACCAGGCACAACAGACCAATAAATACATTTAAATAACATTTGAATCAACATTTTCATTTTAAGGAACTGGGTGTTTATGATGAATGTAATACAACTGACATAGGCATAAGAGATGTTTTAGTAAGAATTTTATGAAGGTTACTTTGAACAAGAGATTAAGCAGAAATTCTGTGTGATTTGGTAAATTTAGGTTCTCTAATAGCATCTTTTTGATTATTCAGTATAACTCTTCCTTTTGTAAATAATTTTTGATAACTTAGCTAAAACTAGAATGAAAAGTTTACACAGTAGTTTTTCTGATTATTCTATATAATATTTTAAAATGTTCTTTAAATTCTTTTCTCCTTTTAAAGAATAGACTTAACATAGAATTAAATTTAAATTCCAAATTCTGTGTCTATTGGTTTTATTTTTATTTATTTTTAATTTCATTTTTACTGAAGAATAGTTTATTTACAATGTGTGTGTGTATATATATATATATATATATATATATAATGTGCATATATATACACACAATGGATATATACATTGTATATATATACAATGTGTATATATATACACACATATATATATTTACAATGTATATATAGATATATATATATGTGTGTGTGTGTGTGTGTGCTGTTTTTCAGATTATTTTCCCTTATAGGTTATTACAGGATATTCAAAATAGTTTCCTGTGCTGTGCAGTCAGATTTTATTGTTCATCTTTTTTATATATTAGTGTGTATCTGTTAATCCCATGCTCCTAATTAGTCCCTTCCCCCCTTTCCCCTTTGGTAACCAGGAGTTTGTTTTCTATATCTGGTAGTCTATTTGTTTTATAAATAAATCTAATTTTATCACTTTTTTTAGATTCCACACACAAGTGACATCATATGTGTCTTTCTGGGTTACGTCACTTAGTATGATAATCTCCAGATCCATCCATGTTGCTGCAAATTTCACTATCTCCTTCCTTTTTATGGCTGAATAATATTCCCTTGTGTATATGTACTGCTGCTGCTGCTGCTGCTAAGTCGCTTCAGTCGTGTCCGACTCTGTGCGACCCTATAGATGGCACACCACCAGGCTTCCCCATCCCTGGGATTCTCCAGGCAAGAACATTGGAGTGGGTTGCCATTTCCTTCTCCAGTATATGTACTACATCTACTTTATTCATTCCTCTGTTTATAGATATTTAGGTTGCTTCTATGTCTAGGCTCTTATAAACAATACTGACCTTTAGCTTCTTAATGTTTCCTTTTTTAGAAATTGAAGAAATCAAATTAGAATTTCCATATCTTTTCTTATTCTGCTAAATATAAACTTTTTCACAATCTTTATGTTTCCTCAAAATCTTCACAATAGCTTTGTCATTGTCGGGAGGTTTCCTTTCTTTCACAGCCATATTCTTTTTAGAAAGAGCTGAAGCATTTAAAAAACTTCAATATCTGTGGGATCTCTGTGGTATAAATTAGATATAAGCAGTTTCCTTGCATTACAATTACTATAAATGGTGGCTTCCTGTGCCCCCTAATTCATGCATGGGCAATCCTGCTACCTCCAAAAAACAAAAACCTGTGGCCAGAAAATGGTTTTGATTATAATTAACATGTAGGCTCATGCAAAGAACTAAGCTAGTTCAGAAGTAATTGGATCTGGTGCCCCATGGCAGAAGTCCTGTGGGAAGTTGGGAAAGGATCCACAGAAATCAACACTGGTTCAAAGAAATTTTATAATATACATTAGCTTAAAACAGAGAAAGTCTTTTGTTTCTGTTGGTATAAAAGTCATCAGTGAAAAAAAAGTTCAACAATAAAATCTTTGAAAGAAAATAGCTTAATTACTTGCTATATCACTCCAAGTATTTTCCAAAACTAAGTGATGCTGACATCTTTGGCTGCCAGTTCTTTCTTTTGTAGAGATGTAGTTCTTTGTTGTTCCAGACCTTTTTTTTTTTTTTGTTCCTGCTCTTCTCCTTTCTTTCCTTTGTAAAACCTGAACTATACTTTGGAATAATGTTACAGCATTTGGAATAACAGGTATGTCTATATGCCTAAAGACAGAATTTGTAGGTCTACATTTAAATGTGAACACTTCAAATATGATAGTACAAAAAGAACAAATGAATAAAATACATGACAGATTTGAGGGATATAATATAAACCCAGCATTTCATGCCAGCTGTATATATAATCAATTATTATACCTGTTTTTCTCACTTGTTTGGTTATTAGTCAATCCTTTATTTGAAATTTATATTGACAATCATTGAAGAGTTTATACAAAGGAAATCTTGTTTCAGCAAATGAAAAAGTTTTATTTGATGCCATAACATACTTTTGTGAATATTCATTAATCTTTATTGAAGTATTTCAATAAATCTGAACGTAAAGATTGTGTGTTTGACAGCCATTGTCTTTTTTTTTCCATTCCAAGTGCACATTTTTATTTATGTTAATAAGACAGAAATACAAATTTAATAAAATATTATTAGTTACTTTGCAGAAAATGAAAAAGAAGTATATATCTGTAGCACAGTTCCCAACGGACTAAATTTTCATTTTTTAATTTTTTTTATTATTATTATTTTTTTTACTTTACAATATTGTATTGGTTTTGCCATACATCAACATGCATCCACCACGGGTGTACATGTGTTCCCCATCCTGAACCCCCATCCCACCTCCCTCCCCATACCATCCCTCTGGGCCATCCCAGCACACCAGCCCCAAGCTTCCTGTATCCTGCATCGAAACTGGACTGGCGACTCATTTCTTATATGATATTATACATGTTTTAATGCCATTCTCCCAAATCATCACCCTGCTTCTTCTCCCACAGAATCCAAAAAAACTGTTCTATACATCTGTGTCTCTTTTGCTGTCTCGTATACAGGGTTGTCATTACTATCTTTCTAAATTCCATATATATGTGTTAGTATACTGTATTGGTGTTTTTCTTTCTGGCTTACTTCACTCTGTATAATAGGCTCCAGTTTCATCCACCTCATTAGAAATGATTCAAATGTATTCTTTTTAATGGCTGAGTAATACTCCATTGTGTATATGTACCACAGCTTTCTTATCCATTCATCTGCTGATGGACATCTAGGTTGCTTCCATGGCCTGGCTATTATAAACAGTGCTGCAATGAACATTGGGGTACACGTGTCTCTTTCAATTCTGGTTTCCTCGGCGTGTATGCCCAGCAGTGGGATTGCTGGGTTGTATGGCAGTTCTATTCCCAGTTTTTTAAGGAATCTCCACACTGTTCTCCATAGTGGCTGTACTAGTTTGTATTCCCACCAACAGTGTAAGAGGGTTCCCTTTTGAGGAGATAATAGTTGAAAAATTCCCTAAAATGGGGAAGGAAATAATCACCCAAGTTCAAGAAACCCAGAGAGTCCCAAACAGGATAAACCCAAGGCGAAACACCCTAAGACACATATTAATCAAATTAACAAAGATCAAACACAAAGAACAAATATTAAAAGCAGCAAGGGAAAAATAACAAATAACACACAAGGGTATTCCCATAAGTATAACAGCTGATCTTTCAATAGAAACTCTTCAGGCCAGGAGGGAATGGCAAGACATACCTAAAGTGAGGAGAGAAAATAACCTACAGCCCAGATTACTGTACCCAGCAAGGATATCATTCAAATATGAAGGAGAAATCAAAAGCTTTACAGACAAGCAAAAGCTGAGAGAATTCAGCACCATCAAGCGAGCTCTCCAACAAATGCTAAAGGATATTCTCTAGACAGGAAACACAAAAACAGTGTATAAACTCGAACCCAAAACAATAAAGTAAATGGTAATGGGATCATACTTATCAATAACTACCTTAAACTTAAATGGGTTGAATGCCCCGACCAAAAAACAAAGACTGGCTGAATGGATACAAAAACAAAACCCCTATATATGTTGTCTACAAGAGACCCACCTCAAAACAGGGGACACATATGGACTGAAAGTGAAGGGCTGGAAAAAAGTATTCCATGCAAATGGCGACCAAAAGAAAGCAGGAGTAGCAATACTTATATCAGATAAAATAGACATTAAAACAAAGGCTTAAAAAGAGACAAAGAAGGATGCTACATAATGATCAAAGGATCAATCCAAGAAGAAGATATAACAATTATAAATATATATGCACCCAACATAGGAGCACCACACAACATGTAAGACAAATGCTAACAAGTATGAAAGGGGAAAGTAACAATAACACAATAATAGTGCAAGACTTTAATACCCCACTCATACCTATAGATAGATCAACTAAACAGAAAATTAACAAAGAAACACAAACTTTAAATGATACAATAGACCAGTTAGGCCTAATTGATATCTATAGGACATTTCACCCCAAAACAATGAATTTCACCTTTTTCTCAAGCGCACATGGAAACTTCTCCAGGATAGATCACATCCTGGGCCATAAATCTAGCCTTGGTAAATTAAAAAAAAAAATGAAATCATTCCAAGCATCTTTTCTGACCACAGTGCAGTAAGATTAAATCTCAATTACAGGAGAAAAACCATAAAAAAATTCCAGCATATGGAGGCTGAACAACATGCTGCTGAATAACCAACAAATCACAGAAATCAAAATATGCATAGAAATGAATGAAAATGAAAACACAATAACCCAAAACCTACGGGACACTGTAAAAGCAGTGCTAAGGGGAAAGTTCATAGCAATACAGGCATACCTCAAGTAACAAGAAAAAAGTCAAATAAATAACCTAACTCTGCACCTAAAGCAACTAGAAAAGGAAGAAATGAAGAACCCCAGGGTTAGTAGAAGGAAAGAAATCTTAAAAATTAAGGCAGAAATAAATACAAAACAAACAAAGGAAACCATAGCAAAAATCAACAAAGCCAAAAGCTGGTTCTTTGAAAGGATAAATAAAATTGACAAACCATTAGCCAGACTCATCAAGAAACAAAGGGAGAAAAATCAAATCAATAAAATTAGAAATGAAAATGGAGAGATCACAACAGACAACACAGAAATACAAAGGATCATAAGAGATTACTATCAGCAATTATATGACAATAAAATGGACAACGTGGAAGAAATTGACAAATTCTTAGAAAAGTACAACTTTCCAAAACTGAACCAGGAAGAAATAGAAAATCGTAACAGACCCATCACAAGCACGGAAATTAAAACTGTAATCAGAAATCTTCCAGGAAATAAAAGCCCAGGTCCAGACGGCTTCACAGCTGAATTCTACCAAAAATTTAGAGAAGAGCTGACACCTATCCTACTCAAACTCTTCCAAAAAATTGCAGAGAAAGATAAACTTCCAAACTCATTCTATGAGGCCACCATCACCCTAATACCAAAACCTGACAAAGATGCCACAAAAAAATAAAACTACAGGCCAATATCACTGATGAACATAGATGCAAAAATCCTTAACAAAATTCTAGCAATCAGAATCCAACAACACATTAAAAAGATCATACACCATGACCGAGTGGGCTTTATCCCAGCCATTGTCTTTTGAACACACTGTTCTGTGGAAATCAATTTGAAATATAAAATATATATATATATATATATATATATATATATATATATATGCTGAATTATCTTTATATTTACGTAAAGGGAGTGAGAAGGTAGACAAGGCTGTGAATTCCATATTTCTCTTAGAATTTCTGGCTACAAGCACCTAGTTGGATAATTAGCACCTCACTTTGTAAAAAGTGTGATATATTTGCTTTATGATATTGTGTTAGTTTGTGCTGTAAAACAAAGTGAACAAGCTCTATGTATGAATATATGCTCTCCATCTTGAACCGTCCTCACAGCCCTGCATCCCACCCAACTAGGTCACCACAGAGCACCAAGCTGAGCTCCCTATGCTGTACAGCAGTCTCCCACTAGCTATCTATTTTACACGTGGTAGTGTATATATGTCAATCTGAATCTTATCCATCCCACCTTCTCCCCACCCTTGTGTCCAGCCTATTCTCTACATCTGTTTCTGCTCTGCAGATAGATTCATCTGTAGCATTTTTCTAGATTCCACATATACGCCTTAGTATATGATATTTTTCTCTTTCTGACTTAGTTCACTTTGTATGACAGTGTTGAGGTCCTTCCATATCACTACAAATGACCCAATTTCATTACTGAAGATGTGGTATATATACATAGTGGATTATTACTCAGCACCTCACTTATAACACTTTACTTGAAAGAGTGTTTCAATTGCCAGAAAATATCAACACTAATATGAGCAGATATACCGGTGGGCTTCCCAGGTGGCACAGTGGTAAAGAATCCACCTACCAATGCAGGAGACTCAAGAGACACAGGTTCAATCCCTGGGTCAGGAAGATCCCTTAGAGTAGGAAATAGCAACCCACTCCAGGATTCTTGCCTGGAAAATTCCATGGAGAGAGGATCCTGGCTGGCTAGACTCCAGCAAAGAGGGGTCACAAAGTGTTAGACACAGCTGATGACTAAACAAACACCCTGAATTGAGGAGTACAAGCATCCTCTGTGTATCTCAATACGTCTCCACAGCTCTTGCGGTCACTGTGGGCTCCCTTTTGTTCTGAGCCAACCGAAGCCTCAGGCACTGGCCTGTTGAAACCCTGGGAAGACTTGATTAACACGGCTTGGCTAGAGAACCTAATTTCTGTTCCATTTTACTTTACTTCTCAATGTTCTTACCCTAGCCATACTCTTCCCTAGCCACTGAGATATTGGTAGTATATTCTGAGGTTTATTTTAAAGTTCTGCAAAGTATACTGACCATCATATCAGGGAGCACTGGAATCTTTCTGAGGTATCTTGTCTTTCCTCTCTGAACAGGCACACTCTGAGAGTAATGAAAGTTACATTGGTCTGTATGTTTAGTACTTCCAACTTCAGTGTGTCCTCATATCACATCACGCAATCACTCAGAGTAGATGACACAAAAGAATGCTCTTCATTCAAGTTAGACTTAATCCTAGCTGAGGAGGAAAAGGTGATAAAGCTGCAGGAAAAATATCCTAGCAAAGAAGGTAGTCTACTATCATTTCCTAGGAAAGAAGGAGGCAGGAAGCTCCAATATCAGAAAAAAAAATTCTTGAATATATTAGGAATATTATAGAATTAGGAGAAATAACCAAAATATATTTTAGACACTCAAAAGGATAAAATAAAATACAAAGTATTTGTTGACAAAACATTTATGGTATACATTTTCATGGTAAAATTAAATAATTTTTTTGGAGTTCTTTCACGCTGTGCAACCTTTACAATACAGTAGTTTTTTAACCATGTCACAGTCATTCTCCCTTCTGCCTCTGAGCAGCAGACAATCACTAATCTCATTTCTGACACTGCAGATTTCTTCTGTTGAACATTTTCTGTAATTGAAATAATAAAATATGTAATATTTTCTGTCTGGCTTCTTTCATCTAGATTAATGCTTTATTGGGTTCATCCAAGTTATAGCACGTAGCATTTAATTTCTTTGTATTGCTGAAAAATAATCTATTGTATGACCACATTTTCTTATCCATTTAAAAGTTAGTGACATCTGGATTGTTTCAACATGTCAGTCATTAGATAAAATGCTGCTGAGAATGTACCAGCACATTCTTTGTGTGAATGTATATTTTCATTTTTCATGGTACATACCTATGAATAGAACCATTGGGATGTATAGTAAGTTATTTTTAAATTTTTAAGAAAATGGCTTTAAGAAAAACACTGATGTATAGAACAGTCTTATGGACTCTGTGGGAGAGGGAGAGGGTGGGAAGATTTGGGAGAATGGCATTGAAACATGTAAAATATCATGTATGAAACGAGATGCCAGCCCAGGTTCGATGCACGATACTGGATGCTTGGGGCTAGTGCACTGGGACGACCCAGAGGGATGGTATGGGGAGGGAGGAGGGAGGAGGGTTCAGGATGGGAAGCACATGTATACCTGTGGTGGATTCATTTTGATACTTGGCAAAACTAATACAATTATGTAAAGTTTAAAAATAAAATAAAATTTAAAAAAAAGAAAGAAAAAAAATTAAAAAGAAAAAAAAAAGTGAATTACAAAATGATTCTATTATCTTGCATTCTCACCAACAAGGTACGAAAGTACCATTTTCTCCAAATCTTCATCTGTCTTTATGAATATGCTCATCCTAAGATGTGTGGCAAGGTAACTTGTTTTAATTTGCATTTCCCTAATTGAGCATCTTTTACTCTGTTTATTGGTTATGTATATACTTACTTTATGCAATGACTATTCAGACTTTTGCCCATTTTTAAATTGCTTTTTTTTATTGTCATTGATTTGAAACTGTTCATAGTGAAATGTAAATCTTTTAAAAACTGATCTCAAATTTAACAAATTTTCTTTTATATATTGAGCTTGGGGTTTTATTTGCAAGAATTATATCTTGCTTAGCTAGAATTGGTTAGAATCAAAATGGTTTTCTTCTAAATTTTTTGTAGCTTTTGTAGACATTATGCTATCAACTTTAGTTTAAGTTAAATTTTAAGTTAGTTTTATGTACAGTATCATGAATAGGTCTAAATTAATGTTTTTTATGTTTCCTTTGATATCTCTCATTCAGTTCAGTTCAGTCTCTCAGTCGTGCCTCTTTACGACCTCCATCACCAACTGGCAGAGTCTACTCAGACTCATGTCCATCAAGTCAGTGATGTCATCCAGCCATCTCATCCTCTGTCGTCCCCTTCTCCTCCTGCCCCCAATCCCTCCCAGCATCAGAGTCTTTTCCAATGAGTCAACTCTTTGCATGAGGTGGCCAAAGTACTGGAGTTTCAACTTTATCATCATTCCTTCCAAAGAAATCCCAGGAATGATCTCCTTTAGAATGGACTGGTTGGATCTCCTTGCAGTCCAAGGGACTCTCAAGAGTCTTCTCCAATACCACAGTTCAAAAGCATCATTCTTCGGCACTCAGCTTTCTTCACAGTCCAACTCTCACATCCATATATGACCACTGGAAAAACCATAGCCTTGACTAGATGGACCTTTGTTGGCAAAGTAATATCTCTGCTTTTGAATATGCTATCTAGGTTGGTCATAACTTTCCTTCCAAGGAGTAAGTGTCTTTTAATTTCATGGCTGCAATCACCATCTACAGTGATTTTGGAGCCCCCAAAAATAAAGTCTGACACTGCTTCCACTGTTTCCCCATCTACTTCCCGTGAAGTGATGGGACCAGATGCCATGATCTTAGTTTCCTGAATGTTGAGCTTTAAGCCAACCTTTTCACTCTCCTCTTTTACTTTCATCAAGAGGCTTTTTAGTTCCTCTTCACTTTCTGCCATAAGGGTGGTGTCATCTGCATATCTGAGGTTATTTATATGTCTCCCAGCAATCTTGATTCCAGCTTGTGCTTCTTTCAGCCAGAAACTTCTTCCAGTATTTCTCATTAGACATAGATATATTGAGGAATTTGTTGTTTAATTACTAAGTTTGGGGGGATTTTAAGGATTTCTTGGGCTTCTTTTTCTTTCTCTATTTCTAATTTATTTATGTGCTCTGAATTAATTAAATTATAATTTGAATGCATACTTTGTGTAATTTCAATATTTAATTAGATTTATTTAGATTTGGGCAAAATTTGCATTCAGAAAATATATACACTGATGAAAAAAGTCAAAGAAGATATAAATAAATGGATAGATATACTATGTTCATGGATTGGAACACATAATATATAAGATGTTTTACCCAAAGTAACAGAGTTACAAAATAATAATCAAATTCCCAGTAGAATTGTTTATAAATACAATTAAATTAATTCTAGTGTTTAAATTAAAAATCAAATGAACTAAAACAGCTTAAAAAAACTTGAAAAATAAAAACAATAAAGTTTCAGAAATTTTACTACATTATTTTAAGACATACTACATTGATTACAACAAAGACAATTAGGCATTAGTGAAAACAAACAGACTAATAAGATGATAGTGAGTCCAGAAATAGGCCTATAGAAATATGGCCAAATTATTTTTGACAAAGGTGCAAGGTGATTCAATGGAGAAAGGATAGTATCTTCCATAAAGTGTTTTTCAACTACTGGGTATTCATGTACAGAAAAATAAATTTCATATTTTATATAAAAATTAACTCAAGATTATTAATAGATTTAAATGTAAAACAAGAATACACAACATGTGAAAGAAAATAGGGAGACACATTATGATCTGAAGTTAGTCAAATATTTTTCTACACATGTACCAAAAGTTCTATTTGTAAAAAAAATAAAATAATAATAAAATAATGACAGTGATGATGATGAATTGGAATTCATCAAAATCAAAACTTGGCCTGTGAAAGACACTGTTAATAATATAGAAAGCTATTCATGTAAAGCATGGATTAAAAAACAAGGCCCCACTGTAAAAACAGAGAACTATATTCAATGTCCTATGACAGATCATATGGGAATGAATCTTAAAAAATAATGTACATATATGTATATGTATAACTGAATCACTTTGCTGTACAGCAGAAATTAACACAGCACTGTAAATCAGCTATACTTCAACAACAAAAAATTTAAAAACCGAAAAAAATAGCCAATACACTGAACTAGAGAGAGTAATTTTCAATCAAATATCTTCCAAAGGACTTATACACATAACATATAAAAATCTTAAAAATCAATAGTAAGATACTAACTGAAAAGTAGAGCAAAGATTAGAACAGACACTTCACCAAGGGGATTTATGGATGACAAGTAATGAAAAGAAAAAAATTGTTCTACATCATTACCCATTAGGTAAGTATATATAAAAAAAGAGATTCCTCTGCACAGTTATTAAAAATGCCAAAGTAAAATTCAGTCACAATATCAGTGCTGACAAACAACTGATACATTGTTGATGAAAGTTTAGATACTATAGATTAATTTATACCCACCATATGACAACATATTTATTTACTCTAGTGTAATGAAAGCATATATTCAGATAAAACCTGTACATGGGTGTCTATGTTTCTTCATTCCATAAAAAATGAGGCAAGCCAAATTCCCTTCATAGGGTTCCTGGTTAAATAAATTGTGGCAAACCCATGCAATAGAAGACTACACAGTAATTAAAGAGGAAAGAAGCCTCGATCTGCACCAACTTCCATCAGTTTGAAAGCCATGTTGCTGATTGGAATAGGCCTCTTTGAAAAGATGCCATTAAATAACATTCTTGAAAAAAAAAGGTATAGTGATGCAGAACAGATAATTGTCACCCAGAATTTGGGAAGCAGATGATGCAATTACAAAGATAGCCCAGGAGATATTTTATAGTGTAAGAACTAATCATCTATTCTAATGTAATGGTGGTTACAGAATTATACATGTGATAAAATTCATGGAACTGTACACACCAAAAATTGACTGCCTTTATATTACTCTTTTAAATAAACTAGTAAATGTTCTTCATATAGTCAGGGAAATAATCATTCTGCCTGGGATGGTTTCAGCTTCCTAATTCTGTTTATGCCAG
The DNA here is from genome assembly GCF_003369695.1 of Bos indicus x Bos taurus. NCBI lineage: Eukaryota > Metazoa > Chordata > Mammalia > Artiodactyla > Bovidae > Bos > Bos indicus x Bos taurus. The sequence goes on from NC_040079.1 coordinate 116,760,965, forward strand.
AAATCTCAGTTATAATCTCTTCAAGTGTTGCCTCTTTGTCAATATCTCTTCTTAGTCTAGATTCCAGTGCTATCATGCACTCCTGGAGGAAGACATGATGCGTTTGTTCCATTTGGCATGTTGAACTAGTTCATCTTTACACAGATGGTATATGCTTTTGAGAGATCACAATAAGACTCTCACATTGGGAGTTTCTAAAACCTCCCTTGGGTTCAATGATTTACTAGGAAGACTCAATAAACACAGCAGATAGTCATGCTCTCAGCTATAATTTATCACAAAGGTACAAAGAAAATCACTAAAGGATGTGGCACAAAGAACAAAGTCCAGAAGAATCAGAAGACACAAAGATTCAAGTGTCACACAAGATGTGCATACATCCTCCAGCGTTGGACTGTGAACACTTCTATGAAATGTTGTTAAGCAAGAAAGCTCATTAGAGACCCACTGCCCAAGGATTTTATTGGAATCTAATCATGTCTAACATCCCAAATTCCTGAATCCCAGAAAGAATGTAGATGTTCATTATAAATAATACTGTTATGCAAACTATTTAGGCACAGCGAGTACTCTTACCAATTCTGGAACTGATGGGAACCCTCCTGAAACCCATATACCTAAACATAGTCAAGGATGATCCTACAAGCCAGAATTTCTAAGGGTAGCAGCCTCACATTTGCTACAGCACTCTTTTTTTTTTTTGTACAACTGCCCACCCCTAGAAAAAAACCATTTTGTCTCTTGCATCCCTTGCATCTACAAGATCACAAATGTCACCTTTATTTGAAAAAATTTCTTAGGGAAAGCTTGATTCCTAGCTCCACTCTTTTATCTTAATTCTTGCTTTGACTTCGAATGTAGGAGAATTGTGCATTTTCTGGCCAGATGAATATTTTATCATATTTTACATTTTATTCAGCATTTTAATTTGTTTTCTTTTAATGTGAAGGGTCAACATGACTTCTATGCTAGATTTAAGAACATAAAAATCTATATATCACCCACAGTTGTTTGTTTGTTTTTTAATTAGAGTATAGTTGCTTTACAATGTTGTATCACCCAAAGTCTTATTTTCACGCTGGAAATTTTTAGGAAATATCCTTGGGGTCAACATTGAGCAAAAGGAGAAGTTGAACACAGGTGAAGTCACTGCAAATACCTCAGCTGATCTTACAGGAGCTCTGGATCTGAGCAATCCTCCTGATCCAGCATTGGACAGGCTGCCTAGGGAACATGACCTGGACTTGGGCAATGGACAGTTTTGCCATGTTCCTGAGTTGAGGGACCAAAGTGAGAGCTGTAGGCTCTCACTCTCAGTAACTGGAAGAATTTCCACTGCCAAGAAGTAGGAAGAGGTTCTGAGCAGTACAATAGGGTATCCACTGCTGTCTCACGGGAAACAAGCAAATTCAAGTTAAGCTTATTTTGGAATTATTTTAAATATCTTCCTATGTTAATATTGAAAACTTGCAGTTAAATAGAAGAGAAGTAAATTTGTTTTATACTTTCTTTCAATGTTTTAAATTGCAGTTGGGATTAGCTATGGTTTGAATCATTATCTTTATCAGTTATTTTTTCATAGTTAGCAATTAAGTCATATAACTATAACTATAGTTAGCCTAAGGGTTGATTAATTTTACAGTTTGTTCCAAAATTTGACACTAAAAATCATCAGTTATTTCATAAAAGTTTATTGTGTTCTTAGTACTCCACTATGGCTAATAGGAAATTGATTACATTCATGAAATAAATAGAATGTGAATGAATATAGCACAGAACATCTGAAGTTATTCACCATATGGTGAGTCAATTCTTCTATGTTTCTTCGACTGAGATTGCTGTTAAACCTTCCGTTTTTTGCATATTTGCTAAGTAACAATGTTACTTAGCCTTCACTGGGTGTAAAAGCAATCATAAATTTCTTAGAAAATTAGCATATTGAAATAACAACATAAAGCCAGCCAATAAAAACTGGTTTTATGATGGTCATCAAGTAATTAATATTTTCAGTGACTATGTGCATTGTTCACTTTAAAAAATAAATACAAATATGAACCATTCAAATTCTGGTTCTCTGAGTGATAGGACACACATGTCTTGAGAAAGAAAACATTATTTCTATTTCCCTGACTTGCATGTAATTCTAGGCTTACAGAGACCTAGAATTTCCACTTTTATGAACTGCCTTCCAGCTAATTTTGAACGTGGTCACCTTCTATCACAGAGCACAAAAGTGGAAGGAAACGCCTTCAGAGCAAAAAGCTGAGTTGGCTTTCTTGACACTGGATAAAAGTTAGCTAATATTTCTTTACCAAAGCCATTTAATTCTTTCCTAGGATTTGGAGACTTTAGCTATTTTGAGGATTGGGACATAAAAGAAATTTCTGGGTCATGAAATATCACTTATTCATTTGGCCTAAATGCAGGAAATGGAAGGTCCTGGAAGATGGGAGGGAAGGCCTGCAGGTTATCAATGATGAAGGAGAACACAGAACAGGGGGCGTCATAGACACATTTTAATCACTTTAGGATTTTTACCTGGCAATAGTCCTGGGGCTGACAATTTTCATATCTAGATTCTAGGGATAAAACACTGGGAAGCGACCTCCCTAATTGAAGTTAGGACAGAGCACACTTAGCAGCAAAAACTCACTGTCCTCAAAGCAGTTTTCGCTTTCTGCTTACTCTACTTTCGGTTATATTTCCTTAAGTTCAGCTGGCCATGACTTTCCTGTGGTCAGAAAATGAATGCACCAGTATCTGATAATTACATAACAAAGATGCCTATTAAATGAATCAATAGCAACAAACATGTCACTAAGTGAGGAGCAGCCAGAAGCTGTTAACAGTATTGTGTGTTTCTCAACACTTTTGTTCCATTTTTTAAAGTTTTTGGATTTCTTTGAGTGTGGATAAATACTTGCTGTCTAATTCAAAATTAATATGTGAAATAAAAATGTTTATGAGGATGTATATTTTTGAGTTGTTATAGTTAATAAATTCTACTGACCATAATTATTGGAGAGACTAGCCATTATTTTTTTAAACATACAATAACATTTACTAATTTTAAATGTGCAAAACAGTGAGTTTTGAAAAATATATATAGCCATATCCTATATAGACTATTTCTACCACTCAAACATCTAATTCATGCCCCATTGTTCTTAATCACCTCTCCTGACCACTCACCTCTGGCAAGCACAGATATACTGTGTGTCTAGAGTACTGTCTTTTCTAGAATTTCAAATAAATGGAGTTATGCAATATGAGTGATTTTGACATCTTATGCTAGCCATCCTGCCAGTCACAGGGTGGAGGAAACTTTAGCTTTGTTTTAATTTGTGGGAGCCCTTATCTTAATTGCACAAACCTATTGTACACCACACATTCTGTGCTCACCATGGAGATTTTTATCTAGACATTTTATAACTTCATATGAAACATAAATAAGCAGAACTTAAGTTGTTCTTATTAGGGTTGAAAGGTAATTGGATTCCTTACTAAATTATTTCACTAGGCCATTAAACATATATGTGTATGTGTGAAATGTGTGTATATGCATCTGTGTGTGTGTGTGTGTGTGTGTGTGTGTGTGTGTTCAAAACGCCTATCCTTCATATTGGGAGAACAGTGCTACACTTTACTTATCTGGGTACTCAAAAATAGAGGTCACTTGTATCAGTGAAATGTTCCTCCTGGATCTTTGGTTTCTGCTTCCTGGAGAGACAATCTGCCAAGTGATGTGGGGAGTACCAGCCTCTTCACATTTTTAGCAGTTTACATCATGTTCAACTGTGCCATCAGGGTCTAAAAGTTAAATTTTGTGGATTGGACTGCAAGTCCTACTATGAGATTATTTTCCTCATATATAACCTGTGTTTAATTGCATAAGCTTCTAGAAAATCTGCTCCTTCCTTCCTTCCTGACTACCTTGATCCCCTTCCCCTTTTCTTCCTCCCTCACTTCCTTTCCTCCTTCCTTCCTCCTTCCCTACCTCCCTTCCTTCCTTCCACTTTTCTCTTTCCCTCCCTCCCTTTTTCCTCCAGTTAGACACCATTCCTTTCTTCCTCAACAAAACAGTTTAATAGGAGGACATGTAATGTGTGTTTACTTGACTTGGTTTGAAGCCTGTCCTGACTTCACATTCATTAGTTAAGTGAATGCTGGTGTATTATGTACCATCATTATGTCCATGACTACCTTGAAGATAATGTAAGCATTGGACTATTATGGAGATTGCTACGGAAGAATAATGCATGGTAAGCAATTAGAACATTGTCTGACACAGAGTAAATACACTATTATTAATTTAAGAACTATGTGTGAAGTGCCAAATATGTGCTTTGCTGCTGCTGCTGCTAAGTCGCTTCAGTCATGTCCGACTCTGTGAGACCCCATAGATGGCAGCCCACCAGGCTCCCCTGTCCCTGGGATTCTCCAGGCAAGAATACTGGAGTGGGTTGCCATCTCCTTCTCCAACGTATGAAAGTGAAAAGGCAAAGTGAAGTCACTCAGTCGTGTACAACTCTTAGTGACCTCATGGACTGCAGCCTACCAGGCTCCTCCGTCCATGGGATCTTCCAGGCAAGAGTACTAGAGTGGGGTGCCATTGCCTTCTCCGAATATGTGCTCTAGTGTTGAACAATTGTTGAGGTTTGTACATGAAAAGTAAAACCAACTCATAATTTGGTAGTCTGAAGAAATGTCCATAGTCTCCACTATGCCTCCTACACAGAATCAAGGCTGTTGGACGCTTAGAGAGTTTTCCTTTCTCATTGACTTTGGGCTTGGCCACATGACTTTTGGGACAAGAGTCAGCATAATGCAGAGAACTTAAAGGTGCTTGTACATTGGATATTGCTTTCTCTCTCGCCACTTTCAGTACCTCTGCTACCAGCATGATGAGAATTTTGACTAGACTGTTGCACTTAGCAACAAATGCTTCAGTTTCTTCCATCACCCCTTCTTACTCACTGTCCACCGTGAAATACATGAGAATCTACTGTATAGCCCAGGGAACTCTACTCAATACTCTGTAATGACTGTATGGGAAAAAATCTGAAAAAAGAGTTGATATATCTATATGTAAAACTGATTCACTTTGCTGTATATCATAAGCTAATATAACATTGTAAATCAGTTATACTTCAATACAGATTAATTTTTTTTAAGTTAAAAAAAGAAAAAGCCAGCAACAACCAGCTGATTTCTGACCTGTGAGTGATCCCAGCCAAAACACTCATAGCACAGATGACCTATCCTAGCTAAGCTAAGCCCCAATTGCTGACTCATAAAGTTGTGAGCCTCTGCACTTCGAGGTGGGTGGTTACGCAGCAAATGACAACTGACCTTCTTGAGCTATTTGCTTGATTTTTGTTTTATTTTTCTGTGAATTTATGCTTGAGGGAAGTCTATTGCAAGGACTCTTCCTCATACTTGTGATAGCACCCTGAGGCCCTCTCAACACTAGAAAACTTAATTCAAACTTCCCACCTGCCATCTCTTTAGGAAGCACTCCTCAGAATGGTGGCAGGATTGTCTCACCTCAGGCTAAATGTCCTTTCATGGCAACTCTAGGACAATATTTCCCAATTGTTTCCTTTGGTGTGTGAATGAAGATGCCTTGGGGTATGCAGATTGCAGCATGCTTGCTAACAAAACCATCAGGCTTGGGAGATTCCCTGCTTTATCACCAAAATGTCAAATCAATTTTAACACCTAAAATCAAGTTGTTGGTTTTTTTTTAAACTATACTCCTTCATAATTATCATGCTTAGCTTCTCAAAATTAGCATTAAAGAAATTTCATTTAATGTTATTCCTTACCTTCTCTGTCTTCTTTTCTTTCCTTGTTTCTTATTTTTTTAAGGAGTATGATCTTATATGTGGTAGGGAACAAATGGTAGATTAAACAAATCTCTAACTCTGTTATATAATGTAGTAAATCTCCTAATTATATAACAATGCGGAACCTAAAAAGAACAAAGGAAACATGAAAGATGAAATAAGGGGCAAAGTACATGATCTTCAGTAAGAAATGTACTAAGAAATTTCTTATGAGTATTTAATTTGCTTCTTGCAATGTCCCAATACTATAGGCATATTAATGTTATTTTTGAGAAGCACAGTTGCACTGTATAGAGACTTTTATCACTGTTTATGACCTGTTGATAGAAAGTAGTGGGACCAAATGTTAATGTCCTTGACTTCTCTTTGTCACAGAAAACTCATTAAAAAGACCTCAGAGGGGTGCCAGTTAAGAACAAATAAACATCACGTCCTACTGACTAAACCGTATCCTCTCAAAATTCATGTTACTACTCTTGTCCCTGTGCAGCTGTATCTGGAGACAGTCTTCAGCAGGTCAGTTCAGTTCAGTTCAGTCACTCAGTTGTGTCTGACTCTTTGTGACCCCATGAATCGCAGCACGCCAGGCCTCCCTGTTCATCACCAACTCCCGGAGTTCACCCAGACTCACGTCTATCGAGTCAGTCATGCCATCCAGCCATCTTATCCTCTGTCGTCCCCTTCTCCTCCTGCCCCCAATCCCTCCTAGCATCAGAGTCTTTTCTAAAGAGTCAACTCTTTGCATGAGGTGGCCAAAGTACTGGAGTTGCAGCTTTAGCATCATTCCTTCCAAAGAAATCCCAGGGCTGATCTCCTTCAGAATGGACTGGTTGAATCTCCTTGCAGTCCAAGGGACTCTCAAGAGTCTTCTCCAACACCACAGTTCAAAAGCATCAATTCTTTGGCGCTCAGCATTCTTCACAGTCCAACTCTCACATCCATACATGACCACAGAAAAAACCATAGCCTTGACTAGAGAGACATTTGTTGGCAAAGTAATGTCTCTGCTTTTGAATATACTATCTAGGTTAGTCATAACTTTCCTTTCAAGGAGTAAGCGTCTTTTAATTTCATGGCTGCAGTCACCATCTGCAGTGATTTTGGAGCCCCCAAAATAAAGTCTGACACTGTTTCCCCATCTATTTCCCATGAAGTGATGGGACCAGATGCCATGATCTTAGTTTTCTGAATGTTGAGATTTAAGTTAACTTTTTCACTCTCCACGTTCACTTTCATCAAGAGGTTTTTTAGTTCCTCTTCACTTTCTGCCATGAGAGTGGTATCATCTGCATATCTGAGGTTATAGATATTTCTCCCAGCAATCTTGATTCCAGCTTGTGTTTCTTCCAGCCCAGCATTTCTCATGATGTACTCCGCATACAAGTTAAATAAGCAGGGTGACAATATACAGCCTTGACATACTCCTTTTCCTATTTGGAACGAGTCTGTTGTTCCATGGCCAGTTCTAACTGTTGCTTCCTGACCTGCATACAGGTTTCTCAAGAGGCATGTCAGGTGCCCTGCTATTCCCATCTCTTTCAGAATTTTCCACAGTTTATTGTGATCCACATGTCAAAGGCTTTGGCATAGTCAATAAAGCAGAAATAGATGCTTTTCTGGAACTCTCTTCCTTTTTCCATGATCTAGCAGATGTTGGCAATTTGATCTCTGGTTCCTCTGCCTTTTCTAAAACCAGCTTAAACATCAGGAAGTTCACGGTTCACGTATTGCTGAAGCCTGGCTTGGAGAATTTTGAGCATTACTTTACTAGTGTGGTAGTTAAGGTTAAAAGAGGCCACAAGTGAGAGAACCCACATTCACACCCCATAGAACGGCTGCCCCACCCACCCTCGTCCCTCTCTTTCAGTCTCTCTCCTTGTGGGGTGAAGACACTGTGAGAGAGTGGCCATCTGCATGCCAGGGCAAAAGCTCTCCCCAGACATCAAATCCTCTGGACTTTGATCTTGAACTTCAAGCCTCCAGAACTGCGAGAAAATTAATTTCACTATTTAAGTCACCCAGTTTATGGTATTTTGTCATAGCAGCCTGAGAAGATTAATACATATGCTTAGATAGGTCTGTGTCTTCTTCATGCTAATCTAGGAGGCAAGGGACAAAGATTTCCCCTCTATTTATTTTCCTTTCTTCAAATTTCTCCTGACATGACATTATGAGTTTTTTTTAGAGCCAGTGTTACAAATATTGTGGCACTCCCCTGATGACAGGTACTAATAAAAGAGAGAGAGAGAGAGTCTCAATTTGTTTTTCTGGCAAATTTTCCATGATTTAGCTACTCCACATTTAAGAATTTATTCTAAGGAATTAACAAAGGATATATGTAAGTGTGTACAGATAGTAATATGCACTGAAATGTGATTTACACTACTCAAAATTGTACAACTTAATATTAAGTGATATAAGAATGGGTCAGTAATGAAGATACTCCAATAAATGGAATATCATATAGCATGAAAATAGTATAGAGGGAGGAAATCCACTAACAGGAGTCAATGCCCATAGTGTATTGTCACACTAAAAATAGTGCATGCCATAGTATATAACAAGCATGCGTGCATGCATGTCAATCTGCAAATGTACATGTGTATTGTGCTTCTATATAAGTATATATTTTTAATGTCTCTATATTTATCATATAACTATTTTTTAGAGTTGAGATTGTTAATTGATTTTTACCCTTACTCATCTATTTTTTAAGGTGTTTTGCTATAAAATAATATTTTGATAGCTAGAAGGAAATATTTAAGAAACAAACTCAAATTTTGTCTTTAATAATACTAAATAGTACTTTTTATAGCATGTTTCTATTATATATAAGCAAAAATGAATAAGGTAGATATAATCTAATAGTGACAGGGATAAGCTGAAGTATTCAAACACTGTTGTCAGTATAAACTGTCTTGTGCTTTCCAGAGAGCAATTTTACAATAAGTATCAATATCAATCCAAATGTGTCTATCTACTCTTTCTTGTAATATCAAGCAACAAATTTATAAGGAAACAAATGGTTAAAGGAGGGAAAAAAAAAAAAAAACTGTTCAAAGATTTTTATAACAAATGACTATGAAAGCAGTGAGTAATTAGAAACAGCTCAGATTTCCCCACACTGGACAACTAAAAATGAAATAAACATTGTGTTTCAAAATTCCTCTAGATGGACAATATTTATATTGAATGTGACAGGTATCAATAGGGTCATGTGGAATGTTTACATGCATTAAAATAAAGCCAAGGAGAAGATGAAAAATATAAATAGTTGTAGCTTTGGGCTTATTTTCAGTATTTATGTGCATTTCTTAAATGTTTCTTAAAAACTATCTTTTAGAAAGAATTATAAGTACATCAACAGTATTGTAATACATGAGAAAGTGATAATTATCTTTAAGCATTCAGGATTAAAGATTAAGGACATTGTAGTCTACATACATTGATGGTAAAAGTTTTCTTCTAATCTGTGATTTTGGAATAAAAACAATTAATCAATGTTTCCACAACCTTTCTTTGCTTGTGTTTTATAAAAGTGGAGACAGTGAATGAAAACACGAAGCTAAGAATAATGAGAGCCTGGGTGGCAGTGTCTGTATCCTGAATTGTGGCACCAGGAACCCACAAATCACAGCCTGAAGCACTCAGGACCTTGGACGTTTGCTTTTGTTTATGAACTGTGTAGGGTGCTTATTTTCTGCTTTTCATGATGGCTACAACCAATCTTTTCACACTGTATTTATGGTGCTTTTCTTTCTTTCTTTTTTATTAAGGTTGTTTTATACTTGGCAGTATCTAAATGTTGTATCTGGAATTTAAATAGGAGAAACCGTACTTTAGTTTTATCTAACTGAAAGAGGCCGAGATCACTGCTGGACAGAAGGTGATTTTCCTTTGAAGAGTGAGAAGGGAGGTCACCGAGTGGATGCTGTTATGACTTGGTGCCTTTCGCAGCTCATCTCAGCACAGCCTCACATCCCAGTGGGCTGGGGTCTATAAAGCCCAGTTTGCAGCTGAGAACACAGTAAGGAATGGAGCAGGCTTAAGTTTTGGTTGGTTGGCCGACTGAATTGAAAAGCATGTATAGAAGACAAAAGCCCATGGTTGGTTGGCCGACTGCGTTGAAAAGCATGCACAGAAGACAATAGCGCCTAGTTGTTCTGAGATCAAATATACAGACAATGTTGCACAAAGGTCTCAGGTCAAGAACTTTAAAGCCATTGGTGTCATGTATGCTAACATCCTCTGTTTGGAGCTCTGTCTAAAGGTGTATGTCACACTTGCATTACTTAAGCACCTTTTGAGGTAATGATCAGATTTTTAAACTGCAATTGAAAATAATGTGTGCATGCATGCATGCTCCGTCACTTCAGTCCTGTCTGACTCTTTGTGACCCCATGGACTGTAGCCCACCAGGCTCCTCTGTCCATGGCATTCTCCAGGGAAGAATTCTGAAGTGGAGAATGTTCACTGAAGTGGGGATGTTCCTGACCCAGGGATTGAACACATGTCTCCCTCATCTCATTGCAAGTGGGCTCCTTACCCACTGAGCTACCTGGGAAGCCTAAAATAGTAGTAAATAAAAGATTTTGGGTTTCATTGGTGGCTCAGTCAGTAAAGAATCAAATATTTCACCCATAAGAAAGAAAACCATAGGTCTTTAAATAAGCATTTATCTAGGAGTAAGAAATACATTGGCAATAAAATATATATTATATTAATTTTCCCTGAAAGAAGAATATATAATTTTAGTAGTTCTTGACTGATCTGATCTGATAGATTCTTCCAAAAATCTATAATTTATTTAAATTGAAAAACTCATTATTGAAAAATGCTTGTATAAACTTTTATAGAAAGTAAACATTTATTCAGCCCACACTCTCTTCTCACATGATTTAAAACCCCATGTGGAGTTCAACTTCATACTAAGACTGAAAAAAAGGAACTGGATCTGACCTCCCACATGCAAAAAAGAAAAAAACTAAAATGTTTAAGTGAATTAAAAAAAAAAAAAATTCAAGTCATACAACACATGTTCTCTGACTATAAAGGAATTATACTGGAAGTTGATAAACAGAAATATATAAGAAAGTATCCAAATATTTAAAAGAAATATAAAACAATTACAAATAATCCATGAATAAAACAACAAAAGGGAAATAGAAGCTATTTTAACTGAATATTAATGAAAATACAACATACTAAATATTACAATATGCAGCTACAGGGTACACAAATTAGAAAAAGGGAATAGTTTCAAGTTAAAGACCCTCATTTCCACCTTAAGAAAGTAAAAATATTAACACCACATAGAGGATCAGAAGGCAAAGCTAATCTATTAGTGACAGAAATCAATTAAGGAGACAAATATAATAGACAAAGGCTATAAAACTAAAATCTGGTTATCCATTTTAAATATAGCATTGTGTACATGACCTTCCCCAAATCCCTGGATAACCAATCTATTGTATGGTACATGGAGCTCTGCTCAATGTTATGTGCCAGTCTGGATGGGAGGAGGGTTTGGGGGAGAATGAATACATGCATATGCATGGCTGAGTCCCTTTGTTGTTCACCTACTTTCCAATACAAAATGTTTTTAGTGTTAAAAAAAAAAAGAAAGAAAGAAAGAAAAAAGACATTCCCACTTTCCCATTAAAAATAATCCACTTTGATTTCTTTCACCAGTGTTTTATAGTTTTCTATATACAGGTCTTTAGTTTCTTTAGGTAGATATATTCCTAAGTATTTTATTCTTTTCGTTGCAATGGTGAATGGAATTGTTTCCTTAATTTCTCTTTCTGTTTTCTCATTATTAGTGTATAGGAATGCAAGGGATTTCTGTGTGTTGATTTTAAATCCTGCAACTTTACTATAATCATTGATTAATGCTAGTAATTTTCTGGTGGAGTCTTTAGGGTTTTCTATGTAGAGGATCATGTCATCTGCAAATAGTGAGAGTTTTACTTCTTCTTTTCCAATTTGGATTCCTTTTATTTCTTTTTCTGCTCTGATTGCTGTGGCCAAAACTTCCAAAACCATGTTGAATAGTAATGGTGAAAGTGGGCACCCTTGTCTTGTTCCTGACTTTAGAGGAAATGCTTTCAATTTTTCACCATTGAGGATAATGTTTGCTGTGGGTTTGTCATATATAGCTTTTATTATGTTGAGGTATGTTCCTTCTATTCCTGCTTTCTGGAGAGTTTTTATCATAAATGGGTGTTGAATTTTGTCAAAGGCTTTCTCTGCATCTATTGAGATAATCATATAGTTTTTGTTTTTCAATTTGTTAATGTGGTGTATTACATTGATTGATTTGCGGATATTGAAGAATCCTTGCATCCCTGGGATAAAGCCCACTTGGTCATGGTGTATGATCTTTTTAATATGTTGTTGGATTCTGATTGCTAGAATTTTGTTTAGGATTTTTGCATCTATGTTTATCAGTGATATTGGCCTGTAGTTTTCTTTTTTTGTGGGATCTTTGTCAGGTTTTGGTATTAGGGTGATGGTGGCCTCATAGAATGAGTTTGGAAGTTTACCTTCCTCTGCAATTTTCTGGAAGAGTTTGAGCAGGATAGGTGTTAGCTCTTCTCTAAATTTTTGGTAGAATTCAGCTGTGAAGCCGTCTGGACCTGGGCTTTTGTTTGCTGGAAGATTTTTGATTACAGTTTCAATTTCTGTGCTTGTGATGGGTCTGTTAAGGTTTTCTATTTCTTCCTGGTCGAGTTTTGGAAAGTTGTACTTTTCTAAGAATTTGTCCATTTCTTCCTCGTTGTCCATTTTATTGGCATATAATTGTTGATAATAGTCTCTTATGATCCTTTGTATTTCTGTGTTGTCTGTTGTGATCTCTCCATTTTCGTTTCTAATTTTATGGATTTGATTTTTCTCCCTTTGTTTCTTGATGAGTCTGGCTAATGGTTTATCAATTTTATTTATCCTTTCAAAGAACTAGCTTTTGGCTTTGTTGATTTTTGCTATGGTCTCTTTTGTTTCTTTTGCATTTATTTCTGCTCTAATTTTTAAGATTTCTTTCCTTCTACTAACCCTGGGGTTCTTCATTTCTTCCTTTTCTAGTTGCTTTAGGTGTAGAGTTAGGTTATTTATTTGACTTTTTTCTTGTTTCTTGAGGTATGCCTGTATTGCTATGAACTTTCCCCTTAGGACTGCTTTTACCGTGTCCCACAGGTTTTGGGTTGTTGTGTTTTCATTTTCATTCGTTTCTATGCAAATTTTGATTTCTTTTTTGATTTCTTCTGTGATTTGTTGGTTATTCAGCAGGGTGTTGTTCATCCTCCATATGTTGGAATTTTTAATAGTTTTTCTCCTGTAATTGAGATCTAATCTTACTGCGTTGTGGTCAGAAAAGATGCTTGGAATGATTTCTATTTTTTTGAATTTACCAAGGCTAGCTTTATGGCCCAGGATGTGATCTATCCTGGAGAAGGTTCCATGTGCGCTTGAGAAAAAGGTGAAATTCATTGTTTTGGGATGAAATGTCCTATAGATATCAATTAGGTCTAACTGGTCTATTGTATCGTTTAAAGTTTGTGTTTCCTTGTTAATTTTCTGTTTAGTTGATCTATCCATAGGTGTGAGTGGGGTATTAAAGTCTCCCACTATTATTGTGTTATTGTTAATTTCTCCTTTCATACTTGTTAGCATTTGTCTTACATACTGTGGTGCTCCCGTGTTGGGTGCATATATATTTATAATTGTTATATCTTCTTCTTGGATTGATCCTTTGATCATTATGTAATGGAGAAATATACCATGTTCATGGATTGGAAGAATCAATATAGTGAAAATGAGTATACTACCCAAAGCAATTTATAGATTCAATGCAATCCCTATCAAGCTACCAACAGTATTCTTCACAGAGCTAGAACGAATAATTTCACAATTTGTATGGAAATACAAAAAACCTCGAATAGCCAAAGCGATCTTGAGAAAGAAAAATGGAACTGGAGGAATCAACCTACCTGACTTCAGGCTCTACTACAAAGCCACAGTTATCAAGACAGTATGGTACTGGCACAAAGACAGAAATATAGATCAATGGAACAAAATTGAAAGCCCAGAGATAAATCCACGCACATATGGACACCTTATCTTTGACAAAGGAGGCAAGAATATACAATGGATTAAAGACAATCTCTTTAACAAGTGGTGCTGGGAAATCTGGTCAACCACTTGTAAAAGAATGAAACTAGAACACTTTCTAACACCATATACAAAAATAAACTCAAAATGGATTAAAGATCTCAACGTAAGACCAGAAACTATAAAACTCCTAGAGGAGACCATAGGCAAAACACTCTCTGACATACATCACAGCAGGATCCTCTATGACCCACCTCTCAGAATATTGGAAATAAAAGCAAAAATAAACAAATGGGACCTAATTAAACTTAAAAGCTTCTGCACATCAAAGGAAACTATTAGCAAGGTGAAAAGACAGCCTTCAGAATGGGAGAAAATAATAGCAAATGAAGCAACCGACAAACAACTAATCTCAAAAATATACAAGCAACTCCTACAGCTCAACTCCAGAAAAATAAATGACCCAATCAAAAAATGGGCCAAAGATCTAAATAGACATTTCTCCAAAGAAGACATACAGATGGCTAACAAACACATGAAAAGATGCTCAACATCACTCATTATCAGAGAAATGCAAATCAAAACCACTATGAGGTACCATTTCACACCAGTCAGAATGGCTGCGATCCAAAAGTCTACAAATAATAAATGCTGGAGAGGGTGTGGAGAAAAGGGAACCCTCTTACACTGTTGGTGGGAATGCAAACTAGTACAGCCACTATGGAGAACAGTGTGGAGATTCCTTAAAAAACTGGAACTAGAACTGCCTTATGATCCAGCAATCCCACTGCTGGGCATACACACTGAGGAAACCAGAAGGGAAAGAGACACATGTACCCCAATGTTCATCGCAGCACTGTTTATAATAGCCAGGACATGGAAGCAACCTAGATGCCCATCAGCAGATGAATGGATAAGAAAGCAGTGGTACATATACACAATGGAGTATTACTCAGCCATTAAAAAGAATACATTTGAATCAGTTCTAATGAGGTGGATGAAACTGGAGCCTATTTTACAGAGTGAAGTAAGCCAGAAGGACAAACACCAATACAGTATACTAACACATATATATGGAATTTAGAAAGATGGTAACGATAACCCTGTATACGAGACAGCAAAAGAGACACTGATGTATAGAACAGGCTTATGGACTCTGTGGGAGAGGGAGAGGGTGGCAAGATTTGGGAGAATGGCATTGAAACATGTGAAATGTCATCTATGAAACGAGATGCCAGTCCAGGTTCAATGCACGATGCTGGATGCTTGGGACTGGTGCACTGGGACGACCCAGAGGGATGGTATGGGGAGGGAGGAGGGGGGGAGGGTTCAGGATGGATTTTCTTTAAAAAAAAAAAAAAAAAGAAAAGTAAAAAAATAAATAAATAAATAAATAAAGGTAAATTATGCTGTGAAAATGTTGAAATATCATTAGGCAAGAACACATAGAGGTAAATCACACATAATAAATGCACATTTGGAGTATTAAAAAAAAATACAAAAAAACTAAAATTTGTATTTTTGAGAAGATAAACCAAGTTGTTAAAACTTTATCAAATTGACCAGGAAACCAAAAAAGAAAGCAAAATTTACTCCGTGTTAGAAATGTTGTTGTTTAGTCACTAAGTCGTGCCTGACTCTTTACAACCCCATGGACTGTAGACTGCCAGGCTCCCCTGTCCATGGGATTTCCAAGGCAAGAATACTAGAGTGGGTTGGAATTTTCTTCAGAAAACCAAGAAAGAAAACACAATTTACACGTTGTTAGAAATGACAGAGGTGATATCACCAGAAGATATGTAGCTAATAAAAGGAAAATAACAAAATATTTTGAATATTTTATGCCAATAAATTTGACGTATTAGATGAAATAAGCAAATCTTTGAAATCTTTGAAAGTCATGAACTACCAACACTCACTGTAATAGATAGTTCTATATTTTCAATTAATGTTTAGTAAAATAGCTCATAGAAAAAACAAAACAAACAAAACTCCAAGCATGTGTAATTTTCACTGGTGATTCTACCAAACATTTCAGAAATGGATACTGGGGGCGGGGGGCAATTTCTCAGCATTATGAAGCTGACATTCTGTTATCAAGGCTAGATAACGTACTACAAAATACATATGAAATAAAATCAAGCCTAGAGAACATAAGTATATATTCAAAAATATCTTAAGAAAGTTTTTGCAAATGACTCCAACAATGTTTTAAATATACATTATGGCAAAGTGTGGTTTATTCCAAGACTATATTGTTAATTAACATTATAAAATAAAGTAGTTCTCTGTATTGAAAGATTAAAAAGAGCTTCTTCTTTCAAAATTTAATGCAATGTTACATTTACCTATCAAAAAAGCATGGTATTAGCATATATAGAGAAACTAATGGAACAGAAAACATTCCTAAAATAAATGCACATATATATGTAAAACTGATTTTCAACAAAGGCACAAAATTAGCTCAATGGAGAAATGATAAGCTTTTCAATAATGGTACAGAGGCTCTAGAGGCGTTTCCAAGAGGCTTCAGGAAATGTTTGGGATGATGAATGTGTTCATTATTTTGAATTTGGTGATGATTTCATGGGTGTACATTCATCTCGAAATGTATGAACTCACACACTTTAAATAGGTGCAATTCATTTTATGTCCATCATATTTCAATAAATACATCCTTCTAAAATCTTTTTTTTTTTTTTTTCAGTGTTACAGCTCTATTTTATTTAGAAGATAGCAGGAGAGAGAGTGAGAGAGAGAGAGAGAGAAAAAGCGCATGCACGCGGGAGAGAGAGAGTCCGTGAGAAAGCGCTTTGGCTCCTCCTTTTATAAGTTTTCCTCCACCTGGGCCTGCCCTATGCAAATTGGGGTTAGCCAGGAGTTCTGTTGTTCTGCCTGAAGTCTTCACTCTGGTCCTCTGACCTTCCTTTGACCTTCCTTGTCTTTTAGCCAATGCCATTTTGGACTCCTTTTTCCTATTTACCTACCTAACATTCCCCCCTCAAGAGATGGGAGGCCCAATTCTTTGGGAATATGGGCATAGAGGTCTTTCTGGCTACTTCTTGCTGAACTGGGATGGTGAGGGGTATTGGGCCTCCCCCTCTTGCTAGTCTCAATCCTCAGAGTTCTTATAGTGGTGTCCAAGGGTGTGTGATATTTTCCATGGTTGGCTGTAGCTTTATATCTTTGTTGAACTGGCACTGCATGTTGTAGCTGGTTGACAGGTGTATCAAGTGTCCTCTTCTCTTTTCTTCCACGGCTTGACTTGTGAGTAGTGAAGTCAGGAGTCATGTCCTGGTACCTTGACTTAACTGGAGGTCTTCTGGAATCTGAGACTGGGCCGCCTGAGCTTTCTGAGTTCGTTTTTCACTGTCCCGGTTTCCAGCACGATGAGCCTTCC
Organism: Bos indicus x Bos taurus; assembly: GCF_003369695.1. NCBI lineage: Eukaryota > Metazoa > Chordata > Mammalia > Artiodactyla > Bovidae > Bos > Bos indicus x Bos taurus. The sequence goes on from NC_040079.1 coordinate 116,778,323, forward strand.
CCTGCGTTGGGTTTCTTCACCTTCCGCTTCTAGCTCAGGAGCTTTGCTGAGTTGGGCTCTTGCTATGCTTGGCCTCTTCCGCGTGGAGGTTGTTTCAGCCAGGTTAAACCCGAGTCACGGCACCATAGATGTCACGCGAGTGTAGGTTCCTTGGTTCTTTGTCCTGTCACAACAAAGATTTGGAGCAACGGACATTAAAGCCCTCAGCGCGTCACAGCTCTCAGGTCTTGGACAAACTGTGTTATAGCTCTTAGGCAAATCAGTGTTACAGCTCTATTTTATTTAGAAGATAGCAGGAGAGAGAAGGAGAGAAGGAGAGAGAGAGGGAGAGAGGGAGAGAGGGAGAGAGGGAGAGAGGGAGAGAGAGAGAGAGAGAGGGAGCCCATGCACGCGGGAGAGAGAGTCCTAAAATCTTTTTTATTTTTAACATTATAATAACTTAGCCAAAACACTTTCATTCAAATTATTAATATCAATTATTTGTAATTTCAATTTCATTTAGAGTCACATATATTCAAAGAGCCTCTATGTATGAAACAGCATACAGGAAAAAGTATGAAAATTATTCACTAAATTTACCAAGACAGTTCACATATTCTCAGATGTTCATAGAAGAAGGTGGCAATATTCAAATCATGCAATGTGTGTTTCAGTCAAGAAGACACACCTGACTACCTAAGCTAAGTAAAAGCATTTATTGGCTCTGCATGGCTACTCATGAATTACTAGAATACTAATTAAGGTAAAATATAGAGAATAAGTGTCTTGGAAATTGAAAGGTCAGTAAGATTTCTTTGTGAGGCAAAGGCATTGATAACTTTTAAAAAGACAGAACAAAAATGAAATTTGTGTAGCTCAAACTTAATAAATTATATGATAACTTTACTTCTTGTAAAAATAAATGCATCTTGAGGATATAATCCTTTTAAAAATATGTGTCTCCTAAGATGTCTATTTAATGAATACATTGTAGATCAGATACTAAGAAACACACAGGAAAGGATATATGAGGAATCACATTTTATATTTTTATATCTGCTAGGCTGTGATCCACAGTTGAAATTGGAGATTAATATACTTTTGTTCTAACCATGTGGTTTGTCTCATATATTAGTTGGGATGGGAGTTTTCCCCGTTCCTGAGATAAGCAGATCTCTAAAAGCCACCATGAACATTGTATACAAGGATAAATCTTGAAATCTTTTACAATCTTGAGATCATAAAAGCTTGGAAATAAATTTTTGGTCCACTAGTTATTAGTCAAAAAGGAGAGGTTTTTTAAAATCTCTCTGAGTCTTAGTTTTCTTATTTTAATTTGAGAAATCTATTTTGTTTCAGAAGAAAAAAATCAATGTTTCTGAGAACAGTACACTAAATTATGATAGTGAAGTGAAGTGAAGTGAAGTGAAGTGAAGTGAAGTGAAGTTGCTCAGTCGGGTCTGACTCTTTACGAACCCCGTGGACTGTAGCCTGCTAGGTTCCTCTGTCCATGAGATTCTCCGGAGTCCATGTGCAGTTCTAACTGTTGCATTTTGACCTGCATACAGATTTCTCAGGAGGCAGGTCAGGTGGTCTGGTATCCCCATCTCTTGAAGAATTTTCCACAGTTTTTTTTGTGATCCACACACTCAAAGACTTTGGCATAGTCAAAAAAGCAGAAGTATATGTTTTTCTGGAACTCTCTTGCTTTTTCAATGATCCTACAGATGTTTGTAATTTTATTTCTGGTTCCTCTGCCTTTTCTAAAACCAGCTTAAACATCTGGAAGTTGTCAGTTCACGTTCTGTTGAAGCCTGGCTTGGAGAATTTTGAGCATTAGTTTGCTAGTGTGTGAAATGAGTGCATTGTGTGGTAGTTTGAATATTCTTTTGCATTGCTTTCTTGGGGTTTGGAATGAAAACTGACCTTTTCCAGTCCTGTGGCCATTGCTGAGTTTTCCAAGTTTGCTGGCATGTTGAGTACAACACTTTCACAGCACCATTTTTTAGGATTTGAAATAGCTCAATTGGGATTCCATCATCTCCACTACCTTTGTTCATAGTGATGTTTTCTAAGGCCCACTTGACTTCACATTCCAGGATGTCTGACTCTAGGTGAGGGATCACACCATCGTGATTATCTGCGTCGTGAAAACCCTTTTTCTACAGTTCTTCTGTGTATTCTTGCCACCTCTTCTTCTGCTTTTGTTAGGTCCATACCATTTCTGTCCTTTATTCATCAAAAATAAGATGAAAGCTCTGTGTCCCTTCTCTCATATCCTGCTCTATGTATCTGGCTGCTCTTTCTATAAGAAACTAGCAATCTAGTAAGTAAAATATTTTCCTGAGCTTTGTGAGTCACTGTAGTAAATTAAGTGAACCCCAGGAGGAGGCCTAACCTGGAAAATAGTGGAATAGAAGAACGTACTAAGTCATGTCTGACTCTTTGTGACCCCATGGACTACACAGTCTATGGAATTCTCCAGGCCATACTGGAGTGGGTAGCCTTTCCCTTCTCCAGGGGATCTTCCCAACCCAGGTATAGAACTCAGGTCTCCTGCATTGCAGGCAGATTCTTTACCAGCTGAGCCACAAGGGAAGGTCAAGAATACTGGAGTGGGTAGCCTATCCCTTCTCCAGGGGATCTTCCTTGCCCAGGAATTGAATTGGGGTCTCCTGTGTTGCAGGTGGATTCTTTACCACCTGAGCTATCAGGGAAGCTGTTACCTTCCCTGATAGGAAGTCTACCTACCAAAATATGTTTCTATACATAGAAATCGAGGATAAACAGTAGGAAAGCAAATTTAAGAAACCTTAGAAAAAAAAATAGAAACCAAACCATTTCTGACTCATTTTCTTGCTGTCAACAAGTTCAAAATGTACAAAGCAATTTGTAACAATTTCTAAAAAACAGTTCTACAGAATTTTCAGACACCTTGTTTTAAGAAACTTTTTGAGAGGAAGGGAAATATAATCAGTGATTATTCTTTTTTTAAATCTTCTTTTCAATTTATTATTTGTCAACTTTTCAATGAATTTTTTTTCAATATTACTTGAATTAAATATGAAAATTTCTGCCACTTGGGAAAAAAAAATTGACCTAAGTGAAAATAATTGTTGTGATTAACTTCCCTAAAAAAAAAAGAACTGAGACTAGATGATTTCCTAAGGGAAGCTGCATTTCCATTCCTGACATCTGAGGTAAGAAATTTCTTTCCAATTTTAAGACCATTCTTGAGCTTGTTTCTTTCTCTGCCCAGAACTTGCTTTGGGAATAAATAATCGCCTAATAAAAGGCCAATCTATTATAAGTTCTCTCTCTGCGCTACCGAAGCAAATACTGCAGACATATCTGGATTGAAACCACATAGCAAATTCATATTAACTCTATCCTGTAGTCCAAATAATTGGATTCCCTTTTAGAGTATTTTTGAGAAATCAGAGAGATAATGTAAATTAAAATAACAGTGTTAAACAAATGGAAATTAAATTTTAGGAAAATGTTTAAATATAAGTAAATATTAATTAATATTTTTAAGGAGTTAAAAACTGTTCAGAGGCCAACATTAGCACAGAAAGTCATGGAGAAATGGAACTTAAGAATAATAAGGGAATACATATTTTTCCTTATTTTATGTCATGTCGGTAACATGGTTTTGATAGAAAAAAAGTCCATTTTTTAAGGGAGGCAAGTCTTGGGCAAAATTAATTATATCAGATGATCTACACATTCACCAAAAGTTTACCAAGCGACCTGCATGACTGGCACTGAATATGGTTATGCTTATTTGTTTTTATTGAAGGATAGTTGATTTACAATGCTATGCTAGTTTCAGGAGTAGCACACTGTTATATAGATATATATTCTTTTTCAGATGCTTTTCCCTTGTAGATTATTGCAAAAAATTGAGTAAAATCACCTGTGCTGTACAGTAGATATTTTGCATTTTTTAATGTTGCTAATTAATTTTATTGGAGTATAGTTAATTTATAGTGTTGTATTAGTTTCTGTGGTACAGCAAAGAGAATCAATTATACATATACATATATCCACTGTTTTTTTGAGTCTCTTCCCATATAAGTCATTACAAAGTAATGAGTAGATTTCCCCATGCTATACAATAGGTCCTTATTAGTTATTTATTTTATGTATAGTAGTGTGTATGTGTCAATCCCAAGTTCTCAATTTAGCCCTTCATCTTCTTTCCCCGTGGTAACTGTAAGTTTATTTTCTACATCTGTGACTTTACTTCTGTTTTGTAAATAGGTTCAAATGTATCATTTTTGTAGATTTCGTGTATAAGTGATATCATATGATATTTGTCTTTGTCTGATGTACTTCACTCAGTATGATAATCTCTAGATTCATCTATGTTGCTGCAAATGGCATTATTTCATTCTTTGGGGGGCTAAGTAATATGACATTGTATATATGTACCGCATCTTTTTCTATTCCTCCATCAGAGGACATTTAGGTTGCTTCCATGTCTTGGTTGTAATAGGGCTGCAATGAACATTTGGGTACATGGATCTTTTTTGAATTGCCATTTTCTACAGATAGATGCTCAGGAGAGGAATTGCTTAATCATATGGCAGCTGTATTTTTAGCATTTTAAGGAACTTCCATGATGTTTTCCACAGTGGATGCACTGATTTTCATTCCAAGCAATAGTGTAGGAGGATTCCCTTTTCTCCATACTCTGTCCAGCATAAATTGTTTGTAGATTTCTTTCTTTTTTTTTTTTTTTTTGATGATGGTCATTCTGAACAGTGTGAAGTGATAGCTCATTGTAGTTTTGTTTTGCATTTCTCAAATAATTAGTGATGCTGAGCATCTTTCCATGTGTTTCACAGCCATCTGTATGACTTCTTTGGAGAAATGTCTATTTGGGTCTTCTGCCAAGTTTTTTTATTGGTTTGTTTGCATTTTTTTTATTGAGCTACATAAACTGTTTGCAAATTTTGAAGATTAATCCCTTGTTGGCCACTTCATTTGCAAATATTTTCTCCCATTCTGTAGGTTGTCTTTACATTTTGTTTGTGTTTCCTCTGCTGTGCAAAAGATTTTAAGTATAACTAAAAGTCCCATTTGTTTGTTATTGTTTTTGACCAGTTGCTAAATTGTGTCTGAGTTTTACAACCACATGAACTGCAGCACATCAAGCTTCCTATTCTTCACTATCTCCCAGAGTTTGCTCAAACTCATGTCCACTGAGTCAGTGATGCCATCCAACCATCTAATCCTCTGCTGCCCTCTTCTCCTACCCTCAATCTTTCCCAGGACCAGGGTTTTTTTCCAGTGAGTTCACTCTTTCCATCAGGTGGTCAAAGCATTGGAGGTTCAACTTCAGCATCAGTCCTTCCAATGAATATTCAAGGTTGATTTCCTTTAGGATTGACTGGTTTGATCTCCTGGATGTCCAAGGGACTCTCAAGAGTCTTCTATATCACCACAATTGAAAAACATCAAAACATCAACACCACAAATGAAAAACATCAAGAGTGCCCAGCCCTCTTTACGGTCCAGCTCTCATATCCATACATGACCACTGGAAAAGCCATAGCTTTGACTATATGGACTTTGTTGGAGAAGTGTCACTTATTTTTAATATATCGTCTTGTTTTGTCATAGCTTTTCTTCCAAGGGGCAAGCATCTTTTATTTTCATGGTTATAGTTGTTTATTTTGTTTTTATTTTCATTACTCTGAGAGGTGAATTTAACGCATCTTGTTGAAATTTATGCCAGAGTTTTTTTATGCCTATGTTTTCTTCTGAGAGTTTTAATAGTGTCCAGTCTACATTTAGGACCTTGATCTATTTTGCATTCATTTCAGTGAACAGGTTAGAAAAGGTTCTATTTTGTGTGTGTGTGTGTAGCTGTACACTTTTCCCAATACCATTTATTGAAGGACTTTTTCTGCATTATATATTCTTGCTTCCTTTGCCATTGATTTGGTGACCATGTGTGGGCTTATCTCTGGCATTTCTATCTTGTCCCATTGGTCTGTATTTCTGTTTCTGTGTCAATACCATACTGTCTTGATGACGGTGGCTTTGTAGTATAGCCTGAAGTCAGGATAGTTGATTCCTCCAGCTCTGTTTTTCTTTCTCAAGATTGCTTTGGCTATTTGGAGTCTCTTGTGTTTCAATGCATGTGTGTGTGTGTGTGTGTGTGTGTTCTCAGTCACTCAATATTGTCTAAATCTTTACAATCACATGGACTGTAGCCCACCAGGTTCCTCTATCTATGAAGTCTTCCAAGCAAGAATATTGGAGTGGGTTGTCATTTCCTTCTCCAGGGGATCTTCCCAACCCTGGGTTCTAACCCACTTCTCTTATGTTCCCTGCATTGGCAGGTGGATTCTTTACCAGTGCACAATCTGGGAAGCCTGTTTTGTTTTTCCATACAAATTGCATTTTTTTTTGTTCTAATTCTATGAAAAATGTCATTGGTAATAATTTGATAGTGATTGCATTGAATCTATAGACTGCTTTGGATATTATAGTCATTTTCACAAGTTGATTCTTCCAATCCAAGAACATGATATATCTCTCCATCTATTAGTGTCATCTTTTATTTCTTTCATTAATATCTTGCAGTTTTCTGAGTATAGGCCTTTTACCTCTGTAGGTAGATTTATTTCTAAGTATTTTATCTTTATGATGTGATGGCAAATGGGATTACTTTCTTTATTTCTTTTTCTGAACTTTTGTTGTTAGTGTATAGGAATACAAGACATTTATGTGTTATTAATTTTTCATGCTGCAACTTTACCAAATACATTGATGAGCTCTAGTATTATTTCTGGTAGCATCTTTCAGATTCTCTATGTATAGTATCATGTCATCTGCGAACAATGACAGTTTTACTTATTTTCTGTCTGGATTCCTTTTATTTTTCTTCTATGATTATTATGGCTAAGACTTCCAAAACTATACTGAATAAAAGTGAAGAAATTATTGTCTTGTTCCTGATCTTAGAAGAAATGCCTTCAGTTTTTACTGTCAAAAATGATGTTTGCTGTGAGTTTGTCATATATGGCCTTTATTATATTGAAATATGTTCTTTCTATGCCCACTTTTTAAAGAAGTTTTATCATAAATGGTATTGAATTTTGTAAAAAGATTTTTCTGCATCTATTGAGATGATCATATGGTTTTTATTCTCTAGTTTGCTAATATGGTATACCACATTGTCTTTGTTGTTGTTTGTTTGTTTGCTTTAACTACATTGAAGAATCCTTGCACCCATGGCTTAAATCCTACTTGATCATAGTGTATGATCCTCTTAATGTGTTGTTGGATTCAGATTGCTAGTATTTTTATTGAGGATTTTTTTTGTCTATGTTCATCGGTGATATTTGCCTGTAGTTTATTTTTGTGTGTGTGATATATTTGCCTGGTTTTGGACAGGGTAACGGTGGCCATCCAGAATGAGTTTGGGAGTCATCTTTACTGAACTTTTTGAGAGCTTCAGAAGGATCAATGTTTACTCTAAATGCTTAATAAAGCTTGCCTGTGAAGCCATCTCATTCTCAAGCTTTGTTTGCTCAAGTTTTTAAGTCACAGTCTTAATATCAGTTTTCTATTTCATCTCAGTTCAGTCTGGGAAGTTTGTACCTTTCTAAGAATTTATCCATTTCTTTAGGTTGTCCATTTTATTGGCATATAGTTTGTTGTAGTAGCTTTACTTCCAAGGATCAAGCATCTTTTAATTTCATGGCTTCAGTTATTGTCTGCAGGGATTTTGGAGCCCTCAAATAAAATTTGTCACTGCTTCCAATTTTTCCACTTCTATTTACCATGAAGTGATGGGACCAGATGCCATGATCTTAGTTTTTTGAATCCTGAGTTTTAAGCTAGATTTTTCACTCTCCTGTTTTAACCTCATCAAGAGGGTCTTTAGTTCCTCTTCATTTTCTGTCATTAGAGTCATATTATCTGCATATATTAGGTTGTTGATACTTCTCCCATAATCTTGAACCCAGTTTGTGATTTATTCAGCTAGACATTTCAAATGATGTATTCTGCATTTAAGTTAAATAGACAGAGTGACAATAAACAGCCCTGACATATTCCTTGACCAATTTTGAACTAGTCAGTTGTTCAATATCCAGTTGTAACTATTGCTTCGTGACCTGCATTCAGTGGTCTGGTATTTCCATCTCTTTAAGAATCATCCACAGTTTGTTGTGATCCACACAGTCAAAAGCTTTAGTATAGTCAATAAATTCCGTTGCTTTCTCTATAATCCAATGAATGTTGGCAATTTGATCTCTGGTTCCTCTACCTTTTCAAAACCAACTTGTACATGTGGGATTTATTGATTCACATACTGCTGAAGCCTAGCTTGAAGGATTTTCAGTATAACCTTGCTAGCATGTGAAGGGAGTACAATTGTACAGTAGTTTGAACATTCTCTGGCATTACCCTTCTTTGGGGTTGGAATGAAGACTGACCTTTCCCAGTCCTGTGGCCATTGTTGAGCTTTTCACATTTGACATGTTGAGTGCAGCACTTCAGCAGCACCACTTTTTAGGATTTGAAATAACTCAGCTGTAATTCCATCACCTCAACTAGCCTTTTTCATAGTAATGTTTCCTAAGGCCCTCTTGACTTCACACTTCAGGATGTCTGGTACTAGGTGAGTGACCACACCATCATGGTTATCATGGTTAAGATCTTTTTTGTATAGTTATGTGCTTTCTTGTCACATCTTAATCTCTTATGCCTCTCTTATATCCTTACCATTTCTGTCCTTTATCAGGCCCATCCTTGCATGAAATGTCCCCTTGATATCTGATCTTCATGAGATTGCTAAGCTTTCCCATTCTATTGTGTTCTTCTATTTCTTGGCATTCTTCACCTACATACACACATATGAGTTTTATTTACCATTTATCTAAAACTATATATATATATATATAGTGTGTGTGTGTGTATGTGTGTGTACATACATATGTGTTTGTATACATATATATCCACAGAAAATGAAATCAGTATCTCAAGCAATATCTACCCTCTTATGTTCACTGTAACATTGTTTGCAATAGGCAAGTCATGGAAATGACCTAGATGTATGTTGAGAGATGAATGGATAAAGAAAATGCAGAATATATATATATATATATATACACACAATAATATGTAATATATATTATATAATGTTATTTAGCCATAAATAAAGAAAATCCTGGACATTTTTGATAACATAGATGAACCTGGGGAATATTATGTGGAAGAAAAAAAAACAGACAAAGAAAGACAGTATTTGTATAATCTCAGTTATATGTAAGAATCTTATAAAAGTCAACATTATAGCACTGAATAGTAGAACAACAGCTACCAGCAGCTGGGAGGCATAGGAAATGGTGACTGCTAGTCAATGATCCCAAATTTTCAGTGTGAAGAAGAATAAGCCTGGATGTGTGTAACGGGCTAGCATACAGCCTAGTGACTATACCTAATACTATTATATTGGATACTAGAAATTTGCCAGAAGAGGATATCTTCCTACCATGGTAGCTCTGTGTGATAATAGATGCTGTGATTAGTTTGATTGTGGTCATTAGTTCATAAGTTTGCATATATTAAGTCAGCATATTATACACCTGAAAAATACATAAAATTCTTGTCAATTACACCTTAGTAAAGCCTTAGGGGAAAGAGAAAAAATAAACACTTGAGATTATCCTAAAAGAAAGTTTTGAAACATGTATAATATAATATAAGAAGTGAATCGCCAGTCCAGGTTTGATGCAGGATACAGGAAGCTTGGGGCTGGTGTACTGGGATGACCCAAAGGGATGGTATGGGGAGGGAGAAGGGAGCAGGGTTCAGGATTGGGAACACGTGTACACCCGTGGTGGATTCATGTTGATGTCTGGCAAAATCAATACAATATTGTAAAGTAATTGGCCTCTAATTAAAATAAATAAATTTAAATTAAAAATAATAATAAAAAAGAAAATCCTCCCAAACTGATATCTGTTCTTCAGTGTGGTGTGGAAGAAAATAGGCCTGAATACGTTGCAAAGCTAGAGAGGAGATAAAACATTTCTGGGATGATAAACTATAAAGGCATCTGAAAGTGCCATCCATATTCCAGCAAAAGGAGACTTGGTAGTCCCCATTACTGTTAATAACATTTTTTATTCGTAAAATTTTGAGTCAACATGCTTACACTAATACTTTCAGTCCTATTAAAATCACTCGTTGTACATTTTACTCTTGTCAGTTAATCATATTGTTCTTTTAAATGGAGGTTGGAATTAACATTACACTCCCATATATAAAATATATAAACAACAAAGGCCTACAGCATAGCACAGAGCCCTATACTGAACATTTTGTAATAATCTATAAGGGAAAAGAATCTAAAAAGAAAAAAAAAAGAAAATTAAAGTCTAAAAGGAAAAAGTATATATATATATATATATACATATATATATATATATATACATATATATTTCACAGGACTCTTGTTTGCAAAGTGGAGCCCAACTACAGATATGGTCTAGGAGTGTCATTTTCTGGTCTCTTTTTTCACACAGATATCTTTTTCAGCCATATTTATCCCCAGTGATAATCATTTTCCGTAACCTACATATGCCTATATTTGTTCTCAACAAAATTTATATTTTCCTAATCTAAATGTGAATCTCCTGATTCACATTTCTTTATCTATCTAAAATAACCACTTTTTTTCACATGTGAAATCTTACACAGTCCCCATGTTGCTATTAAAGTCACACTTGTTCACTATACTCTCTTAACTACTTCTTTTTGTCAGTCTAATGGGAAACTTTCTTTAATTTCAGTTTTATTCTTCATTACCTTATCTTACTTTGTGAATTAAACCCAGAAAATCCAGATTAGAATTGTATACACAATAGACTATCTGTTAAAAAAAAAACAGCTTGATTTGTGCCTTTAAAAATAATTTGATCAAGGTAAACCTAATTGATGGAGAAACAAAGTAGCATTCCATATATTTTGTAAGAGGAATTTCATAGGTTCATAGAGACCTCCAAAATACTCTATTTAAATATGAATAATAATATTCAATTGGCTTTGAGAAAGCAACATTGAAATATGAAATCATTTTAAGTTACAAATTTTAAATGTTGAAAATAATTGCAAATTAACCTGTTAAGTATTGTAACATTTCATCACTATGTAATTATGTTCATATATAACACAAGTTAGAAAAATGTCTAAATTAATATTCAGAACATTTAAGAAACAAAATAATCCACTTTATGAAAATCATTCTATTTTTATTGAACAATCATTTATGGTCAGTGTCCTTTTCACCCTCCTCTGATATTAAGCTGTTGTAAGAGGGATAAGAGAATATGGAGAAAATTAGAGTGCAAGAGCTTAGAAATATTGCTATATATTCATTTGATTTTAGATCATTTGGTTTGCCCATTTTTCTCATTTTTTCTCTATTCATTACTTTTCCCTCAACACTAGTGACTTCTCTGATTCACTGTTGGATTTTTTGTGATGAAAAACATCTGGTATGATGCCATTTATTTATAATGAAATTCTGAGCGTAGACTTTCCATAGACAATTGATCACAGGAGATAAGCTGCTCATAAGTTAAATTTAAAAAAAAAACATACACTTGCTTTATTTACAACATCCACATTTTCTCTTCATTGCAGCTGCCATCTAGGGTTTAACACGTAATAATTACTCATGGAGAACAAGTTCATTTCTTATACTGCAGAAGCCCAGTCTTATGATTAACAACAAACTTCCTTGTTATAATGACATGGCCACTTAACATACTTAGGTATTAGATCAATTTCCATCTCTAGAAAGTTAAAGGAATTATTGTTTATTTTCTTTTGCTCTTGGAAATGACATGAATGGGTGGGGAAAGACTATTAAAACAAGCTTAACTCATTTAAATTTCAAATAATATTTTACAGAGGATTATATAGTTTGATTATAAGTCACATCTCCTTTATTTTGTTTGTAACTTATTTTGAAATAAAAATGTTAATCAGTTATTAAATTTAATATAATAAATATACACATCTAAAAAGTTAAATTATACTACCTTTGTTCTAACAAAAATCATTCTTCTCTTGTCCTTTTCCAGCCCTAATTCCTTATTCCTAGAGTCATTTTTTTCCCAAGTATTTTAACTGTTTTTTTTTTTTACTGTGTATTTATGTCCAATATTTCCATGTTACTCTTACAGAGCTATTTCTTGATTTGTTTTAGATGTAGTCTTCCCAATATGGAAGTTTAAGTTTTACCTCTTTTACACACATCCAACATAAACAAACAAATGTTTATTTCCCCCTATTCACATAGAATTATATGTCACTTCTGTTGTTGTCAGTGATTAATGATGACTACTTGAATATTTTTCTAGTTATGTCAAATAATATAACATAACTACAATATCTTTTGCATATTTTTAACTTGGCACTAATGACTGCCTTATTTTTTCTTTTACTTAAATTATTCTTATAGTATTTGAAGAAAATGAATATATTTAAATATTTTCAAATAAGCACCTGATCAACTGAATTTTTTTCCCTGGAACCAGACATCTTTTATACCAGTATTTATTGCACATTCTCTTGTCTTATTGTCCTGAGAATATTTCCATTTCCATGACCCCAGTGTTATCTGCCTCATTTCCTTTCCTGGGTTCTATTTCTTGCTTTTCTGGTCTTAGACCTTAGGGCAGTGAGGGTAAAACCATATGTGGGCTGTATATTTGGAGATCTATATTGATTTGCAAATGTCTTCTTTCAACAGAAGTTTAGATGATAATCTATTCCATGATTGGAAATTATTTCCCCTTCTTTTTAATAGTTTTGAGCCATTGTGATTTGGCTTCTAGCTTTGCTATCAGAGAGTTAGCCTCTCCAGAGAATTTGTTCTGCTTCCTGAAGAGTTTGGACCAAAAAAAAAAAAAAAAAAAATTGTGTTCTAAAATTTTACAACACGATTTCATAGATTGTTACAGGCTTGTTTGTTTTGTTTTTCATTAAAACTGTTTAAAAGTTATGTGAATCATAGCAACCATCCTCAGGCTGTCGGTCAGGCACATTTATTGGGGGATTCACAACCTTACTCCTTCAATCTCAAGAGGATTCAGCACCTCCCAGCACAAGAACAGCTTCCAGAAATGACCTTCTTCAGTATGCAGCTGGAATTTCCTCATCTTTCACGCTTTCTCAACTGCCTTACCTCTTTTTACATATAATTCCCTCACCTGATAAAATCTCTTTTTGTGTTTTATCTGCTTGTGAGCAGATGAATTTTCCTAGATTTAAAATCTCTAATGACTGCTTCACACAGTCACACAATTTTGTTTTATTTTTCCCAGAGAATATTTTTTATTTCTCTTCTCAAATCCCTTGATAATATCCTTTTCTTATTATTTGCACTGAACCTAGTGGATCCTGCGAATCTTTACACTCTCATCTTTCAGTAGTGATTAATTTTCTAAACTTATTCCTTTGACATTTCCCTCTTATTCTTTTTGTGTTTCTTTTCTTCCAACATTCCTGCTATTTAGATACTTAAACCAGACTTGAATTCATATCTTTAGTCTTCAATTTTATCTTTTTTATTTTTAATCCTAGGAGATTTCCTTCAGGTTCAGTTCAGTTCAGTCGTTCATTTGTGTCAAACTCATTGTGACCGCATGGGCAGCAGCACGCCAGGCCTCCCTGTCCATGACCAACTCCCGGAGTTCACTCAAACTCACGTCCATCAAGTCGGTGATGCCATCCAACCGTCTCATCCTCTGTCATCCCCTTCTCCTCCTGCCTTCAATCTTTCCCAGTATCAGGGTCTTTTCCAGTGAGTCACTTCTTCACATCAGGTGGCCAAAGTATTGGAGTTTCAGCTTCAACATCAGTCCTTTCAATGAATATTATGGAGTGATTTCCTTTAGGATGGACTGGTTAGATCTCCTTTCTGTCCAAAGGACTGTCAACAGTCTTCTCCAACACCACAGTTCTAAAGCATCAATTCTTCAGGGCTCAGCTTTCTTTATACTCCAAATCTCACATTCATACATGACTACAGAAAACAACAACAACAATAACATAGCTTTGACTAGATGGATCTTTGGCAAAGTAATGTCTCTGCTTTTTAATATCCTATCTAGGTTGGTCATAATTTTTCTCCTAAGGAGTAATTGTCTTTTAATTTCAAGGGTGCAGTCACCATTGGCAGTGATTTTGGAACCCCAAAAGATAAAGTCTGTACCTGTTTCCATTGTTTTCCCATCTATTTCCCATGAAGTGATGGGACCAGATGCCATGATTTAGTTTTCTGAATGATGAGTTTTAAGCCAACTTTTTCACTCTCCTCTTTAACTTTCATCAAGAGGCTCTTTAGTTCTTCTTCACTTTCTGCCATAAGGGTGGTGTCATCTGCATATCTGAGGTTATTGATATTTCTCCCGGCAATCTTGATTCCCACTTGTGCTTCATTCAGTCCAGAATTTCTCATGATGTACTCTGTGTGTAAGTTAAATTAGCAGGGTGACTATATACAGCCTTGATGTACTCCTTTTCCTATTTGGAACCAGTCTGTTGTTCCATGTCCAGTTCTAACTTGCTTCCTGACCTGCATACAGATTTCTCAGGAGGCAGGTCAGGTGTTCTGGTATTTCCATCTCTTGAAGAATTTCTCACAGTTTGTTGTGATCAACACAGTCAAAGGCTTTGGCATAGTCAAAAAATCAGAAGTAGATGTATTTCTGGAACTTTCACTTTTTTGATGATCCAGCGGATGTTGGCAATTTGATCTCTGGTTCCTCTGCCTTTTCTAAATCCAGCTTGAACATCTGGAAGTTCAGGGTTCACATACTGTTGAAGCCTGGCTTGGAGAATTTTGAGTTTTACTTTGCTAGTGTGTGAAATGAGTGCAATTATGTGGTAGTTTGAGTGTTCTTTGGCATTGGTATGAAAACTGACCTTTTCCAGTCCTATGGCCATGGTTGAGTTTCCAAATTTACTGGCATATTGAGTGCAGCAATTTCACAGCATCATCTTTTAAGATTTGAAATAGTTTAACTTGGATTCCATCTCCTTCACTAGCTTTGTCCATAGTGATGCTTCCTAAGGACTTGACTTTGCATCCCAGGATATCTGGCTCTAAGTGAGTGATCACACCATTGTGGTTACCTGGGTCATCAATGTATTTTTTGTATAGCTCTTCTGTGTACTCTTGCCACCTCTTCTTAATATCTTCTGCTGTTGTTAGGTCCATATTGTTTCTGTCCTTTATTGTGCCCATCTCTGCATGACATGTTCCCTTGGTATCTCTAATTTTCTTGAAGAGATCTGTAGTCTTTCTCATCCTATTTTTTCCCTCTATTACTTTGCATTGATCACTGATGAAGGTTTTCTTATCTCTTCTTGCTATTCTTTCGAATTCTGCTTTCAAATGGGTATATCTTTCCTTTTTCCTTTGCTTTTCACTTCTCTTCTTTTCTCAGCTAATGGTAAGCCCTTCTCCGACAACCATTTTGCCTTTTTGCATTTTTTTTCCCTTGGGTATTATCTTGATCACTGCCCCCTGTACAATGTCACAAATCTCCATCCATAGTTCTTTAGGCACTCTGCCTATCAGGTCTAATCCCTTGAATCTATTTGTCACTTCCACTGTATAATTGTAAGGGATTTGATTTAGGTCATACATGAATGGTCTAGTGGTTTTCCCTACCTTCTTCAATTTAAATCTAAATTTGGCATTAAGGAGTTCATGATCTGAGCCACAGTCAGCTCCTTGTCTTGTTTTTGCTGGCTGCCTAGAGTTTCTCCATCTTTGGCTGCAAAGAATATAATCAATCTGATTTTGTTATTGACCATCCGGGGATGTCCATGTGTACAGTCTTCTCTTGTGTTGTTGGAAGAGGGTATTTTCTTTGACCAGTGTATTGTCTTTTCAAAACTCTATTAGCCTTTGCTTTGCTGAACTCCCCAAGTCACTAGGTGCCCAATATGCTACTGGATCAGGGGAGAAATAATTCCTGATGGAATGAAGAGATGGATCCAAAGCAAAAACAACACCTAGTTGTGGATGTGATTGGTGATGGAAGTAAAATATGATGCTGTAAAGAGCAATATTGCATAAGAACCTGGAATGTTAGGTCCATGAATCAAGGCAAATTGGAAGTGGTCAAACAGGACATGGCAAGAGTGAACATCAACATTTTAGGAATCAGTGAACTAAAATGGACTGGAATGGGTGAATTTAACTCAGATTACCATTATATCTACTACTGTGGGCAAGAATCCCTTACAAGAAATGGAGTAGCTATCATAGTCAACAGGAGTCCAAAATGCAGTACTTGGATGAAGTCTCAAAAACAACAAAATGATCTGTTTATTTCCAAGACGAACCATTCAATATCACAGTGATCCAAGTCTATGTGTCAACCAGTAATGCCGAAGAAGCTGAAGTTGAATGGTTCAATGAAAACCTACAAGACCTTCTAGAACTAACACCCCCAAAAGATGTCCTTTTCATTATAGGGGACTGGAACGCAAAAGTAGGACATTTCCTTAGCTTTAATTTTTTTCTGCCAAATTTTGAATTCCTGCCATGATACTTTTACTCCAAAACTCTCTTTTTGTGTTTTATGTGCATTGCTTTTTATTTTGATTTCAGATTATAAATATAAACAAGATTTCATGGACGAAATATCTTATTTTACTGATATTTTGAGCATTGTATTTTTCTTTTCACTTCTGTAAGCTTCTCTGCCTTTTCTGTTTCCTCAGGGAGCTTTTTGTTTTTGTTTGTTTTGGCCCCGTCTTTATAGTAGAAGTGCTACCTGATCTTTGACTTTGTGGGAAAGAATTGCTAAGACACATACTGGGGGCGGAGGTGGGGATGTGATGGTCTTGGTCAAACGTTGGTACTAATGTTAGTGGGTTGAGGCAAAAAGCTTCTATCATCCTAAAAGACAGACAAAAAGAGGGCTGGAGCGATCACCATTTAAACTCAGAACTCTGTCTCTGTCCTTAAATTCTTTTGTGCCTGGTGTGCCCAAGTCCAGCCCTCTCTATTTCAAGTTCCCAAGAAAGTAATGTCCCCTTTCTTTCTACTAGTGTGGAGCATCTACCTGTGTGCTTATGACGTGGGAATTTATTTAACATGGTCTTCCTTTTACAAAGAAGAGTCAGCAACCCTCACCTTCATTCATGTCTGGTGCCTCCAGTTCTGAGGTTTAGGTGATGTTTTGCAAATGTGCTTCCCATAGCCTTTTCCCAAGACAGGCAGTTAGGGTTCACTTTCCTCTAGTTTCCTGAGACAATTTCTAACATCCGTCTACTTCCTCGTCTCCACACTTTATTGATATTTGAGGGCCTGTAATCCTCTTCT
This sequence comes from Bos indicus x Bos taurus, assembly GCF_003369695.1. Lineage (NCBI taxonomy): Eukaryota > Metazoa > Chordata > Mammalia > Artiodactyla > Bovidae > Bos > Bos indicus x Bos taurus. Next base: position 116,795,682 of record NC_040079.1, read on the forward strand.
CAAGAATGTATTTTCCTTGAGGACTAAACCCTTTTAGTCCTTTCTGTGAAGTTTTGAGAGAAAGCAGGTAGAACATATTATTTCAAGCTACTGTTCAACTACAGTCATAAATATTCATACACCTCATCATTTTATGTATAAAGCAAAAATGGCCCTGGACCCTCAACCAGAATCAAGTTAATGCAGGAAGTTTAAATGTATCCAATTGTGAACAAGCGACTTAGGTTAAGAAAACCAAATAGGCTTTCATACTGTAATAGCAAAGAACACATCTGACTCCATATTAGATCTGTTCCTTTTCCTGGGCTTAATCATGCTGGATCTGCATCTTTTGTACAAGCACTTTGCCTATAGCCTGAAATATACAGGAAGCCCATTCTTAAAGCCCTGACTTTTAGGATTCCATTCATAGAGAGACAAAAAAGGTGCAGAACAGAGAGTAACATTGTCTTGTTGGGGGTTTCCAGGAACATCCTGACCTGACCTAGGTGGATAGCTGCAAGAACAAAGGATTCCTCCACTAAGAACTTTGCAACAACCAACCACGCCCCTTCCTCACTTTGCCTTTAAAAATGTCTTTTTGAAACCCTTCCAGGAGTTCGGGTTTTTTTAGGCACAAGCGACCCAGTCCCATGGATAACCTTCAATAAACTTTTCTCTGCTCCAAAATCTGACATTTTGATCTGTTTGGTCTCACTGTGTGTGGGGCTCAGGAACTTGTGTTCAGTAACATCATTGGACAGTTGGTATTTCTGAATGTGTGTTTCCCAAGCCTGGTGAACCTGAAACTTTGGGGACAGAGTGCAGCAACCTGTGTTCACCAAGCTTCCATCTGGCTCAGGTGCCAGCCTGCAGCTGCACAAGGTCATGCTTTCTTGTATAAGTTCATGGACTTTGTTGTTATACACTTTTCTGACACATATTTGCTTGTTATTAGATTAGTGTTTCTGATGGGATTTTATCTCTTTGCATATTGATATTATTTATTATGTGATATATTTTATTCCTTTAAAAATATTATATTTACTATTTGATGGAAGTTGCTAACCTCAGCCTGGTAGGCTACAGCCCATAGGGTCTCAAAGAGTCAAACATGACTGAACAACTGAGCATGTATGCACACACACAGCTCCTAACCTTTTATGAATTTTCTTCTGTAAGAACACCTGATAATTTTCCCTGTCTTTTGTAGGGTTGCAATTTGACAAATTTTATCAGAATTTCTCCAGTTTCAGCTTATCATATCTCTTGTCAAGCAATTTAAATGATCATACTTTCTTAGTATATATGTAGATATATATCATTTTAATTTTTAATTCTCATAACAAATAGTATCACATACCAAATATGTTTCCCTTTTATTTACTCACTCAATAATTTAAACAGCATTAGTAGTGTGTTTCAAACATTAGGATAAATGTTGAATTTTGAACTTTAAATAATAGAGATAAATAGACAGATAGCTAGATATGGACCTTTCTTTAAAATATCAGATATGATTGTTGCTGAAATGTAGAAGACTCATTCTACTATCTTGAAAATATTATTTAGGTCTTTATTATTACCACAAATTTGGGTGTCTCTCCGATAAAGAATTCCATCCAAACTAGTCAATGCTCAAGTGTACTTTGAGTCAGGAGGTGAGAGAGATAGTATTTCTTCTTTGTAAACTTAATTTCAAACTGAACCAGAGAGAGAATAAAGTAAAATTAAAAATAAAATTGCATTTGTTAATGTTTTTCTAAATTATTCCATAATCATTCATTTTTACTTTAGGATGATTCACCAGTGGCTCAGCAGCAAAGAATCTGCCTAAAATGAAGGAGATGTAGATTTGTTCCCTGGGTGATGAAGATCCCCTGGAGAAGGAAACAGCAACACACTCCAGTATTCTTTCTTGTCTAGGAAATCCTATGGACTGAGGAACTTGGTGGGCTACAGTCCATGGGGTCACAAAAGTACTGAACACAACTTTGCAATTAAACACATAACAGAAAAAGTATTAAGGTATGATTATCTCAATATAAAATTGAGAAACAATAGAGATGAAATAATAGAGATTAAAAAAAGGTTCTTTAATAGAATGAAAAAGATACCTTAACTAGATACAACATAAAGAAAGCCACCATGAAAAGATTCTAATGGAGGTGATGTCATAGTATAAGATAAGAACACTAGTGGAATGTTCTTATGCTAGTGAAAATGCAATTTACTGAACAAACTCCTTGAAACAACTGTGGCAAAAACTTATGCAGATAAATTTATTGCATTAATACTTAAGGGACACATTCCAAAGTTGAATTAATAAAACAACAAAATTCATACACTTAAAAAATGTTAGCTTCTCTCCTGTTTTGCCATCATTTTTCTTTCTTGCACATGGGTGCTAGTGAAAGATAATAATGCTATAAAACCTATTTTATAGCACAAAGAGATGACTGTATGTCATCAACCATGTTTTACAGCATGTGTCAGCCAAAGCTATTGTTGGATTGACTTACTTTATGTTTCACATGGAACATATTTTAAAATTAAATAAAAACTGCTCTTAGCATGAATCAATCTCAGAGAGCCAAGCAAATGTGTTTCCTATATCTGAACAAAATCCATTTTTCGTGAAGGCGTAGTATGGTTGTCTCTGCTGAAAGGTGTCTAGTCTTGCTTTTCTCTTCATAGGTAACCCTAGATTAGAGATGGCTTGGAAAATAATTTAATGTACTTGGTCAAGTGTTTTAAGTGTTAGGAAATATTATTAAATCTGAAATGGATTATGAAGTCCCTTGTCTTTATATTACTTGTCTGATAGCTAAAGCAACTAGAATAGTTGCACTGCTATTCCTCTTGTAATTGGAAAATTTCAAACATCTGGGTGAGTAGTGTAAACATGTTTCAAAATCTCCTATCAACTTAAAGAGATACTCATCTCCTAGGAGAACAGTTAGCATCTGGATACAAATGCTACGTTGTGTATACTGTGAACATTCTCAAGTGGTTTTGTGATCTACCCAAAATAAATATTTAAAGAAAAGAAAAAAAAAAGCATATATACTATATATATATATATTATTATTATTGGCCCATTAATTAATTCGCCATTTAATATTCAAGAGTTGTTTTGTTCTGTCTTGTCTGTTGGTTTAAAGAGTATTATGATACTGAAGTTAGACCACACAATCTTTCAGGACCAGTTACTCTCCATCTCTGTTACTATTTTACTTCATGGTTGTCCCCAACTTTAACCAGATATATACTGTATCATTTCATTTTCCCTCATGAATAAGTAAGGGTCCTGACAGACACAGAGGGTATATTCAAAACAGGTGCTAGAAGTGAGTCAAGTAACATGCATTAAGTCAACATGAATCAAGTCACAAAGGTGTGGGCAGGATGTAGGAAAATGAGAAGACAATTGTATTCTGGACTATTAAATCTGGATCATTACCACTCCTAGATCTAGAGGAAGAAACAGAGGGCGTAGTTATTGGAACACAGCAAGAGAAGGGTAGAGAGGATTAAAGTGGAGAAAGAGAATAGATATTAGAATTACTGCAATTCACTCCCTTTCTTTTGACAAACCTAAGAGAAGGAAGAAATCAAAGAAGTGACCCATATAGGTCTGCTTCCCAAAGCATGGGGAGGAAAGATAACCATCCTTAATTGTATCTTGTGTGTGGACTTGACTCACCATGTCTCAGCTTTTCATAATGGTTCAACTTTTCATCTCTGGCTCAACTATTAATTGGAAAAATATTTCCATAATTCACATACTTGGAAATGGTAGCATAGTTATATTTTTATGATAGGGAATAGCTTCTAAAAATTGCCTTGGTATTGTATAACAAGCTACACTTTGTGTTCATTGAGTATCCATACAAAACTTGGCTACCTGGCAAGTAGTTTATGGTGTTTACTTCCTGTAGAAATAACTGTGGGTGAGGACAGTAACTTGAAATCTGTTGTTCAGAAACCAACATATCCTGTCTTCTATTTATTTAAGAAATAAAATTTGTTAATGATGAAAGGAGAGGTACTAGAAGGAACCTACATGAAAGTGACAGAATTAAGGGAGAAAATAAAAAGTTACCTTGGAGAAAAGGTGTGACCTATTTCTTGCACTTTAGGAATACAGCTTTTAAAAAGTTTTAGAAAACAAAACAATCTTAACATTTCCGTTTGTGATGTGTGTCAAAAAGTCAAGTGGGTTTCAAAAGTGATATTCTGAATTTCCAGCTTAAAAGATCCTTGTAACTTAGGAAATGAGTGATAGAGGAAAGCAACAATTTTAGCATGCTTTAAAAAAAAAAAAACTAGTAAAAAAGAGAAATACAGAAAAATCAAAAAGAGCAGAAATTGTTTGCATTTGTATAAATTCCATGTATAAGAATAAAGTGAAAAACTAGAATTGAGGATTTCAACAAGTGTTAAAGACCTCGTAACAAAGCTTTGTGCCTATGTTCAGTACAAGGCACAGAGATAAATGAAGACAGAGGAAAACCACAGTCAGTAGAAACACAAATCTGTCCCTTAATCTGCTTGTGAATCCAAGGGGTTGAGGTCTTTCAAAATGAAGCCAAAACTTTGAGTCAGATAAATTACATTCCAAGAGATATTAATGACTTTCTATTGGTTATAACAGTATTATCGAAGAGCTAGAGAAAATTTGCCATTGGAAAAAAATTATTGATTTTTCAAATTTGAAATAGAGAGGAGAGTATTCAGTTGTGTGCCATTGCAAAATTTTTTTCATAGAACCTATTATGAAGGAATCAATTTGATTTTCAGTTTTTACTAGGTGAGTAATGTTGTTATGAACTTCATTGACATGCTTCTTGCTATGAAAGCATTTCTGTTGGATATATAACTAAGGGTGAAATTCCTGGCACTTCAGGTATACTTATATTTAACTTTAGAATATAAGCTAATTTCCAATTGATGCTCCCATCAGCAGTGCATGAAGTTGCTTTGTATTATCACCGGCATGCAGTACTGCCACTCATTAATTTTTGGATATTCTGAAGGGTTAGTAGTGGCATTTCAATGCATTTTTAAAAATTTTAGTTTGTAATTCCCGTTTGTTAAAGAGATTGCATGTCTTTTTGTATGCTAAATGGCCTTTCAAATACTTTTTTTGTGAATCATCTGTTCAAATATCTTGCAAATATTTTCCTCCTGAACCACCTGACTTTTTTTTTCCCCCTAGAATTGCTGTTGTTCAGTCGCTAAGTCCTGTCTGACTCTGTGATCCCATGACCTGCAGTATGCCAGGCTTCCCTGTCCTTCACTATCTCCTGGAATTTGCTCAAGTCATATCTATTGACTTGGTGATGCTACCCCACCATCTCTTCCTCTGTTGCCATTTTCTTATATTAGGAGTTAATTTTATATTCTGGTCGTAAGGCTACTGTTGGTTATATATGTTGCAAACACTTTTACCACTTAGAATTTTAATTTTTCATTCTCATTTTTTAGTAATTTTTAAAAATGAATAATTAATTTTAATAGACTGATTTATCTATCCTTTATTTTTCATGATTAGTACTTTGGGGACTTGACTTTCTCTACTCTAAGGTTATAAAACCACTATATTTCCCAAAAGCTTTATTACTTTTCCTTTTAAAATCCTGAATGTACCTACAACTTAATGTTTGAATATGAAATGAGGGAAGGGTTTAAAAAAAATTTTTTTTTTTTGGCTATCTAATTGAACCCAAATCAACTATTTCTTTCTGCTCTGCAATGGTGTATTTTCATTTATCAAGTATCTACATGAATCTATTTCTGTGCTTTGTACCTCTTCAATTTCTCAATATAGCCACATTTATGCAGTAGTAAATATCAAACTTTGTAAGTCTTGATACTCAATACAAAGAAGCCAATCATTCAGTTCTATACAAAAGCTATAGGAAAAATATTACATAAATGTGTTATTTTAAAATAATTTTTTTCTGTATTTTGTGATAGTTGTGTTGTCAACTTTAAAAGGATAGGATAATTTATTTTGTTTTAATAAATATTTAATAAACATAAACATTTATTTTCTACATACTTCCTACATGCCAAAAATAAATTTTATTTTGTTCTCAAAATGTATTGTTGATTATTAAAGTATAATTGTAATTTTCTCTCAGAAATTTTAAAGTTTTACCTTTGTCTGACTACTCTTCTTTGAATTTCTGAGAAAGTAAGCCATACCTAACCATCTTCCTTCCCCTCTACATTCAGTTTCTTTCAGAATTTTGTCTTTTTCATCACCACAAAAGATTTTTAATTTGAGAAGGATTTTTCTGAATGTGAGTCATTATTATTAGTCAAGATAGATAGACTTTTTGAAACTTAAACTCAAGAAAATATTCTTCTGTGATTTACTTCATTATCTACTGCTTTTTCCTTTGTTTTATGATTGTACTGGGACACCTCTCGTCTTATATCAACCTTCTCTCTCTCTTTTTTTGTTTTTTGGTAAACTTATCTTTCAAATCTCAATTATCGGAGATTTCCTTGACTTTTATTGCTCCTGAAACAAATTTGGTTTGGGTCTGCTTTTCCATGCACAGAAAAGCCAATCTATTGACACTGGATTATGGGAAAGGAAAATGCAATATTTATGGATGGGCCAAGCAAGGAGAAAGGGCAACTAATGCTCAGAATATCCCTCAATAGTTTCAGGGAAGGGGTATTAAAGGCAGTGTGAGGGAGGGAGCTGCAGGGTGTGGGATTATGCAAAATTCTCATTGGTTGACATCAGGGTGAAGTTTTAAGCATCATCAGCCTTCTGGTTTAAACCATTCCAACGTCTAAGTTCTTGCAATCAGAAGTTTTCATCTGGTGAGGATCTGCTCCCTGTAAAAATAACATTAGAATGTGTGTCAGACCTTTATCTACATCTTTCAGAGCATTAGAAGATTAGTGATTCTGCTACAGACTGGATTTATAGTCTAAATTGTTACTGGTTTCCAGCTCAACAACTATTTTTTCATTTCTACATCTTCACATTTCCTATTGACTAGCTCATGAGTCAACCTTTTGAGACTCAGGGGAGGCCCAGTAGACTAAAGCAAAAGCCTTTTATCTCAAAGGACAGGGAGGAAGGATCTTGTATACAGTTTCATTATTATCAAAATACCTATTACTGGTTTGGCTTTTAAGTTAGACAGGACTGAACACACACACACACACACACACACACACACACAATCAGTAAGTTTGTCCTTTGTTTCCCTCTGTATTTTATGTACATATTTAATCATCCCAGACACTGTTGTTTTCCCAGGTGGTGCAGTGGTAAAGAATCCATCTGCCAATGCAGGACACTCAAGAGACATAGATTCACTCCCTGGGTCATCAAGATACCCTGAAGTAGGAGATGACAACCCACAATGGTATTCTTGTGTGGAAAATCCCGTGAACAGTGGAACCTGGTGGGCTACAGTACATGGGAGTGCAAAGTCAGATACTAATGAGTATGCACCACACGCATAAACATGTAGAGAACAGGATTCCCTGACTTCTACCCACTAGAGACCAGTAGGAAAAAAAAATGTACCTTGAAGTTGCCAAATATATTTGAGGGGAGCAGTGTGAGGTAGCAAGATCACCCTATTTGAGAGCCAGTGCCATAGGTAGCTTAGAAACTGGGTATTATTAGGATACTAATCAAAACATGCTTAAAATGTCATAGAAACTTTAGTTATCTTTGTTTCCTCTATGGTCTATAGGCCCATCTCTTGAGGGTCTTGTCTTCATACACTTAATGTTCCCTAACTGTTGATTCATATTTATTAATGAAGTACTACTCAGAACTCACTTTCATATCCGATATCTTGTTTCCCAGCAACAACACTGCTGCCCTTAGAGCGAAGGGGGAGGACTCTGGATTCATCCCTCTCGAGTGGAGGGTCCTGTCTTAGATGGTTTTTAGTCTTTCATATCTGATGGAAGGCTGGAACCACTGAGAGGTGAGTCTAGCTCTTAGCACATCACTCATAACTCCCAAGGTTGGCCACTCCCCTTCGATGTACAGATTCATCTGGAAGGAATCCAGACACTGGGAAGATCCAATGCAGGAGATGGAAAACACAGTGTGATTGGCTCAACTGATTGATGGGTAAAGAGATAAGCCCTTCTAATTGCCCTTGCTTGGAGAAGACTCTTCAGAGCCCCTTGGACTGCAAGGAGATCCAACCAGTCCATTCTGAAGGAGATCAGCCCTGGGATTTCTTTGGAAGGAATGATGCTAAAGCTGAAACTCCAGTACTTTGGCCACCTCATGCGAAGAGTTGACTCATTGGAAAAGACTCTGATGCTGGGAGGGACTGGGGGCAAGAGGAGAAGGGGACGACAGAGGATGAGATGGCTAGATGGCATCACTGACTCGATGAATGTGAGTCTGAGTGAACTCCGGGAGTTGGTGATGGACAGGGAGGCCTGGCGTGCTTCGACTCATGGGGTCGCAAAGACTCGGACACAACTGAGCGACTCAACTGAATTGAACTGAACTGATCTGTGTATCAGTTCTTCATTAGTTTGGAAACTCAGTTTGGGGTTTGGGTCTCAGTTTTCTTTTGCCTCTTTTCCCCCTTCACTCCAATTCTGTTTTATATTTGTGAAGATTTCCTCAAAGGTTCTGATGGTCTGCAAGGACCTTTGCTTATATGTTACATTTATTTACAGTTTTTATTCTTACATATACCTTTATAACCAACAGGTAAAGTCAATAGATTGTTTACAGCATGTTTATTTAAAACCAATAAGATAAATACAACTAACAACTTTGATTAAACCACTTGGTATGATATGAGGCCTCAGCCTGCTGCTCCATACACCATTTCCCCCTCTCTTGGATGACACAGATGGGAAAGCTGAGACCCCAGGTGGATCAAGCAAGGCTGCAGGGCTGTCATGGCCAGTATCTGGTAGAGGAGGCTTTGGAGATGTATGAATACTGTTCCAAAGTTATGCCCAAAGGCTCAGTGCCATATAGAGTTGGCTGCTGCTGTACTAGAAAAATCTGCATTGCTTAGTATTCAAGATAACCAGGGAGGCACTGCAATCTTGTTAGCCTGAATAACTACTTATCTTACCCAAATCCAGCTATTTCCAAAAAAAATGGAAGAAGTAAGGTTTATCTTTCATCACTCAGGTTTTGTTAGCATCCTTTCCCAGTAAACAGCTTTAGATTGACAAGTCACAGATCAGAGCTTGCTCTATCCCTTGCACACTGTATTTAGGAGGTGATTTGCATACAGAATTTACATAAATCTACATAATTGCATTCCTTTGATGGTTCATAAATGGATTTCTGTAATCAGGAAACAGCTCTCAGGATCTCTTTGTTAATGGTACCATGTACACTTGTACCCTCTGTGAAATCACTTTTTAAAAGAAAAACATTATTTTGGTAATTTTAATTAATGAGCTAGAATGTAATCATCTTCATGCTGAGGTCAGAGTGTCCTAGGAAGACCAGGATCATGTGCTACTAGGAAAATTCTGCCTGTTTGCCCTCCCCCTTCTCTTTCCATTGGAAATATCCATTATCCACAAGAGGACGTAGGTCTGCTATGGAGTTCCATCTTAACTCTGGGGTAATTTGTCTTCTACCTGAGTGAAGACTGTCTCAGCATTGTCAAGCTAATCTTTCTGTCCACCCAGCAAGAGGGGTCCTGCCCTGAGAGCAGTGCCTTATGTGTTTCTGCTTATTATAAACATTCCCAAAATAAGTTCACCAAAGCACACACTTGTGTCCTTTACTGGGTCCAGCTCAGGAGACCCAGGTCTCTATGTGCTCTCTCTTTCAGCAGTGTCATAGCTTCAGGGAAAGGCTTTGCCAAAGTTCCATCCCTGCTTCTTTGAAATACAAGGTGACTTGTAGCTAGAAGATAGATGGACCACATCTTCTTTATCCATTCATCACTTGATGGACATTGACTATCATGAATAGTTCTGCAATGAATGCTGGGGTGTATATCTTTTTCAATTGTAGTTTTCCTTCAGATTTACTCAGCCATATAAAAGAATGAAATACCATTTGCAGCAACATGGATGGACCTACAGATGATCACACAGGGTGAAGTAAGCCAGATGAAAAGGATGGATATCATATGATAGTATTTATATGTGGAATTTTTAAAGTGATACGAATTAACTTATATACAAAACTGCAACAGACTCACAGATGTAGAAAACTTATGGTTACCAAAGGGGGAAAGAAAGAGAAGGATAAATTAGGTGGTTGAGGTTAACATATACCCACTACTGTACATAAAATTGATAAACAAGGCCCTACTGTATAGCACAGTGAGCTCTACTCAGCATCTTGTAATAATCTACAACAGAAGAGAATCTGAGTCACTTTGCCTCACACCTGAAACTAATATAACACTGTAAATCAACTGCACTTCGATTAAAAAAAAAAAAAAATAGGTTTTCTTGCAGGTTGGTTGCAGGCCTACAAAGACATGACCACCAGTCCCGTGCACCCATTCTGGCCTCTGGGCCTGAGGCTGGACAACTCTGTGCCTAATGACTGCCCCACCTGGCAGATCCTGGCCTCTTCTATGTCTCTGGAGTCTCAGTTGTGACCACGTGGCTGTTGTCAGAGTGTGCTGCGGTTGTCCCACTGGGGGCTTGGCAGAGACTGTCCCTGTGCTGGTTTGCAATATTTGGGTTCATTCACTTGGTGATTGAAGGCTGGTTCAGCCTCTGCCACGTGGACTTTCTCGGAGAACAAACCATCTTAACTCTGGAAAGAGTATGCCAAGGGAGGCAGTCAATACGTCCTGAATGATAACTTCATGATATGCATGGAGACCATCATGGCTTACCTTTAGGGGATCACTCAGCCTGTGGATAGTGATCGCTTTTCTCCACCAGCAACCCCTTCACTTTATCCTACAGCTTGTGATCTCTGTGAGTCAGGTATATGGAGATGTGCTCTATTTCCTGATGGAGTACCGTGATGGATTCCAGCACAGGGAGCTGGGACACCCACTCGACTTCTGGTTTTACTTTGTCTTCCTGAACGCCCTGTGGCTGGCGCTGCCTGGACTCCTCATACTGGCTTCCATAAAGCAACTTGCTCATGCCCAGAGCATACTGGTGCCAAAGCCCCCAAAGCTAGGAGCAAGCAGAACTAAAGGGTGATGGACTAGGCTTAAACACAGGCTATTGAGGAACTCTCCACCTGCCAGAAGATTCCAATCCTTGCTCCCACAGGTTTGAAGGACAAATTGAATTGATCTATCAAACTCAGGTTGATGGGTGGGCAGTGGGAAGAAAAGAGCTGTGTGGAGCCACTGTCAGCAGCCAATGGGACAAAGGTACAAGAGAACCTAGGAAGTCTGTGATGGGGACAATTTTTTAAATCAGGAAATAAAGGTCTTGACCCTAAAAAAGAAAGAAAGAAATGCTAGTTGACATATCAGAAGGCCCTGAGGCTGCTGATGAAGATCACAGACTGCAAAAGAAGGGAAGCCTATGGAATGGGAAGAACCTAGAGGAAGGGCTGGCTGGTGAGCTTGCTGAGGTTCCTCCCACAAGTCCACTGACCACTGACCACAGATCCCTGCAACATACCAAGGGAGCTTCCTTACCCAGACCATGGAGGGTCCATTTTCTGCTGCCTTTCCTGGTCCAGTTTGGAGTTCTGGAGGTGACCAGTGATAGTATGGATTCACACTATTACTCGGGGCTGCAGAGGATCATGCAAGATAAAACCATTACATTTTCTCCCAATTCCCATTTATGTGTGAACTTAGAGGTCATGTGTGTGAACCATGAAACTGATTGCCCTCATTGACAACTAGATGGATGCAATAGTTTTACTTACAAAATTACTTCCAATGTTTGATTTTTTTCTTATAGTCATTTTTCTTTTCTTTTTAATTTTTTTTTTTCCTCTCCACACAGCTCAAAGGATCTTGGTTCTCCCACCGGGGACTGAACCTTCTTAGTGAAAGCACAGAGTCCTAATCAGTAGATTGCCAGGGGATTTCCTAACCTTTGGTTGTTTTTAAAACCTAAATAAATTGAAGCATTATTTAAACATTTTAATTACAATTTATACATAGATAATATGCATTCACCTTTTATTTTTTAAGGCAAAATGTGAGGTGTCATTGACATACAATAACTGCACATATTCTCATGTACAATCTGAACAGTTTCCATATATATATATATATATGTTTATGAACATAGCACTATCATCAAGAACACCATATTGATCTGCTTTGAAAGGTTCCTTATGTGAAATATATTCCCCTCTCCCAGTGCCCCAGAAACCATGAGGTTTCCCAGTCTGGTCACTGGGAAAAGGCATCCTTCTTGGATTTTCATGAGCACCACATCTATTACCTCTCATCCTATTGGAGGATACTTGCCAGGACCCTAGGTAGTTTGCTCACGGAGCAGCTGCATAGGAGATAGTGATTTTCTGAATTGCTGGCAGTCTCTTTGTGAAACTCTTTTCTCCCCATCAGGGTAGCAGGAGAACTCAGCCTGGTTCTCTGGGCCCTGCTTGCCCACCCAGCCCTCCCCTCTCTCATTGTTCCGGTGGTGAGCCAGACAGACACTGTTGGACTGCTTCAGTCAGTGTTCCCCTCCCAGGGATCACTGGCTGGCCTTGTCCAATATCCAGTGTCTTTAAAACTCGTGTTTTAAATGTATTTTTTCTTTTTGCTTCAGATAGGACAGTTCATCTAGCCCCTCTTATCTTAGCCAGAAACATCCTGCATTTTAATTTTACTAGACAATTTTATATATTTTATGATATCTATAACTTTAATAATGTGAAAATATTTCTAAAAGTATTATTTTTCCATTTCATTTTACCCTTATGAAGTTATATTCTGACTTTTCCCTTTAAATACAATTACACTTAGATTTTAAATTCTTGGGGCTTCCCTTGTAGCTCAGTTGGTAAAGAATCTGCCTGCAGTGCAGAAGACCCGGGTTCAATCCCTGGGTTGGGAAGATCCCCTGGAGAAGGAAATGGCAACCCACTCCAGCATCCTTGCCTGGAAAATCTCATGGACAGAGGAACCTGGAGGGCTGCAGTCCATGGGATCGCAAAGAGTCGGGCATGACTGTAAAATCATCACTGACAATATCTCAGAAATAATGTGAAGATTTTGATAATAATTATAGCATTGGTGAGTTTGTTGAAATGAGGACAAGAAAATAAATCTTGTAGAGTAAAAATAAACAATATGATTTATAAGTGTCTTTAATTATCACTCATTCAATCATTGTCAGTTCAGGATCTGGGACTTGGCTACAATCCAGTCATCCTTTTATATGTTAGCCATTTTCAATCCTAAAAAACTGTAGCTTAATAGGCATTAATTAATTTTGTCACTGAGAATGTATCTCTGATGAGTAGAATGACAGAGAACGTTGTGCTCATCAATGTGAAAGCATGCTTTGTATCTATGTGCAGTGGTCAGACACGCAGGGCACCAGTCTCCATGTGTGCCCTCCTCTGCCCAGGCTGAAGAGAGGGGCAGCGCCACCTCAGGCCTCATTCACCCGCTCCCTGAGCTGGCTCTCTTTATGGCCTCTGGCATGGGTTCTGAACCATGGACAGCTCTCTCCCTCTAAATCTGGGGTTACCTTGCTTCTACAGTTTTTGAAGGACTTCGTTCTTACCTGTGGCCAAGTTTCATGGGTTTTGTTCTTATCATGGGTGATAAAAGAAATGTTCACATATTGAGGTTATGGAGCAAACATTTTGACTTATACATGAGTTAACGTGAATATTATGTCTGCTTGTGGTCTATTAAAAATTCATTGTACATCTGCTTTAATATTAAGGAAACCCACACTGACCAGAAGTAAAATATGTGCATGTTAAAAATAAAGATTCAACGCCTTCCTTCCTGGGATGCTGATGCTGATCCTTTGATAAGATGCCCAACCTAGGTGCCAAGGCCATGCTGTGCACGTACAGGTCTAATGTTTGTTTGTTTGTTAAATCTTGACAGCCTGACTGGTGTAATGTTCTTTGTTCCAACAAGATATAAAACTGTGCTGAAAAACATGCTTCTCCAGAGAAGTCTATCAGAGTAATCTGGGCTATAGTCCTCAGGTTGACTCAAATAAAACTCTTTTCTATTCCCAGTATATATTGTTAATTATATATTATTATTTTCATTGACAAGGTCTAGAAGGACTCCCTGATTCTGGTTTCCAGTTACTTGGATCTCTGCATTCTTGCACGGGCTTGTTCAGTCACTTCCGGTGTGTCCAATTCTCTGCGATCCTATGGGCTTACCCACCAGGCTCCCCATCCATGGAGATTCTCCAAGCAAGAACACTGGAGTGGGTTTCCATGTCCTCTGTCAGGGGGTCTTTCTAACCCAGGGCTCAGTTGTGTCTCCTTCATTGGCAGGTGGGTTCTTCACCACTAGCTCCACTTGGGAAGCCCAGGACAACCCTTCACCATTCTGTTATCATGGATATAAATCCCACTGTGGGTTAAGCAGTGTTATTTTACTGAAAAATCCATTAGTACAAGAGCAATACCTAAATGCAACAGATTAAAATATCAATGTTCAATTGTGCATTTTGTGAAAAAATAAGCCCTAAGGAAGTTATAAAATAATCAAAATCATGTAGAACAGCATTCACATTATCCAGTGAGTTTCCTATTTATCAAGACTAATCCTTGGAATTCTCTTTAGTTCCTTTTTTTGTGTGTGTGTGTCAGTTGATTAACCTGGGCATAGATGATCAATAAGTCATTTCAGCTCTGTTTACAAAGTATTTCTAGACTCTCTCCTCTTCTCTTTATATCCACTGCTATCTCCAAGCCAACGCCACTTTTGCTGCCTTTTCTCACATGGGATTATCACTCTGGTCTTCAAACTACTCATGATTTTACTTTGGTTTTTCCATGTGTATTTCACAGAGCAGCAGTATAAGCCACCAGATAAAAGACAACCAGCTAAATTTGAAAGAGATGAATAAGAATGTATTTTAAGTATAAATATGTCATGAAATATATTATGTTCTGTATTTTTATTTGCTAAATCTAGCAACACTAAACCAAAAGAAAAATCTTTATCTTAATGTGAAACAGATTATGGGTTTCCTTGGTGTCTCTGCTATTAAAGAATCTACCTGCAATACAGAAAACACCAGTTTGATTCCTAGAAGGGGATGATCCTCTGGAGAAGGGATGGACTACCCACACCAGTATTATTGGGCTTCCTTGGTGGCTCAGATGGTAAACAATCTACCTGCACTGCGGGAGACCTGGGTTTGATCCTGGGTTGTGAAGATCCCCTGGAGGAGGACATTGCAACCCACTCCAGTATTCTTGCCTGGAGAATCCCATGGACAGAGGAGCCTGGGCAACTACAGCCCATGGGGTCACAAAGAGTCAGACATGACTGAGCGACTAAGCACAGCACAATAGAGATTATGCCATGTGCTTGTACAAAATCTTTTAGTCTTTTCATTGAATTTAGAATAATGTATCATTATCTTCAAGATTCCATGTGATATAATCTCCAAATCTAACCCTGACATTTTTCTCTCAATCACTACTCTCCAAATGCACTAGCCTTTCTTTTCCTTTAAGTTGCCAGATTTGTTCTTGATAGAGCACATTTGTATTTGCAGCTCTCTCTGGTTGGCATGTCCCTCTTTCCTGAAGAATATAATAGGGCTACTTTCTTCTTACAATGCAAGCTTAAGTTCAAAGATCTCCTTACAAAAAAAGATATTCCATGGCTCATGAGTGAGCTTTTACATATGATTCTACACTGTTTTTTTTATATTGTCTGTTATAATCCAAATTTGTAGTATTATTTTTGTGGAATAATTTACTAATTTATTTATTTACTTTTATTACCCATCTCCACCACTACCTTGAACATCTCTCTTATACAAATGAGGAGTGAGTATGATATTTAGGGAACTGTTTTTTTTTTTTTTTAAAGAAAGAGTGAGATTACTGCATTAGATAAATATAAAACTGGTGAATGTCTTATAGAGCAAGACACTCATAACCTTTGTTTGCTGTTACCATTTCTACAAAACAAAAATAAACAAGTTAATAGGTCACTTCACACTGTCTGGAATATATCCAAACAGACGATAACAAGTCAAACACGGAAGTAAACTCTGGTTTGTCTTGTTAAACAATACTCCAGTTTGTCAGTGAAAAGTACATTATACTGTCTTTTCTCTTATTTCCTAATTTTGGATAATTTTCTTCAACTCAGTGATTTTTATACTTGAATGGCAAGTTATTTTGTTTCTTTATCATCTAGTAAGAAAATAGAAGTTTGGAAAAAGTCAGATAATGGTCACGAGGGACCCTCTACTTGATCCATAGAGATTATTATTAGACAAATGTCAGTACTCCCTAGGATTTGGTGAGAAATTGCAGTTACCATAATGTAATACTTAATGCAAAGGTCTTTACCAGAGTGGAAGGAATATTTGTTAGGATTCACTTATATAAGCACTCTAAGTTTAACCTGAAAATAGTAGTCAGTTCTAATGTTAGAAAACAATAAGCCTCTCAACATTCTTTTTCAAAGCAGATAAAATAATGAGGATATCCTTGAGCCAAAAGCAAATTTTCCTTTAAAGCCAAGCTTATTGAAACTTGGTAAAGATAATTTTAAGGTGAAAAATATGGTTAAAAATTCTGTTTACTTTAGTAATTGAATTTTTATTGAAGTATAGTTGGTTTACAAATCTCTGTTAGTTTTTCAGGTGTACAGCAAAATGATTAAATACAGGCACATGTTGCTGCTGCTGCTAAGTTGCTTCAGTCGTATCTGACTCTGTGCGACCCCACAGATGGCAGCCCACCAGGCTCTCTGTCCCTGGGATTCTCCAGGCAAGAACACTGGAGTGGGTTGCCATTTCCTTCTCCAATGCATGAAAGTGAAAAGTGAAAGTGAAGTCGCTCAGTCGTGTCCTACTCCTAGCGACCCCATGGACTGCAGCCTACCAGGCCCCTCCGTCCATGGGATTTTCCAGGCAAGAGTACTGGAGTGGGGTGCCATTGCCTTCTCCGTAGGTACATGTATATACATATATATATATATATTTTTTCTTTTTCAGATTCTTTTCCATTCCATGTTATTACAAAATATTGAATATAGTCCCCTAGGCTCTACAGTAGGTTCTTGCTTATCTGTTTTATACACAGTAGTGTATGTGTGCTAATCATAAACTCCTAATTTATCTTCCCTTCCCTTACCCCTTGGTAACCAAAAGTTTGTTTTCTATGTCTGTGAATCTTTTTTTTTTTTTTTTTTACCAATTAATTCATTAGAATTTTAGTGAAATGTTATTTCTGCCTGTCCAGCTGCTCTTACTGCATCTATGGCTAGCTGCTGGGGACAGCCATACAGTGGTGGAAGCATAAGGAAGAAAAATAAGCTCTCACTTTCTTGTTAAAAAGCAGCTAAATAGAAGCTCTGGGTTTAGGGAGTGCATGGAAGGTGACAAGAAAGGAAAAACTCATACATTCTGTATGATGAGAGTCAGTTAAGCTGAAGACTTTAGCAGTAGTGCAAGCTAACAGGTGTCTCTAAAAGCTGTCTTTTAGAGATTGCAACTGTCTGAAGTTGCAATTTAGACTCATTCATGTTTAAGAGAAATGGTATTAGTCACAAAAGCTCCTTCTTTGTTCATGTCAAAATAATTAAGCATTTTCCCTAAAAGTGCTAGTGTTGAACAAGCTCTTATGAAATTTAAAGAACTGAGAATAGACATGATTTACAAGGGTTTTCTTTCCTTGTTATTAGCACAAATCAATTTTGCAAAGCTGCACACTAAAAATAAGAGTGTCTGTAGAATTTTGCAAGTGGAATCCTAGTAAAAATCCTAAAGATTATGCTCTTAACCTTCACTAGCCGGCCCATCCATCCCAGCCTTTATTCCCACAGCTCCAGCCAGGTCCAATAGGGCTCAGAGGGCATTTGATTCAAAGAGAAGTCAGTTTTATTGAAATTAAAAATCCAAAGTAAAGTTTAGCCTTCTTTCTTAACTATCTATTACTGAAAAGTGTAGCAGCTCTTAAACACAAAAACCAGCCACATTATTACATGATTTTAGTTATATGATCATAAATTACCTAGATAACATTTTTATAAGATTATTTCCATGAAAAAATGAAAAATTTAAGCAGTTAAGAATGAAACACATTTTTTAAAATTTTATTTTATTTTTAAACTTTACATAATTGTATTAGTTTTGCCAAATATCAAAATGAATCCGCCACAGGTATACATGTGTTCCCCATCCTGAACCCTCCTCCCTCCTCCCTCCCCATACCATCCCTCTGGGTCGTCCCAGTGCACTAGCCCCAAGCATCCAGTATCTCTTAGAATTTGTTTCCAATCTCAGGTGGGCTCAGTGACAATGGGTTTGTTTTAATGATGACCACAAGGCCAAAAGATCAATAATGTGTAACAGTGAAAATGGATAAGTACAGGGAATGTCCAGTCTGGAAAAGTGTGAGTTAAAGGAACTCCAAAGCCCCCATAGTTCCCGGACTGTCAGCAGGGAGAAAAATGGAAATAATTTACAAGCATTGAGACTTTAAGGGAAAAATTCCAACCTTGTAACATCTGAGGGTTCAGAAACTATACTCTCATCATAGGAGAGGAAACTGACTAGAAACTAGAAGTTTCTTTATGAGATATCTAAGCTGGACAATGTACCTCCAGGTCTACCAATGGACATAACCTCTGATTCTGGAGAATGCCAAGGGTAGAGAAAAAAAAGTGTCATGACCACAGAGTGAAAGAAGCTGAATGAGAAGATCCTCAAAGTCAATGTCCCCAGGGTCCGGGAATGGTCTAGTTTGTACCTCACTTCCTTTGCTTTTATGAACTCTACCAAGACTTTTACCAACTCCAAACATTTTAAAGGTATTTTTTGGATAAGGATTATTCATGATTAATCAATTTTTACAAGCTATTTGTATGAAGTATGTTGTAGGAAAACATACACATCAAGGTCTTCAATTAATCTATATTTAAATAGCACATATGAGTGAAGACTGCAGCTTCCAAAAACTGAAAAATGACTATGAATGGCAGTTGTTTAGCTATCTGATTCTCGAGTTTGCATTTATAATGTAAGGTTAATGATGAAAATTTGAATATGAGACTGTGAAATTTAAGTATATGTAAAGCACCAAACAGAGTGATATTTAATCACTAGGCTCAATTAATGAAATCTATTATTATGAAGCATTATGTTTTTACATATTTTGCAATAATAATGGTCATTTGTGTATTCTGTGTGAGGTCCAGAAAACCATCCATAAAGCACCATCTACATGTTGTGTGAATGTTACATTAATTTTAGACTATGTAATTCAGAAGGAAATAAAACAGACTGGTTGGGTAATAAAAAATTAAATAAAACTCCAAATGCACCTTAGTTAAAAATGATCAATTTTTCTTCATTACTCAGTATCTTTGTCTCATATTTCAACTTCTAACTTCATAAAATAATAAATATATTACAATATGACTGCTGTTCTATTGATTTACAAAAATTGCTATGAAAATTCAGATAAGGAAGCCTCTAATTTTTTTTTTTTTTTCCCTCCTGGTTAAAAATGTCTATTGACCAGGTGGTATTTTTTTTTAATTTTTATTTTATATTTCAGTGTAGTTGAATAACAATGTTGTAACAGTTTCAGGATACCTGGTCAAGAGATACCTGGAGTACAGGCAAATTTGGCCTTGGGGTACAGAATGAAGCAGGGCAAAAGCTAACAGAGTTTTGCCAAAAGAACACATTGGTAATAGCAAACACCCTCTTTCAACAACACAAGAAAAGACTCTTCACATGGACATCACCAGAAGGTTAAAACTGAAATCAGATTAAATATATTCTTTGCAGCCAAAGATGGAGAAACTCTATACACAGCAGAAACAAGACCAGGAGCTGGCTGTGGCTCAGATCATGAACTCCTTATTGCCAAATTCAGACTGAAATTGAAGAAAGTAGGGAAAACCACTAGACCATTCACATATGACCTAAACCAGATGCCTTAAGATTATAAAGAAGAAGTGACAAATAGACTCAAGGGATTAGATCTGATAGACAGAGTAGCTGAAGAACTATGGGTATAGATTTGTGACGTTGCACAGAGGGCAGTGATCAAGACCATCTCCAAGAAAAGGAAATGCAAAAAGGCAAAATGATTGTCTGAGGAGGCCTTACAAATAGCTGAGTAAAAAGAGAAGCTAAAAGCAAAGGAGAAAAGGAAAGATATACCCATCTGAATGCAGAGTTCCAAAGAATAGCAAGGAGAAATAAGAAAACCTTCTTCAATAATCAATGAAAGTAAATAGAGGGAAAAAATAGAATGGGAAAGACTGGATATCTCATCAAGAAAGTTACAGATACCAAGGAAATATTTCATGCAAAGATGGGCACAATAAAGGACAGAAATGGTATGGACCTAACAGAAGCAGAACATATTAAGAAGAGGTGGCAAGAATACACAGAACTATATAAAAAAAAGATCTTCATGACCCAGATAATTGTGATGGTATGATCACTCATCTAGAGCCAGATATCCTGTAATGCAAAGTCAAGTGGGCCTTAGAAAGCATCACAATGAACAAAGTTAATGGAGATGGTAGAATTCCAGTTGAGATATTTGAAATACTGAAAGATGATGCTGTGAAAGTGCTGCATTTAATATGTCAACATTTTTTGAAAATTCAGCAGTGGCCACAGGACTGGAAAAGGCTAGTTTTCATTCCAATCCCAAAGAAAGGCAATGCCAAAGATGTCCAAACTGCCGCACAATTGCACTCATCTCACACACTTGCAAATTAATCCTCAAAATCATCCAAGCCAGGCTTCAACAGTATGTGAACCATAAACTTCCAGATGTTCAAGTTGGATTTAGAAAAGGCAGAGGAACCAGAGATCAAATTGTCAACATCCGTTAGATTATTGAAAAAGCAAGAGAGATCCAAAGTAACATGTACTTCTGCTTTTTTGACTACCACAAAGCCTTTGATAGCATGAATCACAACAAACTATGAAAAATTCTTAAAAAGATGAGAACACCAAACCAACTGACCTGCCTCCTGAGAAATCTGTATGCAGGTCAAGAAGCAACAGTTAGAACTAGACATGGAACAACAGACTGGTTCCAAATAGAGAAAAGAGTGTGTCAAGGCTGTATATTGTCACCCTGCTTATTTAACATCATGCGAAATGCCGGGCTGGATGAAGCACAAGCTGGAATCAAGATGGCCAGGAGAAATATCAATAACCTCAGGTAGGCAGATGACACCACTCTTATGGCAGAAAGCATAGAACTAAAGAGCCTCTTGATGAAAGTGAAAGAGGAGAGTGAAAATGTTGGCTTAAAACTCAACCATCAGAAAACTAAGATCATAGTATCCAGTCCCACCACTTTATGGCGAAGAGATGGGGAAATAATGGAAACAGTGAAAGACTTTATTTTGGGGGTCTCCAGTCATGGCTGGTGACTGCAGCCATGAAATTAAAAGATGCTTACTTCTTGGAAGAAGAGCTGGACCAACCTAGACAGCATATTAAAAAGCAGAGACATTACTTTTCCAACAAAGGTCCATCTAGTTAAGGTTATGGCTTTTCCAGTTGTCATGTATGGATATGAGAGTTGGACTATAAAGAAAGCTGAGGGCTGAAGAATTTATGCTTTTGAACTGTGGTGTTGGAGAAGACTCTTGAGAGTCATTTGTACTGCAAAGAGATCCAACCAGTCCATCCTAAAGGAAATTAGTCCTGAATATTCATTGGAAGGAATGATGCTGAAGATGAAACTCCAATACTTTGGCCACCTTATGTGAAAATCTGAGTCATTGGAAAAGACTCTGGTGCTTTGGAAGATTGAAGGTAGGAGGAGAAATAGATGACAGAGAATGAGATGGTTGGATGGCATCACCATCTCAATGGACAAGTGTTTGAGTAAGCACCGCGAGTTGGTAATGGACAGGGAAGCCTGGTATGCTACTGACCATGGGGTCACAAAGAGTTGGACACAACTGAGTGACTGAACTGAACTGAACATTTTCAGGTATACAGTGTTTCAACTAGACATATACATGTATCTTTTTTTTTTTTCATATTCTTTTCCCTTTGAGTCATTACATAACATTGAGCAGACTTCCTTGTGAAATACAGTAGGTCCTTGTTGGTTATCCATTTTAAACATTGAAGTGTGTACGTATCAATCCCAAACTCCCTAACTATTCCCCTCTACTCTCTCCACAACCCTGACAACCATAAGTTCATTCTGTGAGTCTGAGTCCATTTCTGTTTTGTAAATAAGTTCATCTTTTTTTTTAGATTTTGCATATAAGTGACACCATATAATATGATATTTGTCTTCCTTCTATTTGCACCTTGCAGGATAGGGAATGGCTTCTCAGGTAAACAAAAGAGAGTGCATATAAGAGGAAGAGGGAGTATCTCCTGCAAAGCACAGTGGTACAAAAGAATATGGAGTGTTGGGCACTTAGAGAAGGGAAGTTAAGGCACATGCTTTGGGGTGCCTAGAAATGACTCTGGGAAAAGTGGGAAGAAAGAATCTTGAACACTGCAGAAATTTTAAACGGAATATCTAGTCAGTGGATGGCATTAGAGGGGGAGAGAGACAGATTTTTCTTTCAGAAAATCACATTGGCAGCAGCAGCCACAATAAAACGGAGTCTATGAAAACTGACAAAGAGAAAAATCCAAGTTTCAGAAAATTCAAAAGTTTAGCAGTAAAACAATTTCTGTTCACAGATGATATAATCTACAGAGACATGCTAAAGATTCCACTAAACGTTGATGTATAAACAAATTCAGCAGAGTGGAAGGATATAAATGCAATACAAAAATTAGCTGCACTTTTATAAATCAGCAATGAACAATCCAAAAGGGAAATTAAAAAAAACAATTTTATTATAGTAACATTAAAATAATAAAATACCTA